>NC_133660.1:25642245-26347144 GCF_037893015.1 Macrotis lagotis
TTGTTTATGTCTAAATCCTGTGCCTATTTTGATCTTATTTTGGTATAGGGTGTGAGATGTGGATCTATGCCCAGTTGTCACCATACTATTTTCCAGTTTTCCCAACAATTTTTGTCAAATAGTGAGTTCTTATCCCATAAGCTGATGTCCTTGAGTTTGTCAAATACTAGATAGCTGTAGTCGTTTACTGCATTGTCTTTTGAACCTGTCCTAATCCACTGATCCATTATTCTATTTCTTAACCAGGAGCAGGCAATTTTGATGATTGTCACTTTATTGTATAGTTTTAGATTGGGTAGTGCTAGGTCATCTTCCTTTATACTTTTTTTCATCAGTTCCCTTGCTATTCTTGATCTTTTGTTATAACAGATGAATTTTGTTACTGTTTTTTTCCTAGCTCAGTGAAATAATTATTAGTTGGTTTGGCACTAAATAAGTCATTTAATCTGGGTAGAATTATCATTTTTATTATATTAGCTCTACCTAACCATGAGCATTTGACATTTTTCCAATTATTTAGAACTGACTTTATTTGGGTGAGGAGAGTTTTATGTCTCTGATTACTTTTAGAAGATATGGATTCTTTTAAAACTCAGTTCAAATGTCATTTCTTGTAGGAGATCCCCCCCCCCCCCCGATTTCTTAACTACTGATGATTCTTTAAGGCTACTTTCCAATCACCAATTCACGTACGTGGAACCTCGTCCATTTGGATATAAACTCTTTAAGGGCATTTTTTTAACTTTAAAAAAACACCCCCCCACCCCAGTTTAGTGGCAATGCTCATCATTTAAACAAAAGCTGGAAGATTGATTACCGGGTTTAAATTGATTCTAGACTAGGAAGTCTAGGACTGGGCTTGAATTGATCATCTCCTTGGAAGGAATTGAATTGATCACTGATCATCTTCTTCTGAATATTCTCTCCTCTATTAGACTATAATAGTTTTTCTTCTCCCTATGTCTCATTTCTCTCCCTCTTCCCACTCACTAAATATTGTTAACCCAGAAGCTTTAACATTGGCCCTCTCTCTTCTGTTTGTGGATTAACTCCCTTGGTGACTTTATTTTTTAATCTCCCTGTAGATGACACTTAAATTTACACTTCATCTCTCCTCTGGTCTTCTATCTTGCATTTCCCATTACCCACTTGGATATTTCACTGGTACTTAAAACTGAATCTATCATATCTCTCCAATATCTGATTGCCCAATTTTCTCCATTTCTGCTGATGACACCATTATCTTCTCAGCCTAGAACCAGTCTTCCTAGATTCTTGATAGCTCTTAATCTATTCCTCATCATTATGACTAATAAATAGTTCTATTACATCTTCCCTTTCCATTTTAACTCGTTTTCCACTCCCACTGTAATATTGAATATTTTCTCTGGACTGGACCAATGAATTACTTTTAACCTACTTTCCTGTCCCCTCTCCCCCGATCATTCCTCTTCCCAACCTACACTCCACTTACCCAAATAATATTTCTTCTGTACTGACATGACCACACCCTTTCTCAAAAAGCTTCTATCAATTTCCAAATAAAGTATAAATGTGTTAGCCCTCTACAACCACCTTTCCTCTAGGCTAGTTCCAAACAAGTTAGGACAAGTAGGTAAAATGGTTGGGTTTGGAGTCAGAGGATGGACCTGTGTTCAAGTTAGATCTTATTTGTTAAGAATTCAACATCAAGCATGTCTCTTAACATTCTTGGGCCTCGGTTTCTCCATCATTAGCATGATAGATAAGACTAAATGGCCTTTTTAATCCCTTTTAGCTCTGTAACTGTAAGCCATATGATCTTGATACTTGCCATTCTCCAGTCTTGTCCTGTCACAAAGTTTTTACACACACTATGACTAGGAAGCAATAAATTATGTTTGTATGAGAAGTATGATATGATGGACAGATAATTGAACTTGAAACCAAGAAAGCCTTCATCCAAGTTTTGCTTCTGTTATATTCTGATTGTATGACCCTGGACAAGTCACTTAACTCTCAGTGTACCAGGATATTTCCTAAGATTAGAAGTTGTAGAGAGAGTAACTTGGTGGAGCAGGTTTCCTCACCTGGTAGTAATCTGAGTTTGAAATACTTATGCTATCTAAAAAAGCTAATAAATTATTTTTTTAAAAAATAGTTAAACAAACAATTGTGATTAAAGTCAGAGATATCAGGAATATAATCCAATAATTTCATCTGTGTTGCTAAATATAAACAAGTTATACCTGTCAACCTGCCCTGCTTCCTTTCCACACCCTCTTCAAGGACTAACTTTGCCATTTAACTCTTCTGAATGTTGAAGTTAACTCAATAACAAACTTTGCAAGAACAGATTCTATGGTGAGAGGAATCAGGACTAGGATCAGGGGAATTTGGGAAAACCTCCCACCAGTTCCAGCACCATCCTCTCTTTCTATGGGATGGAATAACGGGGAGTGACTTTGCTGTTTAGGAGACAAGATTATTATTCTCTTTTATTTTATCACCAGGTGGCAGCATTGATCCATATATAATTGTTAATGTAGCTGATGAAATTGTAAACCCTTTGTCATTCATCATATGAATTGCCTAATTTTTAATGAAGTAAGGCCATTGTTAGAATGCTCCAGCAATAGAAAACTCCCAGAAGATAGTCCTGAATGCCTACAGGGACCTTGCATCATCTTTCTTTTTTTTTTTTTTTTAATTTTTGCAGGGCAAATGGGGTTAAGTGGCTTGCCCAAGGCCACACGGCTGGGTAATTATTAAGTGTCTGAGACTGGATTTGAACCTAGGTACTCCTGACTCCAAGGCTAGTGCTTTATCCACTGAGCCACCTAGCCGCCCCATCATCTTTCAACTATAGTGGTTCCTTTATATCTGTCAATGGGAACCAAATTACTTACTGTAACTGGGATATGTTTGTCCTTGACAATAATTATTTTTTTAACTATCTTCAAAGCTTCAGGATAATTGAAAAAAACATACCAAAACACAAATCAGTAGTTTTTCTTGACATAGGATAGGGACAGATGTCCTACTGATCTTGTTGTGATTCCTGCTGTTTGTGTAGTGAACTCCAGGAAAAGGAATTTCCTCCACCAATTCAGGTCAACAACTTCTCTGAAATTTGAAGACTTAGAGGTGTAAACCAAAAGAGAGCTAGATGGCAGAGCCTATTTTTCCTCTTAGATGGAGGAACTGATGACCAAGACTAAAGAGGTTGTTGGTATTTGTGCTTCAGTCTCAAAGAGGACCATGGCATCAAGAAGGTGATACCATGACTTATAAGTGAATTGGATTGAAGTGAGAGAGGGTGGTGCAAAATCACTGGAGAGAGGACAGGGAGCAGAAGGATGAGACACCAGAGTTGCTGCTTGAAGCCTAGGGAATGAGCAGCAGGAACATGGTGCTCCATCCAAGTGTGGGCATAGCAGGGGACAGTCCTAGAAAGAGCAGTGATTTGTGATCACTAGAAGGCCAATTCATAGATGATCCCTGGGCAAAGGTGTTCCCTACACATACAACCCCATATAGATTCTCTCTGCTTGTCCACTCATCTAACTGAGGGTGTATGGATTTGTATAAGAGTGTCTCCTCCATTTCTTGGAGGAAGGAATATTCTCTTTACTTTTCTTATGATGTTATTTTATTATATACCTTTAATTTGAAGGAAAAAGTACCATCTTAGTTTCCTAGGGACCCTCAGAGCTGAAGTAATGTGTCCAGGGTCATCCAATCAGTTTATGTCAGAGGTGTGACTTGAACTCAGGTCTTCTTATCTCTATTCACTTCTCCCCCACTGCTACTCATTGGCCTTTGTAAGGTTAGGTAATTGGTCCAAGATGTGAATGTGAATTTCCCTCAATCACAGTGGTTCAGTTTGACCGACTGTAAGGCTCATATTTGGATATTCATTTAGTAATGGTTATTTAATCAAGCTGAATATACAATCCTTATATGGAATACAGATAGCCAGATCACATGCCTTGCTTATATGATGAAGCTTATGTAATTTCATATTTGGCATGATGCTGGCTCTATTCTAGGCCCCTAATGTCAAGGATAGGAGGCAGATAGTGGGGTTAGCAGACCATGCGAGGAATAGCAGATTGAACAGTGGAAATGAGGCCATGGAAGTGAAGACAGGAAGACTTTCTATGAGCAGACAAGGGGGAAAAGCAGACTAGGAACTTGGGGAACTAATAAGCAAACCTGGATGGTGCAGACAGATTTATTTGAAGATTTGACCTTGCAGCTTCCCACTACCAAGGTTGTACAATAAAAAGGTATAAATCTCTCTAAGTCCACAACATTCCTTTAGTCTCTCTGAATAAAGAGCCTACAAAGGAGAGGAGGGAAACCTCCAGAGCTTCTACCTTATCTGGCAGGATTTGTTTGAGGTCAAATTCAAGTCCTGCAATTGGTGAGAAGGATGGATTTTCTTTTAAACATCCTGCTCCCCTTGACTTGATTAAATAAGGACTTAACATTTGGTTTAGTCTGGGCAGGATTGACTTATAGCCTTACAACCAAAAAGAACAAATACTAACATCATTTGTCACTCTCTTGTTAACTGTCTTCAAGCGCAGAACTTAAGTGAAAATGTGATTTCAAGACCCAGCTTAGGTGGCTCCTCTCCTAAGAAGCCTTCCTTCTCACCTTCCTCCAGCTGAAGGGAATTTCTCCCTCTTCAACTTTCTGGAGGCTAATGGTCTTGATATCTTCTTTGTCTTTATCTTTGGCATCAAACCTTAAGTGGATTTAATTAAGTTCTAGGATCTAGAGGTGAAAAGGACCTTCTAGTCCAACTCTCTTCATTTTTCAGATGAGAAAAGTGAGGTTCAGAACCCTGCCCAGTCTTGCTTCAGACCACATACTTATCAGGGAGCTTTCATTCTAAAGAGGAAATGAATGAATAAATGAATGAATGAATGAAATATTTACTATATGCCAGACACAGTAGCAGGGTGGAAGCCCAATCCAATCATCATGCCAACTATAAGTCCTTAACTACTTGAGGAGAGTAGAATCTTTCAAACAAATTCCATTTCCATTGCCAATTACCAGTCCAGGAGGTTTTAAGCTCAGACAAGTCCTGCCAGGTACAACAATTGTAAGACAGGAGCTCTAGAGATTTTTCCTCCTCTCCTGTCTGCTTTGCAGATCCTTTATTCAGAGAGATCAAAGAAATACTGAGGAGCCTTGGAGAGATTTACACCTTTTTATGGCATAGCCTTAGCAGCAGAAGGCGGCAGGGTAAAGTTCACACATTAATCTATCTGCAAAGTCCAAGTTTGCTTATCATTTCCCCAAGTTCCTTGACCGATTCTCTCCACTTTGTCTGTTCCCTTCACATCCACCTATCCACCCTCCCATACCACATGGTCTGCCCCCTAGCCTGGACATTTATAGGGGCCTAGAACAAAGCCAGTATCATTCAAAATCCGAGACTTATATAAGTATCATTATATAAACACAGTGTGTAATCTGGCTATCTGGATTCCCACTGTTTGACTTGATTATGTAAACATAAGTAAGTAAATGTCCAAATATGAGTCTTATACTTATTAATCTGAACCAATGTGATTAAGGGAAATTCATATTCCCATCTGGACTACAATGCTTAAAAACACAAATGAGAAAGTAAGCCAATCCCTGTTTTCAATAATTCAAATGGGGGAAATTTCCAGAAGCAAGTCAAGATGAAAAGCTCTTGTGCTCTATATGGGGATGCTAACAACAATTGCAGTGTTAGGTATACAAAGTATTAAGGAAAAGGGGAAGAAAGTGATGATGATGATGATGATGATGAGGGTTGTCCTCTTTTCTAGAAGACTGTGACATCAGGGGAAGTGATGCCATGACATGAATTGTATTTGAGTGAGGGGACTGTGCTAAGTCATCAACTTCACTTTCTCCTCCAGAACCATTTGAGTCCAGTGGCCTGATATGAGTCAGGATGATTGGAAATGGCCCTGGATGAGAGACAAATGGGATTAAGTGACTTGTCCAAATCTAGATAAGACAAGCAAGTAAGAGTCAGCCTTTAAATCCAGACTCAAAGGGGAAAAAAGGGTTCTAAGAGATAGTGGGAAAGCATTCCAGATATGGGGGGGGGGTAAAGGAAGTTTGAGTAAAGGAAAAGGTTCCCATTATTTGCTACCACAAAAAGGAGCTGGGTTGTTTTTATCTGGGTTCTTTCAATTTCTTTGATCTCTTGGTGACATAGAAATACTGTTTGTTGACCTGGTATTGACCAGATTTGACTCTCAGAAAGGCATGTAACCCTTTTCAAATCATGTAGCCAATATCAGTCCATTTTTGTACTTTTTATCAGAAGAAAACATATATTTCTTTTTTTTGTTGCTTTTTTATTTTTTTATTTTTTGACAAGGTAATAGGACTATTGACTTGCCCACAGTCACACAGTTAAGTAATTATTAAGTGTCTAAGGTTTGATTTGAACTCAGGTCCTCCTGACTGCTTTGCCTCTTAGTTGTCCCTTCATGCTTCTAAATACTGATTAAAAACAATTCTGGTAGGGAATCAGCAAAGCATATGGCAGGAACAGTCCCAATTTGGTTATTTGGACCAAAATGTTGGGGGACACAGGACACCTGATGAAGTGGGGGAAAATGAGTTGGGGGACATGGGTTTCAATCTTGTCTCTGGTTCTTAATATCTTTGTGTCTCTTTGTAAATCACTTAAACTAGCTGAGTCTCAGTTTACTTCTCTTTACTAAGACTTAGTGTTTGGATATAGTTTAAGGTTAGCAAAGCACTTTACAAATGTTATCTCATTTGATCCTCACAACAATCCAGAGAGGTTGCTCTGGGAAGTATGAGGGAAATTGAGGCAAACAGAGAATTTTTTTTAAAGTGACTTGCCTGGGGAGGCTAGGTGGCAAAGTGGCTGGAGTCAGGAGGACCTGAGTTCAAATTTGACCTCAGACACTTAATAATTACCTAGCTGTGTGGCCTTGGGCAAGCCGCTTAACCCCATTTGCCTTGCAAAAATTTGAAAAAAAATAAAGTGACTTGCCTAGGATCATACAGCTAATAAGTATCTGGGACTCAATTTGAACACAGGGCTTCTTGACTCCAGGCACTGATGAGCTCTTTGCACTGTGCTACCTAGTTATCTCTCTCTTTAAAATAAGGAGGTTGAATCAGATAACTAGATCTGTATTTATTGTTTGCAACGTACAAAGACATCACAGTGTTTTGGGGAAAGTATTGGATACTGCTATGCAATGTAGAGAAGGCTGGGTTTATAATTCCACCCTGTCACTTACTGACTTTGTGACCCAGGGAAAGTGATGTCAGTTATATTATACTCAGGTTCCTCAACCAGAGGATGGAGATAATAATACCTTCCTCAATGAGGAATGAAATAATGAGATAATGATTGTAAAGAGTTTTGCTTTCCACACATGTTAATTATCCTACAATTATAGCAGAGAAGGAAACTGCTTTTAGACTTTGTTGGATAGATCCATATTCCTAGATCCAAATCAGTTTAAAAAACAACAATTTTCTGCTTTGAATGGGGAACAAAATGAGAACACAGAAGGAGTAAGGGTGGAAGGCGGACTTAGTAAAATCCTCAATCTTCATATGTATATCCACACATAGACTCACACACATTTAAAGTATTAAAGTTGAAACTTCACTAAGACTCTTGAGAGAAATGACATCAAAGAAAATTGGAAAGAAAAGCTGGAGGGGAAGAAGAAGAAGAAATGAAAATCATGGACATTAGGAAAGAGATGCTACTGGAAATGAGTACATTTTATTCTGAACTCAAGCTAGAACAAGATGCAAGTGGATACTGTCAAGTAGATTAGTGGAATTTGAGATGGGTTTTTTAATTGCCTTGTGGAAGGATACAAGATTGAAGGCAAGAAGAACTACAAGAGGAGTAGAGGAGTCAAAACTTCTATTTTAGGAATATTAATTCCATAGTCCCTAGAAAGGGGAGAAACTTGAGACTGAGATAACAATTAAGAGGCTATTCCAAGAGTCCAGGTGACGGGAGCCTGGACTGGGGTGCAGGGGGGAGGAAGATATAGAGATAAAGGAACACATGAAATAGATCTTGGGGTAGAATGGACATGGTATGACAATCAGTAGAGATGAAGAACATAAATGAAATTAAAGTGAGGGATTGAACAGTGGGGAAAGTATGGGCCAGAGAAGTAGAGACTCCCTGGATTCAGATCTTCCTTCAAATATTTCCTACCTATTTCCTGTGTAAGCTTCTCTGAACCTCAACTTACACATCTACAAAATTGGGATGATCATACTGCATGATCTACCTTATAGTATTGTGAAGAAAATGCTTTTGAAAACCTCAAAACTATAGATATGGAGCATAAATTCAATTTAATTCAACATGCATATTTATTAAGCATCTATGGTGTCCCAGGCACAGACATAGGTGCTAGAGACACAAAGACAAAAATGAAAAAGGCCTGCTTTCAAGGAACAAACAATCTACTGAGGGAAAAAAGTATGTAGATAAGTCAAAAGCAGCTAGGTGGTGCTGCAGTGGATAGTGTTCTGGGCCTGGAATCAGGAGGACTCTTTTGGAGTTCAAATCTGGTCTCTTTTTTTGTGACTCTGGGCAAGTCATTTTACCCTATTTGGTTTAGTTTTCTCTTCTGTAAAAAGATCTGGAGAAGGAAATGTAAAATCACCTCAGTACTACTGAAATGACTGAACAACAAGCAAATATGTAAATAAAAATATTTACAAAATAAAATCATTTTGGCAAAAGAGAAATAACAACTGGGGTGGGAGGAGGGTTCAAGAAAAACCTTGTGCAGAATTGTAGCTCTTGAATGAAGGTTTGAAAGAAACAACGACAATTTCAAGACAAGACCCTCATATTCAGGTCTTGTCTTTTCTGCCTTCACCATATATTTATATATGTTCTTTTCTCTTCCCCTGTGGGTTCAGGCCCTCAACACCTCCTAGCAAAAGTGAACATTACAATAGCTATTTTGTTGGTATCTCAGGCCCAATCTCTCCCTTCTCTGGTCCATCCTGCTCAGGCTGCAAAAGCACAAGATTGACTCTGGCTCAAGGAACTCCAGTGGCTTCCTCGTATCTCAAGGATAAAGTAAACATTTAAAAATCTTTGTACAATCTGACTCCAGTTAACTGTTTTAGGCTTTTCTCACATTATTCACATTCACATATTCTATGGCCCAGTTATAGTGGCCTCCGTGTAGTTCCCCTTACACAAAATTCTGTCATCTCCAAACAAATAATAAAGAAATAAATATTCATTAAGCACTCCCCTATGTACTAGGCACTGCTAAATATGGGGAATTACAAAGAAAAACAAAGATAGTCCCTGCCCTTAAAGAGCTCATCTGATGGTGGAGACCCCTGAAAACTACTGTGTAGAAACAAGATACATCAATTGGAAATAGTCAATTTAGCAAAGGCTCGAAATGGGGAAAAGTTTCTTGTAGAGAATGAGATTTTAGTTGGGATTTGAAGAAAATCAGGGAAGTCTAAGATTAGGAGAGAGTGTTCTGGGTTACAGATCTGGGGGAGCCAGAGAAAATGCTTGGACTCAGGAAATGGAGGAGTTAGGAACAGCAAGGAAGCCAAGGTCAATGGATCATAAAAATTATGGGTGGGATGGGAGGAAGCACAAGAAAACTGGCAAGTAGTAAGGGGACAGGTTATGAAGGGCTTTAGATGTCAAACAGATTTTGTACTTGATATTGGAAGTGCTAGGGAGCCACCAGAGTTATTGATTAGGGAGGTAACATGGTCAGATCTCCCTTTAGGGAGACAGATTGGAGGACAGATGGAAGTGAGACAGACACTCAAAACAGGGATGAAAGCATCAGAAGAGAGAAGGGAACATATTTGAAAAATGTTATAAAGATTAAACTGATGGCCTTGATAATGGATTGGTTTTGGGGTGTGTGACTAGAGGATGAACTTGGCTAACCAGGGGGTGGAGGTATTTTTGATAGGAACAGGGAAAGTTAGCAAGTGGAGAAGTTTGAAAGGAAAGAAAATGGATTCAGTTTTGGATATGTTGATTTTTAAGATCTCTATGTACCCCACTTTGAGGTGTCTAATAGGCAGTTTGGAATGCAAGTCAAGGACCTCCCAGCCGATTGTGTATTGACTCCAATGACCGATTCCATTTGGCTTCCTTGTTAGAAACACTCCTCAATGGCCACCACCCTCCTTCAGTGTATTTTCTGTTCTGTTTGGAATGCAAGTTTCTTGAGGGTAGAGACTTGCTTGGATTTGTGTCCTCAGAGCTTACTTACCACAGTGCTTAATATTGTCAGTGCTTAATTACTGTTTTTCCATTTATTTATCTAGGTGTTTGAGTTCCCCCTTTCCTCTCTCTCTCTTGAAATCTCTAGATTCCTTCAAAACTCCATTCAAATGTCATTTCCTAAAGTTAGCCTGACCCAAGCCCTATGTTATCCTAGCTTGTGAGTTTGGTTCACTAGGAGGGTGGAGGTGTACATGACAGGAACAGGGAAAGTTATCAATTAGAGAAGTTTGAAGGGAAAGAAAATGGATTCAGTTTTGGATATGTTAATTTTAAGATGTCTAGGAACTCTACTTTGAGGTGTCTACTTACTTGAAAAATTTGTATTCATTTTGTATTTAATTTTCTATTTACTTGTTTCTTCTTGAGGGCGGGAATGTTCCATTGTTGCTTCTAGATCTCCAGGGCCTGGCAATATGCCTGTTCCATGATAAGTGTTTGATAATTGTTTTATGAAGTTAAATGGAATCAGTGGAGAGATGGAATTCCTTCACCCAAATCATATAATCTTGACATCATTATCATCACCACCATCATCATCATCTCATCTCATATTTATATGAGACTTTCAAATCTTTTCCCCATCATAGCACATGAAGGGAACACAAAGATTATTCTAATTTTAGAGACTGGTTAAGAGGGTGGCATGGTGGATAGTTAGCCTTAGAACCTAGATGTCTTAGCTTCAAGTCCTCCTGGTTACATAACTTAACCTAACTCCATATGATCTGATAACTTCAGATGACCTGATTCCAGCAATCCAGGTTACTCTGTAAAACAATAAATTGCAGAGGAGGTACTAACTAGTGTTAGTCTGTAGTTTACTCATCTAGGAATGGTCTATTCCAATGAATTCATGGCTCTAATCCCTAATTCCGATCTAAAGATTAGAATCTCTGAGGTGAATGGAACCTCAGCAGCTACTTAGTCCACCTTACATACCAACATGCTTTATACAATATACTCAACAAGGTATTCATCAGCCCCTTTTTTGAAAACCTTCGATGACGAGGAGCCTACTATCTCCTGGGGCTTCCTGTCCCACTCTCAGAGAACTTTAATTATTAGGAAGGGTTTTCTTATTTTGAGTTAAACTTGACCTCTTGACAACTTCTATCTATACTCTTGGTAACCTCAGAGAGGGTAATTGTGGTCAAAGAGGTAATAAGTGTTAACCAGTTGACACCTACCACCTTCGTCTCTGGTAACTGAGAACTGGAGGCAGATTGAGGCTCATGTATTCATTCTTTTCATACGCAGGTCCCCTTGGCAACTTTAGCTGGCACCCATGTGGAAATGGGCTTATTTACATTAATGGTGCCGTTCATGATGATTCATTGAATTTTTTCCTATCTAACCCTAAACAACCTTGAAAATGAACTCATTTTTGACTTATTACTTTAAACTCTACTTGACTAGGAGTTGAAAAGAGTCATCAGAAAACTTGAATTTTAGAGTCAAGAATGTTAGGGAAGGAGAAGATATGAAAAGATATGATATGGTAGAGGAAAGAATTGTATAATTCGTAAGACAATGAGAAATTTTTTCAAGATTCCTTTTTTATCATAGATCAACAGATAAATCTACATTTCCTAAATGATTAAAAATTGAGTTATTGTTCACTCAGCAAATACTTATTAAGCCCTTCCTAGTTCCAGGCTCAATGCTAAGGGCTAGGGCTACAGTGAAATGCAAAAGTTTCAGTCCTTGCCCTCAAAGAACTCACAAACCTAATGGGGGAGACAACAAGTAAGCAAATACATTGCTACATTTGGGAGAAGTATGAAGAAATTAAAAGAAGGAATTTGCAAAGAAGTCATTAAGAGGGATGGGGGGGGTGGCTAGGTGGCACAGTGGATAAAGCACTGGCCCTGGTGTCAGGAGTACCTGGGTTCAAATCTGGTCTCAGACACTTAATAATTACCTAGCTGTGTGGCCTTGGGCAAGCCACTTAACCCCATTTGCCTTGCAAAAAAACCTAAAAAAAAAAAGAGGGATCAGGGAAAATTTCCTGAAAAAGGTGAGATTTTAGATGTAGCTTGAATAAATTTAGGGAAGCCAGGAGGCAAAGAGGGGAAGGGGAAGCAACCTGTAAAAATAACTAGAGTCAAACATTGGGGTATCTTGTTCAAAGAACAGCAAGGAGGCTGGTGTCATTGGATTGACATGGGTAACTTTGGAATAGTGCAAAATATAAGGAGTCTGGAAAGATATAGTATGTGTATGGGGATGGGGTGTGGATAAGGCTTTGAATGCCAAACAGAAATATTATACCTGATCCTGGAGATGATAGAAGGTGACTGGAGTTTATTGAGGTGGGGCAAAGGAAGAGTGTTATAGACCTGTGCTTTGAAAATTACTTTGCCTGAATGGTGGATGGACTGAACTGGGGAGAGACTTGAGGCAATTAGATAAATATACAGGTTATTACAATAATTCCAGTGAGAAGTGGCGAAGGCCTACACCAGGGTATTTAACAGAGCAGAGGAGAGGAGACATACTTGAGAGACAGAGAAAAGGTGAAATTTATTGACCTTGGAAACATTTTAGATATGGGAGGTGTGAAATAGGAGAAGTTGTAGATGACACCTAAGTTGTGGGTGACTGGGAGAATGGTGGTAATTTTGTTAATAACTGGAAAGTCTTGAGAAGGAAAGGATTAGGAGGAAAGATAATGAATTCAGTTTGCATATGCTGAGCTTTAAGATATTTACTGACCATCCAGTCTGAGATACCTTAAAGGTGGTTGAAAGATTGGAGGTCAGCAGAGAATTTAGGGCTAGAGAAGTAGATTTGAGAATCACCAGATGACTTAGTACACACGAGCAGATGAAGTCATCAAGGGAAAAAATATAAATGAAGAAGAGAAACCAGGACACCCATGGTGAATGAATGAAGACTGGGCAAAAGAAACTGAAGAGTGATCAGGTTGAAAATAGGAGAACTAGGAGAGAGTATTGCTCCAAGAAAGCATCAAGGAGAAGAGGATGATCAACAGTGTTAAAGGCTACAGAGAAGTTAAAAAGGATGAGAGTTGAGAAAAGGCCAATGGAGTTAGTAATTAAAGATCATTAGTAACTTTAGAGAAAGCACTTTCAGTAGAATGATGAGGTTGAATGCCAGAATGTAAATAGTTTAGAAGAGGAAAGAATTTTAAAACAGATCTTCTTAAGGAGTTAAGCCAAGAGACAGAGGAACATCATTAGCATGGATGAAAGTACCAAGTGAGTTTTTTTTTTGAGGTTTGGGGGAATTGTGGGCATGTTTGTAGGCATGAGGGAAGGAGGGAAAGATTGAAAATAAGTAAAAAGTGAGGATAACGAAGGGGACAATTTGTAGGAGGAGATAAGATGAAATGGAATCACTTATGAAAAGGAATAAGGGTATCTCTTCATGTGAGATAGGAGTGATGGGGGGGGAATATCAGAAGGCATCTAATATAACTAAGAGGGGGAAAGGAGGAAATATAATGCAAAGTTCTCAACTGAGAGAGTAGAGAGAGTGGGAGTCATGAGAGAAGAGGAAGGATAAAAAATATTGAAGAGCTGCCCTGGAAAGTGGGATAGTGAGTTCATAAGGGAGGTATAGGACTGCTGCACAGCAATGAGGGCCCAGTAGGGGTTGTGTAATACAAAGTAGAATGGACCCAGTCAAAAGGATTGGATGATTCTCTCTAATTTCATTCGGCAGCACATGAGCAGGAGAGAGGGCTTTGGATGGTGGAAATGACTCAAGGTAAAGCCTGGAGGGAACGATTACTGATATGACAAGGGGGTCCGAGACTCAAGAAGAGAGAAGTATAGAGGTGAGTTGACTAAACAAGGAGTCAAGGTAGGGAAGGGAAGAGAGTGTGTTAGTGCAAGAGAGATGGCCTGGTAAAGAATTGAGAGTTGAAGGGACTAGAGGTTGAGATGAGGATGAAAAGTAGGGTTTCATATCAGAAAGCAAAGGGTGAAGTGGAATACTAATAGACTGTGATCAGATAAGAGAATTTCAGAGTTTGTGAGCATGGAAGTGGTTTATTTATAGGTGATGTATGTCCATCTTTGTGTGTGCCTGAGGTGGTATGAAGGAATAGGTCTTGGGAAATGAATAAGTGGAAGAATTGGGACATTAAGGTATTTGAAGGAACATCATTAGGTATATTGAAGGTCCTTAGCATGTGGGAAAGAGTTGAGGAGAGAAAGGTTGTGAGCCAGATATAGAACTTATGGAGGAGAGCAGGGAAATCTTTTGAGGTCTGTAGACAACATTAACCAGGATTATGATTAGGTGGGAGAAGTGATGGTGGTAGAAGGAGAAACTGCAAATCGGTCAAGGAGAGCAAGGAATATTCCAATTCCCTCTCTTCAATTAGCGAGCCAAGGAGAAGTGCAGCCAGTACTGAGATAGGAGGCTAGGGAAGCTGGACAATCCAAAAGACAATGGAAAGATTTATAGTGAAAATAAAGGAGTCACATCTTATGATTTACATGCAAGGAATGACCTAAAGCACAAACAGAAAGAGATGGGGCACATCTCTAGTGAAGGAGAATGAAACATAAGCAACATCATTAGGGTGTCCTCTTGCTACCCTAAGATACTGAAAGATGTAGAGAATGATCTACAGGGTATCTGATTGATCCTTTTTGAACAACTTATGGAAAGATGTGGGCAAGAATGGTTCAGGATAAGTATGTGTAGAAAAATAATGATATACATGGCTGGAAGTAGTCCCCACCCTAAGGAGTGAAATTCAAGAATTTAGGCTTAAGACAAGATATTCGTCCTGGCTGGGTAGTATTTAATGTACTCCAGTCTTAAATAAGAAGCCATTCACACAAAGGTTCCAAATCAAATATATAATAAATAAATCATTAAGTTAAAAAGAACATAGTTTATATTAAAATTGGACTCTTAGTGGCAATTGTAAATACAACAGAGCAATATAACACAGAATAATAATGCTACAGTTCTATACATGTGTCTACAAAGGACACCATCAGCTAAAATCATAAAAACATGATCGATCCTCTCTAAAAAAGGTATAGAGTTCCCTTGCCATACAGAGCAGGTGGGGATAGGGGAGTACTCTGTCCATATTACATACTGCAATGGAATCTTCTATAGAAACATTTCCTTGTTTGTGCAGTAGAGGGTGGTAGAGTGCTTTGGGAATCAAAAGAGAGTATAAGATTCCAAGGTAGGACCAGTTCTTTTCCCAGTAAGAATTAAAAATCCAATCAAGTTTCAGCTGGAAGAGAACTTAACTAGCTGGTTCATCTTCATTTAAGAAGAAAATGAGAGAGAACAGGCAACTTTCCATGTCTAAGTGGAGTCATGTCCAAAGGTCAATCATCTTTTGCCTTTGATTGGCATTGAATATCATAAGATAGAGGCAGAGCTTTCCACTGGTCCCACTTTCCTCTTTGGTTTCTGAACAACCATTCCTCCCTGTGTTTCAGGAAAGAGCTCTTAAGTCTCAAGTTTACTTATATTTTTAAAAGTTCCTTCCTCCCAACTTCCATGAAAAGATTTTTTATTTCAGGTAAAGAACCTGATCAACTAGCTTCTGAGTGAGTTTTTGAGAACTCTGAGGCAAATCCATGATTTTGAAACTCAATCCATGATATCAAAGAAGCAACCAACTGCCAAACATGAACATAGAGAGTGTTTCAGATGCTGCGGAACTACTGACCTATTGTGGTTTCTCTAGCATTAGCCAAACCACAGCTTTTAAGTTTGAGCTGAGACATGTGAATGCTTATGGTTATCATACATGCCAGCCATTTACAAGGTAGTTAGGCTCGTCCAAGGTCCTAAGAAAGAATTATGCTTTTGAAAATATTTCTGTTTGGAACCAGCTATTTAAGTGAAACCATCCTCCACTTGACTTAGTAGGTGGATGCTGTGCACTTTTCTTTCAAAACAGACAATAGATTTCTTTTTCTCTCACTTCTAACCTAAAGCGTTGCTCATCCCACACATTCTCTGTTCTTTGACATGTTCCAAAGATCATTTTGACATAGATAGAGGGTTCTTGAATTAGCTTATGACTTTGTGGTAACAATTTTATTCCTTTAGAGCAAGGGATGCTAACCTTTTGGGGTCATGGGTCCCCTTTAGCAGTCTAGTGAAGCCTATGGACCCCTTCTCATAGTAATGTTTTTTGATCCATACAAGAAAATACATAGAATTATAAAGGAAACCAAGTATAAGGAAAAGCAGTTTTCAGTTTTTTTAGAAAAGTTCACTGACCCCAGACTAAATCCATTCTATAAATTTGTTTAGCTTCACATGTAACATCATTGAAGAGGCTGCTTATTTCCATTATACTTGTTTGGATGCTTGGTATATCTAAGACATTTAAGACAAAGGGAAATTTCTTTCCCCCAGACCATTTAAACACAGGTTGTGCAAGCACTTTTATAATGTTTGCTCCATAGGAGTTCAGTTTTCAGACTTCAAAGTTCAGTTGGCCAGGGATGTTATTTCTGCCTGCCATCTCCTGTGTCCATCATGGTGGCTTTATTGGAGAATGGGATGGAGGCAGAAAATTAAGAGTGGCAGCCCCGATTGGCTCAGAATACTTTCTCTGAATTAGTGGATAGGACACTGAGTTGGAGTCAGGAAGACCTGAGTTCAAATCCTTTCTCAGGGTTACAAGCTATATGGCCCTGAGCGTACAACATTTCTTTTTTTCTAGAGCTTATCTACAGAAGGAGGGGGTAGGATTCTGACCTTTTGAGTCCCTTCTAGCTCTAAATCTATGGATGGTAAGGAGATCTTGGTGGGGACTATTTTATACCCTCTGCTGGCACAATACATTGAATCCTATAAAAATAATGAATTATATAAATACATTTCTTCATTTCCCTAGAACATAAATATTTCATTGGATCCTTATGAACAAAGTGACATTATCATTAGCCAACTAGAAAAGTAATTCTCCTCAAAGCATAAATAAGTTACATTTTTGACTCATAAAATATACTAAGATGGGGTAAAAGCTATTCAGATAAGATTTTTAAAATTAGATCTTTTTTTAAAAAAAGTTTCATTTTTTAAAATAATTTTTCCTAGTATTTCTATGTTCTCACTCATTACTGAATAGGAGCAGCTTTTTAAGAGGAATATAAACTAACTAGGATTTAATTAAGCATGGTAAAGAGACCAAGAGTGAGGCAGATCCAAAGTGATTTCATATAGATCCCCCTTCTCTATTTGCTGATGACAGTATCCCGGTTGGATAATACAGTGAAGGATGAATATCAGAGGACATGGCCTCTCTGTCTATCTGCTCAGTAATGTAGCTATGAGCTGAGCTGACCATGTCCTCAAATAACCAAATCCAGGATAGAAGAATGGATGGAAGGTTTGTATCTGAAGTAATTTTGGAAAACTCTTCCTAATTTTAAACTCTTATTTGAACTCTTTTTTCCCCCCATCATGGTTATACTATATTTCCTCTGTTAGAATATTAAGATTTTAGAGTCTCTCATATAGTGTCCAACTTTTTCTTAGGGCTTCAGGCATCTTTACTTCCCTCAGGAATTAGGTGCAGTGGCCAGGGCAACGATTATGATGGGGATGGGAATGTTGATCATAAATCATCTGTGGAGACAATGTAACATAAGTGAGCCTAACATGAAAAACCAGTCCCCAGGTGATAATGGAAGTGATATAGGAAACAAAAATACCTTTTGGAGAAGTGATTTCAGACTGTCAAGGAATTCTTGGGGTGGTTTCTCCTTAAAAGAAGCACATGAAGGGCATTTCTGGAAAACCAAGAAGAAAAAGAAACATTCATTTGCACCCTTAAGGCCATGGTTTCTTGGAAAGAAGAAAGAAAGGAAGGAAGAGAGGAGGGAGGGAGAGAGGAAGGGAAGGAAAGCTAAAAAAAAGAAGAAAGGGAAAGTTGGAGGAAATAAGCAATTATGAAGCTCCAACTTCATTCCAAACATTACCCTAAGCTCTTTACAAATATCTCATTTAGTTGGGGGGAGGCATATCACCTGCCTATTATCCAGCAAGCTCAAAGACAGAATCCTGTACTGTCATGTTACTGAGGGCAGGATGGAGGGAGGGACAGGCAAAGGAGGATGGAGAGAACATGAAGCCAAGCCCTAAGAGTCCTAGATTCCATTTCCACATTTGTCCTAATAGAGTGAGTAATTTTTTGTTAAGTTACTTAGCCTCTTTAGACCTCCTTCCCCCTCCCCCTTTCTCTTTCTCTCCCTCTCTTTCCCAAAATAAAATCAATAAAGTCAGTCAGGGATGATTGATGATCTTTGTTCTGTTCTATATTTTTGTTTTAGGTTTTTGCAAGGCAATGGGGTTAAGTGGTTTGCCCAAGGCCACACAGCTAGGTAATTATCAAGTGTCTGAGGTCAGATTTGAATTCAGATCCTCCCAACTCCAGGGCTGGTGCTCTATCCACTGTGCCAGCTAGCTGCCCTGATCTTTGTTCTATCAATCAACTTATACACATTTATGAGCTATCTCCTGTACTGGATGCTAAATGCAAAGAATGAAACAATGCTTACTCTTTAGAAATCTGTATGCAATTGGGGAAGGTGACCTGCACATATATAAGTATGCATAGAATAAAAGCCAAGGGTTTGGGAGGGAAGGACAGAGGGCAGGAGCAGTTGGAGCTTGAGGTACAAGGTGGAGTTTGGGTGGGGCCATTTGTGCCATTCCAGGTGTGTCTAAACCACTGGACTGACTTGAGTCAAGCTTGTTTTGAAGGAAGAGAGGGATTTTATGAGGCAGAGTTGAGATTGGAGCTCATTCCCAATGTGAACAGTGGTCTGAGATAGAAGGTCTTATATGAGAAACAGAAAGTAGGGTAATTTGACTTGATTATGGTATGGAGGGAAAAAGAGTAATTCATGACAATGAGACTGGAAAGATTGGTCAGGTTATGAAGGGCTTTGAAAGGCTCACAGAGCACTTTAATGTGTGATTCTAGAGACAATAGGGAGCCACTAGAGTTTACTGAGTAAGGCCATGAATGATATGATCATATCTGTATTTTTTTAAGATGGACATTCATGTGGAAGAATAGATTGGGGAGGGGAGAGACAATGCTGAGGCAGAGAGATCTAATAGGTAGCTATTGCAATAATCTAAGCAAGAACTGATCAGGACCAGAATCTGGTGTCTCTCTGAATGAGGAGAAAGGGTCCATGTGGGAGAAGTTGTGGAGGTAGAAATGGAAAATTTGACAGCTCATCAGATAGTTGGGATGAAGGAATTAAGAATCAAGTCTGAGAGACTAAAAGAATTCTGGGGCCTTCCACAGGTGGAGGGGGGGGAAGAAGCAATTATATAGATCCAAATGTTGTGCTAAGAAAAAAGAGAAAAGAAGACCAAGGAAAATACAGTGGAGGATGGAATATGGATGAAGAGGAGCTAATGAGACTGAAAAGGATGAGGTAGGTGGGAGAGGAACCAGGATAGAACCGGGTCACTAAAACCCAAGAAAGAATATTCAGGAAAAGAGAGTGAGTGGTCCATAAGCCAAATGTGGCATAGTTCCAGAATGATTAGGACAAAGAAAAGCATGTTAGATTTGCTAGTTGGGAGAACCGATAACTTTGAAGAGAACGGTTTCTATTGAGTAATAGGGTGAAAAGTCAGATTTAAGATGATTGAGAAGAGATGAAATTGAAGCAAGAAGTATAGACAGTTTGACTGAGAAAGGGAAAAGAACATTATCAGTTAAGATGAATTCAGGATCTTAGGGAGGGCTTTTGTTTTCCAGGATGGGGAGACTTGGATTGGTTTGCAGGCGTCAAGGAATGAACTAGTAGACATAAAAGAGTTGAAGATAGTGGGATATGATTGAATGGGCAGTCTTCTGGAGAAGACCCAAGTAAATGGGGATGAGGGCCTGTGTACCAGGATTATTCTTTTGGGATAACCAGTCACCTAGTTATTACTTGTCAGCAATGGGTCTTAACTCAAGTTTTTTGTAGCTCTGGGGCCGTCTCTTCATCCACTATGGCAAACTGCCTTTCAAGTTAATAAGAATAATTAGCTTCCTCTCAACCTAACTTCATTCTCTTCCCCCTTCCTCCACCTCTTCCCTCCCCACGATGCTTCATGTGTGGCTATTAGTACCCATCCCAGCACCCCAAATTTCCAATTATGGTCTTGTTTCTAGACCACTAATAATGTGAGAAAGGAGGGTTGATAATATAGTTGTCTAAATTAAGAGAAAATATTTCAGAGATTGCCAATGACAGCAAGTTTCCTTATACCCAGACTACTACTTGGCAAGTTGGGTACGTGGGTATGTTGCTTTCATCCTCACAGGTCACCTGAATCCTAAGGGCAGCATAGCATCTCTGGCCCTTTGAAATCTGGGGGCTGTGCCTTTCTCCAAAGTGAGACCTAACCAGGAAGACTCAAGAGGCTTTTGGGGAATCTAGTTCACAAGCAGAAATAAGGTAGATGGCAAATGACAATAAACTTACTGGTTTTGTCTTTTTGGCTTCCTTCCAAGGCAGTCTCCTTCTGAGTTGATTAATTAATAAATCAAATCTTGTTTTATTTTTTTCATCATTGGAGGGCTGTAATGGGGCTTCCTGGAAACATTTAATGGCAGACTCCTCACAGTGTTTCTGAAAGGAAAAATGTTTACACATGTATGAGAAAACTAGGGAGAAAAAGTGACCATCCCTGTCTTGGTCATTGCATCTTTCTCAGTGGTTTGGATTCCTATCAATGAATAACTGACATCTAAATTGAACAATACATAGAGCAATGAGCCTGGAGTCAGGAAGACCTGAGGCCAAATCCTGCCTCAGATGTATAGCAGCTGTATTGCCATGGCAGGTCACTTATCCATTGTCAGTCTCAGTTTTCTCATCTGTAAAATGAGGAGATTAGATTCAATGGTGTGTGCCTTTGAATCAAAAGTGTTTTTTGAAGGTTTAAAACTTGCCTCTTTCATACAAGGCTGTGTGACCCAGGTTTAATATCTGAGTATCCTAGGCAATTCTCTGCCAATCAGAGAAGGTGCCCACCTGCACTGGTAAAGGAAATTTCCTCATCCAGGAATGACAATGAGATCATAGGTTTGAGCCCCTTCCCCTTTCTTCCCCCATTTTAGAATTCAAAAAATGCTATATAGAGCAATTGCATTGGATTCCTTCTGACAACCTCTGGAGGAAGGTACTAGAAGTAATTTCTTGATCATTTTACATCTGAACAGCAGATTCCTTAAGGCTCACTGATTTGCCTGAAGTCACAGAGCTGGTAAGTATTTGAGGCAGGATCTGAACTCAGGTCTTCTGGACTACAAATTTCTATTCCCTTTTCTATTTGGCTTCTCATAACATCTTGGAGGGACCTTTAAAGGAAGGAAAGAAGCCTATCCAGTGTGCAGCAACTACTTTAGAGCTTGTCAATATTATTTCATTTGATCCTCACAACTCTCAGAAGGAGGTGCTTCTTCTTATTCCCATTTTACAGATGGGGAAAACAAGGCAGGCAAAGGTTAAGCGATTTGAAGCCAGATTTGAATTCAGAACTTCCTTACTCCTGGCCCAAGACGATTATCCATGGTACCACTTAGCTACCTTTGGATACCATTCACCTGGTGTCTCACCCTGGAAAGTCCAGGAATTCTGGAATATGCATTCTTTCACTTAATGAGCTATCAGGATACTCTAATATATACACACACACACACACACACACACACACACACACACACACACACATATATATATATATATATATATATATATATATATATGTATTCTGTTGAAAGCATAGAAAGGTTGCCTACTATGTGATCCTGAATAAGTCACTTTACTTCTGAGTCAATTCTGAGCAATTCTCTAAGACTATAAGGAATATTGTCTGCATTGATTGAGGAAGTTTCCTCATCTGGGAGTGCTTTATACTAATGAAGCCACAGGCCCAGTCCTTTTCCCTGTCATAAAATCAATACAACCAAACAATCTGATTCTGTAACTATTTACTTTTAAATTAATTCATTTCAATTCATAAAGTGTCAAAGCAGCTCCTCGTTCCTTCCTTCCAAATCCTTATCAGGATTCTTTTTTTTTTTATCTATTAATCTTTTTTTCCTTTTTTCTATTATATGATCACAGTCACTGGAAAGTACTATGACTGAAGAGAGGAAAGGAATTAAATTTTCTCTGCAGAGAGGGTAATTTGATCTTCCAACCTCAGGGACTAATATTGAAGTCTCCTCCACATTTGGGGTGATGGACAGCAAGTTAAGCTATAATAAGAGCCAACCCTTATTTAACACTTCCAAGTTTTAGATAAGGAGTTCAACATATATTATCCCATTTGCTCTTCACATTACTCTTTGAGGTAGATACTAATTTTATTGCCATTTTACAGATGAGGAAACTGAGTCCCAGAAACTTTAAGTGTCTCACTCAGGGTCACAAAGCTAATAAATAACTGAAGTAAGATTCAAACTCAAGTCTTCCAAATGCTGAATCCAATGTTCTAACTACTATGTGCCTAGGAATTAAAAAAAACCTGCCTAGATTTAAGGAATGTTTCCTTACTCTAAGAGTTTTAGGGCAAAGGCGCTATCATTAAGGGTTAACTTTATCTTCTTAGTGAGTTCTTCTGGAACCTGATTGATAGTCTTGTTTCAATTAAGATCATATAAGGAAAAAAAAGAAATTAGCCTATTTCTTTAGGCAAAGGATGGGTGAGGTATAGATACAGCCAAGTACAGCCCCTGCCCTTTAAGGTTTACAGCTTGCTTTAGATGATTTGGTGATGGATTGTTCATCAACATTTTTCTACAAAAGAAGCCTAACAATTAAAATCTGCCATGATATAGTGGGCAGGACACTGCCATGGAAGTTAGAAAGGCTCGGGCTCAAACCCTGATTCAGGTATTTACTAGCTATGTGATCCCGGGCAAGTTACTTAACCTCTCTGAGCTTCAGGTGGCTCAACTGCCAAAGGAGAAGGCTGGACTTGGCCTTCCAGTTTTAAATCCTAAGGTGCTCTGTGAACATCACAGAAGAGAAATTGAGTATTTTCCAGAGAGAGAGAGAGAGAGAGAGAGAGAGAGAGAGAGAGAGAGAAAGAAAGAGACAGAGAGAGACAGAGATAGAGACATATATATATATACATGTATAAATATGTATATATATATATATATATATATATATATATATATATATATATATATATATAGAGAGAGAGAGAGAGAGAGAGAGAGAGAAACAGACAGACAGACAGACGGAGACAGAGAGAGACAGACAGAGACAGAAAGAGAGAGAGAGAGAGAGTTCCTTTTATATAGAAGGAAAGAACAGCATGGAAAAAATGCATGAATTAACATGATTTGAAGAAGCATTCATTAGCTGGCCATCCTTTGTCAAAATGTATTTGCCAAATACTATCATAATTTTGCAATGAAAGGGATCATAGGGGTATCTCTTCTAATATACATATATGTGCACATAGATACATATTTACAGAAGAAGAAACTGAGGCTTAGAGAGGTGGTTACAAGTCTAGGAAGTAGTAGAGCTATATAACTCAGTTCTTTGGAAACCAAGCAGGGACTCCTTAAACCGGGCTCTCTGGAATGCAAGGGGAGAGTGTCTCTAGATAGATTTCAGCTTGGATGCAAAAACCCATACCTTCATTTTCTGCGATAGCTAACTGAAATTTAGAATTTCATTGGATTAAAAAAAAATACTCTGAAGGGGTTCAGAAACTTTACCAAAGGAATCCACAACAGAAAAGAAGACAAAAAATCCTTCCCAGTGTCAAAAGTGAGAAAAAATGGGAAGCCCTCACCTTGAAAAATAAAATTTATAATTGTTTGGTATTTAAATGAATCAAGTTAAAGCTGGTTCTAAGAAAATGTAAGATCCTAAATCAAGGCAGAGCCCTAGGAGACCTCCAAGGTCATTTGGCCCAGCCTCTTCACCATCTAGGTGAGGAAGCCAAGGCTCAGAGGGTAGAATTTTACTGGAGTCACCCTACTTTTATAGGATCTTAGTGCTAAGAGGGATTGCCAGACCTACTGAATCAAGTCTCATCATTTTACAGAAGAGGAAACTGAGGTTCTTTGAGGTTGACTTTCAGTCACACAAAGTGTCAGAGGTGGGATCTGAACCCACATCTTCCTGATATTCTACCTCCCATACCATGAAATTGTTACTTTTGGGTTCATTTAAAAAAAAAATGGAAAAAAAGCTTCATCTTTGGAATTTCTTCTAAACAAGTTAATTGCAGGGGGTAAACCCCACAGCTAGGCCCCTTGTTCCCAGTGGCTTTCCAGCGGGAACCTCATGTCTCCCCTGTGTGCTATTTGGGGAACCACCCCAAGGTGATCTCAGTTCCCAAGTCAAGAATTGACTTCTTTTCTCTGCTTCCTCCTCTTTGTGGTCTCCCTTCATCCTCCCTTACAGTCTCTCATCATCCTTCTTTGTAGCCTCCCTTCACCTTCCCTTGCAGCCTCTCTTCATCCTGTGTTTCAACATCCCTTCATCCTTCCTTACAGCCTCCCTTCAGCTTTCCTTGCAACCTCCCTTCAGCCTTTCTTACAGCCTCTCTTCATCCTTCCTTTCAACATCCCTTCATCCTTCCTTTCAACATCCCTTCATCCTTCCTTGCAGCCTCTCTTCATCCTTTCTTGTATCCTCCCTTCAGCTTTCCTTGCAAACTCCCTTTAGCTGCCCTTGCAGTCTCCCTTCATCCTTCCTTGTGGCCTCCCTTCAGCTTTCCATACAGCCTCTCTTCATCCTTCCTTTCAACCTCCTTTCATCCTTCCTTGCAGCCTCCCTTCATTCTCCCTTGCAGCCTCCCTTCAGTCTCCCTTGTGACCTCCCTTCAGTCTCCCTTGCAGTCTCCCTTGCAGCCTGGCCACCAGCTCTCAGCAGGGCCAAGCAGCCCCTTTCCGCACCTTGTCAAAATGCTTATTTAAGAGAAAAGATTTCGAAATGTGAACCTAGGCTCTGCATTTTTCCTTGAAAACCACATAGTTGCATCTGTTTCAGTTTCTCTCGTTTTCTTTTCTTTTTAACCACTACCGGCCTAACTTACTGGAAAAAAAATAATATTCATAATTAAAGAGGCAAATTTTCCAGCTGAAACTGAGAAACCTTAACTGTTTCATCCGTGATGATCTGAACAACCAACGAGGCTTTCTCACCGGGGCCCAGGATTGCTGAGTTAACACTTCCAGGTGTGTATGTTGACAGAAAATGAGGCTCCAGAGAATGGAGTCCTGCAGACCTTGGCTCATTCATTAGCCTGCTGATCTGCAGGCTCAAGGCCATTGATTATTCATTTTGCTGATTTTTAAAGTAGGTTTCATGCAAGTCCAGGGTATGTTCTGAATTACAGTTCGCTGGAGATGACTAAGGGTTTCTTTCCAGATTGCAGCTCTGGGAGCCTCTTTAGCTTCTAACCTAGCTGCAGATGGTTTGGCCTCTATGTCTCCCCGTTGTGACTTGATCAGTGTCATACAGCTGCCAAGGAGGAAATCTAAAATTTGAAGCTAGGTCCCTTCTGACCCCAATTTATAGAATCACATGAGTGAGAGGGGACCCAAGAGGAAGGAAATAGGCATCTGAGGCAGATAGAGGTCGCATACTTGTGTCTGGAGCTAGATTTGAAATTGGGGCCAGTTCTCTGTTTATTGTGATACCTAGCTGCTTCTAAGGGATGTTGATTCCAAGTCCCTCAGTTTTACAGATGAGGGAATTGAGGCATGGAGAAGTTAAGTCAGGTCACCCAACTATAAAGTGCCTAGAGTCTAGGATTTTACCTTAGGTTTTTTTTCTGATCCTGAGCCTAGCTCTCTATCTACTGTGCCACACTGTCTTGTTGAACCTCTTTCAACTTGCAGTGAAAAGTCCCTTGGTGTTGTGGAAGGAGAACTGAACATAGTCAAGAAAGGCACATTTATATTCCAGCTCCAACTGTATGACTTTGGATAAGTCCCTCTTTACCTCAGTTTCCCTCCTGTAAAATGAGTATTATAATACTACCTTTTCATAGATTGGTAATAAGGAGAGTGCTTTGAAAATGTCAAGGTATTATGGAAATATGAGCTGGACAATTTTTAAATGGGGGTCTCCGGTCATTCCCTCCACATACACTGTCTGACATACCTTTGCCCATTCTCTGTGTCTCTGAAGCACTGTGTGGTTACAGTTGCCTGGTTCTTCCAGGATTGTGAGACCCTGAACCTGAGTCTTGCCTCCTGTAGGAGGCAGGTCCCAGGACCTATTGGGAATATTAGTTTTGGGTATCTCTTTTCCTTGACCACTTGCCATTATGAATTATCCAGTGGAATTATCTATGGAATCCTCCGCTGTTTGAGGGTCATAGATCTGGGAAGCCCAAGAAAAGTAAAAAAACCACAGAGACATATCATGGAGACACTCTCCTTCCTTTTTCTCCAGCAAGAGATGGGGAGGAGGGCTGAGCCTGCAGCCAGATGCACTGTCTCAGATTTCACATTGGAAAATGTTTGCCTTCATTCAAATAGAATTTCACAGTCCATGGAGGCTCTGCGTTGAACTGGATGAATGATAAGGGATCCCTTCCAGCTCTGAATCCTGTATCTGATGTCATTCCGTTATATTTTTGAGAATGGAAACACCTAAAGAAGTCCTTCAGGCAGCTCTGCTCCCTTGGACACATCATGGAAACTAGGGTTTGAATCATTGAAAAGATAGGGAGTTGTAGAGATACACTGACGATTGCAATAACTCACTTTATAAAAAGATCATTGACTTCCAACTGGAATGGACCTTACAGAACACTCAGTCCATCCTCAAATTTTATAGATGAGGAAACTGGACCTTAGAAGGGTGAATTATCTCATCTACAAGGTTACATGGAAAGCAAATGGTAGAGTCAGGGTTTGAACCTAAGTCCTCTGACTTAACATAGAGCCTAGCACATAGCACATTCCCCATCTTTCCATGATAAGAATCCCTTGAAAAATTTGCATATCATTTACACATATGTAATTTCATTTGTCCTCTCGACAATTCTGTGAGGCCCGTATCATAGATATTATAATCTCCATTTTACAGATGAGGAAATTGAGGTTCTCAGAATTTAAGGGACTAAAGAATAAGAGGCTGAACTTGGACCCAGTTCTTAGCAACCAAGTTCAACATTCTATCTAATACTCTACTAAGAGCTATACAAAGACTATGGACTTATCTACTACTGTTCTACTGCCACTGGAGAGTCTCATCTACAACCCAAGCCTAGTGAACTACTCTGCACACACTGACAAATAAATAAATATACTTAAATATGTGCATTGTACCCTATGTATGCCAGGCTATGCCAACTGTCTGGAGAAAACACTTAAGTGTCTTCATTTCTATTCATTTTTATATCCTTCTGGAGGCCAAATGGTCTCAACTGTAACTGAAGATTAGCCAAAAGGAAGACCAAAGTGAAATATCCATCAACTGAAGCACTTGCTCCTTTTCTGAGTTGGCCAACTGGGAAGATACCTTAAATCTTCCAGTGATGCCATTTGTTTCTGAAACGAGACACCATTTGACAAGTATGGATTTCATCGCTGAGATGATACCCTTTCATTTTGCCTCATTGTTTACATATTCAAAGCATGATCAACAGACACATCTATTAAGAAGCATCCTCCCTTGGACTCAGTTTGGGACAATCTTCTCCTAATTGGTTGGAGAGAGCTCTTGGTTTGATTCCTTTTGTAAAGTGTATCAGTAAACACCATGCAGAAGTTGTTTTAAGAAAATGAATTTCTATGACTCATTCACTTTCTCAACTATTTATATTCATTTACAGTAACTCCTTTCTTGTTACTCTTTGGTTTAACATCTACACCCCTCCCTGTACTGGTTCCCAGCACTCTTTCTATCTCTCTAAGGTTATTTGTGTTTTTGAGACCACATGTGGGTGACAGTGAAAACAATCTATCACCATTTAGGAATCAGCTTATCTATCTAACTGGTCCTTCCAGGGATTCAAATGGATTTCTTTTAAGGAGTTTAAGGATGCATAATTCATCGTGCAAGCCACACCTTACTGATTAACAAAGTTCCTCTGAGACTACAAAGAAGTATAATTATCCCCATACCCCCGTTCTTGACCATCCTAAGAATTATTTTTCTTCCCCTTAATGGACAAGCCTCTTTTGATATGCACCCAAATTTTACCCGCTTCTTTCTATCCATTGGAAATTAGATGAGTTACTTACTACTCAGGTCCTTTCTCAAGGCAGAGTGATATTAATTCCAGCCTAGTAGATTTGCAGATCTTGGCTGAGGAACCCAGTCACTAAATTTAGTCCCAGGATCTGAATTCAAATCCCATCTAGGTCACTTCTTAACTGTATGACCTTAGGCAAGACATATCTCTGGACCTCAAGTTCCTCATCAGGAAAACTCTGTGGTCTCTAAGGTCCCTTTCAGTTCCAAATCCATGAATTTAAGATACTATCTATCTATGTCTTGCAAGAGAGAGAAGATCAAATTCAACAAATGGATATGTATATGTACAAAAAAACCTCTTAGATTATCCTTAAATGAACTTGAAATCCCTGACCACTCATCATAGAAGAAAACTGAGTAAAAGATAGATCAACATTTAGTAACTTGTTGGGTGCAAGATTTAATTCCAAATCAATGAACTGTTACAGGAGGCGGGATTTAATTTTGATGCTACTCCTCACTCTTGCTTGCTCTACCTAGATAAGACATTTCCTCCTCAACAACCTTTTACAATACTCAAAAATCAACATATAGAGTAAGGTAGAACTGGTCTTACCTCAACATTTTCAGGGGTTGGCAGAAGTGCAGGATCCTAGAGCAAAAGAAAATGGCATTCATATGATTTTTTAGGTGGAAAATGAACTCCTTTTAGATTGAGAATAAACAGCATCAAAGCTTTGAGTTGTTCACCCCTTGGTGATGGCTCAGTTCCTACTCACCGTATCGTTCACACAGGTTTTCAGTTGTTCAGCAATATGTAGAAGTTGGAGTATCCTGGTCTGGCGGCGGAATGGGGTGTTGTGTTTAGAGGCCGCTGTCCCAGAGATGATGATGACCAGGAGGTAGATGATTGTCCTCTCCATGGGGCTAGGTTTTAGGCTTCCAATTACCAAGAGCCAATCCCTAGCTTGGCTAAGGGTCTACTCCAGGGTACAATGGACAGGCTGCTAGCCACTCACCTATTTATTCATCCTTACAGGAGAGCTAAAACCCTCCCATTTCAGCCTGGAAATCTTTGTGAGATGGATGAATGTGAGTAACTTTTTTCTTTTCCACTGGCTAGGTATACGTGTGCATGTGTGAGGGTGTGGGGGCAGGGATTGATGGAGACAGCAAAATGTGCCCCATCTGCATGTTAGACAGGAAAAGGAGAGAATGGGTGGATTCCAGTTTTCACCATGAATCAAAAGGGGCCCAGGAGTAAACAGTAGGTATTATAAGCTTCAAAGCAATAAACAAAAACACCTTGATCTCCTTTTTTTCAGGCCACCCACAGAATCTTACCTGTACCATCTGACACCCTGGGGGCACACTCATAGTGACACTCCAGGGATGAGTCAATTGGCCTCATTTGTTACCCTATAGGTCTTACCCCAAGGGACTTTGTCATTCTGTTTGGAATTAGCTGGTATGCCATTAGGAGTAGGAGGAGAGGAAGCCTTTAGGAAGTTTTGAATAGAGAGGGCATTTCCCAAAGAAAAATTCTAGCTTCTGGCTAACTCAAATATGGGACTTAGGCAGCCAGCATTTAGTGCCTGTTGTGGACAAATTGTACATTTGTAATAGCAAATCTTGGTTTGCTATTATTAATAGTGCTACCTCCCAGCAGTGGGAACTTGGACAAATGACTTAGCTCCGAGAATCAGTTTCTTCACCTGCAAAATAGGGATAATAGCATTTCCAGAATCACTTCACAAAATTGTAGTGACATGATGCTTTTATAAAATAAAGTGCCTCTATATGCCATGTTGAAATGGCATGATTATGATGGTGCTGGTGGTTTCTGACAATGCATCTGAAAATCTTCATTCATTCATCCAAGGTGCTGTACCTCCCTGACCCAATGCAGCATCTTTGTTGGGCATCCCTTCCATGTGATGGTCCAGTAAATCTCCTTTTGTTAAATGTTAGATGTTCTCTGAAGGTCTTGTTCACCTAGGTGGTGGATAGGGAGAGAGGGAGAGAGAGAGAGAGAGAGAGAGAGAGAGAGAGAGAGAGAGAGAGAGAGAGAGAGAGAGAAACAGCAAGAGACCCAGACTCAGAGATAGAGATAGAGACAAAGACAGAGACACAGAGATAGAAACCAAGACAGAGAGAAAGAGAAGACTGGTATAGACTACAGACAATAGAGATAACACAGAAAGGAGCCCAGAACAGAGGCTTGTGTGGGTTATATGGGGGTTAAATGGATGAGGAACTTACTAAGGAAATCAGAGTAGTCTGACAGGTAGGAGAAGAATGATGAAAGAGCACAGAGAAAAATGTATTCAGGAGAAGAGAATGGTCAACAGAGCCAAATGTAGCAGTAGAGAAGTCAAGGAGGATGGAAACTGAGAAAAGACCATCAGAGCAGGTAACTTCAGACAGAACTTGTTTGGTTGAGTGATGAGGTGGGAAGTCAGATTACAAAAACTTGAGGAATGTGTGTGAGGAGAGGAAATGATGGCAAATGGAGACAACTTTTTCTAAGAGTTTAGCTGAGAAAATATAGGAGAGAAATAGGATGATAGCTCAAGGAAGGGTAGCATCTAGTTGAGACTTTTTTAGGTTGGGGGAGAGTTGTAAATAGGGAAAAATTGCAAGTTAGAGAGGGAGCATGATAATGAAAGCAATATGCTTGGGGAGACTGGAAGGAATGGAATCAAGATCACATAGAGAAAGGGTTGATTTTGGAAAGAAGATGGATCATCTCCATATCCCAAGATTGGAACAAAGAAGGAGAGACTGGGAGATTTGTAGATGGCAAGAATGGGAACAGTGGGAATCAAATAGTTTCATTTTTTTCTCAGTAAATTGGTAAGATCCTTCAATGAGATGATGAAATGAGAGGGGGGTGTAGGAAGTTTAAAGAGAAAGGAGGGCATTAAATTTCTATGAGGAATGAGATTGAAAATCAATTAGAGATGGATAAAAGTTCCCAATTGAAGCTGGAGAACTAAAGTCTGTAATAAACCTGGTTAGCATCTAGTTGTGATTTCCTCTAGGTCTATTAGGTGCCATCTGAGTAGGAACAAGGAGTAAAGAAGGGCATAAGGAAGCGTTTGAGTCTGGCAAGGGATAAGCAATGGAAGCACGAGAGTTTAAGGTCTCAGTGTGTGGTTGAATTGGTTAACTGTAGGGTCAAAAATTGAGAAAGGAAAAGAGTAGAGTCAGAAAAGGGCTGATGGTCGGGGAAAGTGCTGAAGGCTGGAGTAGGGGATTGGAGAGAATGACTGGAGTGGTTTACCATTTCCTTTTCCATCTCACTTGACAGATAGGGAAACCGAGGCAGATGGGGTTAAGTGACTTAGCCTAGGTTGCACAGCTAATAAGTGTCTGAGGTTGGATTTGAACTCAGGAAGGTGAGTCTGCTTGACTCTATATGGTTATGGCCAGATAGAGTAAATTCAGATTTTAACACCAAGGAAATGGAACATTTATGAATAATGGTGAGATTCAGGGGGCCGTCCCTTGGAGTCACTGAGTTGGAATAGATGGAACAACTGGAAGTTTAGGGCATTTGAGGGAGGATCCACATGAACAAGGACAAACCCTGGGAAGAAAGGAAGACAATTTAGCAAGGTGTTGAAATGTGAGGTAGTCAATATGCATTTAAATTCTACTTTTAGAGTTCAAACATGGATGGGCCTCAGTTTCCCCATCTGTAAAAATGGGGATCTGGATAAACAGCACTACCTACTCTACAGGTAGAAAGAAGGCTAGTTTTGGAATAAATAGAACTAGATTAGAATCCTGGGTCTATTCTTTTCTACAAATGTGATGTCTGGCCTCCCCCTAATCTAGTTCAGGCTCTGCTTCTGTAAACGAAAGGCTGAGTTTGGTTGACCAATAAGATCTCTTTCAGTTCAAGATCCTACATGAGACTTGTTCATTCTGACTACAAAGTTAATTTATAAACTTACCATAGATAGGATGGGAAGCTCAAACTGGACTTCTGTCATATGCTGGTTTGTTTGATTAGTTAGCTTTTCAGGTAACTAACTAATCTCCCCCTTAGCCTTGCTGTGTCTCAGTTTCTTCTTCTGTTAAATAAAAGGGCCAGCCTCCAAAGTCCCTTGAGTTTGAAACCAAGGATCCACTCATTCTGGTTCTTCCCTCTGGAGCCAAGCAGAATCAGCCAAACTACAATCCTTCACATTCTGAAGAAAGCCCTCACATCCCCTTCCAGTTCACAGTATGAACTATCTTGTGGAAAACTCCTTGCAATAGCTTCATCCTTCCCACATCTCTTCTCCTCTGGGTTAAACATCCTCAGTTCCTTCCTTTGACCAATTCAGGGATGGCACGATCCTTTGCTGACCTAGTTGTCTTTACTGAAGGCCAGAGGTGGCTTGACATAGTGGCAAGAACACTGACTATGAAGTTAGGAGAAATCATAATTCACAGACTTTGGAACTCCTTGTTCAATTATTATTGTTGTTCAGTCATGTCTGATTCTTTGTAACCCCATTTGAGGTTTTCTTGGCAGAGATACTGGAGTGGTTTGCCATTTCCTTTTCCATCTCATTTGACAGATGAGGAAACCTAGGTAGACAGGGTTAAGTGACTTACCCTAGGTCACGCAGCTAATAAGTGTCTGAGGTTGGATTTGAACTCAGGAAGATGAGTCTTCTTGACTCTAGACCCAGTATTGCATGTACTGTGATGCCACCTGACTGTCCTTGTTCAAATCCCATTCTCCCATTAAAGTCTAAATCTAAGGCACCTTCCTTCAAGAAACCTTTTTTAATCTATCTGGTGAGAATGGCCACCTCCACACCAGGAAATCCCTTGGCATTTTACATCTCTAATAATAATGACAAGAACTAGCATTTATATCATTTCTTGAAACAATCAAAAAACAATGGAAAGTCAATATTGCCATGTCGCAAAGAACAAACTGAACCCTAAAGAAGAGAGAAGACATCTCACTCTAGTCCTTTGGAAAGGTAGAGGGTCTATGACTATGAATCACTGAATTTAACCTCATTTAATCAACTTTGGTTGTTTTTGCTGAAATTTTTTCTCGTTTTTATTTTCTTCTTAGTCTCTATATAAAAATGGCTCTCTGGAAAAGGGAGGGAGAAGGATATGGGTGATACATAAATTATGTGATACCAAACCAAAATGTAGTAATATATTCTATTTTTTTTAGATTTTTCAAGGCAATGGGGTTAAGTGGCTTGCCCAAGGCCACACAGCTAGGTAATTATTAAGTGTCTGAGACTGGATTTGAACCCAGGTACTCCTGACTCCAGGGCCAGTGCTTTATCCACTGCGCCACCTAGCCACCCCCTATAATCTATTCTTTAAAAGGTTATTTTAACAGTTTAGACAAGAGGTAATGAGGTCTGTCTATACAAAAGTGGTTAATTGATTATGGAGAGAATGGGCCATGTGCAGGAGATGTTGGGAAGATAAAACAGACAAGATTTGTCAGCAGGTTGGATATGGTAGGGTCGAGGGTTGAATGCGAGAGAAGCATCACCTGTATTATTAACTTAACCTGACTGGGAGGATGGTGGTGCCCTTAGCAATAATAAGCAAATTAGAAAGAATGGAAGGTTTGGGGAGAAAAAATGATGAGTTTTGTTTCAGACATTGTGGTCAGCAGCCAGATAGAGATGTTCAAGAAACAGTAGGTTGATGAGGGACCAGGAGAGATTTGAGGGTGATGAAGACATTATCTTTATTCCTATTTTATGAAAGGAAATTCAAGCTGAGATTGATAAAGTGACTTAATCCACTTTTTCATTAAGTGTCTGAGATAGGATTTGAAATAATTTTTTCCTGCCTCCAAGACCAGCCAAGGGGAGGGAATGTCTTTTAACTTTCTTTGTTAAAAAAAAAAAAAAGCATTTTCTTTTCTGAATAAATGTTTATTGATTGATGTAACTGCCTCTCTCTAAGATACATATCTTATATAATTTGTTGCATATGTAGCATCCCAAGCTATTAGGTTGGGAGCTTCATGAGGGCAGGGACTGGGCTACCTATATTTTGTATTTCCCCACTGCACCCAGCATAGACTTCTGCAAAAAATAGGCACTTAGTACATATTTATAGAATAGAATTATAAACCTAAATCTGGGAATGCCTAGGGACCCTAGTTTCAGAGAATGTGGTCAAGTGGTTTGCATGCAGTTTGATGACCTAATTCTAGCATTCTAAATCAGAGGAACTTATGCTTATAGTAATTCTGAACAACTGCAGTAAAAACATTTATGTCTTTAGAGGCATCATCATACAATAGGAAAAGTCTAAGGTTTGAAGTCTGAGGACCTGAATTTGACTATTGATTCTAAAACTTACCCAGTCTGTGGCCCTGAGCAGGTGAGTTTCCCTCTGAGTCTTAGTTTCCCCCAGGGTCCCTTCTAACATTCAAGATCATGGACTTCTGGGAAGGTGGACGAGCCTTTGGTTACATGAAGCTGATTTCCGGAATTTAAGCTTCTTCTTAGTACTCAAAGCAGAGCAGAGAAGAAGTGTGGTAGAAAAAAAAAGAATAAGGAAGGCCTAAGAGTCAGAAGATCCAGGTTCACATCCACTTACTCCCAATATGATCTTGGATAAGTCATTTGATCTCTAGTTCAGTTTCTTCATCTGTAAGGATGAGTCCAAGTCCTATTTCTTCCCACTTGCTGGTTATATTATACTGACAAATTTCATCACCTCTCTGAGCCTCAAATTCCTGATCGGTAAAATAGGGATAAAAGTCCTTAAGACTAAGGGTTGTTTCAGGCATTGAGATATCAGAAGCTGTGTGAAAATATTTTGCAAAGCATAAATCGCTATGCCTCTTTTCAGCTGCTAGGATGATGATGTGATGATGTTGTAGATAATATTGAGGAGAATGGTGATGATGTTGTTGATGGTGTTGAAGATGATGGTGATGATGATGACTTTAGAGTAAAGAAACTCTTGCCTATGAATTATAGAATAACCTGTACAATGTTCAGAAGAAGGATAGGTCTGATTATGAGCTAAAATTTTACAAGGAAAGTCAGTCCAGAGAAGGTGGGAATTTTGAATGCAAAAGTGACAAGACAATGACAAAAATTCAAAGACAAAAATTACAATGATGAAATTTAAGGACAAAAAGACTACCAATTCTAATGGAGAGAAAAGAGGAGTGGCTAAAAGATAAATGGAGAAGAAACTCATTGACTGACTCAAATTTTAAAGACATAGAAAAGAAGAAAACAAAGGTAAGTGCTGGAGAAAGAATATAAAACCATATCAGTAATACTGAAACTCAGGGGGAATAAAGGGCTAGCAAGGGAAGTTATACATAATAAAAAAAGACTTTTTAGTTTTGTTGGGGGAAAGAGAAGGATCAATGAGATGTGAGGTGGATGGAATGATGATAATAGATATTGGAGTCAAAACAGAAATATTCAACTCTCGTTTTACTTTTGTTTTCTCTGTCAAAAAGAATGAATTTTGACCAAGAAGGTCAGAACTATAGTGACCTGCAGTGAGTTGAAATCCAAGATGAGAGAGAGGGCTCTTAATGAATTAAAGTCACTTGTCCCAAATAAACAGCATCTTAGGCTATTGAAAATACCTTCCAAACATGATTTTTTTAGGTTTTTTGCAAGGCAGACGGGGGTTAAGTGGCTTGCCCAAGGCCACACAACTAGGTAATTATTAAGTGTCTGAGACCGGATTTGAACCCAGGTACTCCTGACTCCACTATGCCACTTAGCTGCCTCCAAACATGATTATTGATCCAGGGTCAAAGAGAATGGTAAAAAAGGAACCAAAGGACAGAAGAAAGGAAAATATTGCCCAAGTCTCAAACATGGGAAAAGAGTAAAACTTGCAAACTAGAAAACAGTGAGCTTTTATATGATTGTTGGGCAAAATTCCACAATGAATTATTGTAGAACTGGTTAGTGAGCATTTAGAAGAGGAAGAACTGAATACAAAGAAGCACATTGACTTTATCAAGAATGTACTAGAAGAACAACATGTGTGTGTTTTTCATAATGTAAATTAAAAGGAAAAACCCAAAACACCGAAAAGCAGCTGAGCTCTTGAGTAGTTTGAACAGTCAGTCTTACTCCTAGAAAATAGATGATGCTTTCCCTTTAAGGAAGGAAGTGGGGGAATTCTAGGGCAAAATGTCTCATAAAATGTCATCGTTTTGACTATTTTTGCTTAACTATTTTTTGGGGTTACACAAAATGGGTCAATTTTGGGAGTGGAGAGGGGTAGTATATCTAGAAATAATTGTTATTAAAAAGGAAAAGCATTTAAAAAACCCAACAGCTTTTTTTTTAAAAAAAGTATGTCATACAGGCTAATCTAATTTCCTTTGATTAGCTGGTTCTTGTCCTTCATCCCTGAAGAGGACCAGAATGATATCCCTATGTTGGGGTCAAGATATGGTATGATTGTCTGTGATTGATCAGGTCAGTATGATCTCAGAAAGCGCTATAGTAGTTGGGCCCAAAAAGTCCATAGGAATATTTGGGGAGGAGATGTTTCTTAATTTGACTTCTCACATTTCTTTTGAACTGCTGTGGTTTTACTTTGCTTATAGAGCACAGTGCCCTTTTAGATGTGGGCATGCCATGCTGGGCAGTCTTGATAGGGTTATAAAACTGATAAGAGAAGAGGATGCTGTAGATATAGTTTGCTAGATTTTTAGCAAAGAATTTGATAGAGTATCTCAAATTATTCTTGTGAATGAGATAGGGGGGAGACAATAAATGAATGAATTAAAAAGTATGAATAAAAAGCTTCTATGTAGGGATTCAAAAGCAGGTCCATATCTCACCTGGAGATTGTGAATGAGGAGAAACCAAGGAGACACTTGGAGGATCATGAGTGAGTAGTTCTTATGACCTCATGGGTATATCCATGAATGGATGACCTGGACATATAGTAGAATGTGTACCCCTTTGAGAGCTGAGATTTCTTAGTCTCTACCTTTATATCCATTGTTGCTGAGCAGATTCACAGTAACTGAATGGAAGGGAGACCTTTGGGATAATCAGTGGATTGTTTGGACTATTCCCACAAGAAGCATTGTGATCAGGAATGTTTGTTGACCTTGCATACATGGACTAAATGAATTCTGCTAATTGGATTGTAATTAGTAAAGCCCAATGTTCCTTGTTTAAATATAACTGGCAACTTGTATTGAATATAAGTGAATTTCCTGGTTCAAAGGCAGCTCAATTTTTGTTCAAACATGTCAGCTGGTGCCTAGCTAGCTTAGCAATCAACCGATCCTCATATTCCTTTCCTCCAGGAGGTTCCATGATAATAGGAGGAGACAATATATAGAGAAGGGTGGTGGCTAGTGAAGATTATTTTTATTTGGGAAGTCAGAAGGATAGAGAATGCAACCAGAGACCAGCAGATTGACACACCTTTTCCTGGAACAGTGGTAATATTGATTTGACTATGGCTTGTTAATGGCTTAAATGGTTTTGTAAAAAGAGGCTATATAATCTCTTAATGTCCCAGGCAACTCTCTAAGATTATCAATGGCAGAAAACATTGACTTGCCTTGGAAGAGAGAGTTCTTCACCTATGCTCTATGCCACTGCAACCATAGTTCTAGCCTTCCCTGCCATTTGAATCTGGCCATCCTGTGAGATAATTATGATTATTATACAATCATCCTGAACAGGTGAGTATGCTGAGACTGAGAGCAGTTAAGTGAAATACTAAAGATTTCACAACCAGGAACTGTCTAGGGTGGGATTTGGGTCTCAGGTCTGCTTGACTCCAAGTTCAACACTGCTCTGAGTCACCTAAATGTAAAAGACTCTTTGGGCCTCAGTTTCTTCATTTGTCATAGGAGAAAACTGGACTAGATTATCTCTAGTTCTAAATCTGCAATCCCATGGTCCTAATATCTGAATGACTGTCATTTGGAGGGTGGATTCAAGTTTGTCCTCATCCCCTATTCATCATCTGCTGTAATGAATTGCTCAGAGCCTGAGAGTTCAAAGGTGTAATTCATCTAACAAGGTATTCAAATACCTTCAAGTAAAAGCAGTTACCTCATCAGTTGAAAAACTAATTTCAGAAAGATAAAAACCAATGATGATTAGTCATTCCTGGAAGTCTCAGGAACTCCCCACAAATTCCTAAAAGCTATTTTTATCCTTTTCTGACCCAAAAGGTTCCACAGCTGGTTCCTAGATCAATATACTATGAAAAGTGAATCTCCAGGGGCCCAAGTCTGCACTATTACTTCCTTGCTCATTTCATCCTGGCTATTGATGGTTTGCATGCGTGCGTGTGTTTGTGTGTGTGTAGAAGGGGAGAAAGGTAGGATAGGATAGTACATACCTCCCCAGTTGTACCAGCACCATTAACCCACAGCAGGTTTGTGCTACTTGGCCCCAGAAGTTAGAACTAGAAAGAAGTAGATGGTTATAGCAGTAAGGAAAAACTAAGGGATGAGTAGAGGTATTTAAGCATTGCCATACATCATTTTGGGGGGTGAAAATAGAGATTGGATTCTGACCTCTGAAGTCCTTCCATGCCTCAGATTCTTTCAGTCCATAAGGCAGAAACAATAGAATTTAGTAACAGATTGATATGGAGGTAAGGGAGAAAGAACAAAGCTCTGAGGATGGGGCCTGGGTGACTTGAAGGAGGGTAGCTGGATGATGCAGTGGATAGATTTTGGGGCTGGAGCTAGGAAGACCCAAATTCAACCTACCTTCAGATACTTCCTACCTTTGTGTCCTTGGGCAAGTCACTTGATCCTTTTTACCTCAATTTTTTCATTTGTAAAATGAGCTGGAGTAAGAAATGTCAAACCACTCCAAACTCTTTGCCAAACAAACCCCAAACGGGGTCCTGAAGAGTCAGACATGATTGAAACTACTGAACCACAATAACAACTGACTTGAAGGATAGTGATGCCATTAGCACAAGTAGGGATGTTAGAAAGAAGGTGTGGGCTTTGCAGGAAACATGAATTTGGTTTGAGATATGATGTGTTTGAGATGTTGGTATGATCTTCTTTGAGGTAATGTCTAGTTGGTAGTTGGAGGTGTGAAAATGAGAAAATGAGGGTTGAGACTAGGGTTTGAAATAGAGATTTATGTAAATCAAAGAGATGTTGAAGCCAGGGTAATAGATGAGATGGCCAAGAAGAACGTAAAAAAAAAGAGAGCATGTAAGGGAAAACTTTGAAAGCAGCTGAGGAGAGGTCCAAGAGGTAGAAGGACAATATGGAGAGGGAAAGGATGTTTTTGAAATCAAGGGAAGAAAGAGGAGAATAGAAGGAAATTTCAAAATGTAAGATGGCACCTAGGAGTCAGGGAGAAAGGACAGAGAAAAGAGTTTCATTAGTCATTGCTGAGAAGCAATGTATGGTACAGTATCTAGAGAACTGGCCCGGAAGACAGGATGATTTGAGTCAAGTCTTGCTGATGATACATAATGCCTGTGTAATCCTTGGCAAATTCATTAACCATTTAGGACCATAGATGACTAAGTCTTTTAGGACTGTCGTTTCCAGAAAAAAATGCCAACTTATGTCTCAAGAGGGAGTTTCCTCATTTGAGAGTTGGCTATCCCACTGAAATTATAGTTATAGTCTTGCTCTTTCATTGTGATCACCACTGTTTCTGAGGCATATTTATGGATCATTCCATCTTTTCATCCAGTCCTCTTCTAATGTATTGCACAAAGTGGACATTGCTTATTATTAAAGCAAACTTTTTTGGCGATGAATTTGATGGAGAAATTTGAGCAACTTGAACTTTATTCTCTGAGGCTGTTTTTGTATCTCCCCATAGTTGGGGAAAAAATAGGGCAAAAAATTGGAATCAAAGAAGGACAGTCTTGGAGCTAAAAGAGACCTTCAGAGGCTGGGTAGTCTGACTGTACTTGAACAGGGTGATGAACTTGGAGTCAGAAAGACCAATATTCAAATTCCATTTGAGGTACTTACCAGCTAAAGAATCCTTGGTGACCCATTCCATATGAGGATCTTCAGTTTCCTCATCTATAAAATGAGAAGATTGAATTCAATGCCGACTCCATCAATGAGGATTTATAAACACTTAATGTGAGCCCCCTGTGGACCCTACCTTGTAGACAATTTCTGCTTCCTTTTACTCCAACTAGAGTCTCTGATCTTTTCAAATTGACATAAAGCTTCAGTTCTGAAGGCGGAAGACCTGTATTCAGATCCAGCCTCAGACACTTAGTAGTTGGGTAACCTTGGGTAAGTCATATCCTCATCCTCCTTCTCATCAAACACAGTACAGTCTGCAGAGGGCATGGCAACGTACCAAGTTTTGGTTAGATTTAGATTTTCATTCTAGCTTGTTGTAGTGGAAAGAATGCTAGACTTTGCCATCTACTTCTGTATCCTTTGGCATCACTTGGCCTCTTTAGTCTTCAATTTCATTAGGAAAAATGGTTAATAATGCCTGTCACAGGGTTATTGGGAATGCATCCCAGTGTTTGAATCATGCATTTATGGAATCGGAGTCCCCAAAATGGTCTCTAACTTCTCTTACTTTACTAGAAAATCTCTAGGCAAAAGAATGTGGAAAAAAAATACCGTGTGGAAAAATCTTTGTCAACTTTAAGCTTCTCTAGAAATATGAGTTATAAAGATAAGCTTTTAAAAATCATTGATAAATCCACTTTTTGGGGAGAAAGCCCTCCCAAGTAGGAAGATGCAAATTCATTCAATAGGAATTACATGTAAATTTGATTTTTCGTGCCAGATAAAAAGAGTTCACAGAAAGAAAAATATCCAAATACATGAGCTTCTTCAAAGTTCCTCTTAACTCTATAGGTGTTACTAAGGAAAGGTTGGGTGACTGTTCATTTGATATAGAATATAAAACTCTTCCTTTTCATCTTCACCTCCTGGCTTCCTTCAAATTTTAGTTAAAATTCCCCTTTTCTAAGGTTTTCCTAATCCGCCTTCATGCTTTCCCTTTATTGATGATCTCCAATTTATCTCTTCTGTGACTTGTTTGCATCTTATCTCCCCCATGAGACTATAAACTCCTTGAGGGCAAGGGATTGTCTTCTGTCTTTCTTTGTAGCATAGTGTCTGGCAAAAAGGTGCTCAATCAATTCTTGGGATAACTAGGTGGTTTAGTGGATAAAAATATTAGGCCTGGAGTCAGGAAAACTCATTTTGCTGAGTTCAAGTCCAGCTTCAGATATGACTAGTTATATGAGCCTGAATGAGTCACTTCACCCTGTTAGCCTCAGTTTCCTCATCTGTAAAATGAGATGGAAAAAGAAATGGCAAACCACCTCCAGCATCTCTGCCAAGGAAATGCCAAATGGGGGTCATAGAGTCATATGACTGAAACAATTGAACAACCACAAATCAATACATATTAGGAGACTGGCTCTTGGACTGACACAATTAGAGCAGAGCCAAGATGTAGATCTGTACAGTGAGGAATAATTCTAGTCAGATTAGTAATGACTATTGTTAAAAATCCTCCAACTCTCGCTGAGTATTGGCAGTCATTGCCTAGTGAAGAGGCAAGATCCATGATTCATCACAAGTCTACAGTTGGAAAGCATCTTGGAAGAAATGTAGTCCAAAACCCATATTGTACCAAATATGACCCAGGGAAGTGAAATGACTCGAGGTCGCACAGATGGGATTGACTCAAAACCGCGGCTCTAGAGTCAATGATCTTTCCCTGATTCAGTGTTTGAATGGAAATTTTCCTCATGAGGGAACAGATAAAGCCCAGAGAGGTGCCACTTTCCTGAGGTCAAACAGGCAATTAGTAACAGAGTTAGGATAGGAACACAAGGATCCTGCCGCCAACTCCAGGACTCTTCTGACCACTCCATCCTTTTTCCTCTGACCTGGTTTCTCATTCAGCAATGCAATATTAAAGATGTGTAGGCTATCTGAGATGTCAGCAAGATGAGAGATACTTGGATAATGGCTGAAGTAACTGACCCCCCATTGTTAACTTAGTGAAAAAACCCAGGTATTTGGGATACAGAGCAATTTCTCATGAACCACTCTGGTCAAGTCTAGTGTCTGGTGGGTAGAGTCTGGAAGATTCAACTTAGTAAGCTCAAGTCTGACCTAACATACGTCCTAGCTGTGTGACCCTGGGCAAGTCACTTAATCTTCTTTGCCTCAATTTCCTCTTCCATAAAATGAACTGGAGAAGGAAACGGAAAACCATTCTAGTATCTTTGCCAAGAAAACCCCCAAATGGAGCCACACAGCTGAAGCAATTGAACCACTAGATGCCCATTCCTATGCTAAGTACTGGAAACTCTGAAATACAAAGAAAGATTAAAAACAGTTCCTACATGCAAAGAACTCACAGAGAGACAACATTCAAACAGCTATGTACAAATAAATACAGACCTGATAAGCTGTAGTCAACAGAGGAAAGGCACTAAGATTAATGGGGATTAATGTAGGCTTCTTGCCTCTATTTACTAAAGTAGGGTTTTAGCTAAAACTTGAAGAAAATCAAGGAACTCAGGAGGTGGAGAATGAAGAGGGAAGGAGTTGCAGACATGGGGGTTACAGTCATGGAAAAATGCCTGGAGCCAGGAGGTGGTCTGCCATGTCACAGAGGTCATGGGAGGGACTAAGGTATAAAAGGGAGTAGAAGAGTACAAAAGGACCAGGTCATGAAGGGTTTAAAAAGCCAAACAGAAGATGTTATATTTGATTCTGGAGGAAATAGGGGTTTGTAGCCATCAGAATTTGTTGAATGGGAATGGAGGGGTGACATGATCATACTTGGAAAATTCTTAATGGTAGGAGAAGAATGAAAAGAGGTGACCAAGAACACAAACTATTTGGGAGAGCCAGTATACTTCCACTTTGTGTGTGTATGTGGTGGGGAAATCACACTCTTTTAACAGCCAATGGCTGACAGTGTGTCTTGTAGATTCCAGTCACTTAGGTAGTCTGCGGCTTAGGCACAGGCTGAGTCAACTTGGTTACTCTATAGTTTGACATCACCTTGGACAGCGGACCTTCCCCAAAGATGGAATTCTGGACAACTCTAGATTCCTTACCTGATGAGGGCGGACTTCCTTTTTTCCTTTTCCTCTGACAGTCCCAATACATACACAAACGTAGGCCTGGTTCCCCCACCCACATTTTTCCTTTACATAACACTGAAATAAAAAGCTTTTCCTATAGCTTAGTCACTGATTGAGTACATAGAATTCTGCCAATTGAGAGGGAAGTTTGGGTGACCTGCTTTCAAGGAATTTTTTTTCTTCTTCTTTTTTTTTTCCCTTAACTTCAGGAAAGGCTACCAGAGACTTGACTCCGTGTTTACTGGAAAAGTTTACCAGAGCAAGATGACAAAATACCCTTCTAGTGAAAAAAGCAAGTAGAAAGATTACATTATCAAAAACTTAAAATCCTACCTCTCTAGCTGGAGAGGCCTTGGGGCCATCTGTTCTTTTCTTTTTTTTTTTTTTTTAGGTTTTTGCAAGGCAAATGGGGTTAAGTGGCTTGCCCAAGGCCACACAGCTAGGTAATTATTAAGTGTCTGAGACCGGATTTGAACCCAGGTACTCCTGACTCCAAGCCTGGTGCTTTATCCACTATGCCACCTAGCTGCCCCTGGGGTCATCTGTTCTAACCCCTCATTTTAAAGTTGAGGAAACTAGGATCCAAGGAAGTTAAGTATCTCGATATTATAGTATCCTTAATCTAGAAGGAGTCCTAGGAGCATTGAGACCCCCTCCCTCATTTTTCAGATGAGAAATACCTAGACCTAGAGAAATGAAGTGACCTGCCCAGTCAAGTAAGTAGACTCAGAGGAGGGAAATGCCCTCTAAGTCTCCTTCTTTCTTCTATATCACACCCCTCCTATGTCTTCAATCACCCACATTAATAGAGATGAATGAAATGAGCCCCTTGGGACTGAGATCATAGGATCATAAATTTAAAATTGAGAGTGACCTTGAAGATCATCTAGTTTACAGAGGAGGGAACTGAGGTCCTGGAAGGAGGAATAAATTGACCAAGGTTACTGATTAAGGGGCAAAGGTGAAATTTCACCTCAAGTTTTCTGCCTCCAGATCCCATTCTCCTTTCATGATCCCTTGCTGCTCTTCCCTTTTGCATACATATTAAGGATTCACACCATTCTAGATATCTTGGGGTTACAAAGGATAGAGGAGCTCACTTCCTCAAAGAGCTTCTATTGAAATGAGCCAATAAGAAAGGGATAGTATGGACTACCAAGTGAGAAAACTCCTTCCATCGACTGACTCTTCACTTTGGGGCTAAGAACTTGGCTTTATTTTAATAGTTTGCTAACTGTATTTTAATACAATTGATCACTTTTGTAATCCTTTATATTTTATTTCATGCTTAAAAACATTATTCTGAAAAGGGAAACAGAGACTTCACCCCACTTTCCAAAGGGGGTCTTAAACCACAAAAAATGATTAAGAACCTTAGTCTGGGGGCATCTGGTTGACACAATGGATAGTGCACTGGCTGTAGAGTCAGTAGGATTGGAATTCAAACCCAGCCTCAAACACTTACTAGCTGTTTAAAATCCTTTTTTTTAGGCTTTTGCAAGGCAAATGGGGTTAAGTGGCTTGCCCAAGGCCACACAGCTAGGTAATTATTAAGTGTCTGAGACCGGATTTGAACCCAGGTACTCCTGACTCCAGGGCTGGTGCTTTATCCCCTGTGCCACCTAGCCACCCCCTAGCTGTTTAAATCCTGAACAAGTCACCTAACCATGTTTGATTTAAAAAAAAAAACACCCTAGTTTTAGAGAATTGCCTAGAACACTGAGAGGTTAGAGGGGACTTGCATAGGGTCTTACAACCCATATGTGGCAGAGGTGAGACTTGAATTCAGATCTTCTTGGCTCCAAAGTCAACATTCTATTTATTAAAACTGCAAACATACTTAGAGCTTGGAATATGTTGTGCCACTCTTTACCTATAAAGATGACCATGGTCCCATTTCAGTATGGCATGTCATAAGTTTTTCACCTAGCGATGACAATGTGTCTGCACTTACTCTTTACATTACTGACCCATTACCCTTGTGACACGAATCTATGCTCCCCTCTCTCCTAAGTGCCATTCCTCAATCACCAACTCCTTATTGGGGGTTTTCAACTTTTTAGACTTATTTACACTCTTCTCCCTCCCATATTCTCTGTTCCAGGTAAATTGTCTCAAGTTGTTTGTTCCTCAATTCTACCTCCAAATCTTTGAATAGGCCCTTCCATGTCTGGAATGTTCTCCCTCCTTTTCTCTGTCTTTTGGAATCCTTACATGAGTATATGAATATATCTCCTATAATTGTCAGCAATTCTCTTACACTAAAAATAGTCTGTATTTCTATTTGAATTCTCTCTCTGTCTCTCTGTCTTTGTCTCTGTGTCTGTCTCTCTCTGGCTCTGTTTCTCTCTCTCCTCTTTCTCCCCTCTCTTCTCCCCCCCCCCTCTTTTTCTTCTTAGCTGGGTTTATGTTGACCTTCTTTCCATCTCCATGTAGCCTCCTTGAGGGTGAGAATTGTTTATGACTTTGTTCTGTTTCTATCACCTGGTCCAATGACCAGGTCATAAGAGTTGCTTAGTAAATGCTAATGAAATTAAATTCAATGATGAGAGGATGAACTGGTCTTGGATTTGGCTTGGTTCTGGCTACCCCAGAACTCATGTTTTTCCTGTGAAATGAACATCTTTGTGCTTGAATATTTGGATGAATCTGGGATCTCATATGTGTTTATACCTTCTCCAGTAGTGCAGGTCCCATTCCATCCTGCAGAGGACTCTTGCATTCTCCTGTGCATCACTCATAAGGAGTGCATTTGATTCCTTGCATTTAAAAAAAATTACTACATAGGTAGTAATAGAATATTTAGATTGCCCATCAGTTATTCTTCAGGATCATTAATTATTAAAAGTTAAATTTATATAATACTTAAGACTTGCAATATTGCTTTGCAATATTAATTCATTTTAACCTCATGACAATCCTGGGAGGTAGGTGTTAACATTATTCCAATTTTAGAGATGAAGAAACTGAGGCAGAAAGCCCTGGGTCATGCAGTTAGTGACAGTGGTCAGATTTGCATTCTGAGTCTCACACTATCTACTGAGTTGCCTAACTGCCCTATGTTCCTGACCTATGTTTTCTTATGTCATTCTGATACCATTCTGCACATGCTGTTAAAATCTGTTGTTTGCATTTTCCAGATGAGGAAACTGAGGATTATTGAGTAATTGATCCCTTTCCCTTATGATCAGCCACTCCCACGGTTCTTGGCCAAAACTCAATTTTCTGTTTTTGGAGAATGAAATTTCAGGACTTGTATTACATCTGTTAAATCTGAGACTTTGGATTCAAATTCATGCTTTAACTGAACTAGAAAAGAGAAGTTGGACTAAGTATATCTGCATAGAAATATAATTTTAGTTTTTAGAGAATCTACATCAGTGTTTATCATTTACTCCTAATTCTTTTGTTGTGGATCTGTATGCACAGAATCAGAAGAGGGAAAGGGTTGTGATCTGGATCAGCACATCAGGGAAGTCATGACTTTACCAAATCAAGGGAAGATGATGTGATTGTGGGGGAGTTACTTATATTAAATTCAGTCCTGGTAAATTATTTGGAGAGATGGTTGTGGAATGAGTACTTTTCACAATTTATCCCATGTTTGTGTTTTTCATTGTAATGCTAGCATCCATGGGGTATGCTATGTAAATTGCTTTACACATATCATGTAATTTCATTATACTAGAATGCAACTGAAATATATTTGAAAACATTTTTCAGGCTTTTCATGAAACATTGTTTTTTGGCAACCCTTCAAGAGCCCTGGTAAACTTTAGTAGAACCTGATTCTAACTGAGGAGTATTTGAGGATGAACCTCCATTTCAAAATTCCTGACAGGAAATGATAAACTCTGAAAGATCCCAACAAGCTAGGAGGACTTGGCTCACAGGTGTAGATATGGATCACAGGTCTGCCATCTAAGGACCAGTCATAGAAAAGCTCATGCATCCATCCATGCATCCATCCATGCATCCATGCATCCATGCATCCATCCATCCATCCATCCATCCATCCATCCATCCAACCAGCAATCAACAAACCCACTATGCCCCAAGCATTTTACTAGGTTTCAGAGAAGAGTAGAAAGCACAAGTATAGTGAGGATTGGGTTTAGATTAAATTACATAAATTAGATCACATTACACTCCCTAAACTTGATACTTTTTCATCCATCCATTCCTTCATTCATTCATGCAGAATTCAACTAGTATGTTTTTTGAGTTATCCTGCTTTTATTCATTAATGTGTGAATCTCACTAGAGACACATGAGGGAAGTAATATAGGGTTGGGTTTACCAAGGTGTGACTGGTGGTAGGATGAGGAAGTTCACTTGATTCAGGAGTAGAAAACAGCACAGAATGAATCTGATTCTTTGAAAGGCTAAAATAAAAAAAGAGCATCATATATCCTCAACAAAATAACCTGGGAATATATAGAAGAGCACATGTGAAGACAAAGTCTAGAACTGGGGACTTAAGTCATTGGATGGAATGATAAACATTAAGATTATAAAAAGTGGGGCGGCTAGGTGGAACAGTGAATAGAGCACTGGCCTTGGAGTCAGGAGGACCTGAGTTCAAATCTGACCTCAGACACTTAATAATTACCTAGCCATGTGGCCTTGGGCAAGCCACTTAACCCCATTGCCTTGAAAAAAAAGATTATAAAAAGCATTTCCGAATTTTTAGACACAGAAGTGGAACACTCATGGGTAATTGATGGAGAAAGCTCAAGGGTAGGGCTATTCCTATGTGTGTCTGAGGTGAAGATTAGGAGTAGTTCTTTGGAATTTAGTAGTTTGAGGAATGGGGAAAATTGGGGTGTCAGTATGTAAGTTGAAGTTACTATCATGAGAGAAGAAATTGTACTAGAAAAGGGTATCTATGAGACAAACCCTTAAATTATTGATAAAGGAGAGAGCATGTCCTTGGAATTGGCAGATATTAACCACCAGACTCAGAACTGGGTGACAAATGTGGATATTAATGAAATTCCAAGCAGTATATGCTGAGAGATTCTAATAGAGGGAGAGACTGAGAATGTCAATAGGGAGCAAGGAGCATCCTGATCTCCAATTAGGACCAGAGGATCAGGAAGTCTGAATGAGACTGCAATAAGTGCTAGAAAAGTGGGGATCAGTGTCAACAGGAGGGATCCAGGAGGGAATCTGCTGGAGCCAGCTATTATGAACCCAAGAGCTGATTATTAAATTTTCAATGTGAACAATTACATGTCAGTAGCAGCAAACCCAAATTGAGGCTTGGTTTATTATTTTGTTGCTTATCTAGAAATGAAAAAGAAAGGAAAGTGAAAGAGAAAGAGAAAATAATAATACAAGTTAGACTAAAATGTGTCGTATTTTTGAAAGGCTGGCTCATAAACATTTATTAGCATACCTCTGGAGCTATGTCTCAGTAAGAGTCAAAAAAATAGAAGAAACCAAAAAAGAAGGTTTGACACAATTCTCTTGATTCATATGGGTACAAATGACAGTGCCAGAAGTAATATAGAAAGAATTACAGAGGATTAGGTCTTGGGGTGGTGGGGGGCATAGTGGATAGAGCACTGGGCCCAGAGTCAAGAGGGTCTGAGTTCTAATCTGTCTTCAGAGACTTGCTAGCTGAGTAACCCTGGACAAGTCACTTAACCTCACTTGCCTCTGTTTTCTCATCTATAAAATAAATTGGAGAAGGAAATGGCAAACCACTCCAGGATCTTTACCAAGAAAACCCTAAATGGAATCATGGAGTTGGACATGGCTGAAATGACTGAATAACTGCAACATGAAATCTTGAACAGAAAACAAAAAACTTTAGAAGCATAGATGGTGTTTTCAACAATATCAGTAATCAAACACAAGAACTTCAGAAGACAGAAGAAGATTTGGGATATAAGCAACTGTTTAGAAAGATCAAGTTTGAGAATAGCTACTAGTATGTACTGGGAACTGTCCTAAGTGCTGGAGAGACAAAAAGATAGAATAGAAGTCCCTACCTTTGAGGAGCTCCCAATCATTATGAAACAGTTATGTATAAACAAGATACAGATGGAAATCAGATTCCCCCAAAGGCCAAGTTACTTACATTTACAATTGAATTAAGACTTTTGGGATATCTCATATGTCATGGAGTAGTTCAGTAGTTTGAGGAATGGGGAAAATTGGGGTGTCAGTATGTATATTCTCTAAATAAAAGAAATTTATTCTCATTGCCCTCACTGTTGGGTCCACTACAATTCTCAGACCTTTCTCCTGGCCCTCTGAAGTCTACAAAATTCTTGCTTTAGCCTCTTCTCTCTATGTTTGTAGAGGAACAGGGTTTCCATGAGTGTATAACCTTATGTCTTATAAACTTCATCCTTCTTACCTAATTGTCAAAATCATCACTTCCTCTAGGCCAGCCATTCCCATTTCCTTCATTTGATCCTTGAATGTAATATATTATTCAATCCATTCATCATTGTGATTGTGGTCTCCTGGATAGCCTTCAACTTGCTATGTTTTTCTTAAAAATGGATTCAGTTCACTAATCTCTTCAATAGTCTAATCCTCTCTCAATACAGTTTAGGTTTATCTGGTACTCTGGGCCTGCCAGGTCACATAAACTGTTGACTTCGTGTTGTTACCCAATCATAATTTCTACGGATTTGGAAAATTGAGTTTTTGGACCCCAAATATAGGAACTTTACATTTATCTCCCTTATATATGATTTTATTTCATTCAATCTGTTATTCCTAGCTTTCAAGATAATGTTTTGCATTATGACTTTATTCCTTCTACTCTGGCATCCTTCTACCAATTTGATAAACATGTCATCTTTACCCAAATCACTGATGAAAGAGTTATACAACATGAGCTCAAAGATGGTACCTTAGGTCATTCTATTAAAGAACTTTCTCCAAGAAGATGTTCTTTCATAAATTACTCATCTTTTGGTCTAGTCTTTCAACTTTTTCTTCTCTGTATATATTGTACAATAAATAACACTTTCTAGTCCATATGACTCCTTATACTGAAAATGTTTTACTAAAGGTCACAATGGTAATGAATAAACAGAATTTGAGTCAGGTCTTCTGACTCTAAAATCCAATATCATTTCCACCTGACTCTGGTCCATTCAACAAGCTGGTCCCACCAGCTTCTTCAATCAAATAATGATCTGTTCTAGGAAATAGAGTCTTTGTTTTGCTCTCTACAGAGTAACATATTTTTTGCTTCCTTGAAACTGTAGTCTTACCTAATCTAGCTTCCTGAATATCCCTGGCACAAATAGCAAGTGCAGGTTATATGTGACTGACCTTGTTATCATATTTTTCTTCTTAGCATGTCAGTGACACATCCTCAGTCCAAGGAAAATGCCCTGTCTATTCTTGAATTGCCTCTATTTATCCCCAATTTAATTATTTGGATAGCACCAGTGTCATCTTTCTCACTTGCATCATCAGTCTTGGGAGCAGGAAAAGGTTAGAATGAGTCCATGCAATAGTCTTACCCTTAGTCAACCACACATTACTATTCTTCCTCTGAGTTCCAAGTGTCTTAGTATAGTAGGTAGAACTCTGGACTTAGAGCAAGAAAGACCCAAGTTCAAATCTAGCCTCAGAATGACTGATAACCCTGGACAAGTCACTTACCCTATCAGTCTCAGTGTTCTTATGTGTAAAAAGGGATTAATAATAGCATACTTCATCAGATTGTTGTGAAGGATTCAATGAGATGTTAAGCTAAGCATTTTTCTTATATTATGGACTTTTCCCATTATTATATTAATAATTTATTATCATCATCATCATCATCATCATCATCATCATCATCATCAGTGAACCCTTTTCTTGCACTCTTTTTTTTTCCTGGACAGTTTTCTCTTTAAACTTTTTTTTTTTAGTGCCTAAGTTCCCTCTTCTAAAAGTCATTTTAGTAATTTTTTCTGACTTCTGAGTTTGAGAGTCTTGGATAGTAACAGCATATGGTCCTTCCATTAGAGGTTCTCTCTATTTTTATATTATTCCCATAATCTGGAAGGCAGAATTTTTGATATGTTGTCAGTCCGTCCATAAACATTTATTCAGCATCTTGCCAGGTACTATGCTAAGATCTGCTGATATAAAGATACAAAGAAAGATAATGCCTGGCCTCAAGAAGCTCACAATTTATTTATTGATTTTTATAAAAAATGAGATTTTATTTATTTTGAATTTTACAATTTTCCCCCAATTTTCCCCCATTCTTGCTTCCCTCTGCCCACCCCCCACAGAAGGCAGTCTGTTAGTCTTCACATTGTTTCTATGGTATACATTCATCTAAGTTGAATGTAATGAGAGAGAAATCATATCCTTAAGGAAGAAAAATAAAGTATAAGAGATAGCAAAATTACATAATAAAATGATGATTTTTTAAAAAAATTAAAGATAATAGTCTTTGGTCTTTGTTCCTACTCCTCAGTTCTTTCTTTGGATACAGATGGTATTCTCCATCACAGATACCCCCAAACTGTGCCTGATTGTTGCACTGATGGAATGAGCAAGTCCATCAAGGTTGATCATCACTCCCATGTTGCTGTTAGGGTGGACAATACTTTTCTGGTTCTGCTCATCTCGTTCAGCATCAGTTTATGCAAATCCCTCCAGGCTTCTCTGAATTCCCATCCCTCCTGGTTTCTAATAGAACAATAGTGTTCTATCACAATACCACAATTTATTAAGCCATTCCCCAATTAATGGACATTCACTTAATTTCCAATTCTTTGCTACCACAAACAGGGCTGCTATGAATATTTTTGTACAAGTGATGTTTTTACCCTTTTTCATAATCTATTCAGGGTAAAGACCCAATAGTGGTATTGTCTTTTTTTTTTTTTTTTTTTTAGTTTTTGCAAGGTCATGGGGTTAAGTGGCTTGCCCAGGGCCACACAGCTAGGCAATTATTAAGTGTCTGAGGCCGGATTTGAACTCAGGTACTCCTGACTCCAGGTCTGGTGCTCTATCCACTGCACCACCTAGCCACCCCCCCCCAATAGTAGTATTGCTGGATCAAAGGGTACACACATTTTTGTTGCCCTTTGGTGTAATTCCAAATTGCTCTCCAGAAAGGTCGGATGAGTTCACAGCTCTACCAACAATGGATCCCACATAGATCATTGTCCTTTCTAGTCATATTGGCCAGTCTGAGAGGTGTGAGGTGGTATTTCAGAGAAGCTTTAATTTATATTTCTCTAAGAAGTAATGATTTAGAGCTATTTTTCATAGGACTATGGATCTCCTTGATTTCCTCATCTGTAAATTGCCTTTGCATATCCTTTGACCATTTGTCAATTGGAGAATGGCTTTTTTTTAATTTGACTCAGTTCTCTGTATATTTTAGAAATGAGTCCTTTGTCAGAAATTCTAGTTGTGAAAATTGTTTCCCAATTTACTACATTTCTTTTGATCTTAGTTACAGTGGTTTTGTCTGTGCAGAAGTTTTTTTAATTTAATGTAATCAAAATCATCTAGTTTGTTTTTAGTGATGTTCTCTATTTCTTCCTTAGTCATAAATTGCTTCCCTTTCCTTAGATCTGACAGATAAACTACTCCTTGATCTTCTAGTTTGCTTATAATATGTTTTTTATGTCTAAATCTTATATCCACTTTGATCTTATCTTGGTAAAGGATATGAGGTGTTGGTGTAATCCAAGTTTCTGCCATACTAACTTCCAATTTTCCCAGCAGTTTTTATCAAAGGGAGAGTTTTTATCCCAATAGCTGGACTCTTTGGGTTTATCAAACAGCAGATTACTGTAATCATTTCCTGCTATTGTACCTAGTCTATTCCACTGGTCCACTACTCTATTTCTTAATCAAAGCCAGACAGTTTTGATGATTGTTGCTTTATAATTTTAGATCTGGTAGGGCTAAGTCACCTTCTTTTGCACTTTTCTTTTTCATTGGATCCCTGGAAATTCTTGACTTTTTATTTAGGAGCACACAATTTTTAATAGGGGAAGGTACTTAAAAATAAACTGAAAAGGGGAGTAAGGGAGAAGCAACAAATTCAAGGGGTTAGATGAAGTCTAGGCCAAAGGAACATAGCCTGGAGTCAAGTGGGAAATGAAGAAATGGCTTGCAAGCTCTCTTTCCAAGAAGGCTTTGGGAAGAGTGCTTTTCTCCAACCACCAATCAGAGAAGCAGAGGGCACCAGGTTAGGGGGGGAAATGAAAACAGCACTGTTTGATGAGGGATAGTCCTCTCTTCTTGGCAAGGCAGCAGGTCTGGACCTATAGAAGTTGCCCCAGCTTCTTCTTCTTCTTTTTAATTTATTACTTTTTTTGTTTTTTTGTTTTTTTGCAAGGCAATGGGGTTGAGTAACTTGCCCAATGTCACACAGCTAGGTTATTATTAATTGTTTGAAGCTGAACTTGAACTCAGGTCCTCCTGACTCCAGGGCAAGTGTTCTACCCACTGTGCTGCCTAGCTGCCCCTGTTGCCCCAGATTCTTGCCCTCTTTCTACTGATCTGACCACCAACAGAATGAGGAACTTCCGAATCACTAAGCTGTGAACCTCTAGAGAGTTGGACTTCCACAGTTGCTTTTCATCTATGATGCATGTGCTCCTTGGGGCCACTCTCTTGCAGTGAACTTTCAGTGGAGGCCTTAAGCATTGAAGACATCCAACAGTTGAATGGAAGTATGGATGGTGGCTAGAATTCTAGGGCACACTAAACTACAACCTCAAATCCAAACGTAGCTACTTCCTGGGTGACCTTGTGTGGTAGTTCCTTCACCTCCTAGGATTCCAACTTCCTCACTGGTCAAATGACTTAGATGGACCCCGATGTCTCCTTCTTGCCCCAATGATTGTATCATGAGAGCAGTGACAACTGTATCTTTGATAAGACCATCTGAGTCTTTCCTTCTTCTCAAACTTGTTCTTGAGATAATCTGATAGAAAGAGTATCTGTTGACTCTGAGGTTAAAGGACATGGTCTCAGATGCCACTTCTGATACTTATTGCCTGTGAGATCTTGGTTAAGTCATCTTACTTCCTTAGACCTCAGTTTCATCATCTGTAAAATGGGGGGGACTGACCCAGATGGTCCTTGGGACCCATCTAAGATCCTATGGACATTTTAGACCAGTTCTTTCCTTCTCCTTAAAACCAAATAGAGTTCACATAGAATGGTAGGATTGAAAAGGACCTCATAGATCATTCCCTCATTTTGCAGATCAGGAACAAGAGACTCTATTGACTACCTTAGGTAATGATTAGGGGTGGTGGTGGTGGCTGAGGTGCTACCTTTGCAAGGGGGATCTGACAAATCCTGGGGGTACACTAATAAGATTCCAATGGACCTGTGATCTCAAGGAGGTGACAGCTCAATCATGCCTATAAGACTCCTGTGGACAGACAGGGATTCAAGAGGACCTGAAGGGCTTGCCATACTGAGGACCTGATGACTTGCCATTACATAGATCCCAGTAGAGCATGGTGCTGTGTATCTCTCATTCTAGGCCTAGAAGGAACCTAGGAGCCATCTGGGGGAAGCTAAGTGGTGCCATATGTATAGAGCGCGGGGCTTGGAATCAAGAAGATTCATCTTCATGAAATCTAATTTGGCCTCAGACCCTTACTATGTGACCCTGGGTAGGTCACTTAATCTTTTTGCCTCAGTTTCCTCATCTATAAAATGAACAGGAGAAAGAAGTGACAAACCACTCCAGTGTTATTGCCAAGAAAACCATAAATGGGGGTCACAAAGATGCAGACAAGCAACCATCTAGGCCATCCCCCTTCATTTTACGGATGAGGAAATGAATTCTGGCCCAGGGCAGTTAAACTGTTTGTCCATGATTATAAAAATAATACATGCCAAAGGTGGGATTTGAATCTGGTTCTAGATCAATGATGTGCCCACTATACCATGTGCCCACTATACCAAGGTGCCCACTTCCTTTGATGGTCACATAGCTCTTTGGTGACATCTTGAATGCCATTCTTTACCCACCATTTATGGTCACTAGTGAACCATTCATCTCTTCATCACTTTCTGGGTGACCTACCCATTTGATTTCTCAGAAACATCATCAGTCCACAATCTGTGGCCCGAAAAAATGAATTAAAAATCAATCAATCACAGAAAAATAATATTATGAAGTTTAAGCTTTGCTTCAGGGAGAAGCTTTGGAGTGGTTGAGGATGCTGAGAATGCTCTCTGTGTCTTCTTCATGTTCAAGCCTGCTTCATTCCTTTGCCATGATTAGTCTGTTCACTTGTACTGTTGAACAACCTCTTGAGGCTGTTCTTGTACTTTCAAGACCTTGGCTCTGGATGTATGGATGGTTAAATTGTGTCCTTAGGTGTGACTGTAGTGTCAAAGGTTTGATGCAGTCAGAATATTGCCAACCACCAAAAGGAATGTCTGGAGTGTCCCCATCTTCAGGGAATCCCTCTTCCATTTGGATTTTGGATATCCTCCATGGTACCCACGATCAATCTGGGGTCCAGACAGGCACTATAAGTTGCCTTGAATCATCCATATAGTTGCCTGTTTTATGCTTTGGCATTTGATGGTCCAGTGAATAAACAGACCTGAACTCAGAAGACCTGGTTTCAAATTTGGCTTGTCACCTACTGGCTGTGTAACCCTGAATAGATCATTTAACCTCCTCATCTTTAAAAAGGGAATAATAGTTGCTCCTACCTCCCAGGATTGATGTGAGGATAAGATGAGGAAAACATTTGTTAAAAAGTCAGCTAGATGGTAAGATTTGCATGAACTGATAAGAGTGAAGTGAGCAGAACCAGGAGAATATTATACACACCAACAGAAAATTGGATGATGATCAACTATGATGGACTTGTGCATTTCAGTGTTATGTTAATCAAAAAAAATTCTAAAAGACTTGTGATAGAAAATAACTTCCTGGGGCGGCTAGGTGGCACAGTGGATAAAGCACCAGCCCTGGAGTCAGGAGTACCTGGGTTCAAATCTGGCCTCAGACACTTAATAATTGCCTAGCTTTGTGGCCTTGGGCAAGACACTTAACCGCATTTGCCTGGCAAAAACCTTAAAAAAAAAGAAAAAGAAAATAACTTCCATATCCAGAGAAGCAACTGTGGAGTTAAATATAGACCAAAGCTTACTATCTTCAATTTTTAAAAGTTGTCTTTTATATTATGTCTTTTTTTCTCTCTGATTTTTTCCCAGGTTTGAATTTGATTCTTCTTTCATAATGTGATTAATATGGATCTATATTTTATCAAAGTTATTATGCATTGCTTTCTGTCAGGGGTAAGGAGGAGGGGAAGAAGGGAGAAAAATGTAGGACTCAGAAACTTGCAGGAAAATAATTGTTGAAAACTCTGTGAGCATGTTGTGGGAAAAATAAACAAGATATATACATCAATCAATCAATCAATCAATAAAAACTATACAATTTCAAAAATTTAAAAAGTACAATTAGATGGTACAGTAGATAGAATGCCAGACCAGGATCTGGAAGACTTATTTTTGTGGTTTCAAATCTAGACTCAGGCATTTACTAATTATATGACCTTGGACAAGTCACTTCATCCTGCTTGCCTCAGTTTTCTCATCTGTAAAATGATCTGTAGAAGAACATGGCAAACCATTCTAGGATCTTTACTGAGAAAATCCCAAATGGGTTATCTGACAAAGGTCAAACCATGATTCAAAACAACTGAATGAACAAACAGAAAAATAGTAGAATCTAAGAGCTATATGAATGCTAGTTATGATGATAATCAGGATGAGGATGAGGATAATACTTATCAGAGAATTGTAAAAGGATCAGACAATCATAGGTTTAGCACTGACATAGACCTTGCAGGTCATCTTGTCCAGGCTTCTCTTATAGATGAGTCTATAAAAGTTAGGGGACTTGTCCATATTCCTATAGCTAGTATCCTGAAGCAGGATTTGAATCTATATCTCTCTCTCTGATTGAGATCCAGAGTTCTTTCCAGGTTACCCCAGGACAATATCCCATTCTCCCTACAAAACTCATTGAATATTGCCGGGAGACAAAACTGGTTTAGGTCAAAGGTAGAGTTTGAACTCTGGTTTTCCTAACAGGAGTTTGGCATTCCATCTAATACACCATTGTTTTTTGCTTCAGAATTGTTCAGGGAAGCTTTCTCTGCTGGCTGATCATCATCCAGAAGTCTAGTTAGGAGGGTATTCACATAGGTATGGGAGAATCACAGGGCATGCTGGTAAAGTTTTTTTTTTTTTAATTTTATTTCTTTTGAGTTTTACAATTTTCCCTGCAATCTTGCTTCCCTCCCCACCCCCCACAGAAAGCAATTTGTCAGTCTTTACATTGTTTCCATGTTGTACATTGATCCAAATTGAGTGTTATGAGAGAGAAATCATATCCTTAAGGAAGAAACATCAAGTATAAGAGATGACGAGATCAGACAATAAGATAGCAGGTTTTCCCCCCCTCTAAATTAAAGGGAATAGTCCTTGAACTTTGTTCAAACTTCACAGTTCTTTCTTTGGATACAGTTGGTATTCTCCATTGCAGACAGTCCAAAACTGTCCCTGATTGTTGTACTGATGGAATGAGCGAGTCCATCAGGGTTGATCATAACTCCCGTGCTGTTAGGGTGTACAGTGTTCTGGTCCTACTCATCTCGCTCAGCATCAGTTCATGCAAATCCCCGCAGGCTTCCCTGAATTCCTGTCCTTCCTAGTTTCTAATAGAACAATAGTGTTCCATGACATACATATACCACAGTTTGCTAAGCCATTCCCCAATTGAAGGACATTTACTTGATTTCCAATTCTTTGCCACCACAATCAGGGCTGCTATGAATATTTTTGTACAAGTGATGTTTTTACCCTTTTCATCATCTTTTCAGGGTATAGACCCAATAGGGGTATTGCTGGATCAAAGGGTATGCACATTTTTGTTACCCTTTGGACGTAGATTGCTGGTAAAGTTTTAACAACCGGTCCTGAAAATGTAGGACACATTTTTATGTATTATTTCCATGATGATCCATATTTTCCATTAAGCCTAGACATTTGAAAAAACTGTTAGTCAGGTTGTGATTTATAGCATTTGCTTATTTTTGAGATGTAAATGCTTTCAAAATTTAATAGATGACTCTCAGAAACTTCTAAGATAGTGTTCTGACCTTCCAAATAGGGGAACTTTAATAAGCCTAAAACTGTTGCTCTCTAGAGCTGATCCCTCATGATGGTAGACCCCCTATACTGAATTTCTAAAAGGGGTTAGCTGCAGCTGCCCCTGTCCCCCACCTGCCCCATCCCACCCATCCAGTCTGCTTTGAGAAAAGGTAGAAATCTGTAGGCTCCTTCCCTTCTAGACCCTGGGGTAAATAATCTTGAGTCTCCTCTGCACTGGCCTCCCCTATCTGCTTTTTGCGTGGGCGAACCCTGAGGGATGGTATGGTTTGACACCTGCATTTTGTATGATGCAAAAATTGTGGTGGACCAGTCTCGGATTTCATAAATTTCTTTCTTATAAAGTGGAAAAAAAGAAGTTTCAGAATATACATTCAACCTGTTCTGACCTCCTATGGGAAAAGAAAGGCCCAGATTGGGGAGGCAGGGACACCACAAACCCAAAGCTTTCCCTTCCCCATTTGGGGCCCCTCTTCCTTGGCCCCCATATAGACATGCACATCCAACACTTCTTACCTTCTCCTCCATTACTCCCTCTATCTCTTTCCTGGGACCCTGAACACCTCAGCTTATGGTGTTTGCCAATGAGTGATAAAGTCAATGCCAGTGATTCAATGATGCCAATCCCTATGATCATAGGGTCCAACTATTAGCAAGGGAAAGAGAAAAATCTATGGATGGCTGATGTTTTATTCTTTATGTTTCTATTCCCAGCAGCTAGCACCTAAATGATGGATTGATTTGCTCCCAAGTCTGTTGTTTGGATTTCTGGGCTGTCCAACAAGATGATGGCATAGCCTTTGGTTTGATGTGAAAAATACCAATTGAAACTGTGTAAGGAAGAAAAACACAAATAAATTTTGGGAGAAGGGAAGCCTCTGTGATAGGAACTATATTCTGATTTTTAATTCTTTGCTTTTCTGTTATAAAATTTTTCATTTATGCCTTTTGTGTTTTGAATCACCAATATTTCCCCTAAAGATCTCCCTTATAAGAAAAACAATTAACCCAAACCAACCAACAAAGTAATCACCTAACTTGCCCATGTGTACAGCATTCTGTTCCCGTATTTCCTTACCTTTTTACCAATAGCAAGAAAGTGAATTAAATTCTCTATTCTCTGGGATCAAGGTTTGCATGTGCAGTTAATTGATGTTCAGTTCTTTTTCAGTTTGGTTTCCATCTAATCAAGAGGTTCTCCTGGGTCTGATTTCTTTTCTCGCTATCAATTCACATTTCCTTAAATTCCTTCTTTCTAATGGTTCCATATCATTCCATTATGTTCCTCTACCACAGTTGGATATATTTCTTAAACAATGGACATCCACTCAGTTTCCAGTTTTTGCTAACATAAAGCTCTGGTCCTGGGGTCAGGAATTCTATCTCTGTCGCTTATTAACTATGTCACGTATAATCTGTCATTTATCATTCTAAACAAATCCTTTGCTTTTCCAGGCCTCAGTTTCCTTATTTATAAAAGGAAGGTGTTCTACTCAATGATCTCTGAAGTCCCTTCTAGCTCTAGAACTGTGTGCTTATGAATCCCCATTATGCTGTTATGGATATTTTGGTATTAATTCCTACCTCTGAACAACTTGGGGGTATGTCCTCAGGAATGGGATTGTTCAAAGGGTTAAGTCTGGAATTTAAATGAAGGTGGAGGCTGAATTCACATATATCACCCAGTGAATTCAGACAATAATGCAACAGACATTTGGGAAATGCATTTTGGGTACAGAGTATTATGCCACATGCTGGGGAAGATGCATAGTTTTGATAAAACAAGGTCATTGTGGTCAGAGGTCTTACCTCTCCAATGATTCTAGTAGCTTCTTGTCTAAATCTTTTTTGTCCATAGTTGTTTGCATGTTATCTTCCATGACCTCCTTGAGAGTAGGGGTTATCTTTTGCTTTTCTTCTTATCCTCCACACTCAGAACAGTGCCTCACACCAGTAGTTACTTAGATAATGCTTGATGGTTTGTTGATTTATAGCCTAGTAGAACAATAAGATCTAACTCCAGATAACTATTATATGTAATATTAGAGGATGAGTGTGTCTGAGAGATGCAAGCACAGGATTATGTGAGATCTGTGTGGGAGTTAGAAAAGATTGTTACTAATTAGGGGTTTGAGGAAAATGGAGAATGGAACTTTTTAATTGTACTTTAAGGGATAGGTAGGAACTCAAAAGGCAAATAAAGGGTGGAAGTTACAGTGTGGGTTACAGCTTGGACTGGATTGGGCAGGGTACATTCTGGGGGAGAATAGTCTAGCTAAAACATAGTGCATGTGGCAGGGAGTAATAGGAGATAAGCTGGCCAAGATGAATCTATCTAGAATAGTGCCTCCCTCAATTTATGGCTTAGGAAACTCTGAAATGACTTACCCACAGTCATTCAGTTGGAGTTAGGAATTGAACTCAGATTCTCCGACTCCAAATTCAGTATCTTTCTATTGGACCATGCTCTAGTGACCTTGGATACCTGGTAGACAGTTTGAACTTTGCTCAACAAGCAAGAGGAACCATTAATGCGATATTTGAACAGAGAAGTGCCATGGCCATACATAAAATAACAGCAAGCTTTATTAAGTTCTGGGTGCCAGTCATTGTTTAAGTGCTTCACACACATATTAGTTCATTTGATCCTCTCAATGATCCTGGGAGGTCAGGGCTATTATCACCCCCACTTTACAGATGAAGGAATTGAGATAGATAGAGGGTAAGTGACTTGTCTAGAGTCACACAGCTAGTAAGAGTTTAAGGTCAGTTCCTTACCACAGGCCTGTCTACTATTTCAACTAGGTGGATGCCTTGCTTCATAATCTATGAAACTACTCCCATGTCATCTGGTTAAAACTAGCAGGACCAAGTTAATCATGGAAACCAAGGATTCTGCAATGACTGGAGCAGTTCTTGACTTCTTCCCAAAGGACACTGGTCCCAAAGGATTATTAAGGGCAAGCAAGGTGTTGGATCTAAGTCCAGGGCTGTTAGGACAATAAATTTTCACAGGCCCCTTTGCTCTAAGGTCTTTGAGAAATCCAATCTGTACTCCCTTCCTCATTTGGACTTTCAGAATACAGTGGCAGCAGTAACAATGATACTAGGATCATTTTCCTTATCTGTAAGAAGAGACAGGAAGACCAGGTGATCTCCCTCTCTCAGGTTCCTTCAAGTTCTAATATTCTGTGAGTTGACTCCAGCCAGAGGAGATCCATTGGACAGTTCCTGGGGTGTAGGCTGAAGGGTGACTCAGGATTCCATGGCTTTCCTTATTGTACAGACTCTCCTGGCTATATTATATGCTTTTCTCTTGCATATGATATGTGTGCATCTCCTGCCCCAGAGCCAGAATGGGGAGAATGGGTGGAGCTGATCTTGCCCAGGGGTAGAGCAGAGGCTGAGGTGTGAAATGAGAAGTCCTTTCAGAGGTGTGACCCAGAATGGCTCCAGATCTACAAAGCCATTTTTAGCAACTAGATCACCAACTTGCCTTTTTGGCTACAACCAAAACTGGGGCACTGAAACCCAGAAAGTTTCTCTACCTCAGCTCAACCTCAGTTTCAGTAAGAGTTAAATGAGCCTATTTTTGTGACCTTGAGAAAGTGGCTTCCCTTTTCTATTGGTTTCCTTTTCTTAAAAAAAAAAAAGGACCAGAAAAATCCCAAAGATCCTGCCAGCTCTACCATGATTTTTCTGAGGGGAAAAGGTTGGCTTTGAGCCTTTTGCCAGTACCCTCCCCAAATCACCCCATATGCTGTGAAGGGTATCACTCTGTCTCCACTCCTGGGAGGCCAAGTGTGAGAAGATCATGGACCTTCACACCTGGCTTATATAAATAGAAAATAATCTCATTTTTCAGGTAGCTTCATGGCTCTATTGTATCCTTACACTCCTGTCTTCTACTAGGCTGGGGAATAGGACCTAGATTGAGGATCTATGGTTAGGAGAGATCACAGTCATCCAGTCCAACCTCCCCCTTTTTTTGAGTAGAGGAAGGCCCAGCAAATGAAAGTGATTCAGAGTTTAGTAGCAGAAATGAGATTTTAATTCAGATCCCCTAACCCAAGACTCATGACCCTGTTCTCCATAACTTTCCTTCCTTCCTTCCTTCCTTCCTTCCTTCCTTCCTTCCTTCCTTCCTTCCTTCCTTCCTTCCTTCCTTCCTTCCTTCCTTCCTTCCTTCCTTTCTCCCTGGTTAAAAATTGTAATTTCTTGATATAAGGAGTATAGAAACTTTTTCCAGCAGTTCAGATCAACAACTCTCCTTAAACAATATTATAAACAGTTATTAGGGCTCTTAGAGGTAAAGTGTTTTACCCAGGATCATACATCCAATGTGGGTTAGTGGCAGGACTTGAGCCCAGACTCTCCTTGACTCTACAACCATCCTTCTAGTCATTATGCTACTGTCTTCTTTTTTTCTTTCAAACCCTGAAAGTTAGTTTGAATTTGAGTTCCATTCTAACTTGCTCAGTAAATTTCAGATTAGTCTCACATCTACCATGACACCTTCTTTAAAAATCAGATTATCCATTTTCTGAACTCTTATAGTATTTATATTCAGTATCACTTAAAGCCAAAGTTTTCAAACTTTTTGGTTTTAAGAACCCTTTGTACTCTTAAAAGGGGAGCTAGGTAGTGCAATGGATAGAATGTGGGTCTGGAGTCAGGAAGGCTCATCTTTGTGAGTTCAAATCCAGGCTCAAACACTAGCTATGTGACAGTGGACAAGTCACTTAACCCTATTTGCCTCAGTTTCCTTATCTGTAAAATGAACTGAAGAAGAAAATGGGAAATCTTTCCAGTATCTTTACCAAGTAAACTCTAAATAGGGTCAAGAAGAGTTGGATATAACTGAAAATCAGCTCAACAACAATGGTACTCTTAAAAATTATGAATGAGTTCTTCCCTGAGGTACTTTTGTTTACATGGATCATATTGATAATATAGCTATTATATTGTATTGATAATATAGCTATTATATTAGAAATTGAAACCTCAATATGAATATGAAAATAATTTTGATGGGGTCTCTACAGAGAATCCCAGGTCACACTTTGAGAATGTGATTTAGGAGATAGGTTGGTGTCACAGAAGATAGAGTATATCTTGGAATCAGGAATGGAGAATGTAGCCCAACTTTGAGTCCTAGAGTCTCAGAAGACAACATGTCAGATGGGGGCGAAGGGAGGTGGTTAGTTAATAATGAACCCTTATAAAGCACTTTAATTATTATTGACATGGAAGGGGTAGAAATCTTGGTCAGAAGTGCATCTGTTTCAGAAACAAACAAGGGTTAGATGAGCTAAGTTTTAAGACTTTACTTGTTTTGGCCAACATGAAGGAGACATGAAGAAACAGACCTGGATTAAAGCAAGACTATAACCTTCATCCTGCCGCACAAGCATTTTTGCCCAATAACTTGAATATTGGTGGGGACTTAATAAGTGTTTGTGGACTTGTATTACAATATCACATTTTTCCAAGTCATCATCCCTCCCTGTCCTCATAACCCCCTCTCTCCTTTCCATGATGGAAGGGACTATATTTTTATTTATTTCTTTCACTTATACTTTATAAAATGATTGATGATTGATGAATGAATGAATTCCCATGACTTCCGTATGGTTGACTTTCCATTTGAGACCAAGTCCTAACCTTTCTCCTCAGTTCTAATCACTCATCTTCAACATCAGGTGGACATTTCAATTTCAATATTCTAGTCATACCATGGACCTAAAATTTAACTCTCATACATCTTAAAATCTAGCATTTTCATTTTCTGACTCTCTTCCTGATTCATTTGTGTCTTTTCTAGATACCGTAATTCTTCCAGGTACCCAGTCTGGAGGGGGTAGGGATCATGGCTTAACAACACTTTGAGTATAAACAACCTGGAGATCTTAATAGATTCTCAATCTACTTTATATTTATTTATATTCAAATACATTTGATCCCATTTGGGGGTTTCTCAGTTTAAAGGTGGAGATTCCAAGTCAGCAAGCACCTCCTTGGTGGCAGGAGACTCAATGAATTGTATTTATGTATTAATTTATGTTTCATCATATCTCCTCATATTAATTGCATTATGTAATATTATATATTATACTATGCCTTGTTGTGTTGTGCCATATCATATCCTATTTATAATTAAGTCCTAGGCAGCTGACCTATATGCCAGAAACCACTAGGTGGCACAGTAGATAGACTGCTGGCTCTGGAGAGGGGAGGACCTGAGTTCAAACTGGTTTTAGACACTAGCAGTGTGACCCTGGGCAAGTCATTTAACCCTGTTAGTCTCAGTTTCCTCATCTATAAAAGGAACTAGAGCAGGAAAAGGCAAACCATTCCTGGATCTTTGCCATAAAGATTTCATAAAGAAGACCCAAATGGGATCATGAAAAGTTGGACATGACTAAACAATAACAACAGATACACCACGGCCAGGAATACATACGTGAGCATAAAGAATGATAATCCCTGCCATAGTAGAAGAAAGTACATAAAAGGAACTTGAAAAGGGGGTGGATAGGGACAGCAGATAATACCCATAGGACCATTGTAGAGAAAGAAGTTTGTCTCCATGACAGGGAGAAGCCCTGGCATCATGCCCTATATGAGGATCAGGTTGAAGGTACTGACAATGCTTCTCCTTTAGAAGAAAAGATCCAAAAAGGACACGATGGTTATTTTAAAGTATTTGGACAACGATCTAGTCAAAGTGAGATTAGATCAAGTAGAAGAAGGATTTGTGGGATTATTCTGAAATTAGTTTTATTCAGTAAAAGTAAATATTTCTGCTGATAGGCTGGGGCTACTGGGCCTTATGTATATGGTAAATTGTGTTAGTTCTCATTCCTATTTCCACCAAATGTAACCATGGGAGTCAAGACATTTGCATCATGTTACTATTAAAACCAAAATGAGTTCAATCAAATACTAATTGAATCATAGCATTAGAACAGGGAGATGAATAAAGACCACTGATCCCAAGCTCCTCAAACTGAGGGACAGAGAAATTAAATATCTTCCTCAGATATATATAACTAAAAGTGTCTAAGGAAGGATTTGGACCCAAATTCATAACCTATTCACTATATACCTTAAATATCCACAGTGTCTCCTAGTTTTGTTAGCACATGCATAAAATGGAAGTCATTTATAATGGATTTTGGATGGAAAGAACTGTCGACTTTGAATCACAGGATCCAAGTTCAATGCTTGCCTAACCACTTAACTGTCTTAATGACCTTGAGCTGGTCCTCAAGGGACTTAGACTCGCTGGCTTCTGAAGGTCCTTCCAGTTCTAGATCTATGATCCTTTATTAATTACAGGAAAACAGATTAATCTCAGATCATTCTAAGAGAGAGTTTTCTCCCAATTATAGTTGTCCCCAAAGTGAATGGACTGGTTTAGGAGGTGACAAGTTCTGTCACCAGATAAGCCCAAACAAGGAGGGGCTGAAAACCATCTTAGTTAGGACACTGTAGGTTGGAGTAGATGACGTCTGTGGTTTATTCCAGATCTTAAGTTTCTATGATTCTACCCTTGTCAGGACATCCTGGGCCTTGTACCCTAGTCGGGATTTCCCTGTATGAATTGCATCAGTCTTGCATTTCCTGCTAGGAGCCCAGCTGAAAGATTTTTGTTTTTAAAGCACTGATGGACTTCAAAAAGGCATAATGTTTTATTTAAATTAATAATAAACTATTGCTTTTCACAAGCAAACTCTGAGAAGAAATCTCTAAAAAAAAAAAGACAGCCAGAAGAATAACCTGGAGTTGGGAGATAGGGGATCTTATTTGTGGAACTGCCTGGAGGCCAGGGTCACTGGATTATGAAGTGTGTGTGTGTGTGTGTGTGTGTGTGTGTGTGTGTGTGTGTGTGTGTGTGTGTACAGATTTGTATATGTAAATATATATGTATATATAGATATAAACCTATATCAATACATGAAAGATGCTTCAAATATAGACTATAATTCTTAGCAGTAAATTGGCTATGGGGAGGGAAGAGAGAATGAAGAGTTGAGAATGATACCTAGATTGTGAGTCTAAGTGAGGGAACAGGAGGATGGTGGCATGCTCTAAAAAGTTGGCAGGGGGGAGATAATGAGTCTAATTTTGGATATGTTGAATCCAAGGTGTCTACAATTCATCCAGTTTGAGATGTCTGTCTGCAATCAGGAAGATTTTATTTCAAGCCCTGTCTCTGATCCATACAGGCTATCTGAATCTAGGTAAGCCACTTCTCAATGTGCTAGTCAACTCATCAAATATAGAAAAGCCAAATTCCATTGCTAAAAAATGTTTCCTCATTCAAAAGTTCTCTCTACCAATAAAATCACAGATCTAGTCTCTATCTAGGAGGTGACCAAGGGGACCTTCCCTCCTTGAGACCTTCCCATTATTCCTTTCTGGCCTCTCTCAACTTCAAGAGAGTCCCTGTCACAAACCCAGGCCCAGCTATGGGCGTTATACATCCTTATTAATGTAAAAATTTTATTGTGTTTTATACCATCTAGATGTCCCTGCTGTATTCTTTTCCCCCTCCCTTTGCCCAGAGAACCATATATCAAAGACCTTAAAAAAGACGTTTTAAGGGGAAAACAGAAAAAGAGGAAAGTGAGAAAAAATCATCAAAACCAATCAGTACTTGAAAAGAACCTGGTATTATATGCAATATAATGTACATTCTGTCTCCCCACCTCCATGTATCCAGAGAAGAGAAGTGTTTTCTTTTACCTCCTCTTGGGACCATGCTTATAATTTAGCAATGTTCATTTTCCATTATTTCATGGTGGTCGTGCTCTCTGGTTTCATTGCTATAGTCATTGTGCACATTGTTTTCTTGACTCTACTTATTCTGCATCACTTCATGCGGTCTTCCCATGTTTCTCTGCATTCATTGTATTTGCCATTTCTTATAGCATAGTCATGTACCATGATTTGTTTAGCCTGCCCCAACTGATGAGTATCTGCTTTATTTCCAATTCTTTGCTACCACAAAAAAGGTCTATTAGAAATATTTTGGTATATTTAGAGATTTTCTTTACATAGATGAACCTCTTCCACTATCCCCCAACCCACCCAGGTATATGTCTAACAACAGGATCTCTGGGTCAAGGGATATAAAAGACATTTTAGTAATGCCTATTATATAAATTCTTTATTTGCATAGTTTGGTTTATAGACCGATAGTACTAATATACAACTCTTCTAACTAATGCATTAATGGAGCATTATAAATTTGATATCCTTTATTTCATGAGCACCTGGCAGGAGTGGAACACTGCTTATTTTTCAGGAGGTTAACTCTACTTTCTTCAAAAAGATCTTTTTATGAACTGAAAACTTTCTCAGGGAGGGATTATTCATTTTGCTTTGACAATAAGGGGGAATAGCCCTTCTCCAAACATACCAGTATATCTTCCCTCAGGAGACAACATTCATTTTGGACATAGGAGAGAGGAAGGCACCTAGCTCTACACTATGAATGCACACAAAAATGCTAGGTCTACAGAAATGTAAGGGAGCAAGCTCCATGGCAGTGAACTGTTTAAGGAAAGCTTCTTATAGTAGTTGAGTTTTAAGATAAGATTTAACAAAGAAGTAGAGAAGAAAAGGAACTGGTTTTGGAATCAGCAGACCTGGGTTCAAATCCCACCTCTGAAATTGGCTTCCTTTGTGACCTTGGGCAATTCATACCTGCCTTGGACCTGAGTTTCTTATTCCTTCCAGTTTTTAATCTATAATCTATAACACATATTGACAGAAAGAACCAGTGGAGAGCAACTCAAACTAGACATGAGAATTAAAGGAGCTAGTTAGTTGCCTTGGTGGGTTGAGATAAAGATGATGTTGTACAGTAAAGAGACCTGATCTACTAGAAAGAGGTCCTGAAAACATCTCTAAAATTGGATATTCTAGATGTCTGTAGACCATCCCAAACCAAGCCCTAAGTGGACAGCTAGGGAAATTAAAGCATTATGAGTTAAAGTAACTCACTTAAGGTCATTCTTGGAGAAAATTGAAAAATCAACTGGGATATAGCTAGAGTTGAGGGGAGTGAAATGATGAAGTTTAGATTTGATCCAGTAGACAGCAGGAAACCACTATTTATGCTTTTGTTTTGTTTTATGAGTACCTTTAACAATTTTTTTATATCATAATCAAATTCTCAGTAAACCTTTCTCACGGAATGCTCTCTGACAACAAAGAAAATGTTAAGCAAAACACAACCAAGAGAGATAATGCTCTGTGCCTATAAGTCGACCCTATGTCTCTATCAAGAAGATGGAGCCTCAGGTGATTCCTAAACACACTAATCATATCATGAAAATTTATCCTCCATTGTAGGATGAAACTCATGTTGGATAATATTTATTCAGAACATCAGAATACTTCATATAATGGTCCACAGGGTTTTGGTACCTCTCATATCCTCATTCCTCTCATTTTCTAACCTGAAAACTTATTCCATTGTCCTTGAAACAATATAGAGATGAGATCATTTGCATGTTTCCAGGAGGAGAATTTTATATAGTATTTATAATTTATAAATATTTAAATATATTAATGTTAAATTTATAAATATTATTTCCAAAATATTTATATTAATTTAGGGTTATAACATAAATGCTTGTCATTTCAAGAATTATGAATTAACATGACTAACATGGAAATGTTTTACATGATTGTAATGAATAGTCTTTATCAAATTCCTTAATGTCCAAGGGAGGGGACAGGGGAGCAAGGGAGACTAGGACACACAATTTTTATAAATGAATTTTTTAAATGATTTTTACATGTAATTGGGAAAATATTTTTTAAAATTATGCTATAGTCACCCATCTTATATCATATAATAAAACACTACTGACAATGCAACTCTATCTGACAGTATATACCACATCCTATACCAATAGCTTCCTATCTCTCAAGGACCAGGAGACAAAATTGATTCTTAAGCAGAATAATGATACTATGATAATTTATAAACTATATAATGAGGGACTAGAGCTTAAATCCTGATGTAACATAAATTTGTGTTCTACTCTAAAATACTGTTATTTTTTTTTAAAAAAATATTCAGTATTTTATTTTTCCACAATTACATGTAAAGAAAAATTTTAACATTCATTTTTAAAATGAATTTTCTCTCTCCCTCCCCATCATCCATCATTGATAAGGCAAGCAATCCTGTATAGGTTATATATGTGTAGTCATGCAAACCATTTCCATATTAATCATATTGTAAAAGAAAATATATACCAAAAATCCAAGAAAAATAAATTTTAAAAAAGTATACTTCAATCTGCATTCAGACACCATCCATTCTTTCTTTGGGATAGATAGCATTTTTCATTTATAACTCCAGAGTTTTTCTTGGATCATTGTATTGCTGAGAACAGGTAAGTCAATCCCAGCTGATAGTCTTACAATATTCCTATTACTTTGAAAATAGTATATTTCACTTTGCATCAACTCATATAAGTCTTTCCAGGCTTTTCTGAGAACACTCTGTTCATTTCTTAAATTGCAACAAAATTACATATCACAATTTGTTCAACCATTTCCCTTCAATTTCCAAATCTTTGCTATCAGAAAAGAGTGTAATTGTTTTACATAAAACTCTTTTGGGGAACAGTCCTAGTAATGGCATTGCTAGGGGCAGAGTTTGAAGTTGCTCTACAGAATAGTTGAATCAGTTCACAACTCCACCAGCACTGCATTAATGCCTCTTTTTTTTCCCACATCCACTTCAAATGTCATTTTGCATTTCTCCATTAAATGTGAATTAGAGCATTTTTATATGACTATAGATAACTTCAATTACTTTATCTAAAAACTATTCTAATCTTGTCATTATTTTATTAATTGGGGAATAGCTCTCACTTTCATCAGTTCTCTGATTGAGAATTGAGCGATTTAATCAGAGAAACTTGTTTCTTTTCTCAGTTACTTTTGCTAACTGTATTTTCCTCCAACCTATTTCCTGTCCATTTATTCTAATTGTTTTTTCTCTTTTTACCCTGTCCCTCCTAAAAAATGATTTGCTTCTGACTACCCCCCTTTCTATCAGTCTCATTCTTCTCTTATCCCTTTCCCCTCCTACTTTCCCTTAGGGTAAGATAGATTTCTATACTCAATTGATTATACATATATGTATATATGTATATATGTTTATATGTGTGTGTATCTATCTATCTATCTATCTATCTATCTATCTATATATATATATATATAATTCCCTCTGATGAGAGGGAATCCCAATTCTGATAAGAACAAGGTTCATTCAGTTCCCTCACTTCCCCCCTCTTCCCCTCCACTGTAAAAGCTTTTTCTTGCCTCTTTCATAGTATATAATTTACCCCATTCTACCTTTCCCTTTCCCTTGGGCCCAGTAGAATTCTCCTAATTTTATTTTTTAAAGATGCCATTCCTTCATATTAACTCACACCTGTGCCCTCTGGCTGTATATACTAAATCTGCATTATCCTGACTGATTCCATGATATTTGAATTGTTTCTTTTTCTGGCTGCTTATAATATTTTCTCCTTGACCTGGGAGCTCTGGAATTTGACTCTATTATTCCCAGGAATTTTCATTTTGGCATCTTTTTCAGAGGGTGATTGGTAAGATTCTTTCAATTTCTATTTTGCTTTCTGGTTCTAGAATATCAGGGTAGTTTTACTTGTTAATTTCTAATTAACTTCCTCTTTTTGATCCTGGCTTTCAAGTAGATCAATAATTTTCTTTTACTTTAATTTATTTTTGAATTTTACATTTTTTCCCTTAAATCTTGCTTCCCTCCCCTCACCCCCCACATAAGGCAGTCTGATAATCTTTACATTGTTTTCATGCCTTTGATCTAAATTGAATATGATGAGAGAGGAATAATATCCTTAAGGAAAAAAATATTAGAGATAGCTGTTAGGGACTTTGTGTATGAGAGCACTGTTAATTATCTTCACCTGGTGTCCTTGAGCACCAGAGCCTAATCTTGCTAAATGCCATGGGAGTGGGAGTGGATTAAGGGACTGGGAAGGTATTTGGTTCAATAAATGGAGACCTTGGAGACCTTGGTGTATAGGGAGAAATTTGTCTTCCTTGTCTCCCGCGGTTCCAATGCTTACCTGGGGAAGATTGAGGGAGTCCAGAAGGGGACTCAATATAAGAGTCCAGAAAAGGCACTCAACAGATAGCAAAATTATATAATAAGATAACTTTTTTTTAATTAAAGGTAATAGTCTTTGGTCTTTTGTTCAAACTCCACAGTTCTTTCTCTGGATACAGATGGTATTCTCCATTGCAGACAGCCCAAAATTGTCCCTGATTGTTGCACTGAAGGGATGAGCAAGTCCATTAAGGTTGATCATCACTCCCATGTTGCTGTTAGGGTGTACAATGTTCTTCTGGTTCTGCTCATCTCACTCAGCATCAGTTCATGCAAATCCTTCCAGGCTTCCCTGTATTCCCATTCCTCCTGGTTTCCAATAGAACAATAGTGTTTCAAACCATACATATACCACAGTTTGCTAAGCCATTCCACAATTGATGGACATTCACTCAGTTTCCAGTTCTTTGCCACCACAAACAGAACTGCTATGAATATTTTTGTATAAGTGAATTTTTTTTACCCTTTTTCATCATCAGTGGTATTGCTGGATCAAAGAGTATGCATTTTTATTGCCTTTTGGACATAATTCCAAATTGCTCTCCAGAAAGGATGGATGAGCTCACAGCTCCATCAACAATGTATTAGTGTCCCAGATTTCCCACATTCCTTCCAACATTGATTTTTGCTCTTTATGGTCATATAGAACAATCTGAGAGGTGTGAGGTGGTACCTCAGAGATGCTTTAATTTGCATTTCTCTAATAAGTAATGACATAGAGCAATTTTTCATATGACTATGGATTGCATAGATTTCCTCATCTGTAAATTTAGGTCAATAATTTTAAAATTTCCTGACTCTATTTTTAGGTCCGTTTTTGTCCAGATTTACATTGTCTTCTTTTTTTTATTCTTTTAGTTTTTTTTATTGTTTTTTGATTTCTCATAAAATTTTTAACTCTCATTTGCTCAATTCTAACTTTTAAGGAGTTATTTCCTTCAGTGAGTTTTTGTACCTTTTCATCCATCTAACCAATTCCATTTTTTAAGGATTTTTTTTCCTTCAGTGAATTTTTGTTCCTCTTTTTCTATTTGGCTAACTTTGCTTTTTAAGGCATTATTATCCTCATTGACTTTTTGTATCTCTTTTACTATCTGTTCTGTTTTTTAAGGTACTATTTTCTCTAGCATTTTTTGTGTCTCCCTTATCTATCATGATTTTCTCTCAATATTCTTATTTCTCTTTCCAATCTTTCATCTACCTCTCTTCCTTGATTTTCAAAATCCTTCTTGAGCTCTTCCATGGCCTGCCATTAATTCATATTTTTCTTGGAGGTTTTGAATGTGGGAGTTTTGACTTTAATCTTCTTCTGAGTGTGTTTTCATCTTCCTTATCACCATAGTCAATTTTTTTTCTGTTGTATGCTCATTTTCTCAGCCTATTTTTTGGCTTTTAACTCTTTGTTAAAGTCGGGCTCTGCTTTCGGGTTGGAATATATACTGGCCCAAACTTCAGGGGGTTTGTGTAATTGTAGGGAGGAGAACATTTTCAGGTCTTCCAAGATGGTAGGATCTAAGGAGACCACTACTCTCCTGGTCTGTGCTTTGGACTGTGAGTGACTACAAGTACTCTTTACTGCCCTGGAACTGTTAGGGGAAATCCATACTATGGCTGCAAGCTCTGGTGTTTGGTGATCCTCCTTACCTGAATATACCACCCAGGACCCCAACCTGGATCCAAGTATGTGCAAAGCCACAGAGCCCCCAGTGCCAGCCAATCTGTAATCTCCTAATGACTAATAGTTCAACCCCCTTAGGGTATTATGGGCTGACAGCTGTGGTGGCAGCTGCTGCTGCTGTTTCAGTGGCTTCTATGGCCTGCTCTTTGTTAGCTGGCATGGCGTGCATTGGATCGGGCTTGACTCTTACCCAGGTGTGACAGACCTTTCCTGACAACCTTCTAAGTTTTCTTGAGGTGGAAAATTATTTCATTCCGTCCTTTTGTACATTTTGCTGTTACAAGAATTGTTTTATGGCATTATTTGAAGGTGTTTAGAGGCATTTGGGGGAGAGCTTAGGCAATCATTGCCTTTTCTCTGCCTCCTTGGTTCTCCTTTTTAATGCGCTGGGTGTTATATAAAATCCTCCCAAAACACACTAATTATCTTACTTCTTTATATTTTTAAGAAAAAAGAGAAACTATTTCAGGCTAAGGCCATGGGAAGTATCAGACAGAAACAAAACTAAGAGTCATTTATTTTATTTTTTTCTGAAATCCTGTGTGGAAAGAATGTGGAAAAAATATTATGTTTTTTTAATCCAATTTTATATGATTAGAGGTTGTCTGTACCTACAATAACCCTAGTAACTCTCTAAAATGCTGGAGATGGCTACCAAATATTTGGGTCCTGTCAGTTTCTGAATCTAGGATTTGTTTGGGGTCCACCTAAACTGGTGTTTTGGGTTCCCCTGAGATGATTCATGCATGGCTTGTTTGCAGAAACCATTGTCAAAATCCAGTATAATATTAACCTTCCAAAGTCTACTTTGGAGGCAGCCATTATCCACTATGAAATGATCTAATAAATTTCTTTCTAAAACTATTTCAGAATTTGGGGTTCGTTCTTATGAATAACATCTGGATAATCATTTACCATGTATGAGTCAGAACAAACTCAGAAAGCCCCAAGATCCTTTTAGCATATGGCATCGATGAGGTTATTTCATGTGGGCGAGGCAAGATTTTCTTGGTGATGAACACAAGAAAGGCAGCCTGTTTATTTGGGGTGCCACCACACCCCAAATAGTGAGGACACCTCTTTTATAGTGACTGTGCTTATTGGCAGCATCAGTCACCTACCATGGGAGGAGGACATGTCAAAAACTTGCCAAGAGTGATGGATTGGGGCAGAACATGGTCACCTAAGAAGACTGAGTAAACATTTTTCACAGCTCTCTCTTCCATTGGACTGTGATTGAATCAATCCAGTCATGGCTGGACAATGAACAACTCACCCTATTTTAGTCTAGACAAATTTCTTAAAAAATTTTTTTAATTTATACCTTTTTTAATTCAAGTTATTCTCATTTTGTACAAATAATGCTTTTTATACATTAATAAATTATTCTTGTTTAAGAGTAAACAAAATATCCCCCTCCCAAAAAAATATAGACTTGCTTGAACGATAAAGTAAAGGGGAGAGAAAAAAATTAAAATTAAAATTAAAAAAATAATAGTAATAATTGTAGGTGGTGCAGTGGACGGAACACCAGCTCTGGAGCCAGGTGCCCCTGTACCTGAGCCCATATCCAGCCCCATACACCCAACAGTCACCCAGCTGTGTGACACGCAAGCCACCCCAACCCTACTGCCCTGCAAAAACCAAAAAAAAGAAAAAAAAGACCCAAAATAAAATAAAATAGTAATAATAGTAGGGGCGGTTGAGTGGCAGACAGAGCACTGGCCCTTGAGCCTGGAGCACCCGGATCCAAATCCAGCCTCAGACACCCAACGATCACCCTGCTATGTGGCCCCAGGCAGGCCACCCAGCCCCATTTGCCCTGCACACCCCCCCAAAAAATAATAATAATAAAAAATGTGCTTCAGTCTGTGTTCCAACACCACCAACTCTGTCATGGGTGGATCACATTCTTTATGATAAGTCCATCACAAAAGTTACTTCCATATTTTTCCACCATTGCCATTGCTGATTGTAACTCCCTCCTTTCATATTTCTCCACTACCATGTACTATATTTTCTCTCTCCTTTCACTCAGACTCTGCTGTAGGGTAGCTGAGTGGCTCAGCAGACAGATCCCTGGCCCTGGAGCCAAGAGACCCTGAGCCCCCATACCACCCCTTAGTCCCAGCATCCACCTGGCCCTATGGTGCCAGACAGGCCTTCCAATCCCAGCCCCTTGCAAGAAGTAAAAAAGAAAATGTGTTATATCTGACCATTCTCCCCCCATGGTCCATCCTCTCCTCCATCACTCACATCCCCACCCCTTCCCTTTGTCCCCCTTCTCTTCTTCTTACTCCAGATGCCTATACCCCATTGAGTATATATGCTGTTTCCTCTCCTAGCCACCTCTGATGAGAGCGAAGATTCCCTCATTCCTCCTTGCCTTCCCCCTTCCATATCATTGCAATAGCTCATTGTAATAAAGAAAAATCTTTTTATATGAAATATCTTAGCTTATTCCTCCTCTCCTTTTTCTTTCTCCCATTACATTTCCCTTTTATCTATTGACTCCAGTTTTACACCACAATATTTCTTCAAATTCAGTTTTCTCCTATGCTTCATCTATAAAAGCTCCTTCTACCTGCTCTGTTAATTGAGAAGGTTCATATAAGTATTATCAGTGTCATCTTTCTATACAGGAATACATGCAGTTCATCATCATTAAGTCCCTCGTATTTTGCCCTTCTCCTCCAATCTCTATGCTTCACCTGAGTCCTGTATCTGAAGATCAAACCTGTTCAGCTCTGGCCATTCCAACAGGAACATTTGAAATTCCCTGGTTCATTGAAAGTCCATCTTTTTCCCTGGAAAAGGACATTCAGTTTTGCTGGGTAGTTGATTGTCAGCTGATTCTAAGCTCTTTTGCCTTCTGGCAATACTTCCAGTATACTATATTCTAAGCCCTAAGACCTTTTAATGTAGTTGCTGCTAAGTCCTGTGAGATCTTGACTGCAGCTCCATGGTATTTGAATTGTGTCCTTCTGGCTGCTTGTAATATTTTATCTTTGACTTGGGAGTTCTGGAATTTGGCCATAATATTCCTAGGGGTTGGTTTTTTAGGATCTCTTTCTCAGGGGGATTGGTGGATTCTCTCCATTTCTATTTTGCCCTCTGCTTCTAGGATATCAGGGCAATTTTCCTGTAGTAATTCTTTGAAAATGATGTCAAGGCTCTTTTCCTGATCATGACTTTCAGGTATTCCAATAATTTTTAAATTATCTTTCCTAAATCTGTTTTCCATATCAGTTGTTTTTTCAATGAGATATTTCACATTTTCTTCTAATTTTTCATTCTTTTGGTTTTGAAGTATTGATTCCTGATTTCTATTTTTTCTTTTTTTTAGGTTTTTTTTTTTTGCGAGGCAAATGGAGTTAAGTGGCTTGCCCAAGGCCACACAGCTAGGTAATTATTAAGTGTCTGAGACTGGATTTGAACCCAGATACTCCTGACTCCAGGGCCGGTGTTTTATCTGAGTCCTGATTTCTCATAAATTCATCAATCTCCCTGAGTTCTATTCTTTGTCTGAAGGATTTGTTTTCCTCAAAGAGCTTTCTTATCTCCTTTTCCATCTGGCCAATTCTGTTTTTTAAAGCATTCTTCTTCTCAATGACTTTTTGAACTGTTTTATCCATTTGACCTAAACTGGTTTTTAGCATGCTATTTTCTTCAGCATTTTTTTGGATTTCCTTGACTAAGCTGCTGACTTTATTTTCATGTTTTTCCTGCATCTCTCTCATTTCTTTTCCCAGTTTTTCTTCTATCTCCCTCATTTGATTTTCAGTCATTTGATTTTCAATGAGCTCTGTCATAGCCTGAGCCCAAATTCTGTTTTTCTTAGAGTCTTTAGCTGCAGGAGCTTGTGCTTCCTCATCTTCAGACTGAGTGTTTTGATCTTTCTTGGGCTCACAGGCAAAATATTTCTCAATGGTGTTCCTCTTGTTTCTTTGCTTGCTCATTTTCAAAGCCTAAGCCTGTTTTTGGGGTGCTTCCTGAACTTTTGGGACACTCCCACGAGGATCTCAGTATGTGAGGCTCTGTCCTCCCTCCTGGTCTGTGAATGACCATAAGCCTCCCCTCTGCTATGGGGCTGAGGTGAGAGGGGGCCTAGACTGCAAGCAGGATATGAATGTGGTCAGAACCCCATCATCCTGTTCCAGGGACAGAGGACAGAACTCGGCAGTCTCTCTCTTCACTCCCCTCCTGAGGTTCAATGGGCTCATGCCCTGGGGCCTCCTGCTTCCTGGCTCACCTGCTTCTGTTTCTTGGATCTGGACTGCAGCAAGACCACATTGCTCGTGTGCCCTGAAGGTTGGGCTTCATGTGCTCTCTCTGGCAGAGGTCTCCCGCTGTTCCCTCAGGTTGTGCCAGGTGCTCCCTGGGGTGTAGCTCAGGAAACTCCCCCACTACTGTGAGCCATGGCTCAAGTTCTTTCACTCTGGCGGGCTGCCCCTCCAACCCTGGGGAGCAGAGCCTTTCTGCTCTTTTCCAGTTTACCTTGAGTAGGAGAACTGCCATACTTTTTGTTTGTACATCATCTAATTTCCCACTTATTCCTCTTTCTCCCCTCCCCAGGGCTGTCCCTTTTAATAAATAACTTGAAGAGAAGAAATAAAAAAAGTTCAACCAAACTATGTTTAAAAATCTAATATTTTATATAGACAGAATTCTATACCCATAGTCCTCCACTTCTGCAAAGAAAATATTCTGGAAGACTTTTTGTTATTTCATTTCAGCAGACTAGGTGCTAGAGATGAAGAACAAAAATGGAAAACAGCCTGCCCTCAAGGAGCTTAAGTTCTACTGGAGGATTTCTTAACCCAAGTTAAACATGATGGTTAGAAGAGGGAACAAGCCCTAACAAACAGTTCCTGTAGGGAAATCTGAAAAATCTTCCTAGAAGAAGCAGCACCTAAGATGGACCTTGGAAGAAACTGGGCTCTGCCAGAGGTATAGGGGAAGAGGGAGCACTCCAGAAGGGGAGACAGTGGACAAAGGCAAGAAGGTGAGAGATGGGGGGGGTGGAGCCAAGATGGCAGTGTGAAGATAGAGTTTCCCAGGAACTCCAACCCCCCAACCCCCCCAAATGATGGCTCTAGCCAAAATTTAGAGGGGCAGAACCCACAGAAAGACTGAGTGATACATTTCCCCAGTCCAAGACAACTTAGAAGTTCTGTGGGAAAGGTGTGTTTCACTAGGACCTGGGGTTGGGAAAAAAGCTGTGGCACAGCCCAACCTGGTCCAGCCCAGCCCATCTCAGCCCAGAGATCACTGGCAACAGCATGAAGGGATGGTGAGAGAACTCTGCTGCACCTGGGTGAGTGTAGAATAAGGAGGAATAGGGAGAAAGCAGCCTACACCCCCAGAGATGGTAAGGGAAGTCTGCAGAGATTTCTGGATCTCTTCTTATAGCCCCAGGGCAGAGGGCAGTGCTGTGGTCATCTACATATCAAAGCACAGACTAGAGAGCATAAGACCTTGGAGGAATAAAGATCCCAATGTGGTATCCCCCCCCCAAAAAAAAACCAACCCCAAAGCTTTGGAAGTGCTGTAAATTAGTCTTGGGCTGAGGAAATGAGGAAAGAACAGAAAAAGAAGAATCTGACCATAGAGAATTATTTTAGTCCCATGGAAGATCAAAACACATACTCAAGTGATGACAAAATCAAAGCTTCTGTATTCAAAACCTCCAAGAGCAATAGAAAATTGGCTCAGACTATGGATGAGCTCAAAAAAAGACTTTGAAAAGCAATTAAGGGAGATGGAGGAAAATTGGGAGGAGAAATGAGAACAATGCAGAAAAATCATGAAAACCAAATCAAAAGCTTGGTGAAAGATATACAAAAAATATTGAAGAAAATAATATGTTATAAACCAGTTCAGGCCTAATGGAAAAAAGCAAAACAAAAGGCAACCAATTGGAAACAGAGGTAAAAAAAGCTCTCTGAAGAAAATAACTCCTTCAAATGCAAAATGAAACCGAAGGAAGCTGATGACTTTGCAAGAAAGCAGGAAGAAATCAAACTCTTCCAGAAAAGTCAAAAATTAGAAGAAAATGTGAAATATCTCACTGGAAAAACAACCAACCTTGAAAACAGATCCAGAAGAAATAATTTAAAAATTATTGGGCTATCTGAAAGCCATGATTAGGAGAAGAGCCTAGACTTCATTTTTCAAGAAATAATACAGCAAAATTGCCCTGAGATCCTATAAGCTGAGGGTAAAATAGAAATTGAAAGAATTCACTGGTCACCCCCTGAAAGAGATCCCAAAAGAAAAACTTCCAGGAATATTATAGCCAAATTCAAAAACTCCCAAATCAAAGAGAAAATTCTAAAAGCTGACAGAAACAAACAATTCAACTATCAATGTTCCATAATCAGGATCACAACAGGATCTGGCAGCATCTACATTAAGGGCTTGTAGGGATTAGAATATGATATTCTGGAAGGCCAAAGATCTTGGTTTACAACCGAAAATCAACTACCCAGAAAAACTGAACATCCTCTTTCAGGGGAAAAGATGGCCTTTCAATGAAACAGGGGACTTTCAAACTTTCCTACTGAGATGACCAGAAAGTTTGATCTCCAAGTACAGGACTGTGGTGAACCATAGAGGGAGTGGAAGAGAGGGACTAATGATGAGGAACTTGATGATGCTGAACTGTTTGTATTCCTTCATGGGAAGAAGATATTGATAACTCATGAACTTTCTCATTTATAAGAGCTGTTAGAAGAAGCATATATAGACAGAACATAGGAAGGAGAGGAATATAATGGTATAATATAATAAAAAATGGAGTCAATGGGCGATGGGGGAAAGTATTTGGAGGAAGGAAAAGAAGATGAAGAAAAAGCTGAGAGATTTCACATAAGAGTCAAGAAAAAGCTTTTTCAATGGAGTGGGGGGGAAGGCAAGGAGGAAATGAGTGAGCATTCCTTCTCATTGGAAATGGCTCAGAGAGGAAATGACATATACACTTAATAGGGTGAGGAAATCTGTCTTACCCTGGAGAAGGATGGGAGGAAAGGGACAGGATGAAGGGGAATGGGGGAGGGAAGGGGGAATAGGTGATAGAAGAGAGGGAAGATCGAGGGAGAGGGTACTCAGATACAACACACTTTTGGACAGGGACAGGATGAAAGGAGAGAGAGAATAGAATAAATGAGAGTGCGGAGGAACAGAGTGGAGGTACAGCTAGTAATAGCAACTGGGAAAAATACTGAAGCAACTTCTCTGGTGGATTTATGATAAAGAAAGCAACTCACCTCAGGGACAGAGTCATTGAAATCTGAACACAGACTGAAGTACAACTTTTTTTCTCTCTCTATTCTTGAGGTTTCTTATCTTCTTTGGGGGGGGGGGAATTTGTTTTTACTCTTATGTTTACTTTTTTTGGTTTTGTTTTGTTTTGTTTTTTCAAGGCAATGGGGTTAAGTGGCTTGCCCAAGGCCTCACAGCTAGGTAATTATTAAGTGTCTGAAGCCCGACTTGAACTTAGGTACTCCTGACTCCAGGGCCAGTGCTCTATCCACTGCACCACCTAGCCGACCCTGCTTACTCTTATAACATTCAATTTACATCAATGTATGGCATGGAAATAATGTAGAAAGTGTTAGACAGCCTTCTGTGGGGAGGGAGAAGGGAGGAGGGAAAAAAATTGTAGAATTCAGAGTCTTGCAAAAAATTATGGGTACATATGGAAAACAAATAAAATGTTAAAATATTTTTAGGTTTTTTCATAAAGCAAATGGGGTTAAGTGGCTTCCCCAAGGCCACACTGCTAGGTAATTATTAAGTGTCTGAGACCGGATTTGAACCCAGGTAGTCCTGGCTCCAGGGCCGGTGCTTTATCTACTACGCCACCTAGCTGCTCCCTTAAAATGTTAAAATATAAAAAAAAAAAAGGCAAGAGATGGCTTGCCTACTTCGGAGAAGGACAAGACCACCGTTTTGGCTTCATACAAGGAGTGTGTGATGGGGAGTAATGTGAAAACAGCCTGAAAAAGTCAGCTAGAGCTGAGTTTTTGGGGTTTCTATGTCTCAGCAAGTTATATGAGATTTTAAATGCCAGGCAGAAGATTGATAGTTTATCCTAGAAGTGATCAGGAACCTCTAAAGTTGGTTGAGCCAAAGAGTGACATAGTATGGAAGTGTCCTTTCAAAAAAAAAATATTGCTATATAGGAGGGACTGGAGGGGATTGATTGGGAGGCAATTATACATAAGAGTTTAAGCACTAGAACCACTGGATGTCCTCTTTTCTCTACTTAATTCTAATTTTTCTTGGATCTCATTTCTCTTTGGGGGCTGTAAGGTAGTGCTGCAGCAGATAGAGTGCTGGGCTTGGAATCAAGAAAACTCTTCATGAGTTCAAATCTAGCCTCAGACACTTAGTAGCTGTGTGACCCTGGGCAAGTCACTTTACTTTGATTGCCTCATTTTCCTCATCTGTAAAGTGATCTGGAGAAGGAAGAGTTAGGACTGAACAACATTTCTCTTTTGGCATGTAAGCTTTTTGAGTGCAGGGGCTCTCTTCTTTGTATAGTATCCATTTCGCACAGACCAAGTCTCTAGATGCCTGGAGAGTTCTCCCTTCTACCCAGAGTCTCCTGGCTTCCCTCTCTTACTTTAAGCCTCAGTCTAGATGCCATCTTCTGCAGGAGGTCTTTTCCAATATCCCTGTCAGTGTCTTTCCTCTTAGACTACCTTGCATCCGTGCTAGCTAAAGGTCACTTATTATTAGTCTTTCATGGTCTAATTTAACTATCCAAGATTACCTCGATTAAAATGCAAACTCCAGGGGCGGCTAGGTGGCGCAGTGGATAAAGCACCGGCCCTGGAGTCAGGAGTACCTGGGTTCAAATCCGGTCTCAGACACTTAATAATTACCTAGCTGTGTGGCCTTGGGCAGGCCACTTAACCCCGTTTGCCTTGCAAAAACCTAAAAAAATTGCAAACTCCATGCAGTAGAGTCTGGGTTTGCTTTTTCTTTGTATTTCCTAGGACTTAGCTTGGCTATTTGCAGTAAGTTCCTGATGAATGCTTGATGATTGAGCATGGAGATACTGGACATGGACATGGAAACTCATACATGTATCATAAATACTAAAAGATGTTAACACTGGAATGGAACTCAGAGATCATCCAACTGTCTCACTTTATAGATGAAGAAATCATGGCCGTGGAATGCTTAGGGGACTTGTCCAAGGTCATACAGTTTGGGGCTTGAATTCCCAAGTTTCTATAGGTAACCAGAATTTCCCTGGCTCTCAGATGACAAAGATCCTGCTATATTTATTGGGGGATGGGGACAAGGTAATGGGGACTGCTCACTTTTCTGACTTATTGTTCTCCCTCTCTCTTATAAAATACAAGGAAATTACTCTATTACCCCACCCAGTGTATGGTCATTCATTCCTCTTAAGCACAACAGTGTATATTTATAAGTTTAAAAAAATGGGTCAACATGTATATGTGACCAGGAGGATCACAGAGCCTCTCAGCTTCAACCTAATTGTCTTTTAAGTCATAAAATTTCTTCTGAACTTGACTGTGTAGGGGTCTAATTAAATTCTTTTGGGCAGATTTTCCTCTTCCTCTCTGGTCTCTGGGAGAGCATTGCACAACGATATACTGGGCTTTCTCAAAAGCAGACTTGCCAGAGAATGGAGGGAAGACTCATACCTGTGAGAGATTTCAGAGATATCTATTTAAAGATTTAATAAAGATTTTGCTGAATGAGGTTACTTCTTGATTTCATCCTTCAAAATTTCTTAAGGAGTAATAGGCTACTTCTTCCCTGCCATGATGGTGCCAGTTACATATTTGACCTTGGGCAAATGACTTCAATTCTCTGGAATTCAGTTTCATCATTTGGATAGACTATACCCATTGGCACAAGAGATTGTCTTCATGTAGGTGGGATTCTTTCTCCCTAAGTTCATGTTGCCAGGGTGGGTGGAGGTAGCCTCAAGTTTTGCTCAACAATAGAAGTCTTTACTTTGCTATTATAGAGAGAGCCAGAAGGGAAAAGTTGAACAAAAGGGCATGTATGGGGGAGGGTACCAAAATGGCCACCTGTACACATTAGACCAGTGAAGAGATTCCCCCAAAAAACCCACAATGCGTCTGCTTTACAGTTTTGCCTTGGGTGAACAGGGAAGAAGAGTACTATACTAATGATTGGGGTAACAAGGCACTTTCCATAGGTCTGCCTTATTATAAGGGCCTTTCAATCTCTAAGCATCATAGTGAAGGGGAAAGAATTCTAGTTTCAGGGTTAAGAGGTTAAGAGCATGTGTTTAAATCTCAGCTCTGCTATTAATGGGCTCTCCTTAATTACTCTCTCATATCCTTCCATTCTTCTGATTAATAAAGGTATTGGACCAGACATGACTCAGCTTGGGTAGCAGAGCCTTTTGACCAGCTGAAGTCAGAGAGAAGGATCAGTACACTTCCCACTCATGCAGGCAGCTAGCTCTTAGTTTAATCCAAAGAGACCAGAAGTCTGATTGATTCCATTGGACTGGACCACCTCTAAAGTTCCTCCCAGAACTAATTCTATGATCTTAATAGTAGTAATAATAACTGACATTACATGCACCTCATAGCCAACACTGTGTTAAATGTTTTACAAATATTATCTCATCTACTACCCTCACACCAACCTGGGAGGTAAGTGCTATTATTATCATACCCATTTTACAGATGAGGAAACTGAGGCAAAAGTAACTTACCCAGGATCTCACAGCTAGTGAATGTCTAAGGTTGTATTTGAAATCAGGTCTTCCTGACTCTAGGCCAGGAGCTCTATCCACTGCACTATCTGGTGACCCCCATCATTTTACCTACATATTAACAAAACTTTAGGGGCAGCTAGGTGGCACAGTGGATAGAGCAGCAGCCCTGGAATCAGTAGTACCTGAGTTCAAATCCAGTCTCATAGACTTAATAATTGCCTAGCTGAATGACCTTAAATAAGTAAAATTTAAAAAAACTTTATGTGAATTTAAAGGGTTTCACAGTATAGAGAGTGGAACATTTGAGTTAAAACCTTGGACACTTATTAGCCTACATATATAATCTCTGCCATCAGTTTCTCCATCTGTAAAATGGGGATAATAATACCACTTCCACCCTAAGGGTGTTATGAGAGTCAAATGACACATGTGAAATACTTTGGATAAAGGTTTTTACTACTTAAAGCATTTTACTACTTCTAGTTATTGTTGCTGTCATTGAATATATCATATTGTCCAAATGTAGAAAATGGAGAGATGTACATTATCGTCAGATGGAATTGACACTGGCTGTCTGGCCAGACTCAGAGTTCTCATTCTTGGTTCAAAGGCAATATGGGAGGAGATTTTGAATGTAGTGCTATGGGAATCTATGCTTGTCCCTGATCTGTTTATCATTTGCATCAGACTTGGATTAAAGACACAAATAGCAGGCTTGTCAAGTTGATAGATAACAGAAAACCTAGAAGACACAACTAATACATTGAACGATAATTGAGCCAGGATTCCAAAGGATTGGTAGTCTCACATACACTAGACTGAATCAACTAAAGAGAAATTCAGAAGAGATCAATGTAGACCCTGACACTTGGGTACCAAAATTCAACTTCCCATGTTCAAGATGGAGGTCACATAATTAACATTTTGTATCAAAAAGATCTGGGGTTTTAGGTGGGTTGGGACCTCAGTATGAAGCAGCAGCATCAGAATGGCAGCACCCAAAAACTAAGATGATCTTAGGCTGCATGAAGGAACTTCTCAAAGTTCCTCTGTACTCTGCTTTGTTCAGATCTTATCTCTAGTGTGGGAGTGAGTCCTGGGCACCAGGTTTTAAGATAGACTTTGATAAGTTAGAATTTGTCCAGAGAAGGTAACCATGTTAGAGAAGAGTCTTCAATCTTTGTCAAATGAGGAACTGTTGCAGGAACTAGGTATGGAAAAGGGTGGGGCATGATGATGACCATCTAATATTTGAAGGACTGTTGTATAGAAAAGCAATTAGATTTATTGTGTTGGGCTCCAGAGGGAAGAAGATGTTGCAAAAAAAATCAAATGTATTTAAGATTCAATATCCAGAAAAACCTCCCAATGATGTGAACTGTCCCCAAGTGGAAGGGAGGTGGATTTCCCCCTCCTTGGAGGTCTTCCAGCAGAGACTAGATGACCACATGTGATGTATGTTATGGTAGGGATTCTTTTCATGCATGAGCAGTACTGGATGGTCCCTGAGTTCCCTTCTCATTCATTTTCAATGAATCCTTTGTTAGACAAATCCATTTCATTGTTTTGTTTCCCCTGCTCATCAACCTGGGATCATCCATGCTTATATCTTAGGAGGATTCAGACCAGGACCTAAGCTCTGGGCCAACCCAACAATTTGTCACCAAATGCCCACTTTTATTGAAGGCATTAGCTACCCCTAGACCACATCTGTTCTTGGGGAAGATGGGGAGATTTTAATTGCTCAGCTCCCTCATTTGTAAAAAATAGGAATAATAAGAATAGCACTCACCTTCCAAGGTTGTGGTGAGGATAAAAAGAGATGATCATTTGTAAAATATTCTATTAATAGTGGAGCATCTAGGTGATGGGTGCTTAGAGCACCTGGCTTTGAATCTGGAAGATCTGAGACTGAATCTGGCCTCAGATACTTACCAGTTTTATAAACCTGGGCAAATAATTTAGCTCTGTCTTAATTTCCTCATCTGTAAAATGAACTGGAGAAGAAAATGGCAAACCTCCTCAGTATCTGCCAAAAAAATCCCAAGTGGAGTTATGAAGTTAGACGTGATTGAAAATGACAGTGAAAATGACTCAATTTAAATGCTAGCTATTTAAATTAGCTACTGTTGTAAGAGTGAGGGAAGAACAGTTGGAAAAGAGAAGTGACCTGGTCTTAGATGCAACAGAAGGATGAAAATTCATTTCCTCTTTGAAAATTCATTTGCCCTTATAAATGCATGCTTTTAAGTGAAACAAACAGTCAGTTCTCCAGTTTGATGCTAACAGACAATGGATTCAGTAGTTGGTTTTCTTCTCTTCTGCCCTTGGGTTCAAATGCCCAGAAGAACTCTCCAAGAGTGTAATTGTAGAAAAAGTACTGACTTACATTGGTGGAGGGAATTTCTTTATCTAGGAATTCCTATGAATTGATGGCTTCAGTCCTAATTCTAGCCAGAATCCCACTTTACAAAAAGTCATTGATTAAAAGATAACAAGAAATACCATTGATAACCCATGCAGAAATTACCTTCCAGAGGTAACATGGAGGATTTGCATATTAAGTTCAAAAATCATCTATTTTAACATTAGAAATTGAATCCTTTTCCCCTGCCATGATGCAGAGGGATCTACTCCTAAATTCTCAAGCACAATACTGGCTATAAAAATATTTTGAAATCTTGTTTTAAAATTTCACCTTCATTTCAATACTGTTAGTACAATTAATTTTAAAGTCCTAGACTCATCTGTTGAACATGAAAAAAATTCAAGAGAAAAATCCTTATGAAGTAAATAAATCCAGTCACATTAAAAATCTCTGCCCAACTCAAAGAGGAAATAATATAAAGACTCAATTGGGTATAGAAATTTAATCTTCTCCTAGAGGGAAATAGGAGAGGAAAGGGATGGGGAAAAGGAAAGGGGAGGGAAAGCAGGGATATAGGTAATAGAAGAGAGGAAAGATCATGGGAGAGGGTAATGAGATACAACACACTTTTGAGGAGGGACAGGGTGAAAGGAAAGAGAGAGTAGAATAAATGGGGGTGGGGAGGAATAGGATAGAGGGAAATACAGCTAGCAATAGCAACTGGAAGAAAAAATACTGAAGCAATTTCTCTGATGGACTTATGATAAAGAATGAGATCCATTCTAAAGACAGAATTGATAGTATCTGAATACAGACTGAAGCACACTTTTTTTCTCTCACTTTATTTTTCTTGCAATTTCTCTTTGTGTTTGTGTGCGTGTGTGTGTGTGCGCAAGCGTGCACGTGTGTGTGAGATTATGTTTACTTTTACAATAAGACTATTGTAATATGAAAAAAAATCTCTGCCCAAATCTATGTTTCAAAGGTTTTCTTCACATTGGCATGTTTCTTTGTTTCTTTGGTTGTTTGTGGAATGAGAACTTTAAAGCATTCGTCAATTATTTGTATCTTTTTCAAGAATTATGGTTTTGTTATACTCATCACTGATGATCTGTGGTCTTAGGCAAAATCACAACCACAAAAATGACTCTTCAACAGTATATAGAACATTCTGTATCTTTCTCCAAGGACTGAGGATCACTGTTATTTTCTCAGCAGTGGAATAACACCATGAAAATTTCAAACTGTGTTTGTTCTTTCCCTGTAATATAAGCTCATCCCTGATTTTATTACCTGTAGTTCCTAAAATGGAGTTCTTAATTTAATGAACCTAATTCCATTTAGTGGCAAATGGAAAAGAAAACCACAAGGAAAACCGGCAGCATATAGAATAACTGGGGAAAACCTTTGGAAAATGTAAAAGGCTAATGAAGGGCATGTGAAATGGGGATATTTAAATAGACTAGGTAAATAGTGTCTAATCCCTTTTTGAGTTTAACAGGAAACAGAATATATATCTAGATACTTCAAGCCAAGCATATAAGCTACGATGTACATTTTCTATTTCCTTTTTGTTGAACTTCCTGTGTGGCCAAGTCCAGAGTATTAATTGCTGTGAATGATGCAATGGGTTGACGGATACTTTATCAGGGAGGAAATCTTCTAAAGTATTCAGGTCCCGATTATCTTTTGTTTCACTTTGAATATACAAATGGAATTCCACTCAGATGGAAAGTAGAGAAAACTGATGGACCTGGGGTAGGGTCAAGAGTCCCAAAGGAAAAAAATCAATGACTGGGAAATTCAGGGCTGATGTTACTGATCAAATTTCAATACCTGTGTGAACCCATCTCAGTTTTGTCATCCTTAAGATGGGGAGGTATGGGCTCAATGACTTCTCAGGTCCTTTTCAGCTTGAAATCTATGATCATGTGCTGTTTTTATCATTCCTATTTCTGTTGCAGGAAATCAGGGTCCCTCAGAATCAGACTCTCCCATCCCTCAGAGAGAAGAGGGGAGACAGTCACCTAGGAAATAAACAGGACTTTCTGGAACATTTCTCTTACACAGATTTTTTTTTAACTTTAGGAAGGAAGCACTGAGTACTTGATGTTTTTTCCTCTGAATCAGATTACAGAAATTTTTCTTAAGTATTGTTTATCCTGTTTCAGGGAAGGAATGAGGATGTTAAGAGCCTGAAAATCACTTTTATTTATAAAGTGTAATTTTTGAAAAGTTTTGTATGAACTGATTCCATCTAATAGAAATATTTCAGAGGTTAAAATATGGGAAGTCGCAGAATGACAAAAGGATAAGGATATTATATTACCTATTAACTCTTGAGAATTAAAGAACTAAGAATTAATGAAATAGGAGTAAGATGAAAAAGCTACAAAGTAACGAAGGGGGCTGGAAGGGGAGAAAGAGAGACAGAGAGAGGGAGAGAGAGTGAGAGAGCGAGAGACAGAGACAGAGACACAGAGAAAGACAGACAGAGAGAGACAGTGACAGAGACAAAAAGACAGAGAGAGAGAGAGAGAGAGAGAGAGAGAGAGATGGGAGGAGGGAGGGAGAGGGAGGAAGAGGGAGAGAGAGAGAGTGGAAGAGGAAGAGGGAGAAGGAGACAGAGGGGGAGAGAGGGAGAAAGAGGGAGGAAGAGGGAGGGGAAGAGAGAGCAAGACAGACAGAGACAGAGAAAGGAAGGAGATCAAATGGCTATCACTTTCTCTGAACCTGGGTTTCTTTATTGCAAAAATGAAGGGGTTGGCTATGAATGAACTGGAATGGCATTGTGCCATAAGAAACAATGAATATGAAAATATAGAGTTAATAGGAAGCTTTGTATGAAGCCGTACACAGTGCAGAAAGCAAGCCTAGAGAACAGAAGGTACAATAACTTAGATGAGGGTAAATGGCAATTACACTAACAAATAAATTGATGAATTATGCTTGTCTTATCAGAGAAATGAAGCCTAGGGATGTAGAGTACACAATACCCTGCCAGATCTGGGCACAGTATGGTTGGCTTTGCTTACATTTCTCTTATGTGAGGAGGAGGGGGGAGGAAGAAGAAGGGGTGAAAATGAGGGAGGGGAGGAGGAAAAAGAAGAGGAAAGGATGAGGAGGGGGGAAAGGAGGTGGAGGGAGAGGAAAGGGAGGAAGGAGGGAAGAAGAAGAGGAGGAGGGAGAGGAAGATAAGCATGAGGAAGGAAGATGAAAATAATGTGGTGAAAAGAGGCAGCAATAAAACTTTTTTTTTCTTTAAAATGAGGTTAGACTTCAGATGATCCTTTCAGTGTTAAACACTAAGTTATGTGTTCTTTTTCAGGAGAAAAGAAGAAAATTCAGGATGATTATGTCTTGTAACCCCACAACCAAGTTAGACAGAAAATCAGAATACTGGATGAAGATAAAGGTTTTCCCACTTGTCAGTAAATCAAATTTTCTATTTTATTGAATGGTCGTGTTATTGCTGTTGTTGTGTCTGCCTCGAAGACTAATTGTCCCTAGGATTTTCTGGGCCACAAGTACTGGAGTGGTTTGCCATTTTCTTCTCCAGTTTTAAGTAAGCAAAGGTTAAATGACTTACCCAGGGTCATGTAGCTAGTTAAGTTCTTAAGTCACATTTGAACTCTGGACTTTCTGACTGCAGTCCCCAGCTGCTCTATTCACTGTGGCCAAATAGCCATCCCAGTTATTGTATTGTATAGAGTAGATGTTAACTGGTTAACTATAGTTATTTAAATAAATAACTATTTAAACTAATTAAATAACATTATTGTTGTTATATAATTTGAATTGATTTCTGAGAGGTCACTGGTAGAAAAAGATCAAAAATTGTGAGTTAACAGGTACTTACAATCCCAGCATTTTACAGAGAAGGATGTAGGTCCAGTAATGGTAGAGGATCCATTAGACTTAGAACCAGAAAGAATCTTAGAGACCATGAAGTCTAGTTCTCCCATTTTATAGGTGAGTCAACTGAGGCCCAACAAGATGAATTGATATAAGTCTTAAGTGCCAGAGGAAAGATTTGAATCCTAGTGCTTTAATTCCAGGGATTATTGTGTCACTTTGATGAAACAGCTCACTATTAAATTAAGATGATTTTTAAATTCTTACTTTTTGAGACTCAATGGAGAAAAGTGGTATCTGTAGTTCTCTTGGAGAGAGAGGATCATGGAAGCTTGATTTGGAATAACTTGTTAGCTATGTGATTTTACATGAGTCACTTAATTTTTTGAAGTCTCAGTTTGAAGTCTCATCTTTCAAATGGGTATAATACAGGAGCCCTTCCCCTGCCCCTCACAAAGCATATACAACTATTTTCTACCTAATGACCATCTATATGCCTCTTTTTATATCCTCTGATCTCAGAACAGAGTCTCACATATAACAGGTGCTTAATTAATCTCCATTGATAAACTGAATTTGTAACCAACGGTTAAGGAAGAGAAGCTCTGGAAAGATATGGGATCTTCACTTGGAATCTTTCTGCCTTTCTATTACTAGAGAAATTCCATTGAAAATGGGATTCTAGGATATGGCTAAAAAGCAATCTGCCAGGTGGGCTAAAATAGTCAATTCCTAGAAGAGAACTAAGGAAGGTGGAGAGAGTCCTTGATTTGAAGCCAAAATATTTGGGGTTGAATCCAGTCTTTGCTAGTCAATATCTTGGTGACCTTGGGTCAGTTAATGACCTTCCTTGGCTTTCAGCTTCCTCCTCATTTGTGATGGTGGAGTTCACTTAAGCATTCCTAAGATGGATCATGTTGCCCATAAAGGTTCATTAGACTAGTTGCTTGGGGAAGTGTGCACTTATCTTTCCCCCAAATTTCCCTGCTTCAGATCTTTCCTGTTCCTCTCCACAGCATATTATTGTAAAGACAATTTGGAAAGACTTAAGAATTCTGATCAAACCAATAAGCAGATGGTTTCCAAGGACTCATGATGAAATGCTATCTACCTCCCAGATAGAAAGTTGATGGACTTAAGAGTATAGATTGAAGCATATTTTCTTTTTTCCATCCAACCAGGTTTCCTTCCTTTTTTTTCCTTCTTTTCTTCCTTCCTTCCTTCTTCCTTTTTTTGAGGGGGGGAGATAAGACCAGTGAGAGTTTGTTTTGCTTGCCTGTACATGTTGGTAACAGAGTTTGTCTTTCTTGCCTTCTCAGTGAGCAGGAAAGGGAGAGAATTTGGAAATGCAAATAAAATTGAATTTTTTAAAAAAAAATCCTATTTTCTACAGGAAGTCTTTTTTGAGTTTTTCTTAATTCTAGTACCTTCTCTCTGTTGACTATTTCCAATTTCTCCTTGTATTCCCTAATTGCTCTGCAGTACTATGCATGTACTAGAGCTTACCAAAATTAAAGCTATTTGAAAGCAAGTATCTGGTAACTTTGTAGAAGATGAGGTATTCTTTTTATTTTCTATTTGTTTTACATATAAATATAGACACACATCACACACATACACACACACACATATATATCTGTGAAGTTCAGATGAATTTGTTATTTGCACACACACCTTCATATGTGACATGTAGTATATAACTTACATGTTATCTTCAGGTATAGCAATCAGAAATATATGTGTGTATCTTTAGTAGTGAGTCAGTGTGCTCAGACTCCTAGGAGCCTACTGCTAAATTTTCATTTGCAAATCAGAATTCATAAATGTATGAAAAATCAGGAAATGTTTCAGATTACAACTTGGTTTATTGTTTATTGATTGCCTAAAGTTAAGAAACTGATGAAAAAAAGTTGATAATGCAAGCAAACTTTAAAAAGTGTTCTGTGGTTTATGAAGAGCTGGTTGTAAAAGATTTAACAGCTCACCTTTGGATGTGAATGTTATTATATATGTATATATATATATATGTATATATATGTTTTGTATATCTATTAGATACATGTAATATTCTAAATATAAGTTAGTATCGAATAGCTAAATAATTTAAGTCTAATAACCTCAGATCATCGATTTAGATCTGGAATGGAACTTGAAGACTCATTTAATCCAATGTCTTCATTTTATAGATGAGGCGACTAAGACCCAGGCAGGCTAAATTTTGCCCTGGGTCACAGAAGTAGTTTTTGTTTGTTTTCTTTTCTTTTTAGGAGAGCTAGGATTTGAACATAAATCCTTCCAATTCCAAATCCATGGTTTCTTTCCACTGGGTCACATGGCCCCTTTGTTTATCTATTGTTTATAGATACATTTACATATGTCATATGGATACATACACATAAATGTAATACATATCTATTGACATAGAATTTAGGAGCTTGCTATATTCTAGAGATTGTGTGGTGCATATATACATATATTTATCAATGTGTTTTTTTGATTAGGACCTAGGTGGGGGTAACATTTAATTTAATTAATTTCATTTACAAATTTAATAACTGATTAAAAATATTATGGTAAGTATATGTGACTTTTTGTTTTTTTCTTTTTTAAAAAAATATTTTGAGAGGGGAGGATGAGAAAGAAAGGAAAAAGAAAAAGAGAAAAGAAAAAAAGATCATTGAAACATTTTTAAAAGGCAAAAAGGAGAATTAGAAGGACGTTCAAAAGAAGATAATGACAAGCAGGAGATCTTTGAAACAAACATATTGAATTGATTATAAGGGTGTCCCCAAAGTCTTGGTGTACCCTGTATAGTCTATTTTTTAAAAAAGCAAACTGCATGCAATAGAAATTCATGATTCTCTTCCCCCTCTCATTCTTTAATATGTAGAAAAGCTTGTGTGTATTTGTATTTATCGATTTTAGAATATAAAAAACAAATGAAAGATTCTTTTCATAATCAATATGAAATTAATTTCTTTATTATTTCTAATTAGGTTAATAAGAAATGCTAATAAACATCTTCAAATGGGATAATTATGAGTCTCTGAAGGACAAGAACTGCTTTTTCAATTTTGTTTCCATCTTTATTTTCCCAGAATCTATAGCAGTGTCCTGTTCCCAGGAGGGATTCAATAAATTTGAATTTAATTGAGTTGAGTGAAATATTGAAGAGCAAATATTTAGCATATTTCACAAGTGGGTTGTTGCTTTAGCTAAGGAAGAGTAAAAGGAATGATTCAGCATAGAAAGTTGAGGTCAGGTTTAGAAGTAGAACAAGGTGCAAGCTCTGTGGTTACCGTTCTGGCAACATGAGACCATTTTACTAGAAAAGGGCCAATCTGGCCTCTTGATTCATCCTGGAAAAAAATGTGTGTATGTTTCTGTGTGTCGTGAGTTGTGTGTGTATATGTGTGTGTGTGTGTGTGTGTGTGTGTGTGTGTGTGTGTGTGTGTAAAAGCAAATTGCTACTTTTCATGTTATTGTCTTTTTGGTATTGAAAATATCCCTGTAAAGAATCCATCATCTTCCCCATGCATTAGACTCACAACCTAGGAGTCATCCTGGATTGCTCACTGTCTCTTACCTGCCATGTCCAAGCTGTTACCCTTTTCTGATTCCCTCTCATTCTCCATCTCCAGTTTAGCCTATATGGATCTTGATTGTATAGACTTGTTTGCCTTGCGTTTGCAACTGTAAAGTGTTGCACCATCCTGACTATGATTTCTTGGTATTTGAACTTTTTCTTTTTTGTGGCTGCTTATAGTGGTTTTCTTTGACCTGAAAGCTTGGAATTTTGGCTATAAAACTTGAGGGTTTCTTTAAGAAGGTGATTGATGGATGATTTCTATTTTCATTTTGCCCTCTGGTTCGAAGAGATTTGGGCAGTTTTTATCTGAGATTTCTTGAAATATGGTATCCCACTTTAGCAGAGAATTGATTGGAGTGGGGAGAGACTTGAGACAGACAAACCAACCAGCAGGCTATTGCAGTGGTTCAGGCACGGGCATTGCTACCAAGTTGGCGGCAATGTCGGAGGAGAGAAAGATGGTGGTGGTGGTGGGGAATGGTATTTGAGGGATGTTACAAAAGTAACATCAACAGAATATGGCAAAGGTTTTGAAAGTAACAACTTGGTCCAGAGCCTAGATGACTGAAAGGCTAATGAGATTTTTTTTTAGGTTTTTGCAAGGCAAATGGGGTTAAGTGACTTGCCCAGGGCCACACAGCTAGGTAATTATTAAGTGTCTGAGGCTGGATTTGAACCCAGGTACTCCTGACTCCAGGGCTGATGTTTTATCCACTGTGCCACCTAGCCTCTCCCTGCTAATGAGATCTTGATAGTAATAGGATAATTAGGAAGAGGGTAGGCTTTGGGAATGGAGCAGGTATGATGCCTTCAGTTTTTGTAATTTTAAATTTAGAATGTCTATGGGATATCACATTTGTGATGTCCAATTGGCAGTTGGAAATGTGAGACTGGAAACTGAGAGGTTAGAATCAGATTAGTCGTGGTCATAACCCTTCTAGAGAAGTATGATCATTTCTGAATATCATATTTTAGGAAGTATAGTGACAAACTAAAGAGTGTCCAGAAGAGGGCAACAAGGGGGGGGTGAGGTCCTTGACACCATGCTAAATGAATACTTGTTGAGGGCACTGGAGATGTTCAGTTTAAACACGAGACATGCCAGTCATGCAGAAGCAGAATAACTTTTTTTTTCCTGATGAACCCCATTGGACAGAACCAGGAACCATGAGCAGAAATTGCAAAAAAAAATTTGATTTGATGGCAGGTAACCCCTTTAAAATCTGATTGATCTTGAAAAAAACAATGGTTCTCCTCAGTACAGGTCCTCAAACTGAAACTAGATGGCTATTCGCTGGATATCTTATAGATGGGATATTTGTTTAAAAACTGATTATACCAGATGCCTATGGGTAACACTTGAACATTACTCTTGTTAGAATTGGTTGACAGAGAGCAATACATAACAGTTGGATATAGAAATCTATCTTGCTCAACAAAGATGTGGGGGGGGGTAAAGAAGGGGCCATGACGAAAGGAAGGGAGGATTAAGGGAGGCAGTGGTTAGAAGCAAAGTAGAGTTTTGAGGAGGGATGAGAGAGGGAGAAAACAAGAGAGAGAAAAAGAGCAGAGAGAGAGAGAGAAAGAGATAGAAAAACAGACACAGAGAGAGAGACAGAGAGAGCACACAGAGAAAAGGATAAATAGGAAAAAATAGGATGGAAGAAAATACACAGTCATCATAGCCATGAATGTGAATGGAATGAACTCACACATAAAGAGAGGTGGATAGCAGAATGGATTATATACCAGAATCCAACAACATATTGTTTATAAGAAATACATCTGAAGTTTTATATTACATGGGGGTAAAAATAAATGGCTGGAGCAGAATCTATCATGCTTCAATTGAGGTAAAAAAAGAAGCAAGGGAAGCAATCATGAACTCAGACAAGTCAAAAACAAAAAAAATTCAAGGAGATAAGCAGGGAGAATAGTTTTTTTTAAAAAGGTACCCTAGACAATGAAGTAACATTAATGCTGAACCATATGTACCAGAAGGCAGAACATCCAGATTATTATTCTTTTTTTAACTTATAAATTCATTTGTTACCTGTGAACAAGAAAAATAGCCGATAAATCCCAAAGAAACAATTTTATTCTTACATAGTAGCTAAAAGTAATTGAAGTATCAATTTGAGTAAATTTTTGAGTAAATTTTGAGTAAAATTACAAATAATAAGGCATGCTGGAATCACTGTGTTAAAACTGAAAAGTCTTAGGCCAAAGCAATTTCTTGGAATAACATAGTGCTTCTTCAGTCTTCACAAAGACTAAAAGGTAATTTACAGTCAATCTGTGAATACCGAGGCAATATTACAATGTTCTTTTCTGTACAATTAAATGTATACTTTAGGAAATAACGAGGATCAATATTTTTACTGTATTTTAAACGAACTTGCATAAACAGCACACCTATTGAGAGATGTTTAGCAATGTTTAAATGTTAAGATTCTACACAATTAGACAATAATTTTTCATTTATATTTCATTGTTCTCTCTCTTAAGCATAAATGTCCTGCTCGCTTATTCTACACAATAGGTGTTTCTCAAAATGTACAATTCCAAATGTGCCTACTGTATTTTATACAAATGAAGCAGAAATGACCATTAATTAGCATAAATTTTATTGTACTTTGCTAGCAAAAATCCCTTCTTAAATCACAATATTCCATGAACTATGGAATCAAATAATTTGTTTCATTTCTAATACTTTTTATTCTACATAAATTACAATCCTAGGCTAATGTTTAAAAAAATAAATTGGATAACTGCAGAGCAAAACCTCTTCAGTCAATTGTAAAAACTGATTTCAGTTTCTGAAAACCAAAATAAATGCAGAACAAAGAGAAATGTTTAATGCATGTGACACCTTTGAATGAAAAGCATTGATTTCCACTGTTGAAAATAAACTCCAAAATATAAACCTACTGCACTCCACCTTAAAATATGTTATAGTGATTTAACCAGATTGAATTTCAAGAGTCAAAATAGTATTTTAAAAACTTAAGAGACATTATCAAAAATAAATTACATTTTTTTCATGAAACAGAAATGCTGCTATCATGATTGGGAGCCCAGTAGCCTTTCAATGGCTGCATTGATATGTCTCCTGTTGCTATTAGAGCCTGCAGGTTTGCTTCATGGATCCAGAAACCCATTGTGCTGAGCTATTGCAGTTGCTATTGAAGACTTCCGAGTTTTGTAATCGTCGAGGATTTGTGCCAGCAAGGACCTGCAACATTTGTTGAATAAATTTCAAGTGTCCAGGTTCTGTAGTTCCTGGTTGATGGACTTGTGTTCCTGTAGTTCCTGTAGTGCTTCTTTCTAAGCTCCCAGGCTAGGAGTAAAACCCCGGCATGAACCCTGGTGCTTCTGTTGCTAATGTCTGTACACTCTGATGAATCTGTCCTGCATCATTATAGGGTTGGACATTGCTGAATGTATATCAGGATTCTGGTTTTAGGAGCACATGTTCTGCATCAGTTTCGGATTTCAAATAAACTCAGCATTCCTGGCTAGTTGAATATACCAACTATCTCTACAAGTCCCAAATTTGACACAGTGTAACTTTGTCCAGTAGAGCTGATAGTACTGCTGCTAAGATTGCTGCCAGGGCATCAACACTACTGGCAGTTTTACTGTTGGTCATTGAACTCTGGGTTCCAGACTGTTGAGCCCATGAGTTAGGTAAAGGATTTCTCTTTTCTGTGGTGATGATGTTTTTATCCTTCATTCTCAAAGAAGACCATGCCATCAGGGAGGTGATGTCATGACTAGCAAGTGAATTAGATTTTGTGTGAGGGCATGTTGTGCTAAATCACAAGTCTCTCTTTCTCCTTCAGAGCCATGGGATCTAGTGGCTAGATATGAATCAGGTCGACTGGAGATGGCCCTGGATGCGAGACAGTTAAATGACTTGTCCGAGGTCACACAGCTAATACGTGTCTGAGGCTGGATTTGAACTCAGGTCCTCCTGATTTCAAGCCTGGTGTACTATCCATTTTGCCATCTAGTTGCCTCTATTCTTGTATGGGAAGGCTGACTACTTTTGCTAGAAGGTGAATTGCTTACCAATGAAGCCAATGAATTTCCAGCAAATTATTCTTGTGCTGAAAATTGATTCCTGAATATCAGGAAGCATTGTATCCATTTGGTATACTTTTTTTTTTTTTAGATTTTTCAAGGCAATGGGGTTAAGTGGCTTGCCCAAGGCCACATGGCTAGGGAATTATTAAGTGTCTGAGGCCAGATTTGAACTCAGGTACTCCTGACTCATCTGGTATACTTTCAAGATTACTCAAGACTCTGTCTTCTTGCAAATTCTAGTGTTTATCTCATTATATCTTTATTATTAATAATACTGTGACTAATCTCTGGATTTCATTGGATTCCTGATGTATTTGAGCATTGGCCATAATTAATTGTCTCATCAGGTCAGAATTTGAAAACATGCTCTGAACAAAGATTTTTCAAAATCTTAACCATCATTTACAAAGTTGGATGTAAACTACTACTGCATTTGACTTTGTAGTTCTGAGAAGCTGAATGTATTCAAGTCCTGCAAGACTTTCAAGGCCACCTCAACTCAAAGGATTGCTATTTGTAGAAACTGATGTTGAGTGACTATTGGAAGATGATGATGTTGCAGAATTTCTTCCAAAGGTGTTAATTTGCTGAATTTGCTGTTGCTCAGGTCTGTTTTGTTTTTATGACTGAGTGAGTGGTAAGTCCATTATATCTTTCATACTGAATTAAGGTATCTTGATCTTTTAAACATTTTCCAACAAATATTAACATGGTGGTCAGGATAGGATTTGAATCATTTGGAGATGACTTTTTTCCCCTAAACAGAAATCCAGAGGACCCTGCGAGAAAGCATGTTATTCATATCAAATACAGTCAATGAAAATTGAGGCTTTTTTTTTGACATTGACCAATCGAGGATTTTTTTTTTAATGCACTATACATGCTTGTGATAAATTTTATGGTTCTTGTTTTTGTAATTGGAGGTGAAAAGTGGGGTGGGAAAAGGGTGGACCTGATGGATAGAACAGATCTTGAGTACCTTAAATTGTTCCTCCTCGAACTTTGGGGTCTTCACAATCTGATTCTGGACTCATCAGTAAGGGTCTCTCTGTGCTGTTGACAGAGCATTTGCTCTCGTGTTCTTGATAATAGTATGGTGGTGATACTTTGTTTTTTTAATTTTTATTTATTTTATTTTATTTTTTTTGCAAGGCAATGGTATCAAGTGACTTGCCCAATGTTACACAATCGGTTTTGAACTCAGATCCTCCTGACTCCAGGACTGATGCTTTAACCACTGTGCCAACTAGCTGCCCCCATCCAAATACTTAAAAGAAAAGTTAAGTGGGTTGCAGAAGAAAATAGAAAGCAAACTATACTGGTGGAGCTCCTTAAATTTTCCCTTTCAGTATTAGTTAAATCTAACAATAACATAAATAGGAAAAGTTAAATGGGTTGCAGAAGAAGATAGAAAGCAAACTATACTGGTGGAGCTCCTTAAATTTTCCCTTTCAGTATTAGTGAAATCTAACAATAACATAAATAGGAAAAGTTAAATGTATTACAGAAGAAAATAGAAAGTAAACTATACTAGTGGAGCTTCTCAAATTTTCCCTTTCAGAACTAGATAAATCTAACTATAACATAAATAGGAAAAAAGAAAGAGAGGAATATAATTTTAAAAAAGTTAGATATAATAGACCTCTGGAGAAAATTGAGTGGAAATAGAAAGTACATATTTTTCTCAACTATGCTTGGCACTTTCACAAAAATTAGCCATATATTAGATCATAAAAATCTCTCAAACAAGTGCAGAAAAGCAGAAATGTTTTTTTGTTATTAGAAAGATTTTATTTATTTTGAGTTTTACAATTTTTCTCCTAATCTTGCTTCCCTCTCCGCCACCCCCCACAGAAGGCAGTCTGTTAGTCTTTACATTGTTTCCATGGTATACATTGATCTAGGTTGAATGTGATGAGAGAGAAATCATATCCTAAAGGAAAAAATAAAGTATAAGAGATAGCAAAATTACATAAGAAGATATTGGGTTTTTTTTTAAATTAAAGGTAACAGTCTTTGGTCTAAAAAAAAGCAGAAATGTTAAAAAAAACATCTTGTTCAGACCCCAATGCAATAAAAATTCATTCATTAATGGACTGTGAAAACAGATTAAAAATAAATCGGAAACAAAATAATCTAATCCTAAAGATGAGTGGGCCAAAGAATAAGACATAGAAACAATCAATAATTTTATTAGCAAGAATGATGTGATAATTGGAGAAATATTAATGTTAATGGATAGGCTAAGCCAATATAACAAAAGGGGAAATTCTACTAAATTAATTTACTTATCCAGAGTCATACTTATCAAACCAAAAAAAATATTTTGTAGACCTAGAAAAAATTATAATAAAATTCACCTGGAAGAACAAGAATCAAGAATATTAAGGGAATCAATGGGGAGGGGGAAGCATTAAGGAAGATAGCAGTACCAGATTTCAAACTATATTACAAAATGATAATATGAAAACAATTTGGTACTAGCTAAGAAATAGAGCTATGGATCTGTGAAATACATTCCATACACATGCATAATAGTAGTAACCATAGTTTTATAAAGTTCAATAAATCCAATTAAGCTTTTGGGACAAAAACTCACTATTTGACAAAATTTTCTGGAAAAACTGGAAAGCAGTTTGGAAGAAACTAGTTATATACCAATACCTCACAATGAGTAGCAAGGTAAGCTCAAAATAATTATATGACTTAGACAGAAAGGATGCTATCATAAGCAAATTAAGGGAGCATGAAAATTTTTATGGGTCAGATCTATGGATAAGGGAATAATTTCTGAGCAAAGAAGAGAGAAAACATTTTGGGCTATGAAGTAGATAATTTTGATTATGTTAAATTGAAGCATTTTTGCACAAATAAAACCAATATAGACAAGATTAGAAGGAAGTTGGGGGAAACTTTTATAGCAAGTTCTTTTGATAAAGGTCTCATCTCTCAAATATAATATAGGGAATGGACTAAGAGTTATCAAAAATAGGCATCATTGCCTGGTTGATATATGGTCAAAGATACGAACCAGTAGTTTTCAGAAGAAATCAAAGCTATCTGTAGTCATTTGAAAAAAAATGCTCTAAAGCCCTGTTGATGAGAGAAATGCAAACTAAAACAACTCTAAGCTGCCATGTTTCGTATATCGATTGACTAATATGACAGAAAAGTGAAATGACATATGCTAAAGGGGATGTGAAAAAATGGAACACTAATGCACTATTGATGGAGTTGTGAATTAATCAAACCATTTCTGGAAATCGATTTGGAGCAATGCCCAAAGGACTGTAAAACTGTGCACATACTTTGACCCAATATTATCACTACCAGATCTAAATCTCAAAGAGATCAAAGAAAAGGAAAAAGAACCTCTTTATATAAAAATATTTAGAGCAGAACATTTTGTGGTGACAAAGAACTAGAAATGGATGTGATGCCCATCAAATGGGGAATGACTGAACACATTATGGTATATGATTGTAGTGAAATACTATTGTGGTACAAAAAATACAAGCTGGATGGTTTCAGAAAAACCTAGGAAGACTTGAATTGATGCAAAGTGAAGTGAGAAGAACCATGTTGTACACAGCAATATTATGTGATGATAAACTGTGAATGGCTTAGCTAGACTGATCAATACAATGATCCAAGACAATTCTGAAGGACTTATGATGAAAAATACTATCTACCCCAAGAGAAGGAGAACTGATGAAGTCTAATTGCTTTTTGAAACATAATTTTTTCACTTTATTTTTCTTGCTTTTTTTTTGTTAACGACCAATATGGAAAGATTTTACACAATTTCACATGTAAAATTGATATCATGTTTCTTGCCTTCTCGGTGGGAAAGGACCAGGAGATAAGGAATGGATTTGGAACTAAATTTGTTTTTAAAAAAAATTAGTTTGGAAAAAATATAAATAGTAAATTTATTCTTAAAAATTTGAAAGAAAAATAACTTTATAAATTTATGCATAAATTCAAGCAATTAGGAGGAATTGAGAAAATGTTATTGCAAAAGTTGAGATTTTAGCTGGAACCAGTAAGTGGAGATGAGAAGGAAGACTATTCCAGGCATATGCCAGTGAAAATTCATGCAAGGACTAGGTGGTATAAATGTATATAACTAGGCCTTGCCATGTGTTTAGTTGTTGTTTAATTTTCCTTTTTTGAAATGACATAGTTTTTTTTTATCATTTCTTTACTGCATTAATCATTAAGCATGGGTTCCTTAAGAATAATCTGTCTAAAATTTCTGGTGACGATGAACTGGCCTTGAATTCCCATCCTTTGTTCCTGTAAAGGAATCTACATGATTTATCCACTTATCTGTCACTTTTTTTTGTTTATTTTTTATTCTCATTTTGTACAAATGTTTTTCTTTACATTAATAAAATATACTTGTTTACAAGTAAACAAAATACCCCTCCCCCCATGAATATAGATAGACTTGCTTGGGCAAAAAAGTAAAGGGGGGAGAAAAAAAATTAAAATTAAAAAAAATAATAGTAATAATTGTAGCTATGGCCAGGTAGTGCAATGGACGAAGCACCAGCCCTGGAGCCACGAGCACCCGAGTCCATATCCAGCCTTGTAAACCCAATAATCACCCAGCCATGTGACATGCCAGCCACCCGATCCCCACTGCCCTGCAGAAACCAAAAAGAAGAAAAAAAAAGACCCAAAATAAAATAAAATAATAGTAGGGGTGGCTGGGTGGCAGACAGAGCATTGGCCCTTGAGCCAGGAGCACCTGGGTCTGAATCCAGCCCCAGACACCCAATGATCACCCTGCTATGTGGCCCCAGGCAGGCCACCCAGCCCCACTTGCCCTGCACCCTCCCCCAAATAATAATAACAAAAAATGTGTTTCAGTCTTTGTTCCAACACCATCAACTCTGTCGTGAGTGGATCACATTCCTTATAAGTCCATCACAAAAGTTACTTCCATATTTGTCCAACGTTGCCATTGTTGATCGCAACTCCCTCCTTTCTTATTTCTCCACTACCATGTACTATATTTTCTCTCTCCTTTCATTCTGACTCAGCTGTAGGGTTGCTGAGTGGCGCAGCAGACAGAGCCCTGGTCCTGGGGCCAAGAAGCCCTGAGCCCCCATACCACCCCTTAGGCCCAGAATCCACCTGGCCCTATGGTCCTGGGCAGGCCATCCAATCCCAGCCCCTTGCAAGAAGTAAAAAAAGAAAATGTGTTATATCTGACCACTGTCCCGCCATGGTCCATCCTCTCCTCCTTTATTCACATCCCCACCCCTTCCCCCTGCTCCCCCCTCCTTCTTACTCCAGTTGTCTATACCCCATTGAGTATATTTGCTGTTTCCTCTCCTAGCCATCTCTGATGAGAGCAAAGGTTCCCTCATTCCCCCTTGCCTCCCCCCTTCCATATCACTGCAATAGCTCATTGTAATAAAAAATAATCTTATTATGTGCAATAGCTTGGACTATTCCCCCTCTCCTTTTTCTTTCTCCCATTCCATTTCCCTTTTTTTCTTATTGACTCCATTTTTACACCATATTTTATCTTCGAATTCAGCTTTCTCCTGTGCTTCAACTATAAAAGCTCTCTCTACCTGCTCTATTAACTGAGATGGTTCATATGAATATTATCAGTATCATTTTTCTATACATGCAGTTCATCCTCATTAAGTCCCTCATATTTCCCCCCTCTCCTCCAATCTCCATGCTTCACCTGAGTCCTGTATCTGAAGATCAAGCCTTCTGTTCAGCCCTGGCCATTCCAAAAGGAACCTTTGAAATTCCCCTGGTTCATTGAAAGTCCATCTTTTTCCCTGGAAGAGGACATTCAGCCTTGCTGGGTAGTTCATTCTTGGCTGCATTCTAAGCTCTTTTGCCTTCTGGTATATTGTATTCCAAGCCCTATGAGCTTCCAATGTAGCTGCTGCTAAGTCCTGTGTGATCCTGACTGCAGCTCCATGATATTTGAACTGTGTCCTTCTGGCTGCTTGTAATATTTTCTCTTTGACTTAGGAGTTCTGGAACTTGGCTATAATATTCCTGGGGGTTGGTTTTTTGGGATCTCTTTCCCGGGGGGATCGGTGGATTCTCTCCATTTCTATTTTGCCCTCTGCTTCTAGAATATCAGGGCAATTTTCCTGTAGTAATTCTTTGAAAATGATGTCAAGGCTCTTTTCCTGATCATGACTTTCAGGTATTCCAATAATTTTCAAATTATCTTTCCTAAGTCTGTTTTCCATATCAGTTGTTTTTTCAATGAGATATTTCACAATTTCTTCTAATTTTTCTTTTTTTTGGTTTTGAAGTATTGATTCCTGATTTCTGGTAAATTCATCAATCTCCCTGAATTCTATTCTTTGTCTGAAGGATTTATTCTCCTCAGAGAGTTTTCTTATCTCTTTTTCCATCTGGCCAATTTTGCTTTTTAAAGCATTCTTCTCCTCAGTAACTTTTTGAACTGTTTTATCCATTTGACCTAAGCTGTTTTTTAGCATGCTATTTTCTTCAGCATTTTTTTGGATTTCCTTGACTAAGCTGCTGACTTCATTTTCATGTTTTTCCTGCATCTCTCTCCTTTCTTTTCCCAGTTTTTCTTCCAACTCCCTCATTTGATTTTCAAAGTCTTTTTTGAGCTCTATCATAGCCTGAGCCCAATTTCTGTTTTTCTTGGAGTCTTTAGATGCAGGAGCTTGTGCTTCCTCATCTTCAGACTGAGTATTTTGATCCTTCTTGGGCTCATTTGTAAAATATTTCTCAATGGTCTTCCTCTTGTTTCTTTGCTTGTTCATTTTCCCAGCCTAAGCCTGTTTTTTAGGGTGCTTCCTGAGCTTTTGGGACACTCCCTCAAGGGTCTCAGTGTGTGAGGTTCTGTCCTCCCTCCTGGTCTGTGAATGACCATAAGCGCCCCCCTCTGCCACGGGGCTGAGGTGGGGGGGGGCCCTGCTGTTCTATTGGGGGGCCTAGACTGTGATCAGGATCTGAATGTGGTCAGAACCCCAGAGTCCTGTTCCAGGGGCAGAGGACAGAGCTCTGCAGTCTCTCTCTCTCTCTTCACTCCCCTCCCTCAGCTCAATGGGCTCATGCCCTGGGGGCTCCTGTTTACCAGCTCCACCTGCTTCTGTTTCCGGGTCTGGGCTGTGGAAAGACTAGGCTGCTGGCTGTGTGCCCTGAGGGCTGGGCTCCATGTGCTTGCTCTGACAGAGGTCCCCCATTGTTCCCCCACTTTGTGCTCCCCCGGGTGCAGCTCAGGAGACTCCCCAGCTACTGTGAGCTGAGGCTCCCAGCGCCCTGGGGCTGCCTCCCGGAGGCTGAAGTTCTTTGGCTCTGGTGGGCTACCCCTCTGGCGGGCTGCCCCCGACCCCGGGGAGCAGAGCCTTTCTGCTCTTTTCCAGGTTACCTTGAGTAGGAGAACTGCCTCCCTGGGTCCCTTTGTGGGTTCTGTCTCTTGAAAGTTTAGTTAGAGTCCTTAGTTTATGAGTTTTTATCAGAGAGCTCCCAAGACTTGATCCCTTCATGTCGCCATCTTCTCTGTCACTTTTTTAAATCAATATTTTATTGACTTGAGTTCATGTGACAATTGTCTGTGGGGGTCTTTTCATTGCATTCTTGGCCATTTCAAAGATACTATCTAACTGTAAACTTTTCAAAATGACAAAATCCAATATTATGTAACTATTATATTATGTTACTAATGCTCTGTGACGATCATGCTTCTGCTTGCTCTTAAATTATTTCTGTAAATTTTCAAAAATATCTTTTGTTTTTATATCATTTTTATTTCCTGATCCAGAGAACAATACCTTTGCTATTGCAAAAGAAAAAAAAGAGAAAGGGGAAAAACCAGTTATACAAAATGGACTAATACATACAAAATCCATCATTTTATGCAGTGTTCTATACTCCTACAAGCAACTGTAGGAGAGAAGTGGGGAGGGGGAGAAGGAAAAATCTTTGGGACTAATTCTTAATCATTATTTTGAAAGAATCAATTTTCATTTTTTATTATTGTTCTTTCCATTTATGTTATTATCACTGTGGATACAGTTTTTCTGGTTCTGCTTATTCAGTTTGCATCAATTCAAATAAGTCTTTTATGTTTGTTTGTATTCATTATATCAGAGAATACTGGCAAAGTGGAGTTTTGGATTTAGAGTTAAGAAGACTTGAGTAAGAATCTAGACGCATACTTATTAATGAAAAGATTAAGACCAATTCTGTATTGTTTTTCTTGTTGATCCTATTTACAAATAATTATTTTTGTCCTGTAACATCTTTTTTTTAGTTTTTTTTTTTTTTTTTGGCAAGGCAAATGGGGTTAAGTGGCTTGCCCAAGGCCACACAGCTAGGTAATTATTAAGTGTCTGAGACCGGATTTGAATCCAGGTACCCCTGACTCCAGGGCCGGTGCTTTATCCACTGTGCCACCTAGTCGCCCCTGTAACAGCTTTTTTTCTCATAACTGTTTAAGTTTTTGCCTCTTAACTTGGCTCAGAATCCAGTTGGTCATTGGGTCAATTGGTCATAAATTTAAAGATCCAGCTCTGGGAAATTTCCGATCTGTTCTTACCTCAAGGATTTAACTGACCTTGTTGGGTCCAGCATCTTTACAGCCCTGGGCTATCATTTAAGGATGTCTGGTTTTCTGTCCAAGAAGATTTGGTCCATTATTTCTAAACTTTGCAGCTGCAGTTGAATAATGAGCACTTCTTAGACTCATGAGGAAAGAAGAGGGGTTGTTGCTTGCCCCCATTACCAAACTTCCAACCAATCATGTTGTTCCCTGTGCTTCAGATCTGTAAACCAATCATATTACCCTCAATGCCATGATGTCATTTCCCCTTTCTGTTCTTTTTTCTGTATTCCTGAAACCCCAGATAAGAGGAACTGTTATTGCTTGGAGTCATTGGCATATATGAAAGCAAACTACTGATCCATTTAATGGCAGGTGGCATGCTCCTGTTAATAACTATTATCTTGCTTATAGAATTGCCTCAGTTTGCCTTCTGGTTAAATTTCAATTTTGACACTAGTTCTGGGACCACAAAGTCCCTTAACCTTTCTCTCTCTAATCTCTGTTTTCTCTTATAAAATGGAGAAGGTAACAGAACCTATTTAATTTTGTTAAAATGATGCTAGCACCATAGGACCCCAGGAGCTATACTATAGCCCAGGTATGGCATGGACCCCATCCCCATGGGAAATGGGCTCTATTCATCCTTTTTTCCCTTTGGGTTCACTTATTCATCATAACTTGCCTTCATGTTGGAAGGCCTGGGGTTTTCATCAGCATTGGGTGACCACACATGGCTTCAGTCACATAACTCCTTCTTGACCTAGATCTCAGAGCTCTAGTGTTTACACTAGGGTATAGCCTAAAGTCTAATGTGTGGGGTAAAACATTTGCATTATTCATCCCTATAGCTCCTGAGCCCCTAATTCTGTGCCTACCATTTCTACAAAATCAATCACCATGACCCCTTTTACTTTTTATTTATTTTTCAATTGATATTTTATTTTATTTTTCCAATTACATGTTATGAAAGTTTTCAAACATTCATCCACATGCAAATACATATTTTAAAGTTACATAATTTTCTTCCACCCTCCCTTACCATCCCCCTCCCCTCAGCCACAGTTTGGTGAACATTGTACATACACATTTTGGTTCAACATGTTTACAGATTAGTCATTTTCTGTATGAGGAATTAGGATTAAGGGAAAAGAAAGAAAATCATGAGATGGGAAATAAAAAATAAGAGAAATTTAAAAAAAATTTATAAGTGAATGTAGTATTCTTTCAGATTCTGTAGGGTTTTTTGTTTTGTTTTGTTTTATTTTTCTTCCTCTGGATGGGGATAGTATTATCCATAGAAGATCTCCTAGGGTTGTCCTAGCTCTCTAACTGTTGAGAGTAGCTGCATCCATCAAGGCTGATCAAAACACAATGTTGATATCGATGTGTCCAGTGTTCTCTTGGTTCTGTTCGCTTTGCTCAGTATCAGTTCCTGTAATTCGTTCCAGGCTTCTCTAGAGTCTGACCATTCATGTCTCCTTTTACTCTTAAACCTAAAGTATTTAATAAATAAGATCATCATCACTTTCATGACATTTACTCAATAATAACAGCATTTACTTAGTAGAAAACCAGTAGAGTAAACATAAGATTTATGAAAATCCAGAAAAATTGGGTTATATTCTTTCCATTGATGCAGAGTATTTATGGAAGATATTGGGAATGCACTTAGAGAAATCTTTTTCTTTTTCTTTTAGGTTTTTGCAAGGCAATGGGGTTAAGTGGCCCAAGGCCACACAGCTAGGTAATTATTAAGTGTCTGAGACCAGATTTGAACCCAGGTACTCCTGACTCCAGGGCCTGTGCTTTATCCACTATGCCACCTAGTCGCCCCCTACTTAGAGAAATCTGACAGGGAAGCATATGAGTAAAGAAAATTATGAGTCCATGAAATTTAGTCCTTGATGTCCTTAGTCCCTTTGGGAAAAATCTGAACCGGATTAAGTTTCTCTTTCTCTGCTTTCAAACCAAGGAAATAGTGATACACTTTTTTCTTCCGGATAGCCACTTTTAACAGGTTGCTAAGAAAAGTGTTATGCTTTTGTAATGACAAGAAGTTATTTTAAGCAGATCTGCAAATAGCAGTTTCTCTTTTCTCCAAGTCTCTTCTCACAAAAAAAGCACTACTCACATAAAACAGATCCAAAACCTTTCTTTTCCCTCTGTTTCTCTCTCTCAAACCAGAGAGGACAGCAGAGGACAATGCAGAGATTCTTTTTCTTGGTTTTTGGATGGCCTTAATGAGCAACAACACCTGGTAGCTCCTTACACAGCAGCAGGATTCACTCTCAACTAACAAGTTTCCGGAAACTTCTCTAGGCATTCTCTCAGCAAAGTCAATGCCTCTCTTCCAATCATCAAGTTCCCAGCTAAGCAGCTGAAGAGGCTTAGTTGCAAGTCATCTATGTTTGTGATCCTGGTTTCTTGTGATTCTACCTACAATCGACTTCCTTTCCTGTTTCTTCTATCTCTCTTTTTTAACTTCTCTGGTTTTTTATATCTTCCAGTACCTCATATCAGAAATCAGGAACTTGTCCTTATCTTATGATGTTTGCAAAACCCCAGAAAAAATCCCATCTTTCTATTATGTATGAACCCAACTGTCACTATATAATCTTTTCATTGTCTCCAAAACGTTATTTGATTTACAGGGTTGCCAGTTCCAATCTTTAAAACTTTAAAAACAGTTATATAAAAGTGACCTGAGGGAATACATTGTTTTGTGGTCATTGGTGCTTCAATCATTGTTGTTCCTTCAAATAGATCTTCTCAGATTACATGGACATTCTCAGAACAGCCTGTCTCTTCTCCATATTTTTATGAGAGACTATTATTTCACAAGTTTATAACTATATTGTTCACAAATGAAAGGGGCAGTACTTTACATAATGAAAGTGTTTTCCAAACCATAAGTGAATTTTAGCTTTTATATTCATTATTTTTACAGTATAATTATATTCTTTTGTATTCATGAACTACTTTTTTTAGTCATTCCTTTACCAATGGGCATCTGCTTTGTTTCTAGTTCTTTTCCACTATAAAAAGTACAACAATGAATATTTTGGTAGTTATGGAGGCTTTCTTTTTGTCATTGACCTTCTTGGGTATATGTCTAACAGTGGAATCTCTGAATCAAAGTGAATAATATTTTAGTCATTTAAAAATGCATAATTGCAAAATGGGTTTTCAAAATGGTAGGACCACTTTCTAGCTTTATTGGTATTTTCTATTTCTGCAACCACTCCAGACTTATTTTTGCCAATCTTTTAATTTTCGCCAAATTGATGGGAGTGAGATGAAACCTGAATTGTTTAAATTTGTATTTCTCTTATTATTCACAATTTGAAGCATTTGTTCATATGAGTATCACTAGTTTACAATACTTCTTTTAAGAAGTATTTTCTTCCATATCTCTTTGGCTCCTTATGCATTGATGAATGACTTTTTGTCTTATATTTCTTTTATTGGTCTTGGCTATCAGACAGACCCTTATCAGAGGTAATCCATGAAGTAGTTCTCCCCAGTCAAGTTTCCCTTCTTATCCTAGTTGCTTTAATTTGGTTGATAAAAGACTTTTCAACTTGATGGTTGTCTCATCATCAAGAAGCAGTGTAGCATTATGGATAGAGATACATCCTTGAAGCTGGGGAAACCTGAGTTCAATTGCTGACGTACTGGCTATGTGACCCTGGGCAAGTCACTTACCCTCTCAGGGAATCTTAGCAACTCTCTAAGACTACAAGTTGCAGAAAAGGTGATGATTTGCCTTGTAAGACAAACCTCTTCACTTGAGAGTTTTCTGTATGAAATCGTATTTATAGCTCTTATATTTATGCTTATCTTTTTTTTTTTTTTAGGTTTTTACAAGACAATGGGGTTAAGAGGCTTGCTCAAGGCCACACGGCTAGGTAATTAAGTGTCTGAGGCCAGATTTGACCCAGGTACTCCTGACTCCAGGGCAGATGCTTTATCCACTGTGCCACCTAGCCGCCCCTCCTCAAGGATTTCTAGGTAAACCATCATGCCATCCACAAAAGGGATAATTCTATTTCTTGTCTTTGTGCCTTTAATTTTTTTTTGTCTTATTGCTACTGTTAGTGCCTTTAGAACCATGTAAAATAATCCTGGTAAAGGGAACATTCTTGCTTGACTACTAGATTTATTGGGAAAGTTCCTATTGTTTTCTTGTTTCATATAATGCTGTGTTTTTTTATTTTAGATTCATACTTTTGATTATATTTTAAAAATCTTTTTATGTCTATGTTTGTAGTTTTCTGTAGTGGTTTTTTTTTTGTTTGTTGTTGTTGTTGTTTTTTTAGTTTTTGCAAGGCAATGGGGTTAAGTGGCTTGCCCAAGGCCATATAGCTAGGCAATTATTAAGTATCTGAGGCTGGATTTGAACTCAGGTCCTCCTGACTCCAGGGCCAGTGCTCTATCCACTGTGCCACCTAGCCACCCCCTGTAGTAGTTTTTTTAAACCATAAATGAGTGTTATATTTTTATAAATCTTTTTCTGCATCTGTAGATATAATCATGTGATTTGTTTTTGTATTAAATATGAGTAATTGTAGTACAAATTTTTCCTAATGTTAATTATTCTTACATCCCTCATATTAATTTTTTAATGAATATTTAATTCTGATTTAGTTTCTCCAGATATCAATTTTTCATATTATAGAACAGATACAATATTGATATATTCTTATAATAGATATATTTATAATAATTCTTTTTTATTCTAAAGAAAGATTTTATTTATTTTGAGTTTTACAGTTTTCCCCCATTCTTGCTTCCCCCCCACAGAAGGCAGTCTGTTAATCTTTACATTTTTTCTACCCTCATATTTTTTTTTGCAAGGCAATGGGGTTAAGTGTTCTACCCTCATATTAATCTAACTTGATCACAGTATTTTTTAATTGATGTAGACTTTTGCTAGGATTTTATTTAGCAACAATATTCGATAATGATATTGATTTATATTTTTCTTAATTTGCTTTATCTTTTCTTGGTTTTGGCATTAGGAGTATGTTTGTCCCATAAAAAATGTTTTGTAGTGATTTGCTTTTTATTTTCAGGGAAGAATTTAGGTGATTTAGGTATCATTGCTTTCACTTTTCTTTCCTTTTCTTATTTAGGTTAAAAGGGATAACCTTCTTTCATGAAAACCAAAAGTAGAATGGTACTATTGACACAATATCTTATTCATATCAACTACTGAATACTCTCCTCCATGTAATTTGTTGTCCATCCACATGCTATTCCTCTCAAACAGCACTCCATCTCTCATATTTGTGTTTTTTTCCTCTTTTTAAAATTTATTTTCATCTATTTGCACACGCATATTTCCAAGTTACAAAGTTTCCCTTCCCCTTCTCTTCCCTGCCCTCTCCCCTCAGTTGGGAACCGTCAGGTTAGCATTTTACATACATATTTTGTTAAACATATTTAAAAATTAGTAGTTTTGGGCATGAGGAATTAGGATTAAGGGAAAGAGATAATTTTTATAAAGAGTTCATCAGATTCAGTAGGGATATTTTTTTTCTGTGTATTTTGTTTTGTTTTATTTTTCTTCATCTGGTTGGGGATAATATAGTTCATAATCTGTCAAATATGGTTGTCCTAGATCTCTGGACTGCCAAGAGGGTTGCTTACATCAAGGTTGTTCATCTCATAATGTTGATGTGTAAATTGCTCTCTTGGCTCTACTCTCTTCGCTCAGCATCAGATCCTGTAAGTCGTTGCATGCTTTTTTAGAAACTGACCATTTATAGTTTCTTATAGACCAATAATATTCCATAGCATTCATGTACCATAACTTGTTTAGCCATTCCCCAGTTGATGGGCATCCCCTTAATTTCCAATTCTTTGACACTACAAAAAAAGGCTACTATGAATATTTTGGAACATGTAGGACTTTTTCCATTTTTAATAATTTCTTCTGGATATAGTCCTAGAATTGGAATTGCTGGGCCAAAGGGTATATGAACAGTTTTATTGCTCTTTGGGCATGGTTACATATTACTCTCCAGAAAGGTTGGATCCATTCACAACTCCACCAGCAATGCATCAATGTCCCAATCCTCCCACAATCTCTCCAACATTGATCATCTTCCCTTTTTGTCATCTGGGCTAATCTAACAGGTATATGATGATACCTTATTGTTGTTTTAATTTGCATTTCTCTAATCAACAGTGATTTGGAACATTTTTTCGTATGATTATATATAGCTTTAATTTCTTCATTTGAAAACTGTTCATATCTTTTGACCATTTATTAATTGGGGAATGATTTGTGACCTTATAAATTTGATGCAATTCTCTATATATTTTAGAAATGAGACCTTTATCAGAACTCCTGGTTGTGAAGATTGCTTCCCAACTTTCCACTTTTCTTCTAATTTTGACAGCATTGATTTTATTAGTGCAAAAGCTTTAAATTTAATATAGTTAAAATCATTCATTTTGCAGTTTATAATGTGCTCTAATTCTTGTTTGGTCATAAATTTATCCCCTTTTCCATAGATCAGATAGATAGAGTATTTTTTGGTCTATTAATTTATCCATGATATTGTTGTTTATGTCTAAATCCTGTGCCTATTTTGATCTTATTTTGGTATAGGGTGTGAGATGTGGATCTATGCCCAGTTGTCACCATACTATTTTCCAGTTTTCCCAACAATTTTTGTCAAATAGTGAGTTCTTATCCCATAAGCTGATGTCCTTGAGTTTGTCAAATACTAGATAGCTGTAGTCGTTTACTGCATTGTCTTTTGAACCTGTCCTAATCCACTGATCCATTATTCTATTTCTTAACCAGGAGCAGGCAATTTTGATGATTGTCACTTTATTGTATAGTTTTAGATTGGGTAGTGCTAGGCCATCTTCCTTTATACTTTTTTTCATCAGTTCCCTTGCTATTCTTGATCTTTTGTTATAACAGATGAATTTTGTTACTGTTTTTTTTCCTAGCTCAGTGAAGTAATTATTAGTTGGTTTGGCACTAAATAAGTCATTTAATCTGGGTAGAATTATCATTTTTATTATATTAGCTCTACCTAACCATGAGCATTTGACATTTTTCCAATTATTTAGAACTGACTTTATTTGGGTGAGGAGAGTTTTATGTCTCTGATTACTTTTAGAAGATATGGATTCTTTTAAAACTCAGTTCAAATGTCATTTCTTGTAGGAGATCCCCCCCCCCCGCCCCGATTTCTTAACTACTGATGATTCTTTAAGGCTACTTTCCAATCACCAATTCACGTACGTGGAACCTCGTCCATTTGGATATAAACTCTTTAAGGGCATTTTTTTTAACTTTAAAAAAACACCCCCCCACCCCAGTTTAGTGGCAATGCTCATCATTTAAACAAAAGCTGGAAGATTGATTACCGGGTTTAAATTGATTCTAGACTAGGAAGTCTAGGACTGGGATTGAATTGATCATCTCCTTGGAAGGAATTGAATTGATCACTGATCATCTTCTTCTGAATATTCTCTCCTCTATTAGACTATAATAGTTTTTCTTCTCCCTATGTCTCATTTCTCTCCCTCTTCCCACTCACTAAATATTGTTAACCCAGAAGCTTAACATTGGCCCTCTCTCTTCTGTTTGTGGATTAACTCCCTTGGTGACTTTATTTTTTAATCTCCCTGTAGATGACACTTAAATTTACACTTCATCTCTCCTCTGGTCTTCTATCTTGCATTTCCCATTACCCACTTGGATATTTCACTGGTACTTAAAACTGAATCTATCATATCTCTCCAATATCTGATTGCCCAATTTTCTCCATTTCTGCTGATGACACCATTATCTTCTCAGCCTAGAACCAGTCTTCCTAGATTCTTGATAGCTCTTAATCTATTCCTCATCATTATGACTAATAAATAGTTCTATTACATCTTCCCTTTCCATTTTAACTCTTGTTTTCCACTCCCACTGTAATATTGAATATTTTCTCTGGACTGGACCAATGAATTACTTTTAACCTACTTTCCTGTCCCCTCTCCCCCGATCATTCCTCTTCCCAACCTACACTCCACTTACCCAAATAATATTTCTTCTGTACTGACATGACCACACCCTTTCTCAAAAAGCTTCTATCAATTTCCAAATAAAGTATAAATGTGTTAGCCCTCTACAACCACCTTTCCTCTAGGCTAGTTCCAAACAAGTTAGGACAAGTAGGTAAAATGGTTGGGTTTGGAGTCAGAGGATGGACCTGTGTTCAAGTTAGATCTTATTTGTTAAGAATTCAACATCAAGCATGTCTCTTAACATTCTTGGGCCTCGGTTTCTCCATCATTAGCATGATAGATAAGACTAAATGGCCTTTTTAATCCCTTTTAGCTCTGTAACTGTAAGCCATATGATCTTGATACTTGCCATTCTCCAGTCTTGTCCTGTCACAAAGTTTTTACACACACTATGACTAGGAAACAATAAATTATGTTTGTATGAGAAGTATGATATGATGGACAGATAATTGAACTTGAAACCAAGAAAGCCTTCATCCAAGTTTTGCTTCTGTTATATTCTGATTGTATGACCCTGGACAAGTCACTTAACTCTCAGTGTACCAGGATATTTCCTAAGATTAGAAGTTGTAGAGAGAGTAACTTGGTGGAGCAGGTTTCCTCACCTGGTAGTAATCTGAGTTTGAAATACTTATGCTATCTAAAAAAGCTAATAAATTATTTTTTTAAAAAATAGTTAAACAAACAATTGTGATTAAAGTCAGAGATATCAGGAATATAATCCAATAATTTCATCTGTGTTGCTAAATATAAACAAGTTATACCTGTCAACCTGCCCTGCTTCCTTTCCACACCCTCTTCAAGGACTAACTTTGCCATTTAACTCTTCTGAATGTTGAAGTTAACTCAATAACAAACTTTGCAAGAACAGATTCTATGGTGAGAGGAATCAGGACTAGGATCAGGGGAATTTGGGAAAACCTCCCACCAGTTCCAGCACCATCCTCTCTTTCTATGGGATGGAATAACGGGGAGTGACTTTGCTGTTTAGGAGACAAGATTATTATTCTCTTTTATTTTATCACCAGGTGGCAGCATTGATCCATATATAATTGTTAATGTAGCTGATGAAATTGTAAACCCTTTGTCATTCATCATATGAATTGCCTAATTTTTAATGAAGTAAGGTCATTGTTAGAATGCTCCAGCAATAGAAAACTCCCAGAAGATAGTCCTGAATGCCTACAGGGACCTTGCATCATCTTTCTTTTTTTTTTTTTTTTTAATTTTTGCAGGGCAAATGGGGTTAAGTGGCTTGCCCAAGGCCACACGGCTGGGTAATTATTAAGTGTCTGAGACTGGATTTGAACCTAGGTACTCCTGACTCCAAGGCTGGTGCTTTATCCACTGAGCCACCTAGCCGCCCCATCATCTTTCAACTATAGTGGTTCCTTTATATCTGTCAATGGGAACCAAATTACTTACTGTAACTGGGATATGTTTGTCCTTGACAATAATTATTTTTTTAACTATCTTCAAAGCTTCAGGATAATTGAAAAAAACATACCAAAACACAAATCAGTAGTTTTTCTTGACATAGGATAGGGACAGATGTCCTACTGATCTTGTTGTGATTCCTGCTGTTTGTGTAGTGAACTCCAGGAAAAGGAATTTCCTCCACCAATTCAGGTCAACAACTTCTCTGAAATTTGAAGACTTAGAGGTGTAAACCAAAAGAGAGCTAGATGGCAGAGCCTATTTTTCCTCTTAGATGGAGGAACTGATGACCAAGACTAAAGAGGTTGTTGGTATTTGTGCTTCAGTCTCAAAGAGGACCATGGCATCAAGAAGGTGATACCATGACTTATAAGTGAATTGGATTGAAGTGAGAGAGGGTGGTGCAAAATCACTGGAGAGAGGACAGGGAGCAGAAGGATGAGACACCAGAGTTGCTGCTTGAAGCCTAGGGAATGAGCAGCAGGAACATGGTGCTCCATCCAAGTGTGGGCATAGCAGGGGACAGTCCTAGAAAGAGCAGTGATTTGTGATCACTAGAAGGCCAATTCATAGATGATCCCTGGGCAAAGGTGTTCCCTACACATACAACCCCATATAGATTCTCTCTGCTTGTCCACTCATCTAACTGAGGGTGTATGGATTTGTATAAGAGTGTCTCCTCCATTTCTTGGAGGAAGGAATATTCTCTTTACTTTTCTTATGATGTTATTTTATTATATACCTTTAATTTGAAGGAAAAAGTACCATCTTAGTTTCCTAGGGACCCTCAGAGCTGAAGTAATGTGTCCAGGGTCATCCAATCAGTTTATGTCAGAGGTGTGACTTGAACTCAGGTCTTCTTATCTCTATTCACTTCTCCCCCACTGCTACTCATTGGCCTTTGTAAGGTTAGGTAATTGGTCCAAGATGTGAATGTGAATTTCCCTCAATCACAGTGGTTCAGTTTGACCGACTGTAAGGCTCATATTTGGATATTCATTTAGTAATGGTTATTTAATCAAGCTGAATATACAATCCTTATATGGAATACAGATAGCCAGATCACACGCCTTGCTTATATGATGAAGCTTATGTAATTTCATATTTGGCATGATGCTGGCTCTATTCTAGGCCCCTAATGTCAAGGATAGGAGGCAGATAGTGGGGTTAGCAGACCATGTGAGGAATAGCAGATTGAACAATGGAAATGAGGCCATGGAAGTGAAGACAGGAAGACTTTCTATGAGCAGACAAGGGGGAAAAGCAGACTAGGAACTTGGGGAACTAATAAGCAAACCTGGATGGTGCAGACAGATTTATTTGAAGATTTGACCTTGCAGCTTCCCACTACCAAGGTTGTACAATAAAAAGGTATAAATCTCTCTAAGTCCACAACATTCCTTTAGTCTCTCTGAATAAAGAGCCTACAAAGGAGAGGAGGGAAACCTCCAGAGCTCCTACCTTATCTGGCAGGATTTGTTTGAGGTCAAATTCAAGTCCTGCAATTGGTGAGAAGGATGGATTTTCTTTTAAACATCCTGCTCCCCTTGACTTGATTAAATAAGGACTTAACATTTGGTTTAGTCTGGGCAGGATTGACTTATAGCCTTACAACCAAAAAGAACAAATACTAACATCATTTGTCACTCTCTTGTTAACTGTCTTCAAGCGCAGAACTTAAGTGAAAATGTGATTTCAAGACCCAGCTTAGGTGGCTCCTCTCCTAAGAAGCCTTCCTTCTCACCTTCCTCCAGCTGAAGGGAATTTCTCCCTCTTCAACTTTCTGGAGGCCAATGGTCTTGATATCTTCTTTGTCTTTATCTTTGGCATCAAACCTTAAGTGGATTTAATTAAGTTCTAGGATCTAGAGGTGAAAAGGACCTTCTAGTCCAACTCTCTTCATTTTTCAGATGAGAAAAGTGAGGTTCAGAACCCTGCCCAGTCTTGCTTCAGACCACATACTTATCAGGGAGCTTTCATTCTAAAGAGGAAATGAATGAATAAATGAATGAATGAATGAAATATTTACTATATGCCAGACACAGTAGCAGGGTGGAAGCCCAATCCAATCATCATGCCAACTATAAGTCCTTAACTACTTGAGGAGAGTAGAATCTTTCAAACAAATTCCATTTCCATTGCCAATTACCAGTCCAGGAGGTTTTAAGCTCAGACAAGTCCTGCCAGGTACAACAATTGTAAGACAGGAGCTCTAGAGATTTTTCCTCCTCTCCTGTCTGCTTTGCAGATCCTTTATTCAGAGAGATCAAAGAAATACTGAGGAGCCTTGGAGAGATTTACACCTTTTTATGGCATAGCCTTAGCAGCAGGAGGCGGCAGGGTAAAGTTCACACATTAATCTATCTGCAAAGTCCAAGTTTGCTTATCATTTCCCCAAGTTCCTTGACCGATTCTCTCCACTTTGTCTGTTCCCTTCACATCCACCTATCCACCCTCCCATCCCACATGGTCTGCCCCCTAGCCTGGACATTTATAGGGGCCTAGAACAAAGCCAGTATCATTCAAAATCTGAGACTTATATAAGTATCATTATATAAACACAGTGTGTAATCTGGCTATCTGGATTCCCACTGTTTGACTTGATTATGTAAACATAAGTAAGTAAATGTCCAAATATGAGTCTTATACTTATTAATCTGAACCAATGTGATTAAGGGAAATTCATATTCCCATCTGGACTACAATGCTTAAAAACACAAATGAGAAAGTAAGCCAATCCCTGTTTTCAATAATTCAAATGGGGGAAATTTCCAGAAGCAAGTCAAGATGAAAAGCTCTTGTGCTCTATATGGGGATGCTAACAACAATTGCAGTGTTAGGTATACAAAGTATTAAGGAAAAGGGGAAAAAAGTGATGATGATGATGATGATGATGAGGGTTGTCCTCTTTTCTAGAAGACTGTGACATCAGGGGAAGTGATGCCATGACATGAATTGTATTTGAGTGAGGGGACTGTGCTAAGTCATCAACTTCACTTTCTCCTCCAGAACCATTTGAGTCCAGTGGCCTGATATGAGTCAGGATGATTGGAAATGGCCCTGGATGAGAGACAAATGGGATTAAGTGACTTGTCCAAATCTAGATAAGACAAGCAAGTAAGAGTCAGCCTTTAAATCCAGACTCAAAGGGGAAAAAAGGGTTCTAAGAGATAGTGGGAAAGCATTCCAGATATGGGGGGGGGTAAAGGAAGTTTGAGTAAAGGAAAAGGTTCCCATTATTTGCTACCACAAAAAGGAGCTGGGTTGTTTTTATCTGGGTTCTTTCAATTTCTTTGATCTCTTGGTGACATAGAAATACTGTTTGTTGACCTGGTATTGACCAGATTTGACTCTCAGAAAGGCATGTAACCCTTTTCAAATCATGTAGCCAATATCAGTCCATTTTTGTACTTTTTATCAGAAGAAAACATATATTTCTTTTTTTTGTTGCTTTTTTTATTTTTTATTTTTTGACAAGGTAATAGGACTATTGACTTGCCCACAGTCACACAGTTAAGTAATTATTAAGTGTCTAAGGTCAAATTTGAACTCAGGTCCTCCTGACTGCTTTGCCTCTTAGTTGTCCCTTCATGCTTCTAAATACTGATTAAAAACAATTCTGGTAGGGAATCAGCAAAGCATATGGCAGGAACAGTCCCAATTTGGTTATTTGGACCAAAATGTTGGGGGACACAGGACACCTGATGAAGTGGGGGAAAATGAGTTGGGGGACATGGGTTTCAATCTTGTCTCTGGTTCTTAATATCTTTGTGTCTCTTTGTAAATCACTTAAACTAGCTGAGTCTCAGTTTACTTCTCTTTACTAAGACTTAGTGTTTGGATATAGTTTAAGGTTAGCAAAGCACTTTACAAATGTTATCTCATTTGATCCTCACAACAATCCAGAGAGGTTGCTCTGGGAAGTATGAGGGAAATTGAGGCAAACAGAGAATTTTTTTTAAAGTGACTTGCCTGGGGAGGCTAGGTGGCAAAGTGGCTGGAGTCAGGAGGACCTCAGTTCAAATTTGACCTCAGACACTTAATAATTACCTAGCTGTGTGGCCTTGGGCAAGCCGCTTAACCCCATTTGCCTTGCAAAAATTTGAAAAAAAATAAAGTGACTTGCCTAGGATCATACAGCTAATAAGTATCTGGGACTCAATTTGAACACAGGGCTTCTTGACTCCAGGCACTGATGAGCTCTTTGCACTGTGCTACCTAGTTATCTCTCTCCTTAAAATAAGGAGGTTGAATCAGATAACTAGATCTGTATTTATTGTTTGCAATGTACAAAGACATCACAGTGTTTTGGGGAAAGTATTGGATACTGCTATGCAATGTAGAGAAGGCTGGGTTTATAATTCCACCCTGTCACTTACTGACTTTGTGACCCAGGGAAAGTGATGTCAGTTATATTATACTCAGGTTCCTCAACCAGAGGATGGAGATAATAATACCTTCCTCAATGAGGAATGAAATAATGAGATAATGATTGTAAAGAGTTTTGCTTTCCACACATGTTAATTATCCTACAATTATAGCAGAGAAGGAAACTGCTTTTAGACTTTGTTGGATAGATCCATATTCCTAGATCCAAATCAGTTTAAAAAACAACAATTTTCTGCTTTGAATGGGGAACAAAATGAGAACACAGAAGGAGTAAGGGTGGAAGGCGGACTTAGTAAAATCCTCAATCTTCATATGTATATCCACACATAGACTCACACACATTTAAAGTATTAAAGTTGAAACTTCACCAAGACTCTTGAGAGAAATGACATCAAAGAAAATTGGAAAGAGAAGCTGGAGGGGAAGAAGAAGAAGAAGAAATGAAAATCATGGACATTAGGAAAGAGATGCTACTGGAAATGAGTACATTTTATTCTGAACTCAAGCTAGAACAAGATGCAAGTGGATACTGTCAAGTAGATTAGTGGAATTTGAGATGGTTTTTTAATTGCCTTGTGGAAGGATACAAGATTGAAGGCAAGAAGAACTACAAGAGGAGTAGAGGAGTCAAAACTTCTATTTTAGGAATATTAATTCCATAGTCCCTAGAAAGGGGAGAAACTTGAGACTGAGATAACAATTAAGAGGCTATTCCAAGAGTCCAGGTGACGGGAGCCTGGACTGGGGTGCAGGGGGGAGGAAGATATAGAGATAAAGGAACACATGAAATAGATCTTGGGGTAGAATGGACATGGTATGACAATCAGTAGAGATGAAGAACATAAATGAAATTAAAGTGAGGGATTGAACAGTGGGGAAAGTATGGGCCAGAGAAGTAGAGACTCCCTGGATTCAGATCTTCCTTCAAATATTTCCTACCTATTTCCTGTGTAAGCTTCTCTGAACCTCAACTTACACATCTACAAAATTGGGATGATCATACTGCATGATCTACCGTATAGTATTGTGAAGAAAATGCTTTTGAAAACCTCAAAACTATAGATATGGAGCATAAATTCAATTTAATTCAACATGCATATTTATTAAGCATCTATGGTGTCCCAGGCACAGACATAGGTGCTAGAGACACAAAGACAAAAATGAAAAAGGCCTGCTTTCAAGGAACAAACAATCTACTGAGGGAAAAAAGTATGTAGATAAGTCAAAAGCAGCTAGGTGGTGCTGCAGTGGATAGTGTTCTGGGCCTGGAATCAGGAGGACTCTTTTGGAGTTCAAATCTGGTCTCTTTTTTTGTGACTCTGGGCAAGTCATTTTACCCTATTTGGTTTAGTTTTCTCTTCTGTAAAAAGATCTGGAGAAGGAAATGTAAAATCACCTCAGTACTACTGAAATGACTGAACAACAAGCAAATATGTAAATAAAAATATTTACAAAATAAAATCATTTTGGCAAAAGAGAAATAACAACTGGGGTGGGAGGAGGGTTCAAGAAAAACCTTGTGCAGAATTGTAGCTCTTGAATGAAGGTTTGAAAGAAACAACAACAATTTCAAGACAAGACCCTCATATTCAGGTCTTGTCTTTTCTGCCTTCACCATATATTTATATATGTTCTTTTCTCTTCCCCTGTGGGTTCAGGCCCTCAACACCTCCTAGCAAAAGTGAACATTACAATAGCTATTTCGTTGGTATCTCAGGCCCAATCTCTCCCTTCTCTGGTCCATCCTGCTCAGGCTGCAAAAGCACAAGATTGACTCTGGCTCAAGGAACTCCAGTGGCTTCCTCGTATCTCAAGGATAAAGTAAACATTTAAAAATCTTTGTACAATCTGACTCCAGTTAACTGTTTTAGGCTTTTCTCACATTATTCACATTCACATATTCTATGGCCCAGTTATAGTGGCCTCCGTGTAGTTCCCCTTACACAAAATTCTGTCATCTCCAAACAAATAATAAAGAAATAAATATTCATTAAGCACTCCCCTATGTACTAGGCACTGCTAAATATGGGGAATTACAAAGAAAAACAAAGATAGTCCCTGCCCTTAAAGAGCTCATCTGATGGTGGAGACCCCTGAAAACTACTGTGTAGAAACAAGATACATCAATTGGAAATAGTCAATTTAGCAAAGGCTCGAAATGGGGAAAAGTTTCTTGTAGAGAATGAGATTTTAGTTGGGATTTGAAGAAAATCAGGGAAGTCTAAGATTAGGAGAGAGTGTTCTGGGTTACAGATCTGGGGGAGCCAGAGAAAATGCTTGGACTCAGGAAATGGAGGAGTTAGGAACAGCAAGGAAGCCAAGGTCAATGGATCATAAAAATTGTGGGTGGGATGGGAGGAAGCACAAGAAAACTGGCAAGTAGTAAGGGGACAGGTTATGAAGGGCTTTAGATGTCAAACAGATTTTGTACTTGATATTGGAAGTGCTAGGGAGCCACCAGAGTTATTGATTAGGGAGGTAACATGGTCAGATCTCCCTTTAGGGAGACAGATTGGAGGACAGATGGAAGTGAGACAGACACTCAAAACAGGGATGAAAGCATCAGAAGAGAGAAGGGAACATATTTGAAAAATGTTATAAAGATTAAACTGATGGCCTTGATAATGGATTGGTTTTGGGGTGTGTGACTAGAGGATGAACTTGGCTAACCAGGGGGTGGAGGTATTTTTGATAGGAACAGGGAAAGTTAGCAAGTGGAGAAGTTTGAAAGGAAAGAAAATGGATTCAGTTTTGGATATGTTGATTTTTAAGATCTCTATGTACCCCACTTTGAGGTGTCTAACAGGCAGTTTGGAATACAAGTCAAGGACCTCCCAGCCGATTGTGTATTGACTCCAATGACCGATTCCATTTGGCTTCCTTGTTAGAAACACTCCTCAATGGCCACCACCCTCCTTCAGTGTATTTTCTGTTCTGTTTGGAATGCAAGTTTCTTGAGGGTAGAGACTTGCTTGGATTTGTGTCCTCAGAGCTTACTTACCACAGTGCTTAATATTGTCAGTGCTTAATTACTGTTTTTCCATTTATTTATCTAGGTGTTTGAGTTCCCCCTTTCCTCTCTCTCTTGAAATCTCTAGATTCCTTCAAAACTCCATTCAAATGTCATTTCCTAAAGTTAGCCTGACCCAAGCCCTATGTTATCCTAGCTTGTGAGTTTGGTTCACTAGGAGGGTGGAGGTGTACATGACAGGAACAGGGAAAGTTATCAATTAGAGAAGTTTGAAGGGAAAGAAAATGGATTCAGTTTTGGATATGTTAATTTTAAGATGTCTAGGAACTCTACTTTGAGGTGTCTACTTACTTGAAAAATTTGTATTCATTTTGTATTTAATTTTCTATTCACTTGTTTCTTCTTGAGGGCGGGAATGTTCCATTGTTGCTTCTAGATCTCCAGGGCCTGGCAATATGCCTGTTCCATGATAAGTGTTTGATAATTGTTTTATGAAGTTAAATGGAATCAGTGGAGAGATGGAATTCCTTCACCCAAATCATATAATCTTGACATCATTATCATCACCACCATCATCATCATCTCATCTCATATTTATATGAGACTTTCAAATCTTTTCCCCATCATAGCACATGAAGGGAACACAAAGATTATTCTAATTTTAGAGACTGGTTAAGAGGGTGGCATGGTGGATAGTTAGCCTTAGAACCTAGATGTCTTAGCTTCAAGTCCTCCTGGTTACATAACTTAACCTAACTCCATATGATCTGATAACTTCAGATGACCTGATTCCAGCAATCCAGGTTACTCTGTAAAACAATAAATTGCAGAGGAGGTACTAACTAGTGTTAGTCTGTAGTTTACTCATCTAGGAATGGTCTATTCCAATGAATTCATGGCTCTAATCCCTAATTCCGATCTAAAGATTAGAATCTCTGAGGTGAATGGAACCTCAGCAGCTACTTAGTCCACCTTACATACCAACATGCTTTATACAATATACTCAACAAGGTATTCATCAGCCCCTTTTTTGAAAACCTTCGATGACGAGGAGCCTACTATCTCCTGGGGCTTCCTGTCCCACTCTCAGAGAACTTTAATTATTAGGAAGGGTTTTCTTATTTTGAGTTAAACTTGACCTCTTGACAACTTCTATCTATACTCTTGGTAACCTCAGAGAGGGTAATTGTGGTCAAAGAGGTAATAAGTGTTAACCAGTTGACACCTACCACCTTCGTCTCTGGTAACTGAGAACTGGAGGCAGATTGAGGCTCATGTATTCATTCTTTTCATACGCAGGTCCCCTTGGCAACTTTAGCTGGCACCCATGTGGAAATGGGCTTATTTACATTAATGGTGCCGTTCATGATGATTCATTGAATTTTTTCCTATCTAACCCTAAACAACCTTGAAAATGAACTCATTTTTGACTTATTACTTTAAACTCTACTTGACTAGGAGTTGAAAAGAGTCATCAGAAAACTTGAATTTTAGAGTCAAGAATGTTAGGGAAGGAGAAGATATGAAAAGATATGATATGGTAGAGGAAAGAATTGTATAATTCGTAAGACAATGAGAAATTTTTTCAAGATTCCTTTTTTATCATAGATCAACAGATAAATCTACATTTCCTAAATGATTAAAAATTGAGTTATTGTTCACTCAGCAAATACTTATTAAGCCCTTCCTAGTTCCAGGCTCAATGCTAAGGGCTAGGGCTACAGTGAAATGCAAAAGTTTCAGTCCTTGCCCTCAAAGAACTCACAAACCTAATGGGGGAGACAACAAGTAAGCAAATACATTGCTACATTTGGGAGAAGTATGAAGAAATTAAAAGAAGGAATTTGCAAAGAAGTCATTAAGAGGGATGGGGGGGTGGCTAGGTGGCACAGTGGATAAAGCACTGGCCCTGGTGTCAGGAGTACCTGGGTTCAAATCTGGTCTCAGACACTTAATAATTACCTAGCTGTGTGGCCTTGGGCAAGCCACTTAACCCCATTTGCCTTGCAAAAACCTAAAAAAAAAAGAGGGATCAGGGAAAATTTCCTGAAAAAGGTGAGATTTTAGATGTAGCTTGAATAAATTTAGGGAAGCCAGGAGGCAAAGAGGGGAAGGGGAAGCAACCTGTAAAAATAACTAGAGTCAAACATTGGGGTATCTTGTTCAAAGAACAGCAAGGAGGCTGGTGTCATTGGATTGACATGGGTAACTTTGGAATAGTGCAAAATATAAGGAGTCTGGAAAGATATAGTATGTGTATGGGGATGGGGTGTGGATAAGGCTTTGAATGCCAAACAGAAATATTATACCTGATCCTGGAGATGATAGAAGGTGACTGGAGTTTATTGAGGTGGGGCAAAGGAAGAGTGTTATAGACCTGTGCTTTGAAAATTACTTTGCCTGAATGGTGGATGGACTGAACTGGGGAGAGACTTGAGGCAATTAGATAAATATACAGGTTATTACAATAATTCCAGTGAGAAGTGGCGAAGGCCTACACCAGGGTATTTAACAGAGCAGAGGAGAGGAGACATACTTGAGAGACAGAGAAAAGGTGAAATTTATTGACCTTGGAAACATTTTAGATATGGGAGGTGTGAAATAGGAGAAGTTGTAGATGACACCTAAGTTGTGGGTGACTGGGAGAATGGTGGTAATTTTGTTAATAACTGGAAAGTCTTGAGAAGGAAAGGATTAGGAGGAAAGATAATGAATTCAGTTTGCATATGCTGAGCTTTAAGATATTTACTGACCATCCAGTCTGAGATACCTTAAAGGTGGTTGAAAGATTGGAGGTCAGCAGAGAATTTAGGGCTAGAGAAGTAGATCTGAGAATCACCAGATGACTTAGTACACACGAGCAGATGAAGTCATCAAGGGAAAAAATATAAATGAAGAAGAGAAACCAGGACATCCATGGTGAATGAATGAAGACTGGGCAAAAGAAACTGAAGAGTGATCAGGTTGAAAATAGGAGAACTAGGAGAGAGTATTGCTCCAAGAAAGCATCAAGGAGAAGAGGATGATCAACAGTGTTAAAGGCTGCAGAGAAGTTAAAAAGGATGAGAGTTGAGAAAAGGCCAATGGAGTTAGTAATTAAAGATCATTAGTAACTTTAGAGAAAGCACTTTCAGTAGAATGATGAGGTTGAATGCCAGAATGTAAATAGTTTAGAAGAGGAAAGAATTTTAAAACAGATCTTCTTAAGGAGTTAAGCCAAGAGACAGAGGAACATCATTAGCATGGATGAAAGTACCAAGTGAGTTTTTTTTGAGGTTTGGGGGAATTGTGGGCATGTTTGTAGGCATGAGGGAAGGAGGGAAAGATTGAAAATAAGTAAAGAGTGAGGATAACGAAGGGGACAATTTGTAGGAGGAGATAAGATGAAATGGAATCACTTATGAAAAGGAATAAGGGTATCTCTTCATGTGAGATAGGAGTGATGGGGGGGAATATCAGAAGGCATCTAATATAAGTAAGAGGGGGAAAGGAGGAAATATAATGCAAAGTTCTCAACTGAGAGAGTAGAGAGAGTGGGAGTCATGAGAGAAGAGGAAGGATAAAAAATATTGAAGAGCTGCCCTGGAAAGTGGGATAGTGAGTTCATAAGGGAGGTATAGGACTGCTGCGCAGCAATGAGGGTCCAGTAGGGGTTGTGTAATACAAAGTAGAATGGACCCAGTCAAAAGGATTGGATGATTCTCTCTAATTTCATTCGGCAGCACATGAGCAGGAGAGAGGGCTTTGGATGGTGGAAATGACTCAAGGTAAAGCCTGGAGGGAACGATTACTGATATGACAAGGGGGTCCGAGACTCAAGAAGAGAGAAGTATAGAGGTGAGTTGACTAAACAAGGAGTCAAGGTAGGGAAGGGAAGAGAGTGTGTTAGTGCAAGAGAGATGGCCTGGTAGAGAATTGAGAGTTGAAGGGACTAGAGGTTGAGATGAGGATGAAAAGTAGGGTTTCATATCAGAAAGCAAAGGGTGAAGTGGAATACTAATAGACTGTGATCAGATAAGAGAATTTCAGAGTTTGTGAGCATGGAAGTGGTTTATTTATTTCAGAGTTTGTGAGCATGGAAGTGGTTTATTTATAGGTGATGTATGTCCATCTTTGTGTGTGCCTGAGGTGGTATGAAGGAATAGGTCTTGGGAAATGAATAAGTGGAAGAATTGGGACATTAAGGTATTTGAAGGAACATCATTAGGTATATTGAAGGTCCTTAGCATGTGGGAAAGAGTTGAGGAGAGAAAGGTTGTGAGCCAGATATAGAACTCATGGGAAATCTTTTGAGGTCTGTAGACAACATTAACCAGGATTATGATTATGATTAGGTGGGAGAAGTGATGGTGGTAGAAGGAGAAACTGCAAATCGGTCAAGGAGAGCAAGGAATATTCCAATTCCCTCTCTTCAATTAGCGAGCCAAGGAGAAGTGCAGCCAGTACTGAGATAGGAGGCTAGGGAAGCTGGACAATCCAAAAGACAATGGAAAGATTTATAGTGAAAATAAAGGAGTCACATCTTATGCTTTACATGCAAGGAATGACCTAAAGCACAAACAGAAAGAGATGGGGCACATCTCTAGTGAAGGAGAATGAAACATAAGCAACATCATTAGGATGTCCTCTTGCTACCCTAAGATACTGAAAGATGTAGAGAATGATCTACAGGGTATCTGATTGGTCCTTTTTTGAACAACTTATGGAAAGATGTGGGCAAGAATGGTTCAGGATAAGTATGTGTAGAAAAATAATATACATGGCTGGAAGTAGTCCCCACCCTAAGGAGTGAAATTCAAGAATTTAGGCTTAAGACAAGATATTCGTCCTGGCTGGGTAGTATTTAATGTACTCCAGTCTTAAATAAGAAGCCATTCACACAAAGGTTCCAAATCAAATATATAATAAATAAATCATTAAGTTAAAAAGAACATAGTTTATATTAAAATTGGACTCTTAGTGGCAATTGTAAATACAACAGAGCAATATAACACAGAATAATAATGCTACAGTTCTATACATGTGTCTACAAAGGACACCATCAGCTAAAATCATAAAAACATGATCGATCCTCTCTAAAAAACGGTATAGAGTTCCCTTGCCATACAGAGCAGGTGGGGTTAGGGGAGTACTCTGTCCATATTACATACTGCAATGGAATCTTCTATAGAAACATTTCCTTGTTTGTGCAGTAGAGGGTGGTAGAGTGCTTTGGGAATCAAAAGAGAGTCTAAGATTCCAAGGTAGGACCAGTTCTTTTCCCAGTAAGAATTAAAAAATCCAATCAAGTTTCAGCTGGAAGAGAACTTAACTAGCTGGTTCATCTTCATTTAAGAAGAAAATGAGAGAGAACAGGCAACTTTCCATGTCTAAGTGGAGTCATGTCCAAAGGTCAATCATCTTTTGCCTTTGATTGGCATTGAATATCATAAGATAGAGGCAGAGCTTTCCACTGGTCCCACTTTCCTCTTTGGTTTCTGAACAACCATTCCTCCCTGTGTTTCAGGAAAGAGCTCTTAAGTCTCAAGTTTACTTATATTTTTAAAAGTTCCTTCCTCCCAACTTCCATGAAAAGATTTTTTATTTCAGGTAAAGAACCTGATCAACTAGCTTCTGAGTGGGTTTTTGAGAACTCTGAGGCAAATCCATGATTTTGAAACTCGATCCATGATATCAAAGAAGCAACCAACTGCCAAACATGAACATAGAGAGTGTTTCAGATGTTGCGGAACTACTGACCTATTGTGGTTTCTCTAGCATTAGCCAAACCACAGCTTTTAAGTTTGAGCTGAGACATGTGAATGCTTATGGTTATCATACATGCCAGCCATTTACAAGGTAGTTAGGCTCGTCCAAGGTCCTAAGAAAGAATTATGCTTTTGAAAATATTTCTGTTTGGAACCAGCTATTTAAGTGAAACCATCCTCCACTTGACTTAGTAGGTGGATGCTGTGCACTTTTCTTTCAAAACAGACAATAGATTTCTTTTTCTCTCACTTCTAACCTAAAGCATTGCTCATCCCACACATTCTCTGTTCTTTGACATGTTCCAAAGATCATTTTGACATAGATAGAGGGTTCTTGAATTAGCTTATGACTTTGTGGTAACAATTTTATTCCTTTAGAGCAAGGGATGCTAACCTTTTGGGGTCATGGGTCCCCTTTAGCAGTCTAGTGAAGCCTCTGGACCCCTTCTCATAGTAATGTTTTTTGATCCATACAAGAAAATACATAGAATTATAAAGGAAACCAAGTATAAGGAAAAGCAGTTTTCAGTTTTTTTAGAAAAGTTCACTGACCCCAGACTAAATCCATTCTATAAATTTGTTTAGCTTCACATGTAACATCATTGAAGAGGCTGCTTATTTCCATTATACTTGTTTGGATGCTTGGTATATCTAAGACATTTAAGACAAAGGGAAATTTCTTTCCCCCAGACCATTTAAACACAGGTTGTGCAAGCACTTTTATAATGTTTGCTCCATAGGAGTTCAGTTTTCAGACTTCAAAGTTCAGTTGGCCAGGGATGTTATTTCTGCCTGCCATCTCCTGTGTCCATCATGGTGGCTTTATTGGAGAATGGGATGGAGGCAGAAAATTAAGAGTGGCAGCCCCGATTGGCTCAGAATACTTTCTCTGAACTTAGTGGATAGGACACTGAGTTGGAGTCAGGAAGACCTGAGTTCAAATCCTTTCTCAGGGTTACAAGCTATATGGCCCTGAGTGTACAACATTTCTTTTTTTCTAGAGCTTATCTACAGAAGGAGGGGGTAGGATTCTGACCTTTTGAGTCCCTTCTAGCTCTAAATCTATGGATGGTAAGGAGATCTTGGTGGGGACTATTTTATACCCTCTGCTGGCACAATACATTGAATCCTATAAAAATAATGAATTATATAAATACATTTCTTCATTTCCCTAGAACATAAATATTTCATTGGATCCTTATGAACAAAGTGACATTATCATTAGCCAACTAGAAAAGTAATTCTCCTCAAAGCATAAATAAGTTACATTTTTGACTCATAAAATATACTAAGATGGGGTAAAAGCTATTCAGATAAGATTTTTAAAATTAGATCTTTTTTTAAAAAAAGTTTCATTTTTTAAAATAATTTTTCCTAGTATTTCTATGTTCTCACTCATTACTGAATAGGAGCAGCTTTTTAAGAGGAATATAAACTAACTAGGATTTAATTAAGCATGGTAAAGAGACCAAGAGTGAGGCAGATCCAAAGTGATTTCATATAGATCCCCCTTCTCTATTTGCTGATGACAGTATCCCGGTTGGATAATACAGTGAAGGATGAATATCAGAGGACATGGCCTCTCTATCTGCTCAGTAATGTAGCTATGAGCTGAGCTGACCATGTCCTCAAATAACCAAATCCAGGATAGAAGAATGGATGGAAGGTTTGTATCTGAAGTAATTTTGGAAAACTCTTCCTAATTTTAAACTCTTATTTGAACTCTTTTTTCCCCCCATCACGGTTATACTATATTTCCTCTGTTAGAATATTAAGATTTTAGAGTCTGTCATATAGTGTCCAACTTTTTCTTAGGGCTTCAGGCATCTTTACTTCCCTCAGGAATTAGGTGCAGTGGCCAGGGCAACGATTATGATGGGGATGGGAATGTTGATCATAAATCATCTGTGGAGACAATGTAACATAAGTGAGCCTAACATGAAAAACCAGTCCCCAGGTGATAATGGAAGTGATATAGGAAACAAAAATACCTTTTGGAGAAGTGATTTCAGACTGTCAAGGAATTCTTGGGGTGGTTTCTCCTTAAAAGAAGCACACGAAGGGCATTTCTGGAAAACCAAGAAGAAAAAGAAACATTCATTTGCACCCTTAAGGCCATGGTTTCTTGGAAAGAAGAAAGAAAGGAAGGAAGAGAGGAGGGAGGGAGAGAGGAAGGGAAGGAAAGCTAAAAAAAAGAAGAAAGGGAAAGTTGGAGGAAATAAGCAATTATGAAGCTCCAACTTCATTCCAAACATTACCCTAAGCTCTTTACAAATATCTCATTTAGTTGGGGGGAGGCATATCACCTGCCTATTATCCAGCAAGCTCAAAGACAGAATCCTGTACTGTCATGTTACTGAGGGCAGGATGGAGGGAGGGACAGGCAAAGGAGGATGGAGAGAACATGAAGCCAAGCCCTAAGAGTCCTAGATTCCATTTCCACATTTGTCCTAATAGAGTGAGTAATTTTTTGTTAAGTTACTTAGCCTCTTTAGACCTCCTTCCCCCTCCCCCTTTCTCTTTCTCTCCCTCTCTCTCCCAAAATAAAATCAATAAAGTCAGTTAGGGATGATTGATGATCTTTGTTCTGTTCTATATTTTTGTTTTAGGTTTTTGCAAGGCAATGGGGTTAAGTGGGTTGCCCAAGGCCACACAGCTAGGTAATTATCAAGTGTCTGAGGTCAGATTTGAATTCAGATCCTCCCAACTCCAGGGCTGGTGCTCTATCCACTGTGCCAGCTAGCTGCCCTGATCTTTGTTCTATCAATCAACTTATACACATTTATGAGCTATCTCCTGTACTGGATGCTAAATGCAAAGAATGAAACAATGCTTACTCTTTAGAAATCTGTATGCAATTGGGGAAGGTGACCTGCACATATATAAGTATGCATAGAATAAAAGCCAAGGGTTTGGGAGGGAAGGACAGAGGGCAGGAGCAGTTGGAGCTTGAGGTACAAGGTGGAGTTTGGGTGGGGCCATTTGTGCCATTCCAGGTGTGTCTAAACCACTGGACTGACTTGAGTCAAGCTTGTTTTGAAGGAAGAGAGGGATTTTATGAGGCAGAGTTGAGATTGGAGCTCATTCCCAATGTGAACAGTGGTCTGAGATAGAAGGTCTTATATGAGAAACAGAAAGTAGGGTAATTTGACTTGATTATGGTATGGAGGGAAAAAGAGTAATTCATGACAATGAGACTGGAAAGATTGGTCAGGTTATGAAGGGCTTTGAAAGGCTCACAGAGCACTTTAATGTGTGATTCTAGAGACAATAGGGAGCCACTAGAGTTTACTGAGTAAGGCCATGAATGATATGATCATATCTGTATTTTTTTAAGATGGACATTCATGTGGAAGAATAGATTGGGGAGGGGAGAGACAATGCTGAGGCAGAGAGATCTAATAGGTAGCTATTGCAATAATCTAAGCAAGAACTGATCAGGACCAGAATCTGGTGTCTCTCTGAATGAGGAGAAAGGGTCCATGTGGGAGAAGTTGTGGAGGTAGAAATGGAAAATTTGACAGCTCATCAGATAGTTGGGATGAAGGAATTAAGAATCAAGTCTGAGAGACTAAAAGAATTCTGGGGCCTTCCACAGGTGGAGGGGGAGGAAGAAGCAATTATATAGATCCAAATGTTGTGCTAAGAAAAAAGAGAAAAGAAGACCAAGGAAAATACAGTGGAGGATGGAATATGGATGAAGAGGAGCTAATGAGACTGAAAAGGATGAGGTAGGTGGGAGAGGAACCAGGATAGAACCGGGTCACTAAAACCCAAGGAAGAATGTTCAGGAAAAGAGAGTGAGTGGTCCATAAGCCAAATGTGGCATAGTTCCAGAATGATTAGGACAAAGAAAAGCATGTTAGATTTGCTAGTTGGGAGAACCGATAACTTTGAAGAGAACGGTTTCTATTGAGTAATAGGGTGAAAAGTCAGATTTAAGATGATTGAGAAGAGATGAAATTGAAGCAAGAAGTATAGACAGTTTGACTGAGAAAGGGAAAAGAACATTATCAGTTAAGATGAATTCAGGATCTTAGGGAGGGCTTTTGTTTTCCAGGATGGGGAGACTTGGATTGGTTTGCAGGTGTCAAGGAATGAACTAGTAGACATAAAAGAGTTGAAGATAGTGGGATATGATTGAATGGGCAGTCTTCTGGAGAAGACCCAAGTAAATGGGGATGAGGGCCTGTGTACCAGGATTATTCTTTTGGGATAACCAGTCACCTAGTTATTACTTGTCAGCAATGGGTCTTAACTCAAGTTTTTTGTAGCTCTGGGGCCGTCTCTTCATCCACTATGGCAAACTGCCTTTCAAGTTAATAAGAATAATTAGCTTCCTCTCAACCTAACTTCATTCTCTTCCCCCTTCCTCCACCTCTTCCCTCCCCACGATGCTTCATGTGTGGCTATTAGTACCCATCCCAGCACCCCAAATTTCCAATTATGGTCTTGTTTCTAGACCACTAATAATGTGAGAAAGGAGGGTTGATAATATAGTTGTCTAAATTAAGAGAAAATATTTCAGAGATTGCCAATGACAGCAAGTTTCCTTATACCCAGACTACTACTTGGCAAGTTGGGTACGTGGGTATATTGCTTTCATCCTCACAGGTCACCTGAATCCTAAGGGCAGCATAGCATCTCTGGCCCTTTGAAATCTGGGGGCTGTGCCTTTCTCCAAAGTGAGACCTAACCAGGAAGACTCAAGAGGCTTTTGGGGAATCTAGTTCACAAGCAGAAATAAGGTAGATGGCAAATGACAATAAACTTACTGGTTTTGTCTTTTTGGCTTCCTTCCAAGGCAGTCTCCTTCTGAGTTGATTAATTAATAAATCAAATCTTGTTTTATTTTTTTCATCATTGGAGGGCTGTAATGGGGCTTCCTGGAAACATTTAATGGCAGACTCCTCACAGTGTTTCTGAAAGGAAAAATGTTTACACATGTATGAGAAAACTAGGGAGAAAAAGTGACCATCCCTGTCTTGGTCATTGCATCTTTCTCAGTGGTTTGGATTCCTATCAATGAATAACTGACATCTAAATTGAACAATACATAGAGCAATGAGCCTGGAGTCAGGAAGACCTGAGGCCAAATCCTGCCTCAGATGTATAGCAGCTGTATTGCCATGGCAGGTCACTTATCCATTGTCAGTCTCAGTTTTCTCATCTGTAAAATGAGGAGATTAGATTCAATGGTGTGTGCCTTTGAATCAAAAGTGTTTTTTGAAGGTTTAAAACTTGCCTCTTTCATACAAGGCTGTGTGACCCAGGTTTAATATCTGAGTATCCTAGGCAATTCTCTGCCAATCAGAGAAGGTGCCCACCTGCACTGGTAAAGGAAATTTCCTCATCCAGGAATGACAATGAGATCATAGGTTTGAGCCCCTTCCCCTTTCTTCCCCCATTTTAGAATTCAAAAAATGCTATATAGAGCAATTGCATTGGATTCCTTCTGACAACCTCTGGAGGAAGGTACTAGAAGTAATTTCTTGATCATTTTACATCTGAACAGCAGATTCCTTAAGGCTCACTGATTTGCCTGAAGTCACAGAGCTGGTAAGTATTTGAGGCAGGATCTGAACTCAGGTCTTCTGGACTACAAATTTCTATTCCCTTTTCTATTTGGCTTCTCATAACATCTTGGAGGGACCTTTAAAGGAAGGAAAGAAGCCTATCCAGTGTGCAGCAACTACTTTAGAGCTTGTCAATATTATTTCATTTGATCCTCACAACTCTCAGAAGGAGGTGCTTCTTCTTATTCCCATTTTACAGATGGGGAAAACAAGGCAGGCAAAGGTTAAGCGATTTGAAGCCAGATTTGAATTCAGAACTTCCTTACTCCTGGCCCAAGACTATCCATGGTACCACTTAGCTACCTTTGGATACCATTCACCTGGTGTCTCACCCTGGAAAGTCCAGGAATTCTGGAATATGCATTCTTTCACTTAATGAGCTATCAGGATACTCTAATATATATATATGTATGTATTCTGTTGAAAGCATAGAAAGGTTGCCTACTATGTGATCCTGAATAAGTCACTTTACTTCTGAGTCAATTCTGAGCAATTCTCTAAGACTATAAGGAATATTGTCTGCATTGATTGAGGAAGTTTCCTCATCTGGGAGTGCTTTATACTAATGAAGCCACAGGCCCAGTCCTTTTCCCTGTCATAAAATCAATACAACCAAACAATCTGATTCTGTAACTATTTACTTTTAAATTAATTCATTTCAATTCATAAAGTGTCAAAGCAGCTCCTCGTTCCTTCCTTCCAAATCCTTATCAGGATTCTTTTTTTTTATCTATTAATCTTTTTTCCTTTTTTCTATTATATGATCACAGTCACTGGAAAGTACTATGACTGAAGAGAGGAAAGGAATTAAATTTTCTCTGCAGAGAGGGTAATTTGATCTTCCAACCTCAGGGACTAATATTGAAGTCTCCTCCACATTTGGGGTGATGGACAGCAAGTTAAGCTATAATAAGAGCCAACCCTTATTTAACACTTCCAAGTTTTAGATAAGGAGTTCAACATATATTATCCCATTTGCTCTTCACATTACTCTTTGAGGTAGATACTAATTTTATTGCCATTTTACAGATGAGGAAACTGAGTCCCAGAAACTTTGTGTCTCACTCAGGGTCACAAAGCTAATAAATAACTGAAGTAAGATTCAAACTCAAGTCTTCCAAATGCTGAATCCAAAGTTCTAACTACTATGTGCCTAGGAATTAAAAAAAACCTGCCTAGATTTAAGGAATGTTTCCTTACTCTAAGAGTTTTAGGGTAAAGGCGCTATCATTAAGGGTTAACTTTATCTTCTTAGTGAGTTCTTCTGGAACCTGATTGATAGTCTTGTTTCAATTAAGATCATATAAGGAAAAAAAAGAAATTAGCCTATTTCTTTAGGCAAAGGATGGGTGAAGTATAGATACAGCCAAGTACAGCCCCTGCCCTTTAAGGTTTACAGCTTGCTTTAGATGATTTGGTGATGGATTGTTCATCAACATTTTTCTACAAAAGAAGCCTAACAATTAAAATCTGCCGTGATATAGTGGGCAGGACACTGCCATGGAAGTTAGAAAGGCTCGGGCTCAAACCCTGATTCAGGTATTTACTAGCTATGTGATCCCGGGCAAGTTACTTAACCTCTCTGAGCTTCAGGTGGCTCAACTGCCAAAGGAGAAGGCTGGACTTGGCCTTCCAGTTTTAAATCCTAAGGTGCTCTGTGAACATCACAGAAGAGAAATTGAGTATTTTCCAGAGAGAGAGAGAGAGAGAGAGAGAGAGAGAGAGAGAGAGAGAGAGAGAGAGAGAGAGAGAGAGAGAAAGAGACAGAGAGAGACAGAGATAGAGACATATATATATATACATGTATAAATATGTATATATATATATATATATATATATAGAGAGAGAGAGAGAGAGAGAGAGAGAGAGAGAAACAGACAGACAGACAGACAGACGGAGACAGAGAGAGACAGACAGAGACAGAAAGAGAGAGAGAGAGAGTTCCTTTTATATAGAAGGAAAGAACAGCATGGAAAAAATGCATGAATTAACATGATTTGAAGAAGCATTCATTAGCTGGCCATCCTTTGTCAAAATGTATTTGCCAAATACTATCATAATTTTGCAATGAAAGGGATCATAGGGGTATCTCTTCTAATATACATATATGTGCACATAGATACATATTTACAGAAGAAGAAACTGAGGCTTAGAGAGGTGGTTACAAGTCTATGAAGTAGTAGAGCTATATAACTCAGTTCTTTGGAAACCAAGCAGGGACTCCTTAAACCGGGCTCTCTGGAATGCAAGGGGAGAGTGTCTCTAGATAGATTTCAGCTTGGATGCAAAAACCCATACCTTCATTTTCTGCGATAGCTAACTGAAATTTAGAATTTCATTGGATTAAAAAAAAATACTCTGAAGGGGTTCAGAAACTTTACCAAAGGAATCCACAACAGAAAAGAAGACAAAAAATCCTTCCCAGTGTCAAAAGTGAGAAAAAATGGGAAGCCCTCACCTTGAAAAATAAAATTTATAATTGTTTGGTATTTAAATGAATCAAGTTAAAGCTGGTTCTAAGAAAATGTAAGATCCTAAATCAAGGCAGAGCCCTAGGAGACCTCCAAGGTCATTTGGCCCAGCCTCTTCACCATCTAGGTGAGGATGCCAAGGCTCAGAGGGTAGAATTTTACTGGAGTCACCCTACTTTTATAGGATCTTAGTGCTAAGAGGGATTGCCAGACCTACTGAATCAAGTCTCATCATTTTACAGAAGAGGAAACTGAGGTTCTTTGAGGTTGACTTTCAGTCACACAAAGTGTCAGAGGTGGGATCTGAACCCACATCTTCCTGATATTCTACCTCCCATACCATGAAATTGTTACTTTTGGGTTCATTTTAAAAAAAAAATGGAAAAAAAGCTTCATCTTTGGAATTTCTTCTAAACAAGTTAATTGCAGGGGGTAAACCCCACAGCTAGGCCCCTTGTTCCCAGTGGCTTTCCAGCGGGAACCTCATGTCTCCCCTGTGTGCTATTTGGGGAACCACCCCAAGGTGATCTCAGTTCCCAAGTCAAGAATTGACTTCTTTTCTCTGCTTCCTCCTCTTTGTGGTCTCCCTTCATCCTCCCTTACAGTCTCTCATCATCCTTCTTTGTAGCCTCCCTTCACCTTCCCTTGCAGCCTCTCTTCATCCTGTGTTTCAACATCCCTTCATCCTTCCTTACAGCCTCCCTTCAGCTTTCCTTGCAACCTCCCTTCAGCCTTTCTTACAGCCTCTCTTCATCCTTCCTTTCAACATCCCTTCATCCTTCCTTTCAACATCCCTTCATCCTTCCTTGCAGCCTCTCTTCATCCTTTCTTGTATCCTCCCTTCAGCTTTCCTTGCAAACTCCCTTTAGCTGCCCTTGCAGTCTCCCTTCATCCTTCCTTGTGGCCTCCCTTCAGCTTTCCATACAGCCTCTCTTCATCCTTCCTTTCAACCTCCTTTCATCCTTCCTTGCAGCCTCCCTTCATTCTCCCTTGCAGCCTCCCTTCAGTCTCCCTTGTGACCTCCCTTCAGTCTCCCTTGCAGTCTCCCTTGCAGCCTGGCCACCAGCTCTCAGCAGGGCCAAGCAGCCCCTTTCCGCACCTTGTCAAAATGCTTATTTAAGAGAAAAGATTTCGAAATGTGAACCTAGGCTCTGCATTTTTCCTTGAAAACCACATAGTTGCATCTGTTTCAGTTTCTCTCGTTTTCTTTTCTTTTTAACCACTACCCGGCCTAACTTACTGGAAAAAAAATAATATTCATAATTAAAGAGGCAAATTTTCCAGCTGAAACTGAGAAACCTTAACTGTTTCATCCGTGATGATCTGAACAACCAACGAGGCTTTCTCACCGGGGCCCAGGATTGCTGAGTTAACACTTCCAGGTGTGTATGTTGACAGAAAATGAGGCTCCAGAGAATGGAGTCCTGCAGACCTTGGCTCATTCATTAGCCTGCTGATCTGCAGGCTCAAGGCCATTGATTATTCATTTTGCTGATTTTTAAAGTAGGTTTTATGCAAGTCCAGGGTATGTTCTGAATTACAGTTCGCTGGAGATGACTAAGGGTTTCTTTCCAGATTGCAGCTCTGGGAGCCTCTTTAGCTTCTAACCTAGCTGCAGATGGTTTGGCCTCTATGTCTCCCCGTTGTGACTTGATCAGTGTCATACAGCTGCCAAGGAGGAAATCTAAAATTTGAAGCTAGGTCCCTTCTGACCCCAATTTATAGAATCACATGAGTGAGAGGGGACCCAAGAGGAAGGAAATAGGCATCTGAGGCAGATAGAGGTCGCATACTTGTGTCTGGAGCTAGATTTGAAATTGGGGCCAGTTCTCTGTTTATTGTGATACCTAGCTGCTTCTAAGGGATGTTGATTCCAAGTCCCTCAGTTTTACAGATGAGGGAATTGAGGCATGGAGAAGTTAAGTCAGGTCACCCAACTATAAAGTGCATAGAGTCTAGGATTTTACCTTAGGTTTTTTTTCTGATCCTGAGCCTAGCTCTCTATCTACTGTGCCACACTGTCTTGTTGAACCTCTTTCAACTTGCAGTGTAAAGTCCCTTGGTGTTGTGGAAGGAGAACTGAACATAGTCAAGAAAGGCACATTTATATTCCAGCTCCAACTGTATGACTTTGGATAAGTCCCTCTTTACCTCAGTTTCCCTCCTGTAAAATGAGTATTATAATACTACCTTTTCATAGATTGGTAATAAGGAGAGTGCTTTGAAAATGTCAAGGTATTATGGAAATATGAGCTGGACAATTTTTAAATGGGGGTCTCCGGTCATTCCCTCCACATACACTGTCTGACATACCTTTGCCCATTCTCTGTGTCTCTGAAGCACTGTGTGGTTACAGTTGCCTGGTTCTTCCAGGATTGTGAGACCCTGAACCTGAGTCTTGCCTCCTGTAGGAGGCAGGTCCCAGGACCTATTGGGAATATTAGTTTTGGGTATCTCTTTTCCTTGACCACTTGCCATTATGAATTATTCAGTGGAATTATCTATGGAATCCTCCGCTGTTTGAGGGTCATAGATCTGGGAAGCCCAAGAAAAGTAAAAAAACCACAGAGACATATCATGGAGACACTCTCCTTCCTTTTTCTCCAGCAAGAGATGGGGAGGAGGGCTGAGCCTGCAGCCAGATGCACTGTCTCAGATTTCACATTGGAAAATGTTTGCCTTCATTCAAATAGAATTTCACAGTCCATGGAGGCTCTGCGTTGAACTGGATGAATGATAAGGGATCCCTTCCAGCTCTGAATCCTGTATCTGATGTCACTCCGTTATATTTTTGAGAATGGAAACACCTAAAGAAGTCCTTCAGGCAGCTCTGCTCCCTTGGACACATCATGGAAACTAGGGTTTGAATCATTGAAAAGATAGGGAGTTGTAGAGATACACTGACGATTGCAATAACTCACTTTATAAAAAGATCATTGACTTCCAACTGGAATGGACCTTACAGAACACTCAGTCCATCCTCAAATTTTATAGATGAGGAAACTGGACCTTAGAAGGGTGAATTATCTCATCTACAAGGTTACATGGAAAGCAAATGGTAGAGTCAGGGTTTGAACCTAAGTCCTCTGACTTAACATAGAGCCTAGCACATAGCACATTCCCCATCTTTCCATGATAAGAATCCCTTGAAAAATTTGCATATCATTTACACATATGTAATTTCATTTGTCCTCTCGACAATTCTGTGAGGCCCGTATCATAGATATTATAATCTCCATTTTACAGATGAGGAAATTGAGGTTCTCAGAATTTAAGGGACTAAAGAATAAGAGGCTGAACTTGGACCCAGTTCTTAGCAACCAAGTTCAACATTCTATCTAATACTCTACTAAGAGCTATACAAAGACTATGGACTTATCTACTACTGTTCTACTGCCACTGGAGAGTCTCATCTACAACCCAAGCCTAGTGAACTACTCTGCACACACTGACAAATAAATAAATATACTTAAATATGTGCATTGTACCCTATGTATGCCAGGCTATGCCAACTGTCTGGAGAAAACACTTAAGTGTCTTCATTTCTATTCATTTTTATATCCTTCTGTAGGCCAAATGGTCTCAACTGTAACTGAAGATTAGCCAAAAGGAAGACCAAAGTGAAATATCCATCAACTGAAGCACTTGCTCCTTTTCTGAGTTGGCCAACTGGGAAGATACCTTAAATCTTCCAGTGATGCCATTTGTTTCTGAAACGAGACACCATTTGACAAGTATGGATTTCATCGCTGAGATGATACCCTTTCATTTTGCCTCATTGTTTACATATTCAAAGCATGATCAACAGACACATCTATTAAGAAGCATCCTCCCTTGGACTCAGTTTGGGACAATCTTCTCCTAATTGGTTGGAGAGAGCTCTTGGTTTGATTCCTTTTGTAAAGTGTATCAGTAAACACCATGCAGAAGTTGTTTTAAGAAAATGAATTTCTATGACTCATTCACTTTCTCAACTATTTATATTCATTTACAGTAACTCCTTTCTTGTTACTCTTTGGTTTAACATCTACACCCCTCCCTGTACTGGTTCCCAGCACTCTTTCTATCTCTCTAAGGTTATTTGTGTTTTTGAGACCACATGTGGGTGACAGTGAAAACAATCTATCGCCATTTAGGAATCAGCTTATCTATCTAACTGGTCCTTCCAGGGATTCAAATGGATTTCTTTTAAGGAGTTTAAGGATGCATAATTCATCGTGCAAGCCACACCTTACTGATTAACAAAGTTCCTCTGAGACTCCAAAGAAGTATAATTATCCCCATACCCCCCCCCCCCCCCCCCCCCCCCCCCCCCCCCCCCGTTCTTGACCATCCTAAGAATTATTTTTCTTCCCCTTAATGGACAAGCCTCTTTTGATATGCACCCAAATTTTACCCGCTTCTTTCCATTGGAAATTAGATGAGTTACTTACTACTCAGGTCCTTTCTCAAGGCAGAGTGATATTAATTCCAGCCTAGTAGATTTGCAGATCTTGGCTGAGGAACCCAGTCACTAAATTTAGTCCCAGGATCTGAATTCAAATCCCATCTAGGTCACTTCTTAACTGTATGACCTTAGGCAAGACATATCTCTGGACCTCAAGTTCCTCATCAGGAAAACTCTGTGGTCTCTAAGGTCCCTTTCAGTTCCAAATCCATGAATTTAAGATACTATCTATCTATGTCTTGCAAGAGAGAGAAGATCAAATTCAACAAATGGATATGTATATGTACAAAAAAACCTCTTAGATTATCCTTAAATGAACTTGAAATCCCTGACCACTCATCATAGAAGAAAACTGAGTAAAAGATAGATCAACATTTAGTAACTTGTTGGGTGCAAGATTTAATTCCAAATCAATGAACTGTTACAGGAGGCGGGATTTAATTTTGATGCTACTCCTCACTCTTGCTTGCTCTACCTAGATAAGACATTTCCTCCTCAACAACCTTTTACAATACTCAAAAATCAACATATAGAGTAAGGTAGAACTGATCTTACCTCAACATTTTCAGGGGTTGGCAGAAGTGCAGGATCCTAGAGCAAAAGAAAATGGCATTCATATGATTTTTTAGGTGGAAAATGAACTCCTTTTAGATTGAGAATAAACAGCATCAAAGCTTTGAGTTGTTCACCCCTTGGTGATGGCTCAGTTCCTACTCACCGTATCGTTCACACAGGTTTTCAGTTGTTCAGCAATATGTAGAAGTTGGAGTATCCTGGTCTGGCGGCGGAATGGGGTGTTGTGTTTAGAGGCCGCTGTCCCAGAGACGATGATGACCAGGAGGTAGATGATTGTCCTCTCCATGGGGCTAGGTTTTAGGCTTCCAATTACCAAGAGCCAATCCCTAGCTTGGCTAAGGGTCTACTCCAGGGTACAATGGACAGGCTGCTAGCCACTCACCTATTTATTCATCCTTACAGGAGAGCTAAAACCCTCCCATTTCAGCCTGGAAATCTTTGTGAGATGGATGAATGTGAGTAACTTTTTTCTTTTCCACTGGCTAGGTATACGTGTGCATGTGTGAGGGTGTGGGGGCAGGGATTGATGGAGACAGCAAAATGTGCCCCATCTGCATGTTAGACAGGAAAAGGAGAGAATGGGTGGATTCCAGTTTTCACCATGAATCAAAAGGGGCCCAGGAGTAAACAGTAGGTATTATAAGCTTCAAAGCAATAAACAAAAACACCTTGATCTCCTTTTTTTCAGGCCACCCACAGAATCTTACCTGTACCATCTGACACCCTGGGGGCACACTCATAGTGACACTCCAGGGATGAGTCAATTGTCCTCATTTGTTACCCTATAGGTCTTACCCCAAGGGACTTTGTCATTCTGTTTGGAATTAGCTGGTATGCCATTAGGAGTAGGAGGAGAGGAAGCCTTTAGGAAGTTTTGAATAGAGAGGGCATTTCCCAAAGAAAAATTCTAGCTTCTGGCTAACTCAAATATGGGACTTAGGCAGCCAGCATTTAGTGCCTGTTGTGGACAAATTGTACATTTGTAATAGCAAATCTTGGTTTGCTATTATTAATAGTGCTACCTCCCAGCAGTGGGAACTTGGACAAATGACTTAGCTCCGAGAATCAGTTTCTTCACCTGCAAAATAGGGATAATAGCATTTCCAGAATCACTTCACAAAATTGTAGTGACATGATGCTTTTATAAAATAAAGTGCCTCTATATGCCATGTTGAAATGGCATGATTATGATGGTGCTGGTGGTTTCTGACAATGCATCTGAAAATCTTCATTCATTCATCCAAGGTGCTGTACCTCCCTGACCCAATGCAGCATCTTTGTTGGGCATCCCTTCCATGTGATGGTCCAGTAAATCTCCTTTTGTTAAATGTTAGATGTTCTCTGAAGGTCTTGTTCACCTAGGTGGTGGATAGGGAGAGAGGGAGAGAGGGAGCGAGGGAGCGAGGGAGAGAGGGAGAGGGAGAGAGAGAGAGAGAGAGAGAGAGAGAGAGAGAGAAACAGCAAGAGACCCAGACTCAGAGATAGAGATAGAGACAAAGACAGAGACACAGAGATAGAAACCAAGACAGAGAGAAAGAGAAGACTGGTATAGACTACAGACAATAGAGATAACACAGAAAGGAGCCCAGAACAGAGGCTTGTGTGGGTTATATGGGGGTTAAATGGATGAGGAACTTACTAAGGAAATCAGAGTAGTCTGACAGGTAGGAGAAGAATGATGAAAGAGCACAGAGGAAAAATGTATTCAGGAGAAGAGAATGGTCAACAGAGACAAATGTAGCAGTAGAGAAGTCAAGGAGGATGGAAACTGAGAAAAGACCATCAGAGCAGGTAACTTCAGACAGAACTTGTTTGGTTGAGTGATGAGGTGGGAAGTCAGATTACAAAAACTTGAGGAATGTGTGTGAGGAGAGGAAATGATGGCAAATGGAGACAACTTTTTCTAAGAGTTTAGCTGAGAAAATATAGGAGAGAAATAGGATGATAGCTCAAGGAAGGGTAGCATCTAGTTGAGACTTTTTTAGGTTGGGGGAGAGTTGTAAATAGGGAAAAATTGCAAGTTAGAGAGGGAGCATGATAATGAAAGCAATATGCTTGGGGAGACTGGAAGGAATGGAATCAAGATCACATAGAGAAAGGGTTGATTTTGGAAAGAAGATGGATCATCTCCATATCCCAAGATTGGAACAAAGAAGGAGAGACTGGGAGATTTGTAGATGGCAAGAATGGGAACAGTGGGAATCAAATAGTTTCATTTTTTTCTTAGTAAATTGGTAAGATCCTTCAATGAGATGATGAAATGAGAGGGGGGTGTAGGAAGTTTAAAGAGAAAGGAGGGCATTTGTTATAATTTCTATGAGGAATGAGATTGAAAATCAATTAGAGATGGGTAAAAGTTCCCAATTGAAGCTGGAGAACTAAAGTCTGTAATAAACCTGGTTAGCATCTAGTTGTGATTTCCTCTAGGTCTATTAGGTGCCATCTGAGTAGGAACAAGGAGTAAAGAAGGGCATAAGGAAGCGTTTGAGTCTGGCAAGGGATAAGCAATGGAAGCACGAGAGTTTAAGGTCTCAGTGTGTGGTTGAGTTGGTTAACTGTAGGGTCAAAAATTGAGAAAGGAAAAGAGTAGAGTCAGAAAAGGGCTGATGGTCGGGGAAAGTGCTGAGGGCTGGAGTAGGGGATTGGAGACAATGACTGGAGTGGTTTACCATTTCCTTTTCCATCTCACTTGACAGATAGGGAAACCGAGGCAGATGGGGTTAAGTGACTTAGCCTAGGTTGCACAGCTAATAAGTGTCTGAGGTTGGATTTGAACTCAGGAAGGTGAGTCTGCTTGACTCTATATGGTTATGGCCAGATAGAGTAAATTCAGATTTTAACACCAAGGAAATGGAACATTTATGAATAATGGTGAGATTCAGGGGGCCGTCCCTTGGAGTCACTGAGTTGGAATAGATGGAACAACTGGAAGTTTAGGGCGTTTGAGGGAGGATCCACATGAACAAGGACAAACCCTGGGAAGAAAGGAAGACAATTTAGCAAGGTGTTGAAATGTGAGGTAGTCAATATGCATTTAAATTCTACTTTTAGAGTTCAAACATGGATGGGTCTCAGTTTCCCCATCTGTAAAAATGGGGATCTGGATAAACAGCACTACCTACTCTACAGGTAGAAAGAAGGCTAGTTTTGGAATAAATAGAACTAGATTAGAATCCTGGGTCTATTCTTTTCTACAAATGTGATGTCTGGCCTCCCCCTAATCTAGTTCAGGCTCTGCTTCTGTAAACGAAAGGCTGAGTTTGGTTGACCAATAAGATCTCTTTCAGTTCAAGATCCTACATGAGACTTGTTCATTCTGACTACAAAGTTAATTTATAAACTTACCATAGATAGGATGGGAAGCTCAAATTGGACTTCTGTCATATGCTGGTTTGTTTGATTAGTTAGCTTTTCAGGTAACTAACTAATCTCCCCCTTAGCCTTGCTGTGTCTCAGTTTCTTCTTCTGTTAAATAAAAGGGCCAGCCTCCAAAGTCCCTTGAGTTTGAAACCAAGGATCCACTCATTCTGGTTCTTCCCTCTGGAGCCAAGCAGAATCAGCCAAACTACAATCCTTCACATTCTGAAGAAAGCCCTCACATCCCCTTCCAGTTCACAGTATGAACTATCTTGTGGAAAACTCCTTGCAATAGCTTCATCCTTCCCACATCTCTTCTCCTCTGGGTTAAACATCCTCAGTTCCTTCCTTTGACCAATTCAGGGATGGCACGATCCTTTGCTGACCTAGTTGTCTTTACTGAAGGCCAGAGGTGGCTTGACATAGTGGCAAGAACACTGACTATGAAGTTAGGAGAAATCATAATTCACAGACTTTGGAACTCCTTGTTCAATTATTATTGTTGTTCAGTCATGTCTGATTCTTTGTAACCCCATTTGAGGTTTTCTTGGCAGAGATACTGGAGTGGTTTGCCATTTCCTTTTCCATCTCATTTGACGGATGAGGAAACCTAGGTAGACAGGGTTAAGTGACTTACCCTAGGTCACACAGCTAATAAGTGTCTGAGGTTGGATTTGAACTCAGGAAGATGAGTCTTCTTGACTCTAGACCCAGTATTGCATGTACTGTGATGCCACCTGACTGTCCTTGTTCAAATCCCATTCTCCCATTAAAGTCTAAATCTAAGGCACCTTCCTTCAAGAAACCTTTTTTAATCTATCTGGTGAGAATGGCCACCTCCACACCAGGAAATCCCTTGGCATTTTACATCTCTAATAATAATGACAAGAACTAGCATTTATATCATTTCTTGAAACAATCAAAAAACAATGGAAAGTCAATATTGCCATGTCGCAAAGAACAAACTGAACCCTAAAGAAGAGAGAAGACATCTCACTCTAGTCCTTTGGAAAGGTAGAGGGTCTATGACTATGAATCACTGAATTTAACCTCATTTAATCAACTTTGGTTGTTTTTGCTGAAATTTTTTCTCGTTTTTATTTTCTTCTTAGTCTCTATATAAAAATGGCTCTCTGGAAAAGGGAGGGAGAAGGATATGGGTGATACATAAATTATGTGATACCAAACCAAAATGTAGTAATATATTCTATTTTTTTTAGATTTTTCAAGGCAATGGGGTTAAGTGGCTTGCCCAAGGCCACACAGCTAGGTAATTATTAAGTGTCTGAGACTGGATTTGAACCCAGGTACTCCTGACTCCAGGGCCAGTGCTTTATCCACTGCGCCACCTAGCCACCCCCTATAATCTATTCTTTAAAAGGTTATTTTAACAGTTTAGACAAGAGGTAATGAGGTCTGTCTATACAAAAGTGGTTAATTGATTATGGAGAGAATGGGCCATGTGCAGGAGATGTTGGGAAGATAAAACAGACAAGATTTGTCAGCAGGTTGGATATGGTAGGGTCGAGGGTTGAATGCGAGAGAAGCATCACCTGTATTATTAACTTAACCTGACTGGGAGGATGGTGGTGCCCTTAGCAATAATAAGCAAATTAGAAAGAATGGAAGGTTTGGGGAGAAAAAATGATGAGTTTTGTTTCAGACATTGTGGTCAGCAGCCAGATAGAGATGTTCAAGAAACAGTAGGTTGATGAGGGACCAGGAGAGATTTGAGGGTGATGAAGACATTATCTTTATTCCTATTTTATGAAAGGAAACTCAAGCTGAGATTGATAAAGTGACTTAATCCACTTTTTCATTAAGTGTCTGAGATAGGATTTGAAATAATTTTTTCCTGCCTCCAAGACCAGCCAAGGGGAGGGAATGTCTTTTAACTTTCTTTGTTAAAAAAAAAAAGCATTTTCTTTTCTGAATAAATGTTTATTGATTGATGTAACTGCCTCTCTCTAAGATACATATCTTATATAATTTGTTGCATATGTAGCATCCCAAGCTATTAGGTTGGGAGCTTCATGAGGGCAGGGACTGGGCTACCTATATTTTGTATTTCCCCACTGCACCCAGCATAGACTTCTGCAAAAAAATAGGCACTTAGTACATATTTATAGAATAGAATTATAAACCTAAATCTGGGAATGCCTAGGGACCCTAGTTTCAGAGAATGTGGTCAAGTGGTTTGCATGCAGTTTGATGACCTAATTCTAGCATTCTAAATCAGAGGAACTTATGCTTATAGTAATTCTGAACAACTGCAGTAAAAACATTTATGTCTTTAGAGGCATCATCATACAATAGGAAAAGTCTAAGGTTTGAAGTCTGAGGACCTGAATTTGACTATTGATTCTAAAACTTACCCAGTCTGTGGCCCTGAGCAGGTGAGTTTCCCTCTGAGTCTTAGTTTCCCCCAGGGTCCCTTCTAACATTCAAGATCATGGACTTTTGGGAAGGTGGACGAGCCTTTGGTTACATGAAGCTGATTTCCGGAATTTAAGCTTCTTCTTAGTACTCAAAGCAGAGCAGAGAAGAAGTGTGGTAGAAAAAAAAAGAATAAGGAAGGCCTAAGAGTCAGAAGATCCAGGTTCACATCCACTTACTCCCAATATGATCTTGGATAAGTCATTTGATCTCTAGTTCAGTTTCTTCATCTGTAAGGATGAGTCCAAGTCCTATTTCTTCCACTTGCTGGTTATATTATACTGACAAATTTCATCACCTCTCTGAGCCTCAAATTCCTGATCGGTAAAATAGGGATAAAAGTCCTTAAGACTAAGGGTTGTTTCAGGCATTGAGATATCAGAAGCTGTGTGAAAATATTTTGCAAAGCATAAATCGCTATGCCTCTTTTCAGCTGCTAGGATGATGATGTGATGATGTTGTAGATAATATTGAGGAGAATGGTGATGATGTTGTTGATGGTGTTGAAGATGATGGTGATGATGATGACTTTAGAGGTAAAGAAACTCTTGCCTATGAATTATAGAATAACCTGTACAATGTTCAGAAGAAGGATAGGTCTGATTATGAGCTAAAATTTTACAAGGAAAGTCAGTCCAGAGAAGGTGGGAATTTTGAATGCAAAAGTGACAAGACAATGACAAAAATTCAAAGACAAAAATTACAATGATGAAATTTAAGGACAAAAAGACTACCAATTCTAATGGAGAGAAAAGAGGAGTGGCTAAAAGATAAATGGAGAAGAAACTCATTGACTGACTCAAATTTTAAAGACATAGAAAAGAAGAAAACAAAGGTAAGTGCTGGAGAAAGAATATAAAACCATATCAGTAATACTGAAACTCAGGGGGAATAAAGGGCTAGCAAGGGAAGTTATACATAATAAAAAAAGACTTTTTAGTTTTGTTGGGGGAAAGAGAAGGATCAATGAGATGTGAGGTGGATGGAATGATGATAATAGATATTGGAGTCAAAACAGAAATATTCAACTCTCGTTTTACTTTTGTTTTCTCTGTCAAAAAGAATGAATTTTGACCAAGAAGGTCAGAACTATAGTGACCTGCAGTGAGTTGAAATCCAAGATGAGAGAGAGGGCTCTTAATGAATTAAAGTCACTTGTCCCAAATAAACAGCATCTTAGGCTATTGAAAATACCTTCCAAACATGATTTTTTTAGGTTTTTTTGCAAGGCAGACGGGGTTAAGTGGCTTGCCCAAGGCCACACAACTAGGTAATTATTAAGTGTCTGAGACCGGATTTGAACCCAGGTACTCCTGACTCCACTATGCCACTTAGCTGCCTCCAAACATGATTATTGATCCAGGGTCAAAGAGAATGGTAAAAAAGGAACCAAAGGACAGAAGAAAGGAAAATATTGCCCAAGTCTCAAACATGGGAAAAGAGTAAAACTTGCAAACTAGAAAACAGTGAGCTTTTATATGATTGTTGGGCAAAATTCCACAATGAATTATTGTAGAACTGGTTAGTGAGCATTTAGAAGAGGAAGAACTGAATACAAAGAAGCACATTGACTTTATCAAGAATGTACTAGAAGAACAACATGTGTGTGTTTTTCATAATGTAAATTAAAAGGAAAAACCCAAAACACCGAAAAGCAGCTGAGCTCTTGAGTAGTTTGAACAGTTAGTCTTACTCCTAGAAAATAGATGATGCTTTCCCTTTAAGGAAGGAAGTGGGGGAATTCTAGGGCAAAATGTCTCATAAAATGTCATCATTTTGACTATTTTTGCTTAACTATTTTTTGGGGTTACACAAAATGGGTCAATTTTGGGAGTGGAGAGGGGTAGTATATCTAGAAATAATTGTTATTAAAAAGGAAAAGCATTTAAAAAACCCAACAGCTTTTTTTAAAAAAAAGTATGTCATACAGGCTAATCTAATTTCCTTTGATTAGCTGGTTCTTGTCCTTCATCCCTGAAGAGGACCAGAATGATATCCCTATGTTGGGGTCAAGATATGGTATGATTGTCTGTGATTGATCAGGTCAGTATGATCTCAGAAAGCGCTATAGTAGTTGGGCCCAAAAAGTCCATAGGAATATTTGGGGAGGAGATGTTTCTTAATTTGACTTCTCACATTTCTTTTGAACTGCTGTGGTTTTACTTTGCTTATAGAGCACAGTGCCCTTTTAGATGTGGGCATGCCATGCTGGGCAGTCTTGATAGGGTTATAAAACTGATAAGAGAAGAGGATGCTGTAGATATAGTTTGCTAGATTTTTAGCAAAGAATTTGATAGAGTATCTCAAATTATTCTTGTGAATGAGATAGGGGGGAGACAATAAATGAATGAATTAAAAAGTATGAATAAAAAGCTTCTATGTAGGGATTCAAAAGCAGGTCCATATCTCACCTGGAGATTGTGAATGAGGAGAAACCAAGGAGACACTTGGAGGATCATGAGTGAGTAGTTCTTATGACCTCATGGGTATATCCATGAATGGATGACCTGGACATATAGTAGAATGTGTACCCCTTTGAGAGCTGAGATTTCTTAGTCTCTACCTTTATATCCATTGTTGCTGAGCAGATTCACAGTAACTGAATGGAAGGGAGACCTTTGGGATAATCAGTGGATTGTTTGGACTATTCCCACAAGAAGCATTGTGATCAGGAATGTTTGTTGACCTTGCATACATGGACTAAATGAATTCTACTAATTGGATTGTAATTAGTAAAGCCCAATGTTCCTTGTTTAAATATAACTGGCAACTTGTATTGAATATAAGTGAATTTCCTGGTTCAAAGGCAGCTCAATTTTTGTTCAAACATGTCAGCTGGTGCCTAGCTAGCCTAGCAATCAACCGATCCTCATATTCCTTTCCTCCAGGAGGTTCCATGATAATAGGAGGAGACAATATATAGAGAAGGGTGGTGGCTAGTGAAGATTATTTTTATTTGGGAAGTCAGAAGGATAGAGAATGCAACCAGAGACCAGCAGATTGACACACCTTTTCCTGGAACAGTGGTAATATTGATTTGACTATGGCTTGTTAATGGCTTAAATGGTTTTGTAAAAAGAGGCTATATAATCTCTTAATGTCCCAGGCAACTCTCTAAGATTATCAATGGCAGAAAACATTGACTTGCCTTGGAAGAGAGAGTTCTTCACCTATGCTCTATGCCACTGCAACCATAGTTCTAGCCTTCCCTGCCATTTGAATCTGGCCATCCTGTGAGATAATTATGATTATTATACAATCATCCTGAACAGGTGAGTATGCTGAGACTGAGAGCAGTTAAGTGAAATACTAAAGATTTCACAACCAGGAACTGTCTAGGGTGGGATTTGGGTCTCAGGTCTGCTTGACTCCAAGTTCAACACTGTTCTGAGTCACCTAAATGTAAAAGACTCTTTGGGCCTCAGTTTCTTCATTTGTCATAGGAGAAAACTGGACTAGATTATCTCTAGTTCTAAATCTGCAATCCCATGGTCCTAATATCTGAATGACTGTCATTTGGAGGGTGGATTCAAGTTTGTCCTCATCCCCTATTCATCATCTGCTGTAATGAATTGCTCAGAGCCTGAGAGTTCAAAGGTGTAATTCATCTAACAAGGTATTCAAATACCTTCAAGTAAAAGCAGTTACCTCATCAGTTGAAAAACTAATTTCAGAAAGATAAAAACCAATGATGATTAGTCATTCCTGGAAGTCTCAGGAACTCCCCACAAATTCCTAAAAGCTATTTTTATCCTTTTCTGACCCAAAAGGTTCCACAGCTGGTTCCTAGATCAATATACTATGAAAAGTGAATCTCCAGGGGCCCAAGTCTGCACTATTACTTCCTTGCTCATTTCATCCTGGCTATTGATGGTTTGCACGCGTGCGTGTGTTTGTGTGTGTGTAGAAGGGGAGAAAGGTAGGATAGGATAGTACATACCTCCCCAGTTGTACCAGCACCATTAACCCACAGCAGGTTTGTGCTACTTGGCCCCAGAAGTTAGAACTAGAAAGAAGTAGATGGTTATAGCAGTAAGGAAAAACTAAGGGATGAGTAGAGGTATTTAAGCATTGCCATACATCATTTTGGGGGGTGAAAACAGAGATTGGATTCTGACCTCTGAAGTCCTTCCATGCCTCAGATTCTTTCAGTCCATAAGGCAGAAACAATAGAATTTAGTAACAGATTGATATGGAGGTAAGGGAGAAAGAACAAAGCTCTGAGGATGGGGCCTGGGTGACTTGAAGGAGGGTAGCTGGATGATGCAGTGGATAGATTTTGGGGCTGGAGCTAGGAAGACCCAAATTCAACCTACCTTCAGATACTTCCTACCTTTGTGTCCTTGGGCAAGTCACTTGATCCTTTTTACCTCAATTTTTTCATTTGTAAAATGAGCTGGAGTAAGAAATGTCAAACCACTCCAAACTCTTTGCCAAACAAACCCCAAATGGGGTCCTGAAGAGTCAGACATGATTGAAACTACTGAACCACAATAACAACTGACTTGAAGGATAGTGATGCCATTAGCACAAGTAGGGATGTTAGAAAGAAGGTGTGGGCTTTGCAGGAAACATGAATTTGGTTTGAGATATGATGTGTTTGAGATGTTGGTATGATCTTCTTTGAGGTAATGTCTAGTTGGTAGTTGGAGGTGTGAAAATGAGAAAATGAGGGTTGAGACTAGGGTTTGAAATAGAGATTTATGTAAATCAAAGAGATGTTGAAGCCAGGGTAATAGATGAGATGGCCAAGAAGAACGTAAAAAAAAAGAGAGCATGTAAGGGAAAACTTTGAAAGCAGCTGAGGAGAGGTCCAAGAGGTAGAAGGACAATATGGAGAGGGAAAGGATGTTTTTGAAATCAAGGGAAGAAAGAGGAGAATAGAAGGAAATTTCAAAATGTAAGATGGCACCTAGGAGTCAGGGAGAAAGGACAGAGAAAAGAGTTTCATTAGTCATTGCTGAGAAGCAATGCATGGTACAGTATCTAGAGAACTGGCCCAGAAGACAGGATGATTTGAGTCAAGTCTTGCTGATGATACATAATGCCTGTGTAACCCTTGGCAAATTCATTAACCATTTAGGACCATAGATGACTAAGTCTTTTAGGACTGTCGTTTCCAGAAAAAAATGCCAATTTATGTCTCAAGAGGGAGTTTCCTCATTTGAGAGTTGGCTTATCCCACTGAAATTATAGTTATAGTCTTGCTCTTTCATTGTGATCACCACTGTTTCTGAGGCATATTTATGGATCATTCCATCTTTTCATCCAGTCCTCTTCTAATGTATTGCACAAAGTGGACATTGCTTATTATTAAAGCAAACTTTTTTGGCGATGAATTTGATGGAGAAATTTGAGCAACTTGAACTTTATTCTCTGAGGCTGTTTTTGTATCTCCCCATAGTTGGGGAAAAAATGGGGCAAAAAATTGGAATCAAAGAAGGACAGTCTTGGAGCTAAAAGAGACCTTCAGAGGCTGGGTAGTCTGACTGTACTTGAACAGGGTGATGAACTCGGAGTCAGAAAGACCAATATTCAAATTCCATTTGAGGTACTTACCAGCTAAAGAATCCTTGGTGACCCATTCCATATGAGGATCTTCAGTTTCCTCATCTATAAAATGAGAAGATTGAATTCAATGCCGACTCCATCAATGAGGATTTATAAACACTTAATGTGAGCCCCCTGTGGACCCTACCTTGTAGACAATTTCTGCTTCCTTTTACTCCAACTAGAGTCTCTGATCTTTTCAAATTGACATAAAGCTTCAGTTCTGAAGGCGGAAGACCTGTATTCAGATCCAGCCTCAGACACTTAGTAGTTGGGTAACCTTGGGTAAGTCATATCCTCATCCTCCTTCTCATCAAACCCAGTACAGTCTGCAGAGGGCATGGCAACGTACCAAGTTTTGGTTAGATTTAGATTTTCATTCTAGCTTGTTGTAGTGGAAAGAATGCTAGACTTTGCCATCTACTTCTGTATCCTTTGGCATCACTTGGCCTCTTTAGTCTTCAATTTCATTAGGAAAAATGGTTAATAATGCCTGTCACAGGGTTATTGGGAATGCATCCCAGTGTTTGAATCATGCATTTATGGAATCGGAGTCCCCAAAATGGTCTCTAACTTCTCTTACTTTACTAGAAAATCTCTAGGCAAAAGAATGTGGAAAAAAAATACCGTGTGGAAAAATCTTTGTCAACTTTAAGCTTCTCTAGAAATATGAGTTATAAAGATAAGCTTTTAAAAATCATTGATAAATCCACTTTTTGGGGAGAAAGCCCTCCCAAGTAGGAAGATGCAAATTCATTCAATAGGAATTACATGTAAATTTGATTTTTCGTGCCAGATAAAAAGAGTTCACAGAAAGAAAATTATCCAAATACATGAGCTTCTTCAAAGTTCCTCTTAACTCTATAGGTGTTACTAAGGAAAGGTTGGGTGACTGTTCATTTGATATAGAATATAAAACTCTTCCTTTTCATCTTCACCTCCTGGCTTCCTTCAAATTTTAGTTAAAATTCCCCTTTTCTAAGGTTTTCCTAATCCACCTTCATGCTTTCCCTTTATTGATGATCTCCAATTTATCTCTTCTGTGACTTGTTTGCATCTTATCTCCCCCATGAGACTATAAACTCCTTGAGGGCAAGGGATTGTCTTCTGTCTTTCTTTGTAGCATAGTGTCTGGCAAAAAGGTGCTCAATCAATTCTTGGGATAACTAGGTGGTTTAGTGGATAAAAATATTAGGCCTGGAGTCAGGAAAACTCATTTTGCTGAGTTCAAGTCCAGCTTCAGATATGACTAGTTATATGAGCCTGTTAGCTTCACCCTGTTAGCCTCAGTTTCCTCATCTGTAAAATGAGATGGAAAAAGAAATGGCAAACCACCTCCAGCATCTCTGCCAAGGAAATGCCAAATGGGGGTCATAGAGTCATATGACTGAAACAATTGAACAACCACAAATCAATACATATTAGGAGACTGGCTCTCGGACTGACACAATTAGAGCAGAGCCAAGATGTAGATCTGTACAGTGAGGAATAATTCTAGTCAGATTAGTAATGACTATTGTTAAAAATCCTCCAACTCTCGCTGAGTATTGGCAGTCATTGCCTAGTGAAGAGGCAAGATCCATGATTCATCACAAGTCTACAGTTGGAAAGCATCTTGGAAGAAATGTAGTCCAAAACCCATATTGTACCAAATATGACCCAGGGAAGTGAAATGACTCGAGGTCGCACAGATGGGATTGACTCAAAACCGCGGCTCTAGAGTCAATGATCTTTCCCTGATTCAGTGTTTGAATGGAAATTTTCCTCATGAGGGAACAGATAAAGCCCAGAGAGGTGCCACTTTCCTGAGGTCAAACAGGCAATTAGTAACAGAGTTAGGATAGGAACACAAGGATCCTGCCGCCAACTCCAGGACTCTTCTGACCACTCCATCCTTTTCCCTCTGACCTGGTTTCTCATTCAGCAATGCAATATTAAAGATGTGTAGGCTATCTGAGATGTCAGCAAGATGAGAGATACTTGGATAATGGCTGAAGTACTGACCCCATTGTTAACTTAGTGAAAAAACCCAGGTATTTGGATACAGAGCAATTTCTCATGAACCACTCTGGTCAAGTCTAGTGTCTGGTGGGTAGAGTCTGGAAGATTCAACTTAGTAAGCTCAAGTCTGACCTAACATACGTCCTAGCTGTGTGACCCTGGGCAAGTCACTTAATCCTCTTTGCCTCAATTTCCTCTTCCATAAAATGAACTGGAGAAGGAAATGGAAAACCATTCTAGTATCTTTGCCAAGAAAACCCCCAAATGGAGCCACACAGCTGAAGCAATTGAACCACTAGATGCCCATTCCTATGCTAAGTACTGGAAACTCCGAAATACAAAGAAAGATAAAAACAGTTCCTACATGCAAAGAACTCACAGAGAGACAACATTCAAACAGCTATGTACAAATAAATACAGACCTGATAAGCTGTAGTCAACAGAGGAAAGGCACTAAGATTAATGGGGATTAATGTAGGCTTCTTGCCTCTATTTACTAAAGTAGGGTTTTAGCTAAAACTTGAAGAAAATCAAGGAACTCAGGAGGTGGAGATGAAGAGGGAAGGAGTTGCAGACATGGGGGTACAGTCATGGAAAATGCCTGGAGCCAGGAGGTGGTCTGCCATGTCACAGAGGTCATGGGAGGGACTAAGGTATAAAAGGAGTAGAAGAGTACAAAAGGACCAGGTCATGAAGGGTTTAAAAAGCCAAACAGAAGATGTTATATTTGATTCTGGAGGAAATAGGGGTTTGTAGCCATCAGAATTTGTTGAATGGGAATGGAGGGGTGACATGATCATACTTGGAAAATCTTAATGGTAGGAGAAGAATGAAAAGAGGTGACCAAGAACACAAACTATTTGGGAGAGCCAGTATACTTCCACTTTGTGTGTGTATGTGGTGGGGAAATCACACTCTTTTACAGCCAATGGCTGACAGTGTGTCTTGTAGATTCAGTCACTTAGGTAGTCTGCGGCTTAGGCACAGGCTGAGTCAACTTGGTTACTCTATAGTTGACATCACCTTGACAGCGGACTTCCCCAAAGATGGAATTCTGGACAACTCTAGATTCCTTACCTGATGAGGGCGGACTTCCTTTTTCCTTTTCCTCTGACAGTCCAATACATACACAACGTAGGCCTGGTTCCCCCACCCACATTTTCCTTTACATAACACTGAAATAAAAGCTTTTCCTATAGCTTAGTCACTGATTGAGTACATAGAATTCTGCCAATTGAGAGGGAAGTTTGGGTGACCTGCTTTCAAGGAATTTTTTTTCTTCTTTTTTTTTTTTCCCTTAGCTTCAGGAAAGGCTACCAGAGACTTGACTCTGTGTTTACTGGAAAAGTTTACCAGAGCAAGATGACAAAATACCCTTCTAGTGAAAAAAGCAAGTAGAAAGATTACATTATCAAAAACTTAAAATCCTACCTCTCTAGCTGGGAGAGACCTTGGGGCCATCTGTTCTTTTCTTCTTTTTTTTTTTTTTTTTTAGGTTTTTGCAAGGCAAATGGGGTTAAGTGGCTTGCCCAAGACCACACAGCTAGGTAATTATTAAGTGTCTGAGACCGGATTTGAACCCAGGTACTCCTGACTCCAAGCCTGGTGCTTTATCCACTATGCCACCTAGCTGCCCCTGGGGTCATCTGTTCTAACCCCTCATTTTAAAGTTGAGGAAACTAGGATCCAAGGAAGTTACGTATCTCGATATTATAGTATCCTTAATCTAGAAGGAGTCCTAGGAGCATTGAGACCCCCTCCCTCATTTTTCAGATGAGAAATACCTAGACCTAGAGAAATGAAGTGACCTGCCCAGTCAAGTAAGTAGACTCAGAGGAGGGAAATGCCCTCTAAGTCTCCTTCTTTCTTCTATATCACACCCCTCCTATGTCTTCAATCACCCACATTAATAGAGATGAGTAAAGTGAGCCCCTTGGGACTGAGATCATAGGATCATAAATTTAAAATTGAGAGTGACCTTGAAGATCATCTAGTTTACAGAGGAGGGAACTGAGGTCCTGGAAGGAGGAATAAATTGACCAAGGTTACTGATTAAGGGGCAAAGGTGAAATTTCACCTCAAGTTTTCTGCCTCCAGATCCCATTCTCCTTTCATGATCCCTTGCTGCTCTTCCCTTTTGCATACATATTAAGGATTCACACCATTCTAGATATCTTGGGGTTACAAAGGATAGAGGAGCTCACTTCCTCAAAGAGCTTCTATTGAAATGAGCCAATAAGAAAGGGATAGTATGGACTACCAAGTGAGAAAACTCCTTCCATCGACTGACTCTTCACTTTGGGGCTAAGAACTTGGCTTTATTTTAATAGTTTGCTAACTGTACTTTAATACAATTGATCACTTTTGTAATCCTTTATATTTTATTTCATGCTTAAAAACATTATTCTGAAAAGGGAAACAGAGACTTCACCCACTTTCCAAAGGGGGTCTTAAACACAAAAAATGATTAAGAACCTTAGTCTGGGGGCATCTGGTTGACACAATGGATAGTGCACTGGCTGTAGAGTCAGTAGGATTGGAATTCAAACCCAGCCTCAAACACTTACTAGCTGTTTAATCCTTTTTTTAGGCTTTTGCAAGGCAAATGGGGTTAAGTGGCTTGCCCAAGGCCACACAGCTAGGTAATTATTAAGTGTCTGAGACCGAATTTGAACCCAGGTACTCCTGACTCCAGGGCTGGTGCTTTATCCCCTGTGCCACCTAGCCACCCCCTAGCTGTTTAATCCTGAACAAGTCACCTAACCATGTTTGATTTAAAAAAAACACCCTAGTTTTAGAGAATTGCCTAGAACACTGAGAGGTTAGGGGACTTGCATAGGGTCTTACAACCCATATGTGGCAGAGGTGAGACTTGAATTCAGATCTTCTTGGCTCCAAAGTCAACATTCTATTTATTAAAACTGCAAACATACTTAGAGCTTGGAATATGTTGTGCCACTCTTTACCTATAAAGATGACCATGGTCCCATTTCAGTATGGCATGTCATAAGTTTTTCACCTAGCGATGACAATGTGTCTGCACTTACTCTTTACATTACTGACCCATTACCCTTGTGACATGAATCTATGCTCCCCTCTCTCCTAAGTGCCATTCCTCAATCACCAACTCCTTATTGGGGGTTTTCAACTTTTTAGACTTATTTACACTCTTCTCCCTCCCATATTCTCTGTTCCAGGTAAATTGTCTCAAGTTGTTTGTTCCTCAATTCTACCTCCAAATCTTTGAATAGGCCCTTCCATGTCTGGAATGTTCTCCCTCCTTTTCTCTGTCTTTTGGAATCCTTACATGAGTATATGAATATATCTCCTATAATTGTCAGCAATTCTCTTACACTAAAAATAGTCTGTATTTCTATTTGAATTCTCTCTCTGTCTCTCTGTCTTTGTCTCTGTGTCTGTCTCTCTCTGGCTCTGTTTCTCTCTCTCCTCTTTCTCCCTCTTCTCCCCCCCCCCCCCTTTTTCTTCTTAGCTGGGTTTATGTTGACCTTCTTTCCATCTCCATGTAGCCTCCTTGAGGGTGAGAATTGTTTATGACTTTGTTCTGTTTCTATCACCTGGTCCAATGACCAGGTCATAAGAGTTGCTTAGTAAATGCTAATGAAATTAAATTCAATGATGAGAGGATGAACTGGTCTTGGATTTGGCTTGGTTCTGGCTACCCCAGAACTCATGTTTTTCCTGTGAAATGAACATCTTTGTGCTTGAATATTTGGATGAATCTGGGATCTCATATGTGTTTATACCTTCTCCAGTAGTGCAGGTCCCATTCCATCCTGCAGAGGACTCTTGCATTCTCCTGTGCATCACTCATAAGGAGTGCATTTGATTCCTTGCATTTAAAAAAAATTACTACATAGGTAGTAATAGAATATTTAGATTGCCCATCAGTTATTCTTCAGGATCATTAATTATTAAAAGTTAAATTTATATAATACTTAAGACTTGCAATATTGCTTTGCAATATTAACTCATTTTAACCTCATGACAATCTTGGGAGGTAGGTGTTAACATTATTCCAATTTTAGAGATGAAGAAACTGAGGCAGAAAGCCCTGGGTCATACAGTTAGTGACAGTGGTCAGATTTGCATTCTGAGTCTCACACTATCTACTGAGTTGCCTAACTGCCCTATGTTCCTGACCTATGTTTTCTTATGTCATTCTGATACCATTCTGCACATGCTGTTAAAATCTGTTGTTTGCATTTTCCAGATGAGGAAACTGAGGATTATTGAGTAATTGATCCCTTTCCCTTATGATCAGCCACTCCCACGGTTCTTGGCCAAAACTCAATTTTCTGTTTTTGGAGAATGAAATTTCAGGACTTGTATTACATCTGTTAAATCTGAGACTTTGGATTCAAATTCATGCTTTAACTGAACTAGAAAAGAGAAGTTGGACTAAGTATATCTGCATAGAAATATAATTTTAGTTTTTAGAGAATCTACATCATTGTTTATCATTTACTCCTAATTCTTTTGTTGTGGATCTGTATGCATAGAATCAGAAGAGGGAAAGGGTTGTGATCTGGATCAGCACATCAGGGAAGTCATGACTTTACCAAATCAAGGGAAGATGATGTGATTGTGGGGGAGTTACTTATATTAAATTCAGTCCTGGTAAATTATTTGGAGAGATGGTTGTGGAATGAGTACTTTTCACAATTTATCCCATGTTTGTGTTTTTCATTGTAATGCTAGCATCCATGGGGTATGCTATGTAAATTGCTTCACACACATCATGTAATTTCATTATACTAGAATGCAACTGAAATATATTTGAAAACATTTTTCAGGCTTTTCATGAAACATTGTTTTTTGGCAACCCTTCAAGAGCCCTGGTAAACTTTAGTAGAACCTGATTCTAACTGAGGAGTATTTGAGGATGAACCTCCATTTCAAAATTCCTGACAGGAAATGATAAACTCTGAAAGATCCCAACAAGCTAGGAGGACTTGGCTCACAGGTGTAGATATGGATCACAGGTCTGCCATCTAAGGACCAGTCATAGAAAAGCTCATGCATCCATCCATGCATCCATCCATGCATCCATCCATCCATCCATCCATCCATCCAACCAGCAATCAACAAACCCACTATGCCCCAAGCATTTTACTAGGTTTCAGAGAAGAGTAGAAAGCACAAGTATAGTGAGGATTGGGTTTAGATTAAATTACATAAATTAGATCACATTACACTCCCTAAACTTGATACTTTTTCATCCATCCATTCCTTCATTCATTCATGCAGAATTCAACTAGTATGTTTTTTGAGTTATCCTGCTTTTATTCATTAATGTGTGAATCTCACTAGAGACACATGAGGGAAGTAATATAGGGTTGGGTTTACCAAGGTGTGACTGGTGGTAGGATGAGGAAGTTCACTTGATTCAGGAGTAGAAAACAGCACAGAATGAATCTGATTCTTTGAAAGGCTAAAATAAAAAAAGAGCATCATATATCCTCAACAAAATAACCTGGGAATATATAGAAGAGCACATGTGAAGACAAAGTCTAGAACTGGGGACTTAAGTGATTGGATGGAATGATAAACATTAAGATTATAAAAAGTGGGGCGGCTAGGTGGAACAGTGAATAGAGCACTGGCCTTGGAGTCAGGAGGACCTGAGTTCAAATCTGACCTCAGACACTTAATAATTACCTAGCCATGTGGCCTTGGGCAAGCCACTTAACCCCATTGCCTTGAAAAAAAAGATTATAAAAAGCATTTCCGAATTTTTAGACACAGAAGTGGAACACTCATGGGTAATTGATGGAGAAAGCTCAAGGGTAGGGCTATTCCTATGTGTGTCTGAGGTGAAGATTAGGAGTAGTTCTTTGGAATTTAGTAGTTTGAGGAATGGGGAAAATTGGGGTGTCAGTATGTAAGTTGAAGTTACTATCATGAGAGAAGAAATTGGACTAGAAAAGGGTATCTATGAGACAAACCCTTAAATTATTGATAAAGGAGAGAGCATGTCCTTGGAATTGGCAGATATTAACCACCAGACTCAGAACTGGGTGACAAATGTGGATATTAATGAAATTCCAAGGAGTATATGCTGAGAGATTCTAATAGAGGGAGAGACTGAGAATGTCAATAGGGAGCAAGGAGCATCCTGATCTCCAATTAGGACCAGAGGATCAGGAAGTCTGAATGAGACTGCAATAAGTGCTAGAAAAGTGGGGATCAGTGTCAACAGGAGGGATCCAGGAGGGAATCTGCTGGAGCCAGCTATTATGAACCCAAGAGCTGATTATTAAATTTTCAATGTGAACAATTACATGTCAGTAGCAGCAAACCCAAATTGAGGCTTGGTTTATTATTTTGTTGCTTATCTAGAAATGAAAAAGAAAGGAAAGTGAAAGAGAAAGAGAAAATAATAATACAAGTTAGACTAAAATGTGTCGTATTTTTGAAAGGCTGGCTCATAAACATTTATTAGCATACCTCTGGAGCTATGTCTCAGTAAGAGTCAAAAAAATAGAAGAAACCAAAAAAGAAGGTTTGACACAATTCTCTTGATTCATATGGGTACAAATGACAGCGCCAGAAGTAATATAGAAAGAATTACAGAGGATTAGGTCTTGGGGTGGTGGGGGGCATAGTGGATAGAGCACTGGGCCCAGAGTCAAGAGGGTCTGAGTTCTAATCTGTCTTCAGAGACTTGCTAGCTGAGTAACCCTGGACAAGTCACTTAACCTCACTTGCCTCTGTTTTCTCATCTATAAAATAAATTGGAGAAGGAAATGGCAAACCACTCCAGGATCTTTACCAAGAAAACCCTAAATGGAATCATGGAGTTGGACATGACTGAAATGACTGAATAACTGCAACATGAAATCTTGAACAGAAAACAAAAAACTTTAGAAGCATAGATGGTGTTTTCAACAATATCAGTAATCAAACACAAGAACTTCAGAAGACAGAAGAAGATTTGGGATATAAGCAACTGTTTAGAAAGATCAAGTTTGAGAATAGCTACTAGTATGTACTGGGAACTGTCCTAAGTGCTGGAGAGACAAAAAGATAGAATAGAAGTCCCTACCTTTGAGGAGCTCCCAATCATTATGAAACAGTTATGTATAAACAAGATACAGATGGAAATCAGATTCCCCCAAAGGCCAAGTTACTTACATTTACAATTGAATTAAGACTTTTGGGATATCTCATATGTCATGGAGTAGTTCAGTAGTTTGAGGAATGGGGAAAATTGGGGTGTCAGTATGTATATTCTCTAAATAAAAGAAATTTATTCTCATTGCCCTCACTGTTGGGTCCACTACAATTCTCAGACCTTTCTCCTGGCCCTCTGAAGTCTACAAAATTCTTGCTTTAGCCTCTTCTCTCTATGTTTGTAGAGGAACAGGGTTTCCATGAGTGTATAACCTTATGTCTTATAAACTTCATCCTTCTTACCTAATTGTCAAAATCATCACTTCCTCTAGGCCAGCCATTCCCATTTCCTTCATTTGATCCTTGAATGTAATATATTATTCAATCCATTCATCATTGTGATTGTGGTCTCCTGGATAGCCTTCAACTTGCTATGTTTTTCTTAAAATGGATTCAGTTCACTAATCTCTTCAATAGTCTAATCCTCTCTCAATACAGTTTAGGTTTATCTGGTACTCTGGGCCTGCCAGGTCACATAAACTGTTGACTTCGTGTTGTTACCCAATCATAATTTCTACGGATTTGGAAAATTGAGTTTTTGGACCCCAAATATAGGAACTTTACATTTATCTCCCTTATATATGATTTTATTTCATTCAATCTGTTATTCCTAGCTTTCAAGATAATGTTTTGCATTATGACTTTATTCCTTCTACTCTGGCATCCTTCTACCAATTTGATAAACATGTCATCTTTACCCAAATCACTGATGAAAGAGTTATACAACATGAGCTCAAAGATGGTACCTTAGGTCATTCTATTAAAGAACTTTCTCCAAGAAGATGTTCTTTCATAAATTACTCATCTTTTGGTCTAGTCTTTCAACTTTTTCTTCTCTGTATATATTGTACAATAAATAACACTTTCTAGTCCATATGACTCCTTATACTGAAAATGTTTTACTAAAGGTCACAATGGTAATGAATAAACAGAATTTGAGTCAGGTCTTCTGACTCTAAAATCCAATATCATTTCCACCTGACTCTGGTCCATTCAACAAGCTGGTCCCACCAGCTTCTTCAATCAAATAATGATCTGTTCTAGGAAATAGAGTCTTTGTTTTGCTCTCTACAGAGTAACATACTTTTTGCTTCCTTGAAACTGTAGTCTTACCTAATCTAGCTTCCTGAATATCCCTGGCACAAATAGCAAGTGCAGGTTATATGTGACTGACCTTGTTATCATATTTTTCTTCTTAGCATGTCAGTGAGACATCCTCAGTCCAAGGAAAATGCCCTGTCTATTCTTGAATTGCCTCTATTTATCCCCAATTTAATTATTTGGATAGCACCAGTGTCATCTTTCTCACTTGCATCATCAGTCTTGGGAGCAGGAAAAGGTTAGAATGAGTCCATGCAATAGTCTTACCCTTAGTCAACCACACATTACTATTCTTCCTCTGAGTTCCAAGTGTCTTAGTATAGTAGGTAGAACTCTGGACTTAGAGCAAGAAAGACCCAAGTTCAAATCTAGCCTCAGAATGACTGATAACCCTGGACAAGTCACTTACCCTATCAGTCTCAGTGTTCTTATGTGTAAAAAGGGATTAATAATAGCATACTTCATCAGATTGTTGTGAAGGATTCAATGAGATGTTAAGCTAAGCATTTTTCTTATATTATGGACTTTTCCCATTATTATATTAATAATTTATCATCATCATCATCATCATCATCATCATCATCATCATCATCATCATCAGTGAACCCTTTTCTTGCACTCTTTTTTTTTTCCTGGACAGTTTTCTCTTTAAACTTTTTTTTTAGTGCCTAAGTTCCCTCTTCTAAAAGTCATTTTAGTAATTTTTTCTGACTTCTGAGTTTGAGAGTCTTGGATAGTAACAGCATATGGTCCTTCCATTAGAGGTTCTCTCTATTTTTATATTATTCCCATAATCTGGAAGGCAGAATTTTTGATATGTTGTCAGTCCGTCCATAAACATTTATTCAGCATCTTGCCAGGTACTATGCTAAGATCTGCTGATATAAAGATACAAAGAAAGATAATGCCTGGCCTCAAGAAGCTCACAATTTATTTATTGATTTTTTATAAAAAATGAGATTTTATTTATTTTGAATTTTACAATTTTCCCCCAATTTTCCCCCATTCTTGCTTCCCTCTGCCCACCCCCCACAGAAGGCAGTCTGTTAGTCTTCACATTGTTTCTATGGTATACATTCATCTAAGTTGAATGTAATGAGAGAGAAATCATATCCTTAAGGAAGAAAAATAAAGTATAAGAGATAGCAAAATTACATAATAAGATGATGATTTTTTAAAAAAATTAAAGATAATAGTCTTTGGTCTTTGTTCCTACTCCTCAGTTCTTTCTTTGGATACAGATGGTATTCTCCATCGCAGATACCCCCAAACTGTGCCTGATTGTTGCACTGATGGAATGAGCAAGTCCATCAAGGTTGATCATCACTCCCATGTTGCTGTTAGGGTGGACAATATTTTTCTGGTTCTGCTCATCTCGTTCAGCATCAGTTTATGCAAATCCCTCCAGGCTTCTCTGAATTCCCATCCCTCCTGGTTTCTAATAGAACAATAGTGTTCTATCACAATACCACAATTTATTAAGCCATTCCCCAATTAATGGACATTCACTTAATTTCCAATTCTTTGCTACCACAAGCAGGGCTGCTATGAATATTTTTGTACAAGTGATGTTTTTACCCTTTTTCATAATCTATTCAGGGTAAAGACCCAATAGTGGTATTGTCTTTTTTTTTTTTTTTTTTTAGTTTTTGCAAGGTCATGGGGTTAAGTGGCTTGCCCAGGGCCACACAGCTAGGCAATTATTAAGTGTCTGAGGCTGGATTTGAACTCAGGTACTCCTGACTCCAGGGCTGGTGCTCTATCCACTGCACCACCTAGCCACCCCTCCCCAAATAGTAGTATTGCTGGATCAAAGGGTACACACATTTTTGTTGCCCTTTGGTGTAATTCCAAATTGCTCTCCAGAAAGGTCGGATGAGTTCACAGCTCTACCAACAATGGATCCCACATTGATCATTGTCCTTTCTAGTCATATTGGCCAGTCTGAGAGGTGTGAGGTGGTATTTCAGAGAAGCTTTAATTTATATTTCTCTAAGAAGTAATGATTTAGAGCTATTTTTCATAGGACTATGGATCTCCTTGATTTCCTCATCTGTAAATTGCCTTTGCATATCCTTTGACCATTTGTCAATTGGAGAATGGCTTTTTTTTAATTTGACTCAGTTCTCTGTATATTTTAGAAATGAGTCCTTTGTCAGAAATTCTAGTTGTGAAAATTGTTTCCCAATTTACTACATTTCTTTTGATCTTAGTTACAGTGGTTTTGTCTGTGCAGAAGTTTTTTTAATTTAATGTAATCAAAATCATCTAGTTTGTTTTTAGTGATGTTCTCCATTTCTTCCTTAGTCATAAATTGCTTCCCTTTCCTTAGATCTGACAGGTAAACTACTCCTTGATCTTCTAGTTTGCTTATAATATGTTTTTTATGTCTAAATCTTATATCCACTTTGATCTTATCTTGGTAAAGGATATGAGGTGTTGGTGTAATCCAAGTTTCTGCCATACTAACTTCCAATTTTCCCAGCAGTTTTTATCAAAGGGAGAGTTTTTATCCCAATAGCTGGACTCTTTGGGTTTATCAAACAGCAGATTACTGTAATCATTTCCTGCTATTGTACCTAGTCTATTCCACTGGTCCACTACTCTATTTCTTAATCAAAGCCAGACAGTTTTGATGATTGTTGCTTTATAATTTTAGATCTGGTAGGGCTAAGTCACCTTCTTTTGCACTTTTCTTTTTCATTGGATCCCTGGAAATTCTTGACTTTTTATTTAGGAGCACACAATTTTTAATAGGGGAAGGTACTTAAAAATAAACTGAAAAGGGGAGTAAGGGAGAAGCAACAAATTCAAGGGGTTAGATGAAGTCTAGGCCAAAGGAACATAGCCTGGAGTCAAGTGGGAAATGAAGAAATGGCTTGCAAGCTCTCTTTCCAAGAAGGCTTTGGGAAGAGTGCTTTTCTCCAACCACCAATCAGAGAAGCAGAGGGCACCAGGTTAGGGGGGGAAATGAAAACAGCACTGTTTGATGAGGGATAGTCCTCTCTTCTTGGCAAGGCAGCAGGTCTGGACCTATAGAAGTTGCCCCAGCTTCTTCTTCTTCTTTTTAATTTATTACTTTTTTTGTTTTTTTTTTTTTGCAAGGCAATGGGGTTGAGTAACTTACCCAATGTCACACAGCTAGGTTATTATTAATTGTTTGAAGCTGAACTTGAACTCAGGTCCTCCTGACTCCAGGGCAAGTATTCTACCCACTGTGCTGCCTAGCTGCCCCTGTTGCCCCAGATTCTTGCCCTCTTTCTACTGATCTGACCACCAACAGAATGAGGAACTTCTGAATCACTAAGCTGTGAACCTCTAGAGAGTTGGACTTCCACAGTTGCTTTTCATCTATGATGCATGTGCTCCTTGGGGCCACTCTCTTGCAGTGAACTTTCAGTGGAGGCCTTAAGCATTGAAGACACCCAACAGTTGAATGGAAGTATGGATGGTGGCTAGAATTCTAGGGCACACTAAACTACAACCTCAAATCCAAACGTAGCTACTTCCTGGGTGACCTTGTGTGGTAGTTCCTTCACCTCCTAGGATTCCAACTTCCCCACTGGTCAAATGACTTAGATGGACCCCGATGTCTCCTTCTTGCCCCAATGATTGTATCATGAGAGCAGTGACAACTGTATCTTTGATAAGACCATCTGAGTCTTTCCTTCTTCTCAAACTTGTTCTTGAGATAATCTGATAGAAAGAGTATCTGTTGACTCTGAGGTTAAAGGACATGGTCTCAGATGCCACTTCTGATACTTATTGCCTGTGAGATCTTGGTTAAGTCATCTTACTTCCTTAGACCTCAGTTTCATCATCTGTAAAATGGGGGGACTGACCCAGATGGTCCTTGGGACCCATCTAAGATCCTATGGACATTTTAGACCAGTTCTTTCCTTCTCCTTAAAACCAAATAGAGTTCACATAGAATGGTAGGATTGAAAAGGACCTCATAGATCATTCCCTCATTTTGCAGATCAGGAACAAGAGACTCTATTGACTACCTTAGGTAATGATTAGGGGTGGTGGTGGTGGCTGAGGTGCTACCTTTGCAAGGGGGATCTGACAAATCCTGGGGGTACACTAATAAGATTCCAATGGACCTGTGATCTCAAGGAGGTGACAGCTCAATCATGCCTATAAGACTCCTGTGGACAGACAGGGATTCAAGAGGACCTGAAGGGCTTGCCATACTGAAGACCTGATGACTTGCCATTACATAGATCCCAGTAGAGCATGGGGCTGTGTATCTCTCATTCTAGGCCTAGAAGGAACCTAGGAGCCATCTGGGGGAAGCTAAGTGGCACCATATGTATAGAACGCGGGGCTTGGAATCAGGAAGATTCATCTTCATGAAATCTAATTTGGCCTCAGACCCTTACTATGTGACCCTGGGTAGGTCACTTAATCTTTTTGCCTCAGTTTCCTCATCTATAAAATGAACAGGAGAAAGAAGTGACAAACCACTCCAGTGTTATTGCCAAGAAAACCATAAATGGGGGTCACAAAGATGCAGACAAGCAACCATCTAGGCCATCCCCCTTCATTTTACGGATGAGGAAATGAATTCTGGCCCAGGGCAGTTAAACTGTTTGTCCATGATTATAAAAATAATACATGCCAAAGGTGGGATTTGAATCTGGTTCTAGACCAATGATGTGCCCACTATACCATGTGCCCACTATACCAAGGTGCCCACTTCCTTTGATGGTCACATAGCTCTTTGGTGACATCTTGAATGCCATTCTTTACCCACCATTTATGGTCACTAGTGAACCATTCCTCTCTTCATCACTTTCTGGGTGACCTACCCATTTGATTTCTCAGAAACATCATCAGTCCACAATCTGTGGCCCGAAAAAATGAATTAAAAATCAATCAATCACAGAAAAATAATATTATGAAGTTTAGGCTTTGCTTCAGGGAGAAGCTTTGGAGTGGTTGAGGATGCTGAGAATGCTCTCTGTGTCTTCTTCATGTTCAAGCCTGCTTCATTCCTTTGCCATGATTAGTCTGTTCACTTGTACTGTTGAACAACCTCTTGAGGCTGTTCTTGTACTTTCAAGACCTTGGCTCTGGATGTATGGATGGTTAAATTGTGTCCTTAGGTGTGACTGTAGTGTCAAAGGTTTGATGCAGTCAGAATATTGCCAACCACCAAAAGGAATGTCTGGAGTGTCCCCATCTTCAGGGAATCCCTCTTCCATTTGGATTTTGGATATTCTCCACGGTACCCACGATCAATCTGGGGTCCAGACAGGCACTATAAGTTGCCTTGAATCATCCATATAGTTGCCTGTTTTATGCTTTGGCATTTGATGGTCCAGTGAATAAACAGACCTGAACTCAGAAGACCTGGTTTCAAATTTGGCTTGTCACCTACTGGCTGTGTAACCCTGAATAGATCATTTAACCTCCTCATCTTTAAAAAGGGAATAATAGTTGCTCCTACCTCCCAGGATTGATGTGAGGATAAGATGAGGAAAACATTTGTTAAAAAGTCAGCTAGATGGTAAGATTTGCATGAACTGATAAGAGTGAAGTGAGCAGAACCAGGAGAATATTATACACACCAACAGAAAATTGGATGATGATCAACTATGATGGACTTATGCATTTCAGTGTTATGTTAATCAAAAAAAATTCTAAAAGACTTGTGATAGAAAATAACTTCCTGGGGCGGCTAGGTGGCACAGTGGATAAAGCACCAGCCCTGGAGTCAGGAGTACCTGGGTTCAAATCCAGCCTCAGACACTTAATAATTGCCTAGCTTTGTGGCCTTGGGCAAGACACTTAACTGCATTTGCCTGGCAAAAACCTTAAAAAAAAAGAAAAAGAAAATAACTTCCATATCCAGAGAAGCAACTGTGGAGTTAAATATAGACCAAAGCTTACTATCTTCAATTTTTAAAAGTTATCTTTTATATTATGTCTTTTTTTCTCTCTGATTTTTTCCCAGGTTTGAATTTGATTCTTCTTTCATAATGTGATTAATATGGATCTATATTTTATCAAAGTTATTATGCATTGCTTTCTGTCAGGGGTAAGGAGGAGGGGAAGAAGGGAGAAAAATGTAGGACTCAGAAACTTGCAGGAAAATAATTGTTGAAAACTCTGTGAGCATGTTGTGGGAAAAATAAACAAGATATATACATCAATCAATCAATCAATAAATAAAAACTATACAATTTCAAAAATTTAAAAAGTACAATTAGATGGTACAGTAGATAGAATGCCAGACCAGGATCTGGAAGACTTATTTTTGTGGTTTCAAATCTAGACTCAGGCATTTACTAATTATATGACCTTGGACAAGTCACTTCATCCTGCTTGCCTCAGTTTTCTCATCTCTAAAATGATCTGTAGAAGAACATGGCAAACCATTCTAGGATCTTTACTGAGAAAATCCCAAATGGGTTATCTGACAAAGGTCAAACCATGATTCAAAACAACTGAATGAACAAACAGAAAAATAGTAGAATCTAAGAGCTATATGAATGCTAGTTATGATGATAATCAGGATGAGGATGAGGATAATACTTATCAGAGAATTGTAAAAGGATCAGACAATCATAGGTTTAGCACTGGCATAGACCTTGCAGGTCATCTTGTCCAGGCTTCTCTTATAGATGAGTCTATAAAAGTTAGGGGACTTGTCCATATTCCTATAGCTAGTATCCTGAAGCAGGATTTGAATCTATATCTCTCTCTCTGATTGAGATCCAGAGTTCTTTCCAGGTTACCCCAGGACAATATCCCATTCTCCCTACAAAACTCATTGAATATTGCCGGGAGACAAAACTGGTTTAGGTCAAAGGTAGAGTTTGAACTCTGGTTTTCCTAACAGGAGTTTGGCATTCCATCTAATACACCATTGTTTTTTGCTTCAGAATTGTTCAGGGAAGCTTTCTCTGCTGGCTGATCATCATCCAGAAGTCTAGTTAGGAGGGTATTCACATAGGTATGGGAGAATCACAGGGCATGCTGGTAAAGTTTTTTTTTTTTAAATTTTATTTCTTTTGAGTTTTACAATTTTCCCTGCAATCTTGCTTCCCTCCCCACCCCCCACAGAAAGCAATTTGTCAGTCTTTACATTGTTTCCATGTTGTACATTGATCCAAATTGAGTGTTATGAGAGAGAAATCATATCCTTAAGGAAGAAACATCAAGTATAAGAGATGACGAGATCAGACAATAAGATAGCAGGTTTTCCCCCCCCTAAATTAAAGTTAATAGTCCTTGAACTTTGTTCAAACTTCACAGTTCTTTCTTTGGATACAGTTGGTATTCTCCATTGCAGACAGTTCAAAACTGTCCCTGATTGTTGTACTGATGGAATGAGCGAGTCCATCAGGGTTGATCATAACTCCCGTGCTGTTAGGGTGTACAGTGTTCTGGTCCTACTCATCTCGCTCAGCATCAGTTCATGCAAATCCCTCCAGGCTTCCCTGAATTCCTGTCCTTCCTAGTTTCTAATAGAACAATAGTGTTCCATGACATACATATACCACAGTTTGCTAAGCCATTCCCCAATTGAAGGACATTTACTTGATTTCCAATTCTTTGCCACCACAAGCAGGGCTGCTATGAATATTTTTGTACAAGTGATGTTTTTACCCTTTTCATCATCTTTTCAGGGTATAGACCCAATAGGGGTATTGCTGGATCAAAGGGTATGCACATTTTTGTTACCCTTTGGGCGTAGATTGCTGGTAAAGTTTTAACAACCGGTCCTGAAAATGTAGGACACATTTTTATGTATTATTTCCATGATGATCCATATTTTCCATTAAGCCTAGACATTTGAAAAAACTGTTAGTCAAGTTGTGATTTATAGCATTTGCTTATTTTTGAGATGTAAATGCTTTCAAAATTTAATAGATGACTCTCAAAAACTTCTAAGATAGTGTTCTGACCTTCCAAATAGGGGAACTTTAATAAGCCTAAAACTGTTGCTCTCTAGAGCTGATCCCTCATGATGGTAGACCCCCTATACTGAATTTCTAAAAGGGGTTAGCTGCAGCTGCCCCTGTCCCCCACCTGCCCCATCCCACCCATCCAGTCTGCTTTGAGAAAAGGTAGAAATCTGTAGGCTCCTTCCCTTCTAGACCCTGGGGTAAATAATCTTGAGTCTCCTCTGCACTGGCCTCCCCTATCTGCTTTTTGCGTGGGCGAACCCTGAGGGATGGTATGGTTTGACACCTGCATTTTGTATGATGCAAAAATTGTGGTGGACCAGTCTCGGATTTCATAAATTTCTTTCTTATAAAGTGGAAAAAAAGAAGTTTCAGAATATACATTCAACCTGTTCTGACCTCCTATGGGAAAAGAAAGGCCCAGATTGGGGAGGCAGGGACACCACAAACCCAAAGCTTTCCCTTCCCCATTTGGGGCCCCTCTTCCTTGGCCCCCATATAGACATGCACATCCAACACTTCTTACCTTCTCCTCCATTACTCCCTCTATCTCTTTCCTGGGACCCTGAACACCTCAGCTTATGGTGTTTGCCAATGAGTGATAAAGTCAACGCCATTGATTCAATGATGCCAATCCCTATGATCATAGGGTCCAACTATTAGCAAGGGAAAGAGAAAAATCTCTGGATGGCTGATGTCTTATTCTTTATGTTTCTATTCCCAGCAGCTAGCACCTAAATGATGGATTGATTTGCTCCCAAGTCTGTTGTTTGGATTTCTGGGCTGTCCAACAAGATGATGGCATAGCCTTTGGTTTGATGTGAAAAATACCAATTGAAACTGTGTAAGGAAGAAAAACACAAATAAATTTTGGGAGAAGGGAAGCCTCTGTGATAGGAACTATATTCTGATTTTTAATTCTTTGCTTTTCTGTTATAAAATTTTTCATTTATGCCTTTTGTGTTTTGAATCACCAATATTTCCCCTAAAGATCTCCCTTATAAGAAAAACAATTAACCCAAACCAACCAACAAAGTAATCACCTAACTTGCCCATGTGTACAGCATTCTGTTCCCATATTTCCTTACCTTTTTACCAATAGCAAGAAAGTGAATTAAATTCTCTATTCTCTGGGATCAAGGTTTGCATGTGCAGTTAATTGATGTTCAGTTCTTTTTCAGTTTGGTTTTCATCTAATCAAGAGGTTCTCCTGGGTCTGATTTCTTTTCTTGCTATCAATTCACATTTCCTTAAATTCCTTCTTTCTAATGGTTCCATATCATTCCATTATGTTCCTCTACCACAGTTGGATATATTTCTTAAACAATGGACATCCACTCAGTTTCCAGTTTTTGCTAACATAAAGCTCTGGTCCTGGGGTCAGGAATTCTATCTCTGTCACTTATTAACTATGTCACGTATAATCTGTCATTTATCATTCTAAACAAATCCTTTGCTTTTCCAGGCCTCAGTTTCCTTATTTATAAAAGGAAGGTGTTCTACTCAATGATCTCTGAAGTCCCTTCTAGCTCTAGAACTGTGTGCTTATGAATCCCCATTATGCTGTTATGGATATTTTGGTATTAATTCCTACCTCTGAACAACTTGGGGGTATGTCCTCAGGAATGGGATTGTTCAAAGGGTTAAGTCTGGAATTTAAATGAAGGTGGAGGCTGAATTCACATATATCACCCAGTGAATTCAGACAATAATGCAACAGACATTTGGGAAATGCATTTTGGGTACAGAGTATTATGCCACATGCTGGGGAAGATGCATAGTTTTGATAAAACAAGGTCATTGTGGTCAGAGGTCTTACCTCTCCAATGATTCTAGTAGCTTCTTGTCTAAATCTTTTTTGTCCATAGTTGTTTGCATGTTATCTTCCATGACCTCCTTGAGAGTAGGGGTTATCTTTTGCTTTTCTTCTTATCCTCCACACTCAGAACAGTGCCTCACACCAGTAGTTACTTAGATAATGCTTGATGGTTTGTTGATTTATAGCCTAGTAGAACAATAAGATCTAACTCCAGATAACTATTATATGTAATATTAGAGGATGAGTGTGTCTGAGAGATGCAAGCACAGGATTATGTGAGATCTGTGTGGGAGTTAGAAAAGATTGTTACTAATTAGGGGTTTGAGGAAAATGGAGAATGGAACTTTTTAATTGTACTTTAAGGGATAGGTAGGAACTCAAAAGGCAAATAAAGGGTGGAAGTTACAGTGTGGGTTACAGCTTGGACTGGATTGGGCAGGGTACATTCTGGGGGAGAATAGTCTAGCTAAAACATAGTGCATGTGGCAGGGAGTAATAGGAGATAAGCTGGCCAAGATGAATCTATCTAGAATAGTGCCTCCCTCAATTTATGGCTTAGGAAACTCTGAAATGACTTACCCACAGTCATTCAGTTGGAGTTAGGAATTGAACTCAGATTCTCCGACTCCAAATTCAGTATCTTTCTATTGGACCATGCTCTAGTGACCTTGGATACCTGGTAGACAGTTTGAACTTTGCTCAACAAGCAAGAGGAACCATTAATGCGATATTTGAACAGAGAAGTGCCATGGCCATACATAAAATAACAGCAAGCTTTATTAAGTTCTGGGTGCCAGTCATTGTTTAAGTGCTTCACACACATATTAGTTCATTTGATCCTCTCAATGATCCTGGGAGGTCAGGGCTATTATCACCCCCACTTTACAGATGAAGGAATTGAGATAGATAGAGGGTAAGTGACTTGTCTAGAGTCACACAGCTAGTAAGAGTTTAAGGTCAGTTCCTTACCACAGGCCTGTCTACTATTTCAACTAGGTGGATGCCTTGCTTCATAATCTATGAAACTACTCCCATGTCATCTGGTTAAAACTAGCAGGACCAAGTTAATCATGGAAACCAAGGATTCTGCAATGACTGGAGCAGTTCTTGACTTCTTCCCAAAGGACACTGGTCCCAAAGGATTATTAAGGGCAAGCAAGGTGTTGGATCTAAGTCCAGGGCTGTTAGGACAATAAATTTTCACAGGCCCCTTTGCTCTAAGGTCTTTGAGAAATCCAATCTGTACTCCCTTCCTCATTTGGACTTTCAGAATACAGTGGCAGCAGTAACAATGATACTAGGATCATTTTCCTTATCTGTAAGAAGAGACAGGAAGACCAGGTGATCTCCCTCTCTCAGGTTCCTTCAAGTTCTAATATTCTGTGAGTTGACTCCAGCCAGAGGAGATCCATTGGACAGTTCCTGGGGTGTAGGCTGAAGGGTGACTCAGGATTCCATGGCTTTCCTTATTGTACAGACTCTCCTGGCTATATTATATGCTTTTCTCTTGCATATGATATGTGTGCATCTCCTGCCCCAGAGCCAGAATGGGGAGAATGGGTGGAGCTGATCTTGCCCAGGGGTAGAGCAGAGGCTGAGGTGTGAAATGAGAAGTCCTTTCAGAGGTGTGACCCAGAATGGCTCCAGATCTACAAAGCCATTTTTAGCAACTAGATCACCAACTTGCCTTTTTGGCTACAACCAAAACTGGGGCACTGAAACCCAGAAAGTTTCTCTACCTCAGCTCAACCTCAGTTTCAGTAAGAGTTAAATGAGCCTATTTTTGTGACCTTGAGAAAGTGGCTTCCCTTTTCTATTGGTTTCCTTTTCTTAAAAAAAAAAAAGGACCAGAAAAATCCCAAAGATCCTGCCAGCTCTACCATGATTTTTCTGAGGGGAAAAGGTTGGCTTTGAGCCTTTTGCCAGTACCCTCCCCAAATCACCCCATATGCTGTGAAGGGTATCACTCTGTCTCCACTCCTGGGAGGCCAAGTGTGAGAAGATCATGGACCTTCACACCTGGCTTATATAAATAGAAAATAATCTCATTTTTCAGGTAGCTTCATGGCTCTATTGTATCCTTACACTCCTGTCTTCTACTAGGCTGGGGAATAGGACCTAGATTGAGGATCTATGGTTAGGAGAGATCACAGTCATCCAGTCCAACCTCCCCCTTTTTTTGAGTAGAGGAAGGCCCAGCAAATGAAAGTGATTCAGAGTTTAGTAGCAGAAATGAGATTTTAATTCAGATCCCCTAACCCAAGACTCATGACCCTGTTCTCCATAACTTTCCTTCCTTCCTTCCTTCCTTCCTTCCTTCCTTCCTTCCTTCCTTCCTTCCTTCCTTCCTTCCTTCCTTCCTTCCTTCCTTCCTTCCTTTCTCCCTGGTTAAAAATTGTGATTTCTTGATATAAGGAGTATAGAAACTTTTTCCAGCAGTTCAGATCAACAACTCTCCTTAAACAATATTATAAACAGTTATTAGGGCTCTTAGAGGTAAAGTGTTTTACCCAGGATCATACATCCAATGTGGGTTAGTGGCAGGACTTGAGCCCAGACTCTCCTTGACTCTACAACCATCCTTCTAGTCATTATGCTACTGTCTTCTTTTTTTCTTTCAAACCCTGAAAGTTAGTTTGAATTTGAGTTCCATTCTAACTTGCTCAGTAAATTTCAGATTAGTCTCACATCTACCATGACACCTTTTTTAAAAATCAGATTATCCATTTTCTGAACTCTTATAGTATTTATATTCAGTATCACTTAAAGCCAAAGTTTTCAAACTTTTTGGTTTTAAGAACCCTTTGTACTCTTAAAAGGGGAGCTAGGTAGTGCAATGGATAGAATGTGGGTCTGGAGTCAGGAAGGCTCATCTTTGTGAGTTCAAATCCAGGCTCAAACACTAGCTATGTGACAGTGGACAAGTCACTTAACCCTATTTGCCTCAGTTTCCTTATCTGTAAAATGAACTGAAGAAGAAAATGGGAAATCTTTCCAGTATCTTTACCAAGTAAACTCTAAATAGGGTCAAGAAGAGTTGGATATAACTGAAAATCAGCTCAACAACAATGGTACTCTTAAAAATTATGAATGAGTTCTTCCCTGAGGTACTTTTGTTTACATGGATCATATTGATAATATAGCTATTATATTGTATTGATAATATAGCTATTATATTAGAAATTGAAACCTCAATATGAATATGAAAATAATTTTGATGGGGTCTCTACAGAGAATCCCAGGTCACACTTTGAGAATGTGATTTAGGAGATAGGTTGGTGTCACAGAAGATAGAGTATATCTTGGAATCAGGAATGGAGAATGTAGCCCAACTTTGAGTCCTAGAGTCTCAGAAGACAACATGTCAGATGGGGGCGAAGGGAGGTGGTTAGTTAATAATGAACCCTTATAAAGCACTTTAATTATTATTGACATGGAAGGGGTAGAAATCTTGGTCAGAAGTGCATCTGTTTCAGAAACAAACAAGGGTTAGATGAGCTAAGTTTTAAGACTTTACTTGTTTTGGCCAACATGAAGGAGACATGAAGAAACAGACCTGGATTAAAGCAAGACTATAACCTTCATCCTGCCGCACAAGCATTTTTGCCCAATAACTTGAATATTGGTGGGGACTTAATAAGTGTTTGTGGACTTGTATTACAATATCACATTTTTCCAAGTCATCATCCCTCCCTGTCCTCATAACCCCCTCTCTCCTTTCCATGATGGAAGGGACTATATTTTTATTTATTTCTTTCACTTATACTTTATAAAATGATTGATGATTGATGAATGAATGAATTCCCATGACTTCCGTATGGTTGACTTTCCATTTGAGACCAAGTCCTAACCTTTCTCCTCAGTTCTAATCACTCATCTTCAACATCAGGTGGACATTTCAATTTCAATATTCTAGTCATACCATGGACCTAAAATTTAACTCTCATACATCTTAAAATCTAGCATTTTCATTTTCTGACTCTCTTCCTGATTCATTTGTGTCTTTTCTAGATACTGTAATTCTTCCAGGTACCCAGTCTGGAGGGGGTAGGGATCATGGCTTAACAACACTTTGAGTATAAACAACCTGGAGATCTTAATAGATTCTCAATCTACTTTATATTTATTTATATTCAAATACATTTGATCCCATTTGGGGGTTTCTCAGTTTAAAGGTGGAGATTCCAAGTCAGCAAGCACCTCCTTGGTGGCAGGAGACTCAATGAATTGTATTTATGTATAAATTTATGTTTCATCATATCTCCTCATATTAATTGCATTATGTAATATTATATATTATACTATGCCTTGTTGTGTTGTGCCATATCATATCTTATTTATAATTAAGTCCTAGGCAGCTGACCTATATGCCAGAAACCACTAGGTGGCACAGTAGATAGACTGCTGGCTCTGGAGAGGGGAGGACCTGAGTTCAAACTGGTTTTAGACACTAGCAGTGTGACCCTGGGCAAGTCATTTAACCCTGTTAGTCTCAGTTTCCTCATCTATAAAAGGAACTAGAGCAGGAAAAGGCAAACCATTCCTGGATCTTTGCCATAAAGATTTCATAAAGAAGACCCAAATGGGATCATGAAAAGTTGGACATGACTAAACAATAACAACAGATACACCATGGCCAGGAATACATACGTGAGCATAAAGAATGATAATCCCTGCCATAGTAGAAGAAAGTACATAAAAGGAACTTGAAAAGGGGGTGGATAGGGACAGCAGATAATACCCATAGGACCATTGTAGAGAAAGAAGTTTGTCTCCATGACAGGGAGAAGCCCTGGCATCATGCCCTATATGAGGATCAGGTTGAAGGTACTGACAATGCTTCTCCTTTAGAAGAAAAGATCCAAAAAGGACACGATGGTTATTTTAAAGTATTTGGACAACGATCTAGTCAAAGTGAGATTAGATCAAGTAGAAGAAGGATTTGTGGGATTATTCTGAAATTAGTTTTATTCAGTAAAAGTAAATATTTCTGCTGATAGGCTGGGGCTACTGGGCCTTATGTATATGGTAAATTGTGTTAGTTTTCATTCCTATTTCCACCAAATGTAACCATGGGAGTCAAGACATTTGCATCATGTTACTATTAAAACCAAAATGAGTTCAATCAAATACTAATTGAATCATAGCATTAGAACAGGGAGATGAATAAAGGCCACTGATCCCAAGCTCCTCAAACTGAGGGCCAGAGAAATTAAATATCTTCCTCAGATATATATAACTAAAAGTGTCTAAGGAAGGATTTGGACCCAAATTCATAACCTATTCACTATATACCTTAAATATCCACAGTGTCTCCTCCTAGTTTTGTTAGCACATGCATAAAATGGAAGTCATTTATAATGGATTTTGGATGGAAAGAACTGTCGACTTTGAATCACAGGATCCAAGTTCAATGCTTGCCTAACCACTTAACTGTCTTAATGACCTTGAGCTGGTCCTCAAGGGACTTAGGCTCGCTGGCTTCTGAAGGTCCTTCCAGTTCTAGATCTATGATCCTTTATTAATTACAGGAAAACAGATTAATCTCAGATCATTCTAAGAGAGAGTTTTCTCCCAATTATAGTTGTCCCCAAAGTGAATGGACTGGCTTAGGAGGTGACAAGTTCTGTCACCAGATAAGCCCAAACAAGGAGGGGCTGAAAACCATCTTAGTTAGGACACTGTAGGTTGGAGTAGATGACGTCTGTGGTTTATTCCAGATCTTAAGTTTCTATGATTCTACCCTTGTCAGGACATCCTGGGCCTTGTACCCCAGTCGGGATTTCCCTGTATGAATTGCATCAGTCTTGCATTTCCTGCTAGGAGCCCAGCTGAAAGATTTTTTTTTTAAAGCACTGATGGACTTCAAAAAGGCATAATGTTTTATTTAAATTAATAATAAACTATTGCTTTTCACAAGCAAACTCTGAGAAGAAATCTCTAAAAAAAAAAAAAGACAGCCAGAAGAATAACCTGGAGTTGGGAGATAGGGGATCTTATTTGTGGAACTGCCTGGAGGCCAGGGTCACTGGATTATGAAGTGTGTGTGTGTGTGTGTGTGTGTGTGTGTGTGTGTGTACAGATTTATATATGTAAATATATATGTATATATAGATATAAACCTATATCAATACATGAAAGATGCTTCAAATATAGACTATAATTCTTAGCAGTAAATTGGCTATGGGGAGGGAAGAGAGAATGAAGAGTTGAGAATGATACCTAGATTGTGAGTCTAAGTGAGGGAACAGGAGGATGGTGGCATGCTCTAAAAAGTTGGCAGGGGGGAGATAATGAGTCTAATTTTGGATATGTTGAATCCAAGGTGTCTACAATTCATCCAGTTTGAGATGTCTGTCTGCAATCAGGAAGATTTTATTTCAAGCCCTGTCTCTGATCCATACAGGCTATCTGAATCTAGGTAAGCCACTTCTCAATGTGCTAGTCAACTCATCAAATATAGAAAAGCCAAATTCCATTGCTAAAAAATGTTTCCTCATTCAAAAGTTCTCTCTACCAATAAAATCACAGATCTAGTCTCTATCTAGGAGGTGACCAAGGGGACCTTCCCTCCTTGAGACCTTCCCATTATTCCTTTCTGGCCTCTCTCAACTTCAAGAGAGTCCCTGTCACAAACCCAGGCCCAGCTATGGGCGTTATACATCCTTATTAATGTAAAAATTTTATTGTGTTTTATACCATCTAGATGTCCCTGCTGTATTCTTTTCCCCCTCCCTTTGCCCAGAGAACCATATATCAAAGACCTTAAAAAAAGACGTTTTAAGGGGAAAACAGAAAAAGAGGAAAGTGAGAAAAAATCATCAAAACCAATCAGTACTTGAAAAGAACCTGGTATTATATGCAATATAATGTACATTCTGTCTCCCCACCTCCATGTATCCAGAGAAGAGAAGTGTTTTCTTTTACCTCCTCTTGGGACCATGCTTATAATTTAGCAATGTTCATTTTCCATTATTTCATGGTGGTCGTGCTCTCTGGTTTCATTGCTATAGTCATTGTGCACATTGTTTTCTTGACTCTACTTATTCTGCATCACTTCATGCGGTCTTCCCATGTTTCTCTGCATTCATTGTATTTGCCATTTCTTATAGCATAGTCATGTACCATGATTTGTTTAGCCTGCCCCAACTGATGAGTATCTGCTTTATTTCCAATTCTTTGCTACCACAGAAAAGGTCTATTAGAAATATTTTGGTATATTTAGAGATTTTCTTTACATAGATGAACCTCTTCCACTATCCCCCAACCCACCCAGGTATATGTCTAACAACAGGATCTCTGGGTCAAGGGATATAAAAGACATTTTAGTAATGCCTATTATGTAAATTCTTTATTTGCATAGTTTGGTTTATAGACCGATAGTACTAATATACAACTCTTCTAACTAATGCATTAATGGAGCATTATAAATTTGATATCCTTTATTTCATGAGCACCTGGCAGGAGTGGAACACTGCTTATTTTTCAGGAGGTTAACTCTACTTTCTTCAAAAAGATCTTTTTATGAACTGAAAACTTTCTCAGGGAGGGATTATTCATTTTGCTTTGACAATAAGGGGGAATAGCCCTTCTCCAAACATACCAGTATATCTTCCCTCAGGAGACAACATTCATTTTGGACATAGGAGAGAGGAAGGCACCTAGCTCTACACTATGAATGCACACAAAAATGCTAGGTCTACAGAAATGTAAGGGAGCAAGCTCCATGGCAGTGAACTGTTTAAGGAAAGCTTCTTATAGTAGTTGAGTTTTAAGATAAGATTTAACAAAGAAGTAGAGAAGAAAAGGAACTGGTTTTGGAATCAGCAGACCTGGGTTCAAATCCCACCTCTGAAATTGGCTTCCTTTGTGACCTTGGGCAATTCATACCTGCCTTGGACCTGAGTTTCTTATTCCTTCCAGTTTTTAATCTATAATCAATAACACATATTGACAGAAAGAACCAGTGGAGAGCAACTCAAACTAGACATGAGAATTAAAGGAGCTAGTTAGTTGCCTTGGTGGGTTGAGATAAAGATGATGTTGTACAGTAAAGAGACCTGATCTACTAGAAAGAGGTCCTGAAAACATCTCTAAAATTGGATATTCTAGATGTCTGTAGACCATCCCAAACCAAGCCCTAAGTGGACAGCTAGGGAAATTAAAGCATTATGAGTTAAAGTAACTCACTTAAGGTCATTCTTGGAGAAAATTGAAAAATCAACTGGGATATAGCTAGAGTTGAGGGGAGTGAAATGATGAAGTTTAGATTTGATCCAGTAGACAGCAGGAAACCACTATTTATGCTTTTGTTTTGTTTTATGAGTACCTTTAACAATTTTTTTATATCATAATCAAATTCTCAGTAAACCTTTCTCACGGAATGCTCTCTGACAACAAAGAAAATGTTAAGCAAAACACAACCAAGAGAGATAATGCTCTGTGCCTATAAGTCGACCCTATGTCTCTATCAAGAAGATGGAGCCTCAGGTGATTCCTAAACACACTAATCATATCATGAAAATTTATCCTCCATTGTAGGATGAAACTCATGTTGGATAATATTTATTCAGAACATCAGAATACTTCATATAATGGTCCACAGGGTTTTGGTACCTCTCATATCCTCATTCCTCTCATTTTCTAACCTGAAAACTTATTCCATTGTCCTTGAAACAATATAGAGATGAGATCATTTGCATGTTTCCAGGAGGAGAATTTTATATAGTATTTATAATTTATAAATATTTAAATATATTAATGTTAAATTTATAAATATTATTTCCAAAATATTTATATTAATTTAGGGTTATAACATAAATGCTTGTCATTTCAAGAATTATGAATTAACATGACTAACATGGAAATGTTTTACATGATTGTAATGAATAGTCTTTATCAAATTCCTTAATGTCCAAGGGAGGGGACAGGGGAACAAGGGAGACTAGGACACACAATTTTTATAAATGAATTTTTTAAATGATTTTTACATGTAATTGGGAAAATATTTTTTAAAATTATGCTATAGTCACCCATCTTATATCATATAATAAAACACTACTGACAATGCAACTCTATCTGACAGTATATACCACATCCTATACCAATAGCTTCCTATCTCTCAAGGACCAGGAGACAAAATTGATTCTTAAGCAGAATAATGATACTATGATAATTTATAAACTATATAATGAGGGACTAGAGCTTAAATCCTGATGTAACATAAATTTGTGTTCTACTCTAAAATACTGTTATTTTTTTTTAAAAAAATATTCAGTATTTTATTTTTCCACAATTACATGTAAAGAAAAATTTTAACATTCATTTTTAAAATGAATTTTCTCTCTCCCTCCCCATCATCCATCATTGATAAGGCAAGCAATCCTGTATAGGTTATATATGTGTAGTCATGCAAACCATTTCCATATTAATCATATTGTAAAAGAAAATATATACCAAAAATCCAAGAAAAATAAATTTTAAAAAAGTATACTTCAATCTGCATTCAGACACCATCCATTCTTTCTTTGGGATAGATAGCATTTTTCATTTATAACTCCAGAGTTTTTCTTGGATCATTGTATTGCTGAGAACAGGTAAGTCAATCCCAGCTGATAGTCTTACAATATTCCTATTACTTTGAAAATAGTATATTTCACTTTGCATCAACTCATATAAGTCTTTCCAGGCTTTTCTGAGAACACTCTGTTCATTTCTTAAATTGCAACAAAATTACATATCACAATTTGTTCAACCATTTCCCTTCAATTTCCAAATCTTTGCTATCAGAAAAGAGTGTAATTGTTTTACATAAAACTCTTTTGGGGAACAGTCCTAGTAATGGCATTGCTAGGGGCAGAGTTTGAAGTTGCTCTACAGAATAGTTGAATCAGTTCACAACTCCACCAGCACTGCATTAATGCCTCTTTTTTTCCCACATCCACTTCAAATGTCATTTTGCATTTCTCCATTAAATGTGAATTAGAGCATTTTTATATGACTATAGATAACTTCAATTACTTTATCTAAAAACTATTCTAATCTTGTCATTATTTTATTAATTGGGGAATAGCTCTCACTTTCATCAGTTCTCTGATTGAGAATTGAGCTATTTAATCAGAGAAACTTGCTTCTTTTCTCAGTTACTTTTGCTAACTGTATTTTCCTCCAACCTATTTCCTGTCCATTTATTCTAATTGTTTTTTCTCTTTTTACCCTGTCCCTCCTAAAAAATGATTTGCTTCTGACTACCCCCCTTTCTATCAGTCTCATTCTTCTCTTATCCCTTTCCCCTCCTACTTTCCCTTAGGGTAAGATAGATTTCTATACTCAATTGATTATACATATATGTATATATGTATATATGTATATATGTGTATATATATATATATATATATATATATATATATATAATTCCCTTTGATGAGAGGGAATCCCAATTCTGATAAGAACAAGGTTCATTCAGTTCCCTCACTTCCCCCCTCTTCCCCTCCACTGTAAAAGCTTTTTCTTGCCTCTTTCATAGTATATAATTTACCCCATTCTACCTTTCCCTTTCCCTTGGGCCCAGTAGAATTCTCCTAATTTTATTTTTTAAAGATGCCATTCCTTCATATTAACTCACACCTGTGCCCTCTGGCTGTATATACTAAATCTGCATTATCCTGACTGATTCCATGATATTTGAATTGTTTCTTTTTCTGGCTGCTTATAATATTTTCTCCTTGACCTGGGAGCTCTGGAATTTGACTCTATTATTCCCAGGAATTTTCATTTTGGCATCTTTTTCAGAGGGTGATTGGTAAGATTCTTTCAATTTCTATTTTGCTTTCTGGTTCTAGAATATCAGGGTAGTTTTACTTGTTAATTTCTAATTAACTTCCTCTTTTTGATCCTGGCTTTCAAGTAGATCAATAATTTTCTTTTACTTTAATTTATTTTTGAATTTTACATTTTTTCCCTTAAATCTTGCTTCCCTCCCCTCACCCCCCACATAAGGCAGTCTGATAATCTTTACATTGTTTTCATGCCTTTGATCTAAATTGAATATGATGAGAGAGGAATAATATCCTTAAGGAAAAAAATATTAGAGATAGCTGTTAGGGACTTTGTGTATGAGAGCACTGTTAATTATCTTCACCTGGTGTCCTTGAGCACCAGAGCCTAATCTTGCTAAATGCCATGGGAGTGGGAGTGGATTAAGGGACTGGGAAGGTATTTGGTTCAATAAATGGAGACCTTGGAGACCTTGGTGTATAGGGAGAAATTTGTCTTCCTTGTCTCCCGCGGTTCCAATGCTTACCTGGGGAAGATTGAGGGAGTCCAGAAGGGGACTCAACATAAGAGTCCAGAAAAGGCACTCAACAGATAGCAAAATTATATAATAAGATAACTTTTTTTTAATTAAAGGTAATAGTCTTTGGTCTTTTGTTCAAACTCCACAGTTCTTTCTCTGGATACAGATGGTATTCTCCATTGCAGACAGCCCAAAATTGTCCCTGATTGTTGCACTGAAGGGATGAGCAAGTCCATTAAGGTTGATCATCACTCCCATGTTGCTGTTAGGGTGTACAATGTTCTTCTGGTTCTGCTCATCTCACTCAGCATCAGTTCATGCAAATCCTTCCAGGCTTCCCTGTATTCCCATTCCTCCTGGTTTCCAATAGAACAATAGTGTTTCAAACCATACATATACCACAGTTTGCTAAGCCATTCCACAATTGATGGACATTCACTCAGTTTCCAATTCTTTGCCACCACAAACAGAACTGCTATGAATATTTTTGTATAAGTGAATTTTTTTTACCCTTTTTCATCATCAGTGGTATTGCTGGATCAAAGAGTATGCATTTTTATTGCCTTTTGGACATAATTCCAAATTGCTCTCCAGAAAGGATGGATGAGCTCACAGCTCCACCAACAATGTATTAGTGTCCCAGATTTCCCACATTCCTTCCAACATTGATTTTTGCTCTTTATGGTCATATAGAACAATCTGAGAGGTGTGAGGTGGTACCTCAGAGATGCTTTAATTTGCATTTCTCTAATAAGTAATGACATAGAGCAATTTTTCATATGACTATGGATTGCATAGATTTCCTCATCTGTAAATTTAGGTCAATAATTTTAAAATTTCCTGACTCTATTTTTAGGTCCGTTTTTGTCCAGATTTACATTGTCTTCTTTTTTTTATTCTTTTAGTTTTTTTATTGTTTTTTGATTTCTCATAAAATTTTTAACTCTCATTTGCTCAATTCTAACTTTTAAGGAGTTATTTCCTTCAGTGAGTTTTTGTACCTTTTCATCCATCTAACCAATTCCATTTTTTAAGGATTTTTTTTCCTTCAGTGAATTTTTGTTCCTCTTTTTCTATTTGGCTAACTTTGCTTTTTAAGGCATTATTATCCTCATTGACTTTTTGTATCTCTTTTACTATCTGTTCTGTTTTTTAAGGTACTATTTTCTCTAGCATTTTTTGTGTCTCCCTTATCTATCATGATTTTCTCTCAATATTCTTATTTCTCTTTCCAATCTTTCATCTACCTCTCTTCCTTGATTTTCAAAATCCTTCTTGAGCTCTTCCATGGCCTGCCATTAATTCATATTTTTCTTGGAGGTTTTGAATGTGGGAGTTTTGACTTTAATCTTCTTCTGAGTGTGTTTTCATCTTCCTTATCACCATAGTCAATTTTTTTTTCTGTTGTATGCTCATTTTCTCAGCCTATTTTTTGGCTTTTAACTCTTTGTTAAAGTTGGGCTCTGCTTTCGGGTTGGAATATATACTGGCCCAAACTTCAGGGGGTTTGTGTAATTGTAGGGAGGAGAACATTTTCAGGTCTTCCAAGATGGTAGGATCTAAGGAGACCACTACTCTCCTGGTCTGTGCTTTGGACTGTGAGTGACTACAAGTACTCTTTACTGCCCTGGAACTGTTAGGGGAAATCCATACTATGGCTGCAAGCTCTGGTGTTTGGTGATCCTCCTTACCTGAATATACCACCCAGGACCCCAACCTGGATCCAAGTATGTGCAAAGCCACAGAGCCCCCAGTGCCAGCCAATCTGTAATCTCCTAATGACTAATAGTTCAACCCCCTTAGGGTATTATGGGCTGACAGCTGTGGTGGCAGCTGCTGCTGCTGTTTCAGTGGCTTCTATGGCCTGCTCTTTGTTAGCTGGCATGGCGTGCATTGGATCGGGCTTGACTCTTACCCAGGTGTGACAGACCTTTCCTGACAACCTTCTAAGTTTTCTTGAGGTGGAAAATTATTTCATTCCGTCCTTTTGTACATTTTGCTGTTACAAGAATTGTTTTATGGCATTATTTGAAGGTGTTTAGAGGCATTTGGGGGAGAGCTTAGGCAATCATTGCCTTTTCTCTGCCTCCTTGGTTCTCCTCTTTAATGCGCTGGGTGTTATATAAAATCCTCCCAAAACACACTAATTATCTTACTTCTTTATATTTTTAAGAAAAAAGAGAAACTATTTCAGGCTAAGGCCATGGGAAGTATCAGACAGAAACAAAACTAAGAGTCATTTATTTTATTTTTTTCTGAAATCCTGTGTGGAAAGAATGTGGAAAAAATATTATGTTTTTTTAATCCAATTTTATATGATTAGAGGTTGTCTGTACCTACAATAACCCTAGTAACTCTCTAAAATGCTGGAGATGGCTACCAAATATTTGAGTCCCGTCAGTTTCTGAATCTAGGATTTGTTTGGGGTCCACCTAAACTGGTGTTTTGGGTTCCCCTGAGATGATTCATGCATGGCTTGTTTGCAGAAACCATTGTCAAAATCCAGTATAATATTAACCTTCCAAAGTCTACTTTGGAGGAAGCCATTATCCACTATGAAATGACCTAATAAATTTCTTTCTAAAACTATTTCAGAATTTGGGGTTCGTTCTTATGAATAACATCTGGATAATCATTTACCATGTATGAGTCAGAACAAACTCAGAAAGCCCCAAGATCCTTTTAGCATATGGCATCGATGAGGTTATTTCATGTGGGTGAGGCAAGATTTTCTTGGTGATGAACACAAGAAAGGCAGCCTGTTTATTTGGGGTGCCACCACACCCCAAATAGTGAGGACACCTCTTTTATAGTGACTGTGCTTATTGGCAGCATCAGTCACCTACCATGGGAGGAGGACATGTCAAAAACTTGCCAAGAGTGATGGATTGGGGCAGAACATGGTCACCTAAGAAGACTGAGTAAACATTTTTCACAGCTTTCTCTTCCATTGGACTGTGATTGAATCAATCCAGTCATGGCTGGACAATGAACAACTCACCCTATTTTAGTCTAGACAAATTTCTTAAAAAATTTTTTTTAATTTATACCTTTTTTAATTCAAGTTATTCTCATTTTGTACAAATAATGTTTTTTATACATTAATAAATTATTCTTGTTTAAGAGTAAACAAAATATCCCCCTCCCAAAAAAATATAGACTTGCTTGAGCGATAAAGTAAAGGGGAGAGAAAAAAATTAAAATTAAAATTAAAAAAATAATAGTAATAATTGTAGGTGGTGCAGTGGACGGAACACCAGCTCTGGAGCCAGGTGCCCCTGTACCTGAGCCCATATCCAGCCCCATACACCCAACAGTCACCCAGCTGTGTGACACGCAAGCCACCCCAACCCTACTGCCCTGCAAAAACCAAAAAAAAGAAAAAAAGACCCAAAATAAAATAAAATAGTAATAATAGTAGGGGCGGTTGAGTGGAAGACAGAGCACTGGCCCTTGAGCCTGGAGCACCTGGATCCAAATCCAGCCTCAGACACCCAACGATCACCCTGCTATGTGGCCCCAGGCAGGCCACCCAGCCCCATTTGCCCTGCACACCCCCCCAAAAAATAATAATAATAAAAAATGTGCTTCAGTCTGTGTTCCAACACCACCAACTCTGTCATGGGTGGATCACATTCTTTATGATAAGTCCATCACAAAAGTTACTTCCATATTTTTCCACCATTGCCATTGCTGATCATAACTCCCTCCTTTCATATTTCTCCACTACCATGTACTATATTTTCTCTCTCCTTTCACTCAGACCCTGCTGTAGGGTAGCTGAGTGGCTCAGCAGACAGATCCCTGGCCCTGGAGCCAAGAGACCCTGAGCCCCCATACCACCCCTTAGTCCCAGCATCCACCTGGCCCTATGGTGCCAGACAGGCCTTCCAATCCCAGCCCCTTGCAAGAAGTAAAAAAGAAAATGTGTTATATCTGACCATTCTCCCCCCATGGTCCATCCTCTCCTCCATCACTCACATCCCCACCCCTTCCCTTTGTCCCCCTTCTCTTCTTCTTACTCCAGATGCCTATACCCCACTGAGTATATATGCTGTTTCCTCTCCTAGCCACCTCTGATGAGAGCGAAGATTCCCTCATTCCTCCTTGCCTTCCCCCTTCCATATCATTGCAATAGCTCATTGTAATAAAGAAAAATCTTTTTATATGAAATATCTTAGCTTATTCCTCCTCTCCTTTTTCTTTCTCCCATTACATTTCCCTTTTATCTATTGACTCCAGTTTTACACCACAATATTTCTTCAAATTCAGTTTTCTCCTGTGCTTCATCTATAAAAGCTCCTTCTACCTGCTCTGTTAATTGAGAAGGTTCATATAAGTATTATCAGTGTCATCTTTCTATACAGGAATACATGCAGTTCATCATCATTAAGTCCCTCGTATTTTGCCCTTCTCCTCCAATCTCTATGCTTCACCTGAGTCCTGTATCTGAAGATCAAACCTGTTCAGCTCTGGCCATTCCAACAGGAACATTTGAAATTCCCTGGTTCATTGAAAGTCCATCTTTTTCCCTGGAAAAGGACATTCAGTTTTGCTGGGTAGTTGATTGTCAGCTGATTCTAAGCTCTTTTGCCTTCTGGCAATACTTCCAGTATACTATATTCTAAGCCCTAAGAGCTTTTAATGTAGTTGCTGCTAAGTCCTGTGAGATCTTGACTGCAGCTCCATGGTATTTGAATTGTGTCCTTCTGGCTGCTTGTAATATTTTATCTTTGACTTGGGAGTTCTGGAATTTGGCCATAATATTCCTAGGGGTTGGTTTTTTAGGATCTCTTTCTCAGGGGGATTGGTGGATTCTCTCCATTTCTATTTTGCCCTCTGCTTCTAGGATATCAGGGCAATTTTCCTGTAGTAATTCTTTGAAAATGATGTCAAGGCTCTTTTCCTGATCATGACTTTCAGGTATTCCAATAATTTTTAAATTATCTTTCCTAAATCTGTTTTCCATATCAGTTGTTTTTTCAATGAGATATTTCACATTTTCTTCTAATTTTTCATTCTTTTGGTTTTGAAGTATTGATTCCTGATTTCTATTTTTTCTTTTTTTTAGGTTTTTTTTTTGCGAGGCAAATGGAGTTAAGTGGCTTGCCCAAGGCCACACAGCTAGGTAATTATTAAGTGTCTGAGACTGGATTTGAACCCAGATACTCCTGACTCCAGGGCCGGTGTTTTATCTGAGTCCTGATTTCTCATAAATTCATCAGTCTCCCTGAGTTCTATTCTTTGTCTGAAGGATTTGTTTTCCTCAAAGAGCTTTCTTATCTCCTTTTCCATCTGGCCAATTCTGTTTTTTAAAGCATTCTTCTTCTCAATGACTTTTTGAACTGTTTTATCCATTTGACCTAAACTGGTTTTTAGCATGCTATTTTCTTCAGCATTTTTTTGGATTTCCTTGACTAAGCTGCTGACTTTATTTTCATGTTTTTCCTGCATCTCTCTCATTTCTTTTCCCAGTTTTTCTTCTATCTCCCTCATTTGATTTTCAAAGTCTTTTTTGAGCTCTGTCATAGCCTGAGCCCAAATTCTGTTTTTCTTAGAGTCTTTAGCTGCAGGAGCTTGTGCTTCCTCATCTTCAGACTGAGTGTTTTGATCTTTCTTGGGCTCACAGGCAAAATATTTCTCAATGGTGTTCCTCTTGTTTCTTTGCTTGCTCATTTTCAAAGCCTAAGCCTGTTTTTGGGGTGCTTCCTGAGCTTTTGGGACACTCCCACGAGGATCTCAGTATGTGAGGCTCTGTCCTCCCTCCTGGTCTGTGAATGACCATAAGCCTCCCCTCTGCTATGGGGCTGAGGTGAGAGGGGGCCTAGACTGCAAGCAGGATATGAATGTGGTCAGAACCCCATCATCCTGTTCCAGGGACAGAGGACAGAGCTCGGCAGTCTCTCTCTTCACTCCCCTCCTGAGGTTCAATGGGCTCATGCCCTGGGGCCTCCTGCTTCCTGGCTCACCTGCTTCTGTTTCTTGGATCTGGACTGCAGCAAGACCACATTGCTCGTGTGCCCTGAAGGTTGGGCTTCATGTGCTCTCTCTGGCAGAAGTCTCCCACTGTTCCCTCAGGTTGTGCCAGGTGCTCCCTGGGGTGTAGCTCAGGAAACTCCCCCACTACTGTGAGCCATGGCTCAAGTTCTTTCACTCTGGCGGGCTGCCCCTCCAACCCTGGGGAGCAGAGCCTTTCTGCTCTTTTCCAGTTTACCTTGAGTAGGAGAACTGCCATACTTTTTGTTTGTACATCATCTAATTTCCCACTTATTCCTCTTTCTCCCCTCCCCAGGGCTGTCCCTTTTAATAAATAACTTGAAGAGAAGAAATAAAAAAAGTTCAACCAAACTATGTTTAAAAATCTAATATTTTATATAGACAGAATTCTATACCCATAGTCCTCCACTTCTGCAAAGAAAATATTCTGGAAGACTTTTTGTTATTTCATTTCAGCAGACTAGGTGCTAGAGATGAAGAACAAAAATGGAAAACAGCCTGCCCTCAAGGAGCTTAAGTTCTACTGGAGGATTTCTTAACCCAAGTTAAACATGATGGTTAGAAGAGGGAACAAGCCCTAACAAACAGTTCCTGTAGGGAAATCTGAAAAATCTTCCTAGAAGAAGCAGCACCTAAGATGGACCTTGGAAGAAACTGGGCTCTGCCAGAGGTATAGGGGAAGAGGGAGCACTCCAGAAGGGGAGACAGTGGACAAAGGCAAGAAGGTGAGAGATGGGGGGGGTGGAGCCAAGATGGCAGTGTGAAGATAGAGTTTCCCAGGAACTCCAACCCCCCAACCCCCCCAAATGATGGCTCTAGCCAAAATTTAGAGGGGCAGAACCCACAGAAAGACTGAGTGATACATTTCCCCAGTCCAAGACAACTTAGAAGTTCTGTGGGAAAGGTGTGTTTCACTAGGACCTGGGGTTGGGAAAAAAGCTGTGGCACAGCCCAACCTGGTCCAGCCCAGCCCATCTCAGCCCAGAGATCACTGGCAACAGCATGAAGGGATGGTGAGAGAACTCTGCTGCACCTGGGTGAGTGTAGAATAAGGAGGAATAGGGAGAAAGCAGCCTACACCCCCAGAGACAGTAAGGGAAGTCTGCAGAGATTTCTGGATCTCTTCTTATAGCCCCAGGGCAGAGGGCAGTGCTGTGGTCATCTACATATCAAAGCACAGACTAGAGAGCATAAGACCTTGGAGGAATAAAGATCCCAATGTGGTATCCCCCCCCCAAAAAAAAAACCAACCCCAAAGCTTTGGAAGTGCTGTAAATTAGTCTTGGGCTGAGGAAATGAGGAAAGAACAGAAAAAGAAGAATCTGACCATAGAGAATTATTTTAGTCCCATGGAAGATCAAAACACATACTCAAGTGATGACAAAATCAAAGCTTCTGTATTCAAAACCTCCAAGAGCAATAGAAAATTGGCTCAGACTATGGATGAGCTCAAAAAAAGACTTTGAAAAGCAATTAAGGGAGATGGAGGAAAATTGGGAGGAGAAATGAGAACAATGCAGAAAAATCATGAAAACCAAATCAAAAGCTTGGTGAAAGATATACAAAAAATATTGAAGAAAATAATATGTTAAAAACCAGTTCAGGCCTAATGGAAAAAAGCAAAACAAAAGGCAACCAATTGGAAACAGAGGTAAAAAAGCTCTCTGAAGAAAATAACTCCTTCAAATGCAAAATGAAACCGAAGGAAGCTGATGACTTTGCAAGAAAGCAGGAAGAAATCAAACTCTTCCAGAAAAGTCAAAAATTAGAAGAAAATGTGAAATATCTCACTGGAAAAACAACCAACCTTGAAAACAGATCCAGAAGAAATAATTTAAAAATTATTGGGCTATCTGAAAGCCATGATTAGGAGAAGAGCCTAGACTTCATTTTTCAAGAAATAATACAGCAAAATTGCCCTGAGATCCTATAAGCTGAGGGTAAAATAGAAATTGAAAGAATTCACTGGTCACCCCCTGAAAGAGATCCCAAAAGAAAAACTTCCAGGAATATTATAGCCAAATTCAAAAACTCCCAAATCAAAGAGAAAATTCTAAAAGCTGACAGAAACAAACAATTCAACTATCAATGTTCCATAATCAGGATCACAACAGGATCTGGCAGCATCTACATTAAGGGCTTGTAGGGATTAGAATATGATATTCTGGAAGGCCAAAGATCTTGGTTTACAACCGAGAATCAACTACCCAGAAAAACTGAACATCCTCTTTCAGGGGAAAAGATGGCCTTTCAATGAAACAGGGGACTTTCAAACTTTCCTACTGAGATGACCAGAAAGTTTGATCTCCAAGTACAGGACTGTGGTGAACCATAGAGGGAGTGGAAGAGAGGGACTAATGATGAGGAACTTGATGATGCTGAACTGTTTGTATTCCTTCATGGGAAGAAGATATTGATAACTCATGAACTTTCTCATTTATAAGAGCTGTTAGAAGAAGCATATATAGACAGAACATAGGAAGGAGAGGAATATAATGGTATAATATAATAAAAAATGGAGTCAATGGGCGATGGGGGAAAGTATTTGGAGGAAGGAAAAGAAGATGAAGAAAAAGCTGAGAGATTTCACATAAGAGTCAAGAAAAAGCTTTTTCAATGGAGTGGGGGGGAAGGCAAGGAGGAAATGAGTGAGCATTCCTTCTCATTGGAAATGGCTCAGAGAGGAAATGACATATACACTTAATAGGGTGAGGAAATCTGTCTTACCCTGGAGAAGGATGGGAGGAAAGGGACAGGATGAAGGGGAATGGGGGAGGGAAGGGGGAATAGGTGATAGAAGAGAGGGAAGATCGAGGGAGAGGGTACTCAGATACAACACACTTTTGGACAGGGACAGGATGAAAGGAGAGAGAGAATAGAATAAATGAGAGTGCGGAGGAACAGAGTGGAGGTACAGCTAGTAATAGCAACTGGGAAAAATACTGAAGCAACTTCTCTGGTGGATTTATGATAAAGAAAGCAACTCACCTCAGGGACAGAGTCATTGAAATCTGAACACAGACTGAAGTACAACTTTTTTTCTCTCTCTATTCTTGAGGTTTCTTATCTTCTTTGGGGGGGGGAATTTGTTTTTACTCTTATGTTTACTTTTTTTGGTTTTGTTTTGTTTTGTTTTTTCAAGGCAATGGGGTTAAGTGGCTTGCCCAAGGCCTCACAGCTAGGTAATTATTAAGTGTCTGAAGCCCGACTTGAACTTAGGTACTCCTGACTCCAGGGCCAGTGCTCTATCCACTGCACCACCTAGCCGACCCTGCTTACTCTTATAACATTCAATTTACATCAATGTATGGCATGGAAATAATGTAGAAAGTGTTAGACAGCCTTCTGTGGGGAGGGAGAAGGGAGGAGGGAAAAAAATTGTAGAATTCAGAGTCTTGCAAAAAATTATGGGTACATATGGAAAACAAATAAAATGTTAAAATATTTTTAGGTTTTTTCATAAAGCAAATGGGGTTAAGTGGCTTCCCCAAGGCCACACTGCTAGGTAATTATTAAGTGTCTGAGACCGGATTTGAACCCAGGTAGTCCTGGCTCCAGGGCCGGTGCTTTATCTACTACGCCACCTAGCTGCTCCCTTAAAATGTTAAAATATAAAAAAAAAAAAGGCAAGAGATGGCTTGCCTACTTCGGAGAAGGACAAGACCACCGTTTTGGCTTCATACAAGGAGTGTGTGATGGGGAGTAATGTGAAAACAGCCTGAAAAAGTCAGCTAGAGCTGAGTTTTTGGGGTTTCTATGTCTCAGCAAGTTATATGAGATTTTAAATGCCAGGCAGAAGATTGATAGTTTATCCTAGAAGTGATCAGGAACCTCTAAAGTTGGTTGAGCCAAAGAGTGACATAGTATGGAAGTGTCCTTTCAAAAAAAAATATTGCTATATAGGAGGGACTGGAGGGGATTGATTGGGAGGCAATTATACATAAGAGTTTAAGCACTAGAACCACTGGATGTCCTCTTTTCTCTACTTAATTCTAATTTTTCTTGGATCTCATTTCTCTTTGGGGGCTGTAAGGTAGTGCTGCAGCAGATAGAGTGCTGGGCTTGGAATCAAGAAAACTCTTCATGAGTTCAAATCTAGCCTCAGACACTTAGTAGCTGTGTGACCCTGGGCAAGTCACTTTACTTTGATTGCCTCATTTTCCTCATCTGTAAAGTGATCTGGAGAAGGAAGAATTAGGACTGAACAACATTTCTCTTTTGGCATGTAAGCTTTTTGAGTGCAGGGGCTCTCTTCTTTGTATAGTATCCATTTCGCACAGACCAAGTCTCTAGATGCCTGGAGAGTTCTCCCTTCTACCCAGAGTCTCCTGGCTTCCCTCTCTTACTTTAAGCCTCAGTCTAGATGCCATCTTCTGCAGGAGGTCTTTTCCAATATCCCTGTCAGTGTCTTTCCTCTTAGACTACCTTGCATCCGTGCTAGCTAAAGGTCACTTATTATTAGTCTTTCATGGTCTAATTTAACTATCCAAGATTACCTTGATTAAAATGCAAACTCCAGGGGTGGCTAGGTGGCGCAGTGGATAGAGCACCGGCCCTGGAGTCAGGAGTACCTGGGTTCAAATCTGGTCTCAGACACTTAATAATTACCTAGCTGTTTGCCTTGCAAAAACCTAAAAATATTGCAAACTCCATGCAGTAGAGTCTGGGTTTGCTTTTTCTTTGTATTTCCTAGGACTTAGCTTGGCTATTTGCAGTAAGTTCCTGATGAATGCTTGATGATTGAGCATGGAGATACTGGACATGGACATGGAAACTCATACATGTATCATAAATACTAAAAGATGTTAACACTGGAATGGAACTCAGAGATCATCCAACTGTCTCACTTTATAGATGAAGAAATCATGGCCGTGGAATGCTTAGGGGACTTGTCCAAGGTCATACAGTTTGGGGCTTGAATTCCCAAGTTTCTATAGGTAACCAGAATTTCCCTGGCTCTCAGATGACAAAGATCCTGCTATATTTATTGGGGGATGGGGACAAGGTAATGGGGACTGCTCACTTTTCTGACTTATTGTTCTCCCTCTCTCTTATAAAATACAAGGAAATTACTCTATTACCCCACCCAGTGTATGGTCATTCATTCCTCTTAAGCACAACAGTGTATATTTATAAGTTTAAAAAAATGGGTCAACATGTATATGTGACCAGGAGGATCACAGAGCCTCTCAGCTTCAACCTAATTGTCTTTTAAGTCATAAAATTTCTTCTGAACTTGACTGTGTAGGGGTCTAATTAAATTCTTTTGGGCAGATTTTCCTCTTCCTCTCTGGTCTCTGGGAGAGCATTGCACAACTATATACTGGGCTTTCTCAAAAGCAGACTTGCCAGAGAATGGAGGGAAGACTCATACCTGTGAGAGATTTCAGAGATATCTATTTAAAGATTTAATAAAGATTTTGCTGAATGAGGTTACTTCTTGATTTCATCCTTCAAAATTTCTTAAGGAGTAATAGGCTACTTCTTCCCTGCCATGATGGTGCCAGTTACATATTTGACCTTGGGCAAATGACTTCAATTCTCTGGAATTCAGTTTCATCATTTGGATAGACTATACCCATTGGCACAAGAGATTGTCTTCATGTAGGTGGGATTCTTTCTCCCTAAGTTCATGTTGCCAGGGTGGGTGGAGGTAGCCTCAAGTTTTGCTCAACAACAGAAGTCTTTACTTTGCTATTATAGAGAGAGCCAGAAGGGAAAAGTTGAACAAAAGGGCATGTATGGGGGAGGGTACCAAAATGGCCACCTGTACACATTAGACCAGTGAAGAGATTCCCCAAAAAAACCCACAATGCGTCTGCTTTACAGTTTTGCCTTGGGTGAACAGGGAAGAAGAGTACTATACTAATGATTGGGGTAACAAGGCACTTTCCATAGGTCTGCCTTATTATAAGGGCCTTTCAATCTCTAAGCATCATAGTGAAGGGGAAAGAATTCTAGTTTCAGGGTTAAGAGGTTAAGAGCATGTGTTTAAATCTCAGCTCTGCTATTAATGGGCTCTCCTTAATTAATCTCTCATATCCTTCCATTCTTCTGATTAATAAAGGTATTGGACCAGACATGACTCAGCTTGGGTAGCAGAGCCTTTTGACCAGCTGAAGTCAGAGAGAAGGATCAGTACACTTCCCACTCATGCAGGCAGCTAGCTCTTAGTTTAATCCAAAGAGACCAGAAGTCTGATTGATTCCATTGGACTGGACCACCTCTAAAGTTCCTCCCAGAACTAATTCTATGATCTTAATAGTAGTAATAATAACTGACATTACATGCACCTCATAGCCAACAATGTGTTAAATGTTTTACAAATATTATCTCATCTACTACCCTCACACCAACCTGGGAGGTAAGTGCTATTATTATCATACCCATTTTACAGATGAGGAAACTGAGGCAAAAGTAACTTACCCAGGATCTCACAGCTAGTGAATGTCTAAGGTTGTATTTGAAATCAGGTCTTCCTGACTCTAGGCCAGGAGCTCTATCCACTGCACTATCTGGTGACCCCCATCATTTTACCTACATATTAACAAAACTTTAGGGGAAGCTAGGTGGCACAGTGGATAGAGCAGCAGCCCTGGAATCAGTAGTACCTGAGTTCAAATCCAGTCTCATAGACTTAATAATTGCCTAGCTGAATGACCTTAAATAAGTAAAATTTAAAAAAAACTTTATGTGAATTTAAAGGGTTTCACAGTATAGAGAGTGGAACATTTGAGTTAAAACCTTGGACACTTATTAGCCTACATATATAATCTCTGCCATCAGTTTCTCCATCTGTAAAATGGGGATAATAATACCACTTCCACCCTAAGGGTGTTATGAGAGTCAAATGACACATGTGAAATACTTTGGATAAAGGTTTTTACTACTTAAAGCATTTTACTACTTCTAGTTATTGTTGCTGTCATTGAATATATCATATTGTCCAAATGTAGAAAATGGAGAGATGTACATTATCGTCAGATGGAATTGACACTGGCTGTCTGGCCAGACTCAGAGTTCTCATTCTTGGTTCAAAGGCAATATGGGAGGAGATTTTGAATGTAGTGCTATGGGAATCTATGCTTGTCCCTGATCTGTTTATCATTTGCATCAGACTTGGATTAAAGACACAAATAGCAGGCTTGTCAAGTTGATAGATAACAGAAAACCTAGAAGACACAACTAATACATTGAACGATAATTGAGCCAGGATTCCAAAGGATTGGTAGTCTCACATACACTAGACTGAATCAACTAAAGAGAAATTCAGAAGAGATCAATGTAGACCCTGACACTTGGGTACCAAAATTCAACTTCCCATGTTCAAGATGGAGGTCACATAATTAACATTTTGTATCAAAAAGATCTGGGGTTTTAGGTGGGTTGGGACCTCAGTATGAAGCAGCAGCATCAGAATGGCAGCACCCAAAAACTAAGATGATCTTAGGCTGCATGAAGGAACTTCTCAAAGTTCCTCTGTACTCTGCCTTGTTCAGATCTTATCTCTAGTGTGGGAGTGAGTCCTGGGCACCAGGTTTTAAGATAGACTTTGATAAGTTAGAATTTGTCCAGAGAAGGTAACCGTGTTAGAGAAGAGTCTTCAATCTTTGTCAAATGAGGAACTGTTGCAGGAACTAGGTATGGAAAAGGGTGGGGCATGATGATGACCATCTAATATTTGAAGGACTGTTGTATAGAAAAGCAATTAGATTTATTGTGTTGGGCTCCAGAGGGAAGAAGATGTTGCAAAAAAAATCAAATGTATTTAAGATTCAATATCCAGAAAAACCTCCCAATGATGTGAACTGTCCCCAAGTGGAAGGGAGGTGGATTTCCCCCTCCTTGGAGGTCTTCCAGCAGAGACTAGATGACCACATGTGATGTATGTTATGGTAGGGATTCTTTTCATGCATGAGCAGTACTGGATGGTCCCTGAGTTCCCTTCTCATTCATTTTCAATGAATCCTTTGTTAGACAAATCCATTTCATTGTTTTGTTTCCCCTGCTCATCAACCTGGGATCATCCATGCTTATATCTTAGGAGGATTCAGACCAGGACCTAAGCTCTGGGCCAACCCAACAATTTGTCACCAAATGCCCACTTTTATTGAAGGCATTAGCTACCCCTAGACCACATCTGTTCTTGGGGAAGATGGGGAGATTTTAATTGCTCAGCTCCCTCATTTGTAAAAAATAGGAATAATAAGAATAGCACTCACCTTCCAAGGTTGTGGTGAGGATAAAAAGAGATGATCATTTGTAAAATATTCTATTAATAGTGGAGCATCTAGGTGATGGGTGCTTAGAGCACCTGGCTTTGAATCTGGAAGATCTGAGACTGAATCTGGCCTCAGATACTTACCAGTTTTATAAACCTGGGCAAATAATTTAGCTCTGTCTTAATTTCCTCATCTGTAAAATGAACTGGAGAAGAAAATGGCAAACCTCCTCAGTATCTGCCAAAAAAATCCCAAGTGGAGTTATGAAGTTAGACGTGATTGAAAATGACAGTGAAAATGACTCAATTTAAATGCTAGCTATTTAAATTAGCTACTGCTGTAAGAGTGAGGGAAGAACAGTTGGAAAAGAGAAGTGACCTGGTCTTAGATGCAACAGAAGGATGAAAATTCATTTCCTCTTTGAAAATTCATTTGCCCTTATAAATGCATGCTTTTAAGTGAAACTTAAACAGTCAGTTCTCCAGTTTGATGCTAACAGACAATGGATTCAGTAGTTGGTTTTCTTCTCTTCTGCCCTTGGGTTCAAATGCCCAGAAGAACTCTCCAAGAGTGTAATTGTAGAAAAAGTACTGACTTACATTGGTGGAGGGAATTTCTTTATCTAGGAATTCCTATGAATTGATGGCTTCAGTCCTAATTCTAGCCAGAATCCCACTTTACAAAAAGTCATTGATTAAAAGATAACAAGAAATACCATTGATAACCCATGCAGAAATTACCTTCCAGAGGTAACATGGAGGATTTGCATATTAAGTTCAAAAATCATCTATTTTAACATTAGAAATTGAATCCTTTTCCCCTGCCATGATGCAGAGGGATCTACTCCTAAATTCTCAAGCACAATACTGGCTATAAAAATATTTTGAAATCTTGTTTTAAAATTTCACCTTCATTTCAATACTGTTAGTACAATTAATTTTAAAGTCCTAGACTCATCTGTTGAACATGAAAAAAAATTCAAGAGAAAAATCCTTATGAAGTAAATAAATCCAGTCACATTAAAAATCTCTGCCCAACTCAAAGAGGAAATAATATAAAGACTCAATTGGGTATAGAAATTTAATCTTCTCCTAGAGGGAAATAGGAGAGGAAAGGGATGGGGAAAAGGAAAGGGGAGGGAAAGCAGGGATATAGGTAATAGAAGAGAGGAAAGATCATGGGAGAGGGTAATGAGATACAACACACTTTTGAGGAGGGACAGGGTGAAAGGAAAGAGAGAGTAGAATAAATGGGGGTGGGGAGGAATAGGATAGAGGGAAATACAGCTAGCAATAGCAACTGGAAGAAAAAATACTGAAGCAATTTCTCTGATGGACTTATGATAAAGAATGAGATCCATTCTAAAGACAGAATTGATAGTATCTGAATACAGACTGAAGCACACTTTTTTTCTCTCACTTTATTTTTCTTGCAATTTCTCTTTGTGTTTGTGTGCGTGTGTGTGTGCGCAAGCGTGCACGTGTGTGTGTGAGATTATGTTTACTTTTACAATAAGACTATTGTAATATGAAAAAAAATCTCTGCCCAAATCTATGTTTCAAAGGTTTTCTTCACATTGGCATGTTTCTTTGTTTCTTTGGTTGTTTGTGGACTGAGAACTTTAAAGCATTCGTCAATTATTTGTATCTTTTTCAAGAATTATGGTTTTGTTATACTCATCACTGATGATCTGTGGTCTTAGGCAAAATCACAACCACAAAAATGACTCTTCAACAGTATATAGAACATTCTGTATCTTTCTCCAAGGACGGAGGATCACTGTTATTTTCTCAGCAGTGGAATAACACCATGAAAATTTCAAACTGTGTTTGTTCTTTCCCTGTAATATAAGCTCATCCCTGATTTTATTACCTGTAGTTCCTAAAATGGAGTTCTTAATTTAATGAACCTAATTCCATTTAGTGGCAAATGGAAAAGAAAACCACAAGGAAAACCGGCAGCATATAGAATAACTGGGGAAAACCTTTGGAAAATGTAAAAGGCTAATGAAGGGCATGTGAAATGGGGATATTTAAATAGACTAGGTAAATAGTGTCTAATCCCTTTTTGAGTTTAACAGGAAACAGAATATATATCTAGATACTTCAAGCCAAGCATATAAGCTACGATGTACATTTTCTATTTCCTTTTTGTTGAACTTCCTGTGTGGCCAAGTCCAGAGTATTAATTGCTGTGAATGATGCAATGGGTTGACGGATACTTTATCAGGGAGGAAATCTTCTAAAGTATTCAGGTCCCTGATTATCTTTTGTTTCACTTTGAATATACAAATGGAATTCCACTCAGATGGAAAGTAGAGAAAACTGATGGACCTGGGGTAGGGTCAAGAGTCCCAAAGAAAAAAATCAATGACTGGGAAATTCAGGGCTGATGTTACTGATCAAATTTCAATACCTGTGTGAACCCATCTCAGTTTTGTCATCCTTAAGATGGGGAGGTATGGGCTCAATGACTTCTCAGGTCCTTTTCAGCTTGAAATCTATGATCATGTGCTGTTTTTATCATTCCTATTTCTGTTGCAGGAAATCAGGGTCCCTCAGAATCAGACTCTCCCATCCCTCAGAGAGAAGAGGGGAGACAGTCACCTAGGAAATAAACAGGACTTTCTGGAACATTTCTCTTACACAGATTTTTTTTTAACTTTAGGAAGGAAGCACTGAGTACTTGATGTTTTTTCCTCTGAATCAGATTACAGAAATTTTTCTTAAGTATTGTTTATCCTGTTTCAGGGAAGGAATGAGGATGTTAAGAGCCTGAAAATCACTTTTATTTATAAAGTGTAATTTTTGAAAAGTTTTGTATGAACTGATTCCATCTAATAGAAATATTTCAGAGGTTAAAATATGGGAAGTCGCAGAATGACAAAAGGATAAGGATATTATATTACCTATTAACTCTTGAGAATTAAAGAACTAAGAATTAATGAAATAGGAGTAAGATGAAAAAGCTACAAAGTAACGAAGGGGGCTGGAAGGGGAGAAAGATAGAGAGACAGAGAGAGGGAGAGAGAGTGAGAGAGCGAGAGACAGAGACAGAGACACAGAGAAAGACAGAGAGAGACAGTGACAGAGACAAAAAGACACAGAGAGAGAGAGATGGGAGGAGGGAGGGAGAGGGAGGAAGAGGGAGAGAGAGAGAGAGTGGAAGAGGAAGAGGGAGAAGGAGACAGAGGGGGAGAGAGGAAGAAAGAGGGAGGAAGAGGGAGGGGAAGAGAGAGCAAGACGGACAGAGACAGAGAAAGGAAGGAGATCAAATGGCTATCACTTTCTCTGAACCTGGGTTTCTTTATTGCAAAAATGAAGGGGTTGGCTATGAATGAACTGGAATGGCATTGTGCCATAAGAAACAATGAATATGAAAATATAGAGTTAATAGGAAGCTTTGTATGAAGCGGTACACAGTGCAGAAAGCAAGCCTAGAGAACAGAAGTTACAATAACTTAGATGAGGGTAAATGGCAATTACACTAACAAATAAATTGATGAATTATGCTTGTCTTATCAGAGAAATGAAGCCTAGGGATGTAGAGTACACAATACCCTGCCAGATCTGGGCACAGTATGGTTGGCTTTGCTTACATTTCTCTTATGTGAGGAGGAGGGGGGAGGAAGAAGAAGGGGTGAAAATGAGGGAGGGGAGGAGGAAAAAGAAGAGGAAAGGATGAGGAGGGGGGAAAGGAGGTGGAGGGAGAGGAAAGGGAGGAAGGAGGGAAGAAGAAGAGGAGGAGGGAGAGGAAGATAAGCACGAGGAAGGAAGATGAAAATAATGTGGTGAAAAGAGGCAGCAATAAAACTTTTTTTTTCTTTAAAATGAGGTTAGACTTCAGATGATCCTTTCAGTGTTAAACACTAAGTTATGTGTTCTTTTTCAGGAGAAAAGAAGAAAATTCAGGATGATTATGTCTTGTAACCCCACAACCAAGTTAGACAGAAAATCAGAATACTGGATGAAGATAAAGGTTTTCCCACTTGTCAGTAAATCAAATTTTCTATTTTATTGAATGGTCGTGTTATTGCTGTTGTTGTGTCTGCCTCGAAGACTAATTGTCCCTAGGATTTTCTGGGCCACAAGTACTGGAGTGGTTTGCCATTTTCTTCTCCAGTTTTAAGTAAGCAAAGGTTAAGTGACTTACCCAGGGTCATGTAGCTAGTTAAGTTCTTAAGTCACATTTGAACTCTGGACTTTCTGACTGCAGTCCCCAGCTGCTCTATTCACTGTGGCCAAATAGCCATCCCAGTTATTGTATTGTATAGAGTAGATGTTAACTGGTTAACTATAGTTATTTAAATAAATAACTATTTAAACTAATTAAATAACATTATTGTTGTTATATAATTTGAATTGATTTCTGAGAGGTCACTGGTAGAAAAAGATCAAAAATTGTGAGTTAACAGGTACTTACAATCCCAGCATTTTACAGAGAAGGATGTAGGTCCAGTAATGGTAGAGGATCCATTAGACTTAGAACCAGAAAGAATCTTAGAGACCATGAAGTCTAGTTCTCCCATTTTATAGGTGAGTCAACTGAGGCCCAACAAGATGAATTGATATAAGTCTTAAGTGCCAGAGGAAAGATTTGAATCCTAGTGCTTTAATTCCAGGGATTATTGTGTCACTTTGATGAAACAGCTCACTATTAAATTAAGATGATTTTTAAATTCTTACTTTTTGAGACTCAATGGAGAAAAGTGGTATCTGTAGTTCTCTTGGAGAGAGAGGACCATGGAAGCTTGATTTGGAATAACTTGTTAGCTATGTGATTTTACATGAGTCACTTAATTTTTTGAAGTCTCAGTTTGAAGTCTCATCTTTCAAATGGGTATAATACAGGAGCCCTTCCCCTGCCCCTCACAAAGCATATACAACTATTTTCTACCTAATGACCATCTATATGCCTCTTTTTATATCCTCTGATCTCAGAACAGAGTCTCACATATAACAGGTGCTTAATTAATCTCTATTGATAAACTGAATTTGTAACCAACGGTTAAGGAAGAGAAGCTCTGGAAAGATATGGGATCTTCACTTTGAATCTTTCTGCCTTTCTATTACTAGAGAAATTCCATTGAAAATGGGATTCTAGGATATGGCTAAAAAGCAATCTGCCAGGTGGGCTAAAATAGTCAATTCCTAGAAGAGAACTAAGGAAGGTGGAGAGAGTCCTTGATTTGAAGCCAAAATATTTGGGGTTGAATCCAGTCTTTGCTAGTCAATATCTTGGTGACCTTGGGTCAGTTAATGACCTTCCTTGGCTTTCAGCTTCCTCCTCATTTGTGATGGTGGAGTTCACTTAAGCATTCCTAAGATGGATCATGTTGCCCATAAAGGTTCATTAGATTAGTTGCTTGGGGAAGTGTGCACTTATCTTTCCCCCAAATTTCCCTGCTTCAGATCTTTCCTGTTCCTCTCCACAGCATATTATTGTAAAGACAATTTGGAAAGACTTAAGAATTCTGATCAAACCAATAAGCAGATGGTTTCCAAGGACTCATGATGAAATGCTATCTACCTCCCAGATAGAAAGTTGATGGACTTAAGAGTATAGATTGAAGCATATTTTCTTTTTTCCATCCAACCAGGTTTCCTTCCTTTTTTTTTCCTTCTTTTCTTCCTTCCTTCCTTCTTCCTTTTTTTGAGGGGGGGAGATAAGACCAGTGAGAGTTTGTTTTGCTTGCCTGTACATGTTGGTAACAGAGTTTGTCTTTCTTGCCTTCTCAGTGAGCAGGAAAGGGAGAGAATTTGGAAATGCAAATAAAATTGAATTTTTTAAAAAAAATCCTATTTTCTACAGGAAGTCTTTTTTGAGTTTTTCTTAATTCTAGTACCTTCTCTCTGTTGACTATTTCCAATTTCTCCTTGTATTCCCTAATTGCTCTGCAGTACTATGCATGTACTAGAGCTTACCAAAATTAAAGCTATTTGAAAGCAAGTATCTGGTAACTTTGTAGAAGATGAGGTATTCTTTTTATTTTCTATTTGTTTTACATATAAATATAGACACACATCACACACATACACACACACACACATATATATCTGTGAAGTTCAGATGAATTTGTTATTTGCACACACACCTTCATATGTGACATGTAGTATATAACTTACATGTTATCTTCAGGTATAGCAATCAGAAATATATGTGTGTATCTTTAGTAGTGAGTCAGTGTGCTCAGACTCCTAGGAGCCTACTGCTAAATTTTCATTTGCAAATCAGAATTCATAAATGTATGAAAAATCAGGAAATGTTTCAGATTACAACTTGGTTTATTGTTTATTGATTGCCTAAAGTTAAGAAACTGATGAAAAAAAGTTGATAATGCAAGCAAACTTTAAAAAGTGTTCTGTGGTTTATGAAGAGCTGGTTGTAAAAGATTTAACAGCTCACCTTTGGATGTGAATGTTATTATATATGTATATATATATATATATATTTATGTATATATGTTTTGTATATCTATTAGATACATGTAATATTCTAAATATAAGTTAGTATCGAATAGCTAAATAATTTAAGTCTAATAACCTCAGATCATCGATTTAGATCTGGAATGGAACTTGAAGACTCATTTAATCCAATGTCTTCATTTTATAGATGAGGCGACTAAGACCCAGGCAGGCTAAATTTTGCCCTGGGTCACAGAAGTAGTTTTTTGTTTGTTTTCTTTTCTTTTTAGGAGAGCTAGGATTTGAACATAAATCCTTCCAATTCCAAATCCATGGTTTCTTTCCACTGGGTCACATGGCCCCTTTGTTTATCTATTGTTTATAGATACATTTACATATGTCATATGGATACATACACATAAATGTAATACATATCTATTGACATAGAATTTAGGAGCTTGCTATATTCTAGAGATTGTGTGGTGCATATATACATATATTTATCAATGTGTTTGTTTGATTAGGACCTAGGTGGGGGTAACATTTAATTTAATTAATTTCATTTACAAATTTAATAACTGATTAAAAATATTATGGTAAGTATATGTGACTTTTTGTTTTTTTCTTTTTTAAAAAAAATATTTTGAGAGGGGAGGATGAGAAAGAAAGGAAAAAGAAAAAGAGAAAAGAAAAAAAGATCATTGAAACATTTTTAAAAGGCAAAAAGGAGAATTAGAAGGACGTTCAAAAGAAGATAATGACAAGCAGGAGATCTTTGAAACAAACATATTGAATTGATTATAAGGGTGTCCCCAAAGTCTTGGTGTACCCTGTATAGTCTATTTTTTAAAAAAGCAAACTGCATGCAATAGAAATTCATGATTCTCTTCCCCCTCTCATTCTTTAATATGTAGAAAAGCTTGTGTGTATTTGTATTTATCGATTTTAGAATATAAAAAACAAATGAAAGATTCTTTTCATAATCAATATGAAATTAATTTCTTTATTATTTCTAATTAGGTTAATAAGAAATGCTAATAAACATCTTCAAATGGGATAATTATGAGTCTCTGAAGGACAAGAACTGCTTTTTCAATTTTGTTTCCATCTTTATTTTCCCAGAATCTATAGCAGTGTCCTGTTCCCAGGAGGGATTCAATAAATTTGAATTTAATTGAGTTGAGTGAAATATTGAAGAGCAAATATTTAGCATATTTCACAAGTGGGTTGTTGCTTTAGCTAAGGAAGAGTAAAAGGAATGATTCAGCATAGAAAGTTGAGGTCAGGTTTAGAAGTAGAACAAGGTGCAAGCTCTGTGGTTACCGTTCTGGCAACATGAGACCATTTTACTAGAAAAGGGCCAATCTGGCCTCTTGATTCATCCTGGAAAAAAATGTGTGTATGTTTCTGTGTGTCGTGAGTTGTGTGTGTATATGTGTGTGTGTGTGTGTGTGTGTGTGTGTGTGTGTGTGTGTGTGTGTAAAAGCAAATTGCTACTTTTCATGTTATTGTCTTTTTGGTATTGAAAATATCCCTGTAAAGAATCCATCATCTTCCCCATGCATTAGACTCACAACCTAGGAGTCATCCTGGATTGCTCACTGTCTCTTACCTGCCATGTCCAAGCTGTTGCCAAGACATATTTATTTCACCTTCTTTCAAATGTGTCTCCTTCTTTTCTCTGATCCTTCCCCCACCGTGGTGCAGGTCCTTGTCACCTAACACCTAGATTATTAAAATTCCTGTAGTTGGATCTGTCTGCCTCAAGTCTCACCCCACTCCAATCCATTCTCCATTTAGATACTAAAGTGATTTTCCTAAAGTGCAGATTCAACTATGTCACCCCCCCAACTCAATAATGTCTAATGACTCCCTATTGCCTCCAGGATCAAATACAGAAAACCTTTCAGAGCTTAGTCCCTTCTTATTTCTTCAGTCTTCTTATACTTTGTTTTCTTTCAAGTAATTTATGTTCCAATGACCCTCACCTTGCTGTTCCTTATTCCATGATACTCCATTTCCTATCTCTGAACTTGGTTGTTTCCCATGTTTGGAATGGTCTTCCACTTCCTTTTCTCTCCTATATTCTCTAGCTTCCTTTAAGTCTCAGGTAAAATTCCATCCTCTATAAGAGGAATGACAGTATCTTCCCTTTGAGATAACCTCTCATTTACCATAGGTTAATCCATTTCTGTATCTGTCTATCTAGACTATGTTCAATAAATACATACTGAATATCCATATATGTTTTCTCTTTCTTTATACGTATATGTTGAATATATTTAGTTATTTGCATGTTGTCTCCCCCATTACACTATGAGCTCTTTCAAAGAAGAGACTTTTTTTGCCTCTCCCTAGCCATTAGGACAGTGACTGGTGAATTTAATACATACACGTTGTCTTGACTTAATAATCCAGAATTCATCCTAAGGGTCACAGACAACACAATGAAGTTTCTATTGGCATCATTCAATCTTGTCTCCAATTATGGCATTTTCATCTAATGATTAGCCTCTTGCTAAAAATTTAAAGGGACTCTAACTGGAACTTGAGAAAATCCTTTTGCAGAGAAGTTTTCATGTATAATAAGGGTTGCTAGACATTCATAATAGACAATAGTCTCATTTCAATGACATTCCATTTTCAATGGTGCCAAGGTATTATGGCATAATAATTGAGTCAAGCCAAACATTGTCAACGATACCTGCTGGCAAAAAAATTTCTCTTTACTTCCTGGCTTAGTCAAAATATGTCCCATACAGGGTGTAGCCAAGATGGCAGAGAAAAGAGCTCACCTGAGCTCTCCCAGATTCCCTTCCAAAAAACTTTAATAATATTTTGGAGTGACAGAAAGTACAAAAAATGGAGTGAAACAATTTCCCCCAAAATAAACAAAATAGAAAGCTGCACTGGGCAAGGGTGGAAGTGCAATCCAACACCCAGAACAAAAGCTCAGAGGGTGCCTCTAGAGACCAGCAACAGGCCCTGGGGGTGACTGAATCAGTAGTAGCAGCTTCCAGAACTCTCACTCCTCAGGTGGTAAGGGGGTTTGAAAACTGGTCAAAAAGTGATTATATGAGTTCCTTTGCTTTCACTGGGTGCAGGATTCTGTTGCATTGCCCATACATGGATCTGGGTTGCAGTCCTAAATTGTGATCCCAGGGTAAGAAGGAGCACTAGTACATCAGAGTTTGAGATTGTAGGGGAACAAGGACCCTGGTCACAATTCCAGGGTAGGAAAAAATTATTGTGGTCACTCACAGACCAGAGCACAGATTTAAAGAATAGTAAAAACACCTCTCCTACCTACTTGGAAGAACTATAAACTTATAGACCTCCAGAACTACTTCCAAAAAGAGCTTCACAAAAAAACGTTAAGCTAAGGACTGTTCCCCTCTACCCCAGGAGTGGAGCCCAAATTTAACATCAAGTTAAAAATCAATAATTGAGTTGGAAAAATGAGCAAAGGACAAAAAAAAAACAAGCTTGTCCACAGAAACTTAATATAGTGACAGGGAAGATCAAAATACAAATTCAGAAGAAGACAAGAGTCAAAACTGCTGCATGTAAAGCCTCAAAGAAAAATAAGAATTTATCTCAGATGAAAAAGAAATTCCCCAAAAAATCTCAAAAAGGATTTTCAAAACCAAATTAGAGGGAGAGGAAAAATTGGGAAAAGAAATGAAAATTACTTGCCAGAAAATCATGAAAAAGGAATCATCAACTTGGTAAAGAAAGCACAAAAATGTTGAAGCAAATTACATCTTTAAAAGTAGAATAGACCAAATGGCTAAAAAAAGGCACAAAAATTCACTAAAGAGAATTTATTAAAAAGCAAAAGTGGTCACATTGAGAGAGATATTAAAAATTCACTGAAAAAAAGCACTCCTTAAAAAGTAGAATGGGTCAAATGAAAAAGGAGATAAAAAATCTGATTGAAAAATAATTCCTTAAAAAATTGTAATTGGGCAAGTGAGATCCAATGACACCATGAGGCATCAAGAAACAATAAAACAAATCAAAAGAATAAAATGGTATAAAAAATGTGAAATATCTCTTTTATAAACACTGAACTGGAAAACTGATAAAACATATATATATATATATATATATATATATATATATATATATATATATATATATATATATTATCAAAGAAAATCACCCTGATATTCTAGAACTGGAAAGTAAAATACAAATTGAAAGAATCTACTAATCTTGAGACAAAGATCTCAAAATGAAAACTCACAGAAATATTATAAGAAATTCCAGACATCCCAGGTCAGGGAGAAAATTTTGCAAGCAGCTAGAAACAAACAATTTAAATATTGGGGAGCTACAGTCAGGATAAGGCAGGTTTAGCAGCTTCTTCCATTAAAGGATGAGAAGACTCGGAGTAGGATATTCCAGAGGATTAAAACCAAGAATCATCCAATAGATATTCAACAAAATAGAGGGTTTTCACACATTCCTGATGATGAGACCAGAGTCAAATAGAATTTTTTAAAAAAATATAATACAAGATGCAAGAGAAACATAAAATGATAAACAAAAAAGAGAAATCATAAGGGATTGGCCACATTGAGAGAGCTATTGGGGAGTTAGGGAGAGGAAGTAAGTCTGAAGACTCTCAACACAAATTCCTTTTCTGTTTTCTTTCATACCAAATTTAGAGAGAGCCATGTCTTCTGAAGTTACATCCCTATCTCCTCAATAAGATTAAACTGATTATATTCCTACATGTGAAGACAATAATTGTAACTCCAAAGAATCTTCTCATTATTAGGATAGTTAGAAGGAGTATATATAGGCAGAAGGTACAGGTGTGAGTTGCATAGGATGGGAGGCTATCTAAAAAAAAAATTAAGATGGGAGAAACACTTGAACCTTACTTTCATTAAATTTGGCTCAAAGAGGAAATAACATACACACCTGGGTATACAAATCTATCTAGGAGGAGAAGAAGATAAAATGGGGTGACCATCAGAAGGAAAGAGGCAGAAGTCAGAAGCAAGATACTTTTGAGAATGGACAGAGTGAAAAGATAGAGAAAGCAGGATAAATATAGGGGGTTATTATGGAGAGAAATACAGAATAATCATAATTGTGAAAAACGTTTTCAGCAAATTTCTCTGATAAAATTTTATTTATGAAATATATAGAGATGTAGATCAAATTTATAAAAATAAGATCAATTCCCTAATTGATAAATTGTCAAAGGATATGAACTGGCAGTTTTCAGAAGTGGTAATCAATGCCATCTATTGTTATATTGAAAATGCTCTGACTCATTATTGATTAGAGAAATGCAAATAAAATGATTCTGAGGTTATTACCCTACCTCTATCAGTTTAGCTAATATGACAGAAAAAGAAAATAACAAATGTTGGAAGGGATGTGGAAAAATTGAGATACTAAGGTACTTTTGGTGAAGTTATGAAATGATTCAACCATTTAGGAGAGCAATTTGGAATTATGCCCAATTAGCTTAAAAACTATGCATATTCTTCAACCTAGGAATGCCACTACTAGATTTATGCACCCCAAAAATCAAAAACAAAAAGGAAAAGACTTATATGTACAAAAATATTTCTAACAGCTCTTTTCAATGGAGGCAAAGAATTGGAAATTGAGGATATGTCAATCTGGGGAATGGTTGAGCAATTTGTGGTATATGATTGCGATAAAATTCTATTTTGCTATAAGAAATGATAAACAGGATGCTCTCAAAAGAAACCCTGGAAAGACTCATTTAACTGATGCAAAGTGATATGAACAGAACCAGGGAAATACTTTACACAAAATATTATATGCTGATCAACTGTAAATGACTTTGTTATTCTAAGCAATATAATGATTCAAGGTAATTCTGAAGGACATATGATTAAAAATGCTAGCCATTTCCAGAGAAAGAACTGATAAAGTCTGAATGCAGATTGAGCACATTTAAAAAAAAATTTATTTTTCTTGTTTTTCTTTGTTTTTTTGTCACAGCAGGACTATTATAGAAATATGTTTTGTATGAAGGGATGAGGGAAAGAAGGGAGAGAATTTGAAATTCAAAATTTTTAAAAGTGTGTATTAAAAATTGTTCTAAAATGTCCCCTATCAAACAAGAAATAGAGAATATTATAAGTAGCAAAATGGATGATTTTGACTATATCAAAAAGTTTTTGCACTAATAAAACCCATGCAGATTAGAAGGAAAGAAGGATTAGAAGGAAAAACAGAAAACTGGGAAACAATTTTTACAGCTCCTGTTTCTGATAAAAGACTAGTTTCTAAAATATATAGAGTACTGAATCAAATTTGTAAGATTACAGACCATTTCCAATTGATAAATGATCAAAGGATATGAACAGGCAGTTTTCAGATGTAGAAATTAAAACAGTCATATGAAAAATGTTCCAAATCATTATTGATTAGAGAAATGAAAATTAAAATAACTATAAGGTACCACCTCATACCTATCATATTGACTATTATGATAAATAAAGGGAAATGGTCAATGTTGTGGAGGATGTGGGAAAATTGGGAATTAATGCATTGTTGGTGGAATTGTAAACTGATCCAATCATTTTGGAGAGCAATCTGGAACTATTCCTAAAGAACAATAAAACCGATCACATCTTTTGACCCAGCAATACCCAATGCTAATTTTATTTTCAAAAGAAATCATAGCAGCTCCTTTTGTAGTGGCCAAGAACTGGAAATTGAGGGGATGCCCATCAATTGGGGAATGGCTAAACAAATTATGGTATATGAATGTTATGGAATAAGAAATAATGAGTGGTTGAATTTCAGAGAAACATGGAAATAATTACATGAACTGATGCTGAGTAAAGAGAGCAGAACCAAGAGACCATTGTACACATTAACAGTATTTTGAGATGATTAAATTTGATGGTTGCAGCTTCTCTCAACAGTTCAGAAATCAAGGACAACCCTGATAGACCCACAGAGAGCCCCCACCCCCAACAGAATCTAAATGCATACTATGTTCCCTTTTTAAAAACATCAGTTATGTTTTCTCTTCCTTTTTCATGGATTTTTCCCTTCCTTTTACTTCTAATTCTTCTTTCACAAAATGAATATGTAAATATGTTAAACACAAATGTACATGTACAACTTTTACGAGATGGTTTGCCACCATGATGAGGGGGGAGGGAAGAGAGGGTGGTAGAAGAATATGGAACTTATATATTTGCAAATGGATGAATGTTGAAAAACTACCATTGCATATAATTAGAAAAATAAAATGAAATTTCAATTAAAAAATAAAAATTGCCCTTGCTTAATAGGCAATATAGTCATCTTTTTATGAGGATTTGTCTTTATGAAAGAATATTTGCATTCATGGAGTAGGTTAGTGACTAGATTTCTAGACTAGGTATTAGGAAGGTCTGGATTCAAATCCTGCCTCTAACTCTTATTAGCCACAGGATGTTCCCAGGCCTCATTTGACTCATGTAAAATGAGGGGGTTTGGCTTAGATGGCCTTTGAGGTCTCTTCCATTTCTAGATCTGTGATTTCCATTATCCTATAAAAACAGAAAAAAATCTCTTCAACTCTCTGAGCTAGTTTCTTCATCTGTAATATGGGCACAATAATGCCTAAACCACCTAATCACAGTGGTGTTGTGAGATTCAAATAAATAATGCTATGTCATATTCTTTGCTAACTTTAAAGCATTGCTTAGATGTCATTTATTGTACTTACATCTGATTGTCCATCTATGATATTTGTAGGCTGAGAAGAAGAAGCCAGAGAACAAAAAAAGATTGAAAAGGTGAAATAAAGATAGAGGAACAGGTGGAGTACAATTCTGGAGAAGTAATGGGCAGATAATGAAGGATAGGATGAGATTTTCTCATCTCCTCACATTTTCCATGATTGCCTCAGCTAGAAGTGATTTCTCCTTCTTTCCTTTTTCCATTGTATAATATAATGAACTAAGAGGAAAGTCAGGGTGGCTAGGTGGAACAGTGAACAGAGCACTGGGCTAGGAATCAGAAAGACTCATCTTTATGTGTTAAAATCTGACCTCAGGGGTGGCTAGGTGGCACAGTGGATAGAGCACCAGCCCTGGAGTCAGGAGTACCTGAGTTCAAATCTGGTCTCAGACACTTAATAATTACCTAGCTGTGTGGCCTTGGGCAAGCCACTTAACCCCATTTGCCTTGCAAAAACCTAAAAAACCCCAAAAAACCAAAAATCTGACCTCAGACAATTACTAGCTGTGTGACCCTAGCAAGTCACTTAACTCTGTTTGCCTCAGTTTCTACATCTGTAAAATGGACTAGAGAGGGAGATGGCAAACCACTCCAGTATCTTTTCTAAGAAAACTTCAAATGAAGTCATGAAAGTCAGACATGATTGAAAAAAGGACTGAACAACAATAAAGGCCCCTAAATCTACTCAGAATTCATATTTTTTTTTGCCTTGGTAAGTACCAGAGAAGAGTAGAAAGAACTCTGGAATTGGAATTAAGAATCCAAGTTGAAACTCTAGCTCTGCTATTTACTAAGTGTGATGGTAGATAAACTGTATTGATTTCAGCTTACTTATCTGAAATATGAGGAGGGGGACTAGATGACCTTAAGAGCCTCTCTTTCAGCTCCGAATTTGTGCTTCTATGACTTGAAGGCCTGAAAGGTTTCCTCTGAAATATCTAACCCAATTGTTTCATTTTACATGAAACTGAAGTTCAAAGAATTTATTATCTTAGGGTCACACTAATGGAGGATAGAGTTGGGGAGAGGAAGCAAGTCTGAAGGTTCCCAAATCAAATTCCCTTTCTGTTTTCTTTCATACCAAATTTAGAGAGAGCCATGTCTTCTGAAGTCACATCCTTCTCTCCTCTTATTGATTTATTAAGCCGGTTAGGTGACTCAATGGGAAGAATGTTGAACTTGAAGTTAAGGAAGACTGGTGTTTAAATCCTACTTTAGGCTATGTGACCAAGGACAAGTCACTTAATTTTTCTCAGTCTCAGTTTCCTTGTCTGTAAGAGTGCAGCTCTCACAAGGTTGTGAGGATCAAGTAAGCAATAATATATGTAAATGCTATGTATTATGAACTTTAGTCAAAACCTACTTAATGCATGCTCCAACATGTTTCTACTACCTTCAAATGCCTGCTTTCTAACTCTTAGAAGGTAATTTGTACCTCCAACTTTACAGAGGGAATTGAGCTTGCAATATATGTGCTTTCTGGGGTTTTTTTGGGTTTTTTTCCAAGGCAGTGGGTTAAGTGACTTGCCCAAGGTCACACAGCCAGGTAATTATTATGTTTTGGAGGCAGGATTTGAACTCAGGTCCTCCTGACTCCAGGGCTGGTCCTCTATCCACCTTGTTGCCCTATATGTGCTTTCTTAATTTCTTTCTTTCCACTTTTCTTTCTTTTCTTTTTCCCCCTTTTCCCTTTCTTCTTACTTCTTTTTTCTTTCTTTCTTTCTTCTTCTTCTTCTTCTTCTTCTTCTTCTTCTTCTTCTTGTTTTCTTCTTTTCAATCTCCTTCTCCCTTTCTCCTACTTCTTCTCCCTTCCTTCCTCCTTTCCTCTCCTCCCTGGCTTTCTGGTTTTGACTATCTCTGTCTTTGTGTCTCCCCTTCCTTATATCCCTTCCCTCCTTCTGTCACATTTCCTTGGGCATTTTCTCTGACATTCCCTCATGCCTGGAACTCTCTCTTAACTTCCATGGCTTCCAACAAATTAAATCCCTATCTTCTTACTAGAAACTTTTCCCAATCTCTCAATCCTAGTTCCTTCCCTGTTATTTATATCCCATTTATCCTACAATGGTGGTTGTTGTCCTTTGTTCTCAAAGAGAAACAAAAGGACTTTTGTCCTGTATATATCATAGTGGTACATAGTTATTTATTGGTTGTCTCACCCCCCTCATTGGACTGTAACTTCCTTGAAGGCTGAGACTGTTGGGTTTTTTTTTTTGCTTCTTTTCATATCTGCAGCCACATAGAAGGCATGTAATAAATGTATATTGACTACTGATTGGCTTCCTTCTTTTTGTCAACCTTTCTCAAAGAAATACTTAGTGCTCACTGATTGTTTTCTCATCCTCCTCCTCACCATCTAATTCCTCATTAAGAACCACAAAATAAAAATGATAATAAATTCCATGCAATCTGGCAGCCATTCCCCTCAGTTCACTTGAACCACCCCCTCAAAGGTCACTTGACTTCCTAAAAGTCAACTCCAAAGACCCTTTCTGTGTCCTCACCTTCTATACTTCTCTTGGAATGTGTTATAAACTGCTATTGATCTTCTTTTTTAATTTTTGTCTCTGCTGGTTTCCATTGGTTTTCAGACAGCTCCTTTTTCTGTCTCTGCTGGTTTCTATTCCTTCTCTTGACTGATGTTCTTCAAGTTTCTCTTTTGACAGTTCTTTTCTTCTCCCTCCATCCTCTTTCCTTTGACATTTTAGTCAAAAATCCTGTTTGTGGACTGTCCTTTTCGACCTTCAATCTTTTCCTCATTTAGTTTGTTTACCTTAATTGTCCTTCCTAATCATCTCAAAATTCTTTCTACAAAAACTACTTTTCAAAGTTCCTCTTAATGTTTCAACCCCCCATGAAGCATTCTCTGATAGCCCCAACCTTCCTTGTATTCCCATGGTACTTTATACCTCTCTTATATTAGAGCTATAAGATGTAGATAGATAGATAGGTAGATAGATAACATATATATAACTAGATAGAGATATAACTAGATAGGTAGATAGATAGATAGATAGATAGATAGATAGATAGATAGATAGATACATTACACACACACACACACACACACACACACACACACACACACACTAAAAGAGCTGGTTGTGGAATTCAAGTTACACCTTGGACATGGTAGACAAATCACTTAATTTCCCAATGCTCTAGGTGATTATTTATGACTAGAAATTACAGAGAAGGTACTGACCCAATTGACAGAGGAAGTTTCCTTCTCTAGAAATTCCTTATAGCAGCAATGAAATCCCAAGTCTATTATCTTCCTCTATCCCTTGTCCTACTCATTAGAAATAACATTCTATATCCCTTTAAAGAATGTATGGTGCATCATCTTATTTAAGCCTATCAAGGGGCTCCTGAAAGTAGGTTCTTTAGACATCATCCCATTTTGTAGATGAGATAAAAGACTCCAGAAAGTGAAGGGACTTGTCAAAGGGCATATAGCAAGGAAGTGTCAGGAAAAGGATTTGACCTTAGATCTTGTCTAATTAGGGTTCCTGGTACATTTGCCTTCTTACCTCCTTTGTTAGGCTGCCAACAACTTGAGGGTTATTTCTCAGTTGTCTAAGTTTCCTCCCCAAGCCTCCTCATAATCTCATTAACTTGTCTAGTGCCCTCACATAGCATGTGCTCAGTGAGAGGGACATGAACTCATGATTTCTTGCCGTCTTATGTTGGAAGATATCCATCTCACCTCAAGACCAGTCATACAACAGTGTAACCACACCTTAAACTCAACCACACCTCTACAATCTCAGATTGTGTAGCCTTCCTGTCCAACGGCCTCCTCCTGCCTGTCACCGCCACGCTCCCCACGCCTACGTATGAGTATGACCTTGATAACAACAACAAAGATGATGGTGATGGTGGCAGTGCTGCTGGTGGCTATGTAAAGACTCCTGAGGATATGGAATATATTAGTGGCAATATTCTGATAACTTCTGAGTTGTCCACACTCCCATTTCCATAAGACATTGGTGTCAACAGGAGCCTGAAGACTTCCTAGAGGCAACAATATATGTTCTTGGCCTTTCCTCATCTTTTGTTTTTTATAAAATACCACCCATCTCTCAAAGGTTCATCTTCTAAATTAATGATGCAATGACAGTATTTGAATATATTAATCCTCAAAGAGTAGAATATAGGGTCAGTGACAAGAACTGTATTAGATTAGTTGAATCTGGCATCAGGGAGGTCTTTTAGAATCTCTTCAATCATGCCAGAATAATGGTTGACTTCTTTGTCTTTTCTTGGACTCGGTCCTGCATCTCCGGTCCTAAAGTCAGCTTTAATTTTCCTTGTACAGTCCAAAGAATTCATGATGCAATACACTATTCCTCTTTAGATTGAGACCTGATGGACTTAGAAAGCAGATCAAAGCATAGGTTTTTCTTTCTTTTTCTTTTCTTTCCTTCTATTTTTGGAACATGGTTAATACAGAAATTTGCTTTGCATAATTTCATATGTGTAATGAATATCATATTCCTTGCTTTCTCAATGGTTGGGGGGAGGGGATTGAGGGAGGAAAAGAGTTTGATCTGATTATCAAATTAAAATTAAAATGTAAATATAATTAGGGAAATAGACAATTCTCTATCAGTCATAGTTTTAAAAAAGTCAACTCAGGTAAAAAAATCATCATAAAGAAGAAAATTGTCCCTACTGCCCTGTGAATTCTATGAAGCCAAGAATTTGTTTTATCTAAACTTTGTTTCTCCCTCAGAGTTTAGCACCATCAGAATTGTGGACATCATGGGAACTTGAAAATTTTGCTGAATTGAATCAAAAATAAGTTTCCTTCAATTTTCTTCTTAATATCTTCAAGATAGACTCAACTAGTTTTTTACTCTGAAAGTAGGCAAATCATTCTCTAGGACTTTATTGGGCAGAAGGTGATACTGAAATGGTTTTCCTGATCCCCTAAAGCCATGACAAGTCCTGGGGACATGGAATCAGAGCTCTTTGGATTTGGTGGATATCCTCAATCCTTGGGCATCACCATCCCCTGCCCTAAAGATCAGCTCTATCTCTAAATGAAGAACAAGTGATGACAGGGGACACTTGTACCTACGCACAGTAAGTGCTGGAGCATCCATCCCTGCTGAGTATGTTTTCTAAGCTATGGTTCAATTAACCTCCTGCTATTAACTGCTGAATGACTTACTCATTTTGTTCCGTCATCAAACCTAAACTAACCAGGCATAGATTTGAGTCGGGTCCACCACTAACATATGGCTTTATCAAGGTAATGCTATATAATTTCATTTTCTTTTTTGTAAGAGGATTGGTGAGAGGCCATGGAGAGAGAATGGGCCTCAAAGTCAGCAAGGATTGGTTTCGAGTCCTGCCATTGACTGGGCAAAACATTTCAATTTTCAGTTGTGTAGAAAATCCTTGAAGACACTGAATTACAGAGAAAGTAAATTATAGAAAGAGGAAATTCTCTTCACTGATGGGAGGCAATCAGGGTGAAGTAACTTGCCCAAGGGTCAGATTTGAACTCAGGTCCTCCTGACTCCAGGGATCATGCTCTATCCACTGCACCACCCATCCGCCAAGAAGCTGTAGCATGCACAGCGGCTGCATTCCAGTAAAACAGTCTTCCTAGACCATTGCAGTCCTCTTGATTTTTGTCCTGCCTGCCACTGTCCTGACTCTGGAAGAGTGAGGTTGATGACATTGAGCATCTCTGCTTCTCTTCAATCCAATTCATATGTAAGTCAAGGCATCGCTTGTGAAGTCCTTGGTCTTCTTCAAAAATGAAGGACAAAAAAACAACAGCTGGTTGTCACAACAAACTTGGGAGGCAGATCCTATCATTATTCTCATTTTACAGTTGAACAAACCAAGGCAGACAGAGATGAAGGGACTTGCCCAGGATCACACAGATAGGAAGTGTTTGAGGCAGAATTCAAACTCTGGGGGAGCAGCTAGGTGGTTCAGTGGATAGAGCACAAGCCTTGGGATCAGTAGGATGGGAGTTTGAATCCAATCTCAGACACTTACTAGCTGTGATCCTGGGCAAGTCATTTTACCCTGACTGCCTCACATCCAGGGTCATCTCCAATCATCCTGATTCATATCTGACCACTGGACCCAGGTGGTTCTAGAGGAGCCCCCCCCACTCAAATTCAATTCATGTGCTGGTCATGGCATCACCTCCCTGTAGTTTTGGTCTTCTTCAAGAATGAAGGACAAACATCTATCTATCAAACTCAGGTCTAGCAAAGGATCTCTAGTTCATATCATACTAAGAACATGCTTAATAAAATATTTACTGAATTTTTGGATTGAGATAGAGATGTTTAGCCTGGAGAAAAGAATCAGGGAACACTGGAGAAGAGCAAGAGAGATATCAAGATATTTGGCTTCAAGTAATTAGTTGTTATTGGAAGAGGGATTAAACCTGATCTGCTTGACCCAGAAGGCAGAACCAGAAACAATGGACAGTGGTTAGAGAGCAATAAATTTTGGATTGTTCAAATTCCACTGGAGTTTGAATTCTGCCTCAAACACTTCCTATCTGTGTGATCCTGGTCAAGTCCTCCATCTCTGTCTGCCTTGGTTTGTTCAACTGTAAAATGAGAACAATGATAGGACCTGCCTCCCAAGTTTGTTGTGAGAAGTCCCTTGAGAAGAGGGACTTTTTCCTTTCTTTGAATCCCCACCTTTTAGCACATAGTAGGCACTTAATAAGTGTTTATTAACTTGGGCAGCTAGGGGGCACAATGGAAAGAATACTGGGCCTCTCCCCCCGGATTTAAATCCAGCCTCAGACACAAGTTGTATGATCCAGAACAAGTCACTTAATCCTGTTTGCCTCAGTTTCTATGCTAGAGAAGGAGTTGGCAAACCACTCCAGTAACCTTGCCAAGAAAATTCCAAATTGAATCTTGAAGAGTACGACTCAACTGAAAAAATGATTGAAAATGAACAACAAAACCTGAGACTTAGAATGAGGGTCGGCTCTTTGTGGGTCTTGGCTTGAAGTCTTTGGGCAAAGCTTGGATTTCTATTTGTCAGATGCTCTGTAGAAGGAATTTTTAAAAAAATCAAGGATAGGTTGGATTAGTTTGTCATGGAGGTCCTTCTGGCTGACTCGGGCTCTGAACTTCCTCTACTAGATTTTAAAATTCTTTGTAAGCTATAAAAATGCAACGTGATTAGGGGTTATTATTATAATCATTATTTTAAATTTCTTGATGATTGGCATTTTGTTGTGACCATCCTTATATTGCTGATCATTCTCATATCACCCAACACCCCTCAGCCTGCAGCTGGCATATAAAAATTTTATTTGCATGCTTGAATGAAAAAAGCATCCCTTAGCTATCTCCATCTGTAAGGAAAATATTCTGTACTGTTGCTCCAGCAATGAGCAAATTAAGAAACCAATGATACCATGGTAGCTCTTGAAATATCCCCTTGCTATGGGGATACATGTTTAAATCACTAGTGGCTGATCTCACCAAGTTTCAGAATGAATAGCAAATGGGAAATTTTTTAAATGAGCAAAGAAACCTATTGCTCATTGTTACCATGCTATGAAAAGGAAAAGGAAAAGGAGGGGATGAATTCTCTGAAGTATCCCCATTGTGTGATGGCTTCACATGCACTGGTAGAAATCTCTCATTTAGTCCTCCAGTTTTCTTGCTCCCCATGAATCTGACTCCCCAGTTCAGGGAACAGAGTGTTCCAGATTGAAGGATAAGAGAGCATGGCAATGTTGGGTTTTCATTTCCTGGTGAGGCTCTTGATTTCCATTTCACAGGCACTGTTTGACCATGATGGAGGTGTGAAGCCAGTCACAGTGTTCATTCACACACACAAGCTAGATGGAGAGGAAATTAGAGAACCAAGGTCTTGTCTTTCAGAAGATGCATGTTCCAAATAGACATATACTGACTTCTTGGCGAGACCTTATTGATCCAGTTTCACAGTGGGTACTCCAAGGAGAAAGTGCAGACAAAACATGGTAGAGCTAAACTCTGAAGCCAGGAAGAACACAGCAGTGCCCCTGACCCTGTCTGTCTGCCTAATACTTACATCCTGCCCACTAACTACCCTTCGCTTGTTCCTTCACCAGGCACATTGAGTGCCATAGGTTGTCAGTTAGCCCTCATTATTCATCAGAACCCAAGTCCCTACTAGGTGTAGCCTATAATGACTAGTAGTCTTTTTGTTTACAACAAAGTTTCTAGTTGACTAAGTTACAACAAGAACAACATAAATTCTTAGATGACTTTATTCCTGTCTCTGGAATCAGAAAACATGGGTTCAGGTTCCACCTCTAACACTGGACAAGTCATTCAAATTGTATGGACCTCAGTTTCTTTGCATGTAAAATGAGATCTCAACATTATGATCCTTTGATCATCTAGCAGCTAGGTGACCCAGTAGATAAAGAGCTGTCCTAAAGTCAGAAAGACCTGAATTCAAATCTTGCCTCAGACCTTCTCAATGGGACCCAGGGGAAGTCACTTAACTTTTGTCTCCCTCAATTTTCTCATTTGTAAAACAAGGATAATGATAGTACCTATTTCTCAGTGTTTGTTCTGAGGATAAAGTGTGGAAATATTTGTAAAGTGCTATGTAAACCTTAATGCTCTATATTAATATTATCTATTATTATTATCCACAGAAAAAGATCTTTCTGAAGTTCATTTAAAGTTCATTTAAAAATTATTTTAGAAGTCCTTGGGCTTCACAAGGTTGCCAAAGGATTTGATTACATTAAAAAAAAAATAAGAACCCTTGATCTAGGAGGAATGACTTAAGTTTTAAGAGGGAAAGAGGTATAAAACGGTACATTTCCTTTGACCAAGTAATACCACCACCAGGTCTGTATCCCAAAGAGGTCAAAGAAAAAAAGCAAAGGACCGATTTGTCCAAAAATATTTATAGCAGCCCTTTTTGTTGTGGCAAAGAACTGGAAATTGAAGGAATCCTCATCGATTGGGAAATAGCTGAACAAGTTGTGGTATATGATTGTGATGGAATCTCATTGTGCTGTGGGAAATGGTGAGGTGGTTGGTTTGACATAAACCTGGCAAGACTTATATGAACTAATGCAAAATGAAGAAGAGCCAGATCATTATACATAGTAACAGCAATGTTTGTAATGAGGATCAACTGTGAAAGACCCAATCAATACAAAGACATCCAAGACAATTCCAAAGGACTCATAATGAAAATATGGTCTTCACCTTCAGAGGAAGAATTGTGAACTCTGAGTGCAAACAGAAGTATAATTTTCTTATTTTCTTTATTAAATATTTTTGCATGATTTCACATACATAATTTATATTAGTGAGTGAGGGAAAGGAGGAAAGAAGTGAGAAAATTTGGAACTCAAATATTAGAAAGAAAAGAATGTTAAAATAAATAATTTTTAAAAGAAATTACTTATTGTGATAAGAACTTATGAGAGGGAGAGAGAGAGAGAGAGAGAGAGAGAGAGAGAGAGAAGCAGAAACAAAGAGAGACAAAGAGAAGTAGGAACAAGACAGAGAGATAGAGCTAGAGAGAAAGAATGTACTGACAATTAAAGCTGCGGTTTCAAATTCTGACTGCTCCTTCCTATCTATGCAACCCTGAGCAAGGCATCTCATTCTCTGGACATCAGTTTTCAAATGAGGAGAATAATAATGCAAAAACTACCTAGCTCCTACGGTTCTGAAGAAAAGAATAAACTTTGTGAACTTTAAGACCAGGTATAAGTATCGCTTCTGGAGTTGGTCAGCTGCCTTTCATCTTTATCTTTCTGTCTCCAGAGCCTAGGAACTTGCCTTGCATACAGAAGATACTTAATTGATGTTTGATTAACTGAATTCATGAAGTACCATGTTTAAGCTATTCAAGAAAGGTGGACAATCTAGCCTATTTTAGTTAGTTCTGACAAAAGGAAATTCTGCATTTTTTCCTGAGGTTTCCCAACCTACTCTGATGCCATGGAATGAGCACCTGACTAAGATTCCAGGTACTGGATTTGAATCTTGCCTTACTCGCCATCTGACCTTGGAGAAGTCACTCTCACGCAGTCAATTTCCTTCTTTAGATAATGGGTTGATTGGACTGGATGACGCCCAAGGTTCCAATTGCCAATCCTTCAGTTGAACACTTCTAAAATATTCAGGTTTGATGCTCTCCAATTCTATTTTTTTAAAAAAATTCTCTAAGGAAAACAGAATCAAACCTTTGATTTTATCTTTAGTCAATTTTGATTTGATCAGTATTCAAAAACTCAGAAAAAAAGTTATTGACACCAAAGTCCTCGACCTTGTCATAGGGTTCAGCATCAGACACTGATATGGTTTTATTAACGGAAATGACACGACAGAACATGGATTATTATCTGCCTTGCAGCCACACCCTTAGTACCACTGGGCCTTTCCATCTGACTTGCAACTGAAACCTTTCTATGTTGTGTCTCTATTCAGACTCTGATATCCATTTGTTGATTTGAATCCCATGGTAAATGGGATTTGCTCATGGTAAATAAATAGGAATGCGTTTTCCTTCATTCATTCAGTTGTCATTTGGTTGTTTCAGTCATGTCTGAGTCTTCACAACCTCATTTGGGGTTTTCTTGACAGATATACTGATGTAATTTGGCATTTCTTTCTCTGGCTCATTTTACAAATGAGGAAACTGAGGCAAACAGGGATAATGACTGGCCCAGGGTCACAAGCTAGCAAGTGCCTGAAACTGGATTTAAACTCAGTTCTTCCTGACTCTATCCAGTTCTCTCTTCAATATAAGGAAGCACCATATTATACTGAAAAGAATAAATAAATGGAAGTCAGTAGAGGCCCTGACTTTGAATCTTGATACTTTAAGCACATCACTTAATTTTTTTCTAAGTCTCTGTTTTCTCATGTATACAAAATGGATACAATACTACCAACTTCAGGCAGGTATTGTGAGGATCAAAGGAGGTTTTTAAAACATTATATAACAATATTTTATAAATACTAGTATTCAGTAAGCTTTTGTAATTGTTTCTACCAGGTGAGTTCATCAGCACCGATGTGTACACTCTGGAGGGAATGATGCCACAAGAATAATATTATACTTTTATATTATTATTATATAAAGAATTTTTTAATACCAAAATATAGAGAATTCTTTTCTTTTGTTTTTCCCAGGAAAATATAAGTTAAATTTTCTGCTTTCTAGATCTTTGTTTACTTGATTTAAGCTTGATTTAATAATAATGTCTGCAGATCTGTATCTAGAAAGACAGTGATAAAATCATGCTTTTTTTTTAAAGTACATCTGCATCTCAGCAAAATAAACAAATAAATAAATAACAGCACCTGATCCCTAGTTGGCATCATTTATTGGGGGGGGGGGGGGGGCTACTAATGTATATGATTATCTTTGAACCTCTGACTTTCACTCTTAGTTAATGAAAACATTCTTGACAAATATTTTCCCTTTGTCCATTGGGTTAGTTTTATCCCACTGTCAAAAGTTTGTTGCCTGACAATACTGTACCAGTGACCTGGGAAGGGCTTGACTCTCAAAGGTCGAGGCCTCTTACTGATCACCAACCATTCTGATCTAGCTATATCAGATCACTGGACTCCCATGGGATAGTGAAAATGGCTTCTTTGCACAATTCCCCCTCACTTTAATCAATCTTATAAGGACAACTTCTAGATTAAACATGATCTCTTTTCTCTAGTTTCCCTAGGAATGGTTAAGGCTTCTTGAACTTTACATGCTTGAAAAAGGGAATCTTCATTTATTTCCTGTTTAAAGGGGAGGCAAATGAGTTGATGCCATGTGATTCTTGAGGCTCTGCTTTTCATCAATGGTCAGAGGGAGAAGCCAATTGGATGAAAGACTGGAAATGAAGGGTCAAACCAGAAACAAACATGCCTTGAAGTGAAAACCCCCTTCTCTACGTGTGATAAGCTTCTCTCATGTGTGGTTTGTTTGTTTTTCTATTTTGGTTGTTGTCCTTGTACTGAAATCAAAACCTTCTGAAATCTGGTTAGTGGGGCCTCCATGGAACAGATGTTTTGTCACAGCTTCAAGAGCAGTCAGGTTAGTAAACTGTCATTTTAATATAATAATTTAGTTGTATTTTAATACTATAAAAATTTTATAATTTTAATAAGATATTGAATTCTGTTTTAACACAACTACTTTCCTTTGTAATCCTAAGTATTTTATTTTATGAATCAAAAACATTATTCTGAGAAAGGGTCCAGGCTGCCATTGGGTTCAGGACACACAAACATCAGAGCTTTTTCTCTGGTGTCACCGTTCAGTCCACTCTCCTAACCAATAAGTATTTATTAAATTCTTTCTCTGTGCCAGAAACTGGCCTGGGTAATGAAGATAAAAAGATAAGACCTACCTTCAAGGAGCTTATATTCCTAAGAGACAGCAAAAGCAGGCAAATAGATAAATACAAAATCTATGAGGAAAAAAATATAAAATATTCTAGGGGCAGAGGGAAGGACTACTAACAACTAAGGGATGGGTGGTGGGTGTTTCTTTTATTGGAACTGGGAACCATAAACTGAACTTTTGGATGCCCCATAGATGGTGTTTAGGAATAAAGACAAAGTTAAGTCTGTTCTATCTTAGATTGTTACTGTTGCTTGTCCTTCATTCTTCAAGAGAACCAATGATATGATGAGGGTGATGTCCTGATTTGAGAGTGAATTAAGTGAGGCAAAGCTGCACACCAGATGGAAATATTCCTTTGGTCTGTCTGCCATTACAATGTAGGATGAGCTAGACAAATCATACCCATAAAACATTGTGCCAGTGGGATGTGATGTGTTTGTTGTTTTGAGTGATTTATTATTAATTTAGATAAGCGGTATGGTTTGGTTTTGGAGTCAAGAATGATCAGGTTATTTAACCTCTCAAATTCCAAGGCAATGAATTAAGACTAAAAGAGAACTTTGATATCTGCATTTGTGAAGGTCATTTCCTTACCAGGAGTCCCAATGAAATCACAAGTCTGTGCCACGCTCTCCACCCTCCATTCCCCCCAATATAACTATAACTTTAAAGAACAGCAAAACTAATTATTTGTCCATTATTCTATTCATATTTATGTATTTTTTCTCTTTTATATAACCATGATCTGTGGGTACTCTTGTCCTTGCTTCTTCTATTCCTTCATAGTGTTCCCTATAAATCTTGGTAGATTTCTTTATATTTTTTATACTTATCCATCTATAATGATGAGATAGCACACAGTCATGTACACACATGTAATTTATTCAATTATTCTCTAAGAATTAGATATTTTGATTTTTTGCTATACATAAAATGTTGCTATTTAATTCTTTGAACATATCATTTGAAAGTAATATACAGGGTATATTTTCAATAATAGGATCACTAACTAAATCAGTGAGTATATGATTTTTGTAAGACTTGCAATGTATAGTTACAATCCATTTCAAAATAATTCCACTTATTTCTCCATAGCCACATCAACATGTAGTTTTGTTATTCTATTTTTGCCTTCTCAATTTTCTCCATCTTTCCCTCCCTCCCTCCCTCCCTTTCATCCCCAAGTTCCAGAAGCATAGTCAAATCAAGGAATATATCATCTACTCCTTCCTATCTCCACTTATCATCCCTGTAACTTTATGGGCCAAAATCGTTCTCCTTGACTGGCACTACCCTATGTGTATTATGGAATCCTATTAGAATATATGCTTCTTGAAGGTAATATACCCTCTTCCCTTTTTAGTCACATCTCCAGCTTAGCCCTTAGTAAATACTAAAATGCTTTTGAATTCATTCATTCACTTTGATGGGCAAAGGGTGATATTTCAAAATCGGTTTAATTTGCATTGCTTTGTCTGTGAATGAGTTTACTAAACAAGTGATTCAGGACAAGTTTTTAACTTCTTTCCCAATCTCTCAGACTATTGCAATAGTTACTGGGGGAGGTGGGTCTGCCTCAAGTCTTTCCCCACTCCAATCTATCCTCCATTCAGTCACAATAGTGATTTTCCTAAAGCACTGGTCTAAATATAATGCCCTCCCTACTTTATAAACTTCAGTGACTCCCTATTACTTCAGGAAGCAAATACAAAATGCTTTGTTTGACATTCAAAGCCCTTCATAACTTACTCCCCTCCTATTTTTCCAGTCTTCTTACACCTTATTCCTCAACCTCACTCCTCTTTGATTCAGTTGACACTGGTCTCATGGCTGATCACCAAACAATACCATCTGTCTCTCCAGTCCAGGTATTCTTTCTGGTTGTCTCCTAAAGCCTGAAGTTAGCTCCCTCTTCTGCTCTGACTACTGACCTCCTTGATTTTAAGACCCAGCTATAATCCTACCTTCTATTGGCAGTCTTTCCCAGTCTCTCTTAATTCTTGTGCTTTCCCTCTGATAATTATTTCCTAATTACATCTTTCTATGTATCTATGCATCTTATTATCTATTTATCATCTATATTTTCTATTATCCATCTATCTCATTCTTATGAAATATAACTCAATTTACATAGTCTATTGAGGCTCATAAAGCATTTTCCTCACAATAACTACATGAGGAAGATAGTAAGATATTGTTATTCCTTTTTTATGGATGAGTAGAATTATAAATGAGTGGTCAAGAGTCTTGACCATAGTCATAAATATTTTAAGTGTCAAACCATGCTACTTGAAAGTTGTCTTTAGTTTGCCACAATACATTCAATCATCTTCCTATGGAAACTGTATGAGCCTTGCCATATCTAACAGTTTTAAAAGCACCAAGAAAAAAGTGCTAATTGTTGGAAAAGATAATATCTTGAGATGACATGATCCTAACCTTCAAGAAACTTATAAACTAGGAAGGGTAAGATACCAATATAGAGAAATATAATATCCAATATTACATAATAAATGAATAATTCAATGCTCTATGAGAATGGATAGAGAAAATCACTATCAGCCAGGGGTAGTTGGGTGGTGCAGTGGATAGAGCATGGTCTTGGAGGCAGGAAGATGGAAATTCAAATCCAGTCTCAGACATTTACTGTGTGACCTTGGGCCAAGTCACTTAACCCTGATTGCCTCACAAATAAGGGCCATCTCCAGCCATCCTGATTCATATCTGGCCTCTGGACGTAGAAGACTTTGGAGGAGACTAGTGACTTAGCTCAACCCCCACCCCCACCCCTGCACTCAATCCAATACATGGGCTTGTCATGGCAGCATCTCCCTGATGTCATGGTCTTCTTGAAGAACAAAGGACAAACGTCACCAACTAGGGGAATCAGGGAAAGTTTGCTTGGATGGTGTAGTGTTCATATTGGGTTTTGAAGTATTGACAAAGCTGGAATTGGGGAAGAAACATAGCTCAGATAAAGTTAACAGCTTTACCAAAGACAGTTAAAGAATATAGGTTGGGTGATACAGGTTGGAGAGAGCAGTCTAATTAGGCTGAGGTATAAGGTGTACAAAGGAGAGTGATATAAGACTCAAAGAATAGGATAATGCCTGGTTAAAGATGGCTTTGATGTCTTGCTTACATCTTAGGTGGATCACTTTTTCAGTGACAAGTAAGTCTCTCCCCTAGAGACAGCTGGGTGGAGCAGTGGATAGAACTTGAAGTTAGGAAGATCTGACTTAAGATTTGGCCTCAGATACTTACTAGCTCTGTGACCCTATTTATTAAATTCCTTTCAGTTTCCTTAACTGTAAAATGGATATAATAATAGCACCTGTCACCTATAATTAATATTGGATCAAATGAGATATTTGTAAAAACATCATTTATTATTGAGTCTGACACAGTAGGAGCTATAGAAATATTTATTCTTGTTCCCTTCCTCCTCCCCATCCAAAACATCTACAAAAGTGATTTTCCTTAGGCCACCGGTTTGACCATTCCACTGGTCTACTCAATAAATCAAGAACTCCAAATCACCTCTAGAAAAAATTATAAATTCCTTTGGCTCTAAAAACTCTTTCCAGCCTAGCCCCAAGCCTTATTTCCCAATATATTATACATCATGCTCCTCTCCTGTGGCTCTGTAGCACAGCCAAAGTGACCTCTCTGTTTCTTACACATGATACTCCATCTCCCTTCTTTTGCATTTTCTTGGATCTGGAACACTCTCTCCATACATCCACCCCATAGAGTCCCTCACTCCTTTCAAATCAAGTTCAGCCTTCTGCATAGAGCCCACCCTCACCCTCCAACCCTTCTTCACTAACTAACTTGTATTTTTTTTTTTGAATTTATAATATACCAACTTGGTTTTGGACATGTCTTTCTTGGTAGAATATAAGCTCCTTGAGGGTAGGGCTTGTTTCATTCTTTTCATTTATATTTCTAGTGCCTAACTCATTGTCTAATATTTACTTAATAGTCAATAAATCCTTGACTATACCTTCCCTAACTCTCTCCTCCCTCTAAAAGTCCCTGGTGTTTTTCTCTGTCCCCATCTATTTTCTTGTTGAATGTCCATCAAACTCTGTGAGGGGAGGAAGTAAAAGAAAGTTATGGGAGCAAGGGAGGTATAATTCTCTTTTGCCCTGTTCACATAAGAATAAGGTTCTCTACCCCTACCTCAGTGTTTATACAGACTTAGGTGCCTTGATTATGAAAAACATTAAATTTCTCCTCATTATTTCATCTCTAGTACATTCATTCCCCTTTTTCTTTGCACTTTTAAAACCAAAATGGCATCCAGTTCCTCCATTGGAGAGTCTCATCTCTTTGACCCATGCAAATTATAGGATTCTGAAGGGACAATTATCTCTTCTCCTTCCATAGGATTTGATTATCATTTAGCCCCTTCCAAATGTCCAAAAGAATTTACTTTTCTAGGTATCTGTAGTCTCCTCTGTTTGTTTTTCAGATTATGGTCAGCACTGGTTTTCTCAACAGTAATGCTAGAAGGTCTTTTATTCTATTAAAAAGTAATTATCTCCTCTACTGTAAAATAATAATTCATTTTGATAGATGGTTTATTCTGGGGTGTTAAACTTTTTTCTTTTGCCTTTTGAAATATATTCAGAGATTTTCCTTCCTTTATCATAATTTTGTAAAGTAGCATTTGACCTTGATTGTAGTTCCTTAATACTCAATCACTTTTTTCTTATTTGCTTTGCTTTGCTATTTGATCTTAAAGTTCTTAATTTCAATTTGATGGTTTTTTGCCAGAGTGGTAGATTTTTTTTCTGCTTATATATTCATTCACTCATTCATTAATTTATTCATCTGTTTGCTTAATCATTTGTTTATATTTGTTTCATTTGTTGATTGCCTCTTTTTCTATCACTTTCTTTTTAAAAATTTTTTTTAAATTTTATTTATGGCAATGGGGTTAAGTGACTTACTTGCCCAAGGTCACACAACTAGGCAATTATTAAATGTCTGAGGCAGGATTTGAACTCAGGTAGTCCTGACTCCAGGGCCAGTTTTCTATCCACCGTGCCACCTATCTGTCCTTCCATTACTCTCTTAAGCAAAAACAATCAACAGAACAATAAATCCAGCCCTGATTTGTATTGTTAGTTAATTTCTAAGGTGTAAATGTTCACACTGAAAATTTAACAACCCTTCTCCTTAACCTATTCCTACTGGCTCCAGAATCTTCTTGTCTTGACTGTGATAACTATATATTATCAATAAACTAAACATTTATTATAATATGTTAAACATTATAATATTGTACTAGATACAAAAAGAGGCAAAAAAATAGTCCCTGCCCTCAAGGAGCTTACAATCTAATGCAAATAAATAAATACACCCAAACCCATCCATTACACCAGCTGTTGAACCATGACCAGGATAACTAGTGTTCTGAAGGACTCCAAAGACCTGTCTTTGACCTTTACATCCTCTTGTATGATTAACTCCCTGATGTGGCTTTAACATGGCCTGGCTAGAGATCCTGGTGGTTTCATGCCCCTTCACCCCAAGATTTCACTGACATAGGTCCCTGACTCCAGCACCTTAACCTTCCCTGGCACCATCTCCTTTCCCAGACTACTACTGACTGGTACAAGACCTTGGCTTTATCCTCTGCTACAGCCCTAACTGACTGTACTGGAGTTTTTGTTGGCTTCAGTTACTCCAGCCAGGATGTCCATAGACTTCTGGCCATTTTCTGTTATAGCCTGGACTGTATGGAGGAATTCATTGGAGTTTCTTTTTGGTTTTATTGAATGACAGCTTTTTCATCTTTGCTGGGTTGTTTCTCCTAGGAGGCTCTGCTACCTAGACATAGGACTGCCATATCTGATACAAAGAAGTCTAGCTTCTCTATAGCCTGCTCTATAGCTGCTTCATAATCTGAACTCAGTAAGACAACAGAAACAAGTATTTGAAAACAAATTTTGAAGTGAGCAAGTCTTACTAATAAAAAAAAACCTGCTAAGGCCCTCCTTCCTTTAAGAGAGTGACAGAGACTGAGAGACAGAGACAGAGAGACAGAGTCAGAGACAGAGAGAAAGAGACAGAGACAGAAAGAGACAGACAGACAGATAGAGATATAGAGACAAAATACAGAGTCAGAGAGAGAGAGAATGTTAAAGCTATGCAAATAGAAAACAGTTTTCTCCATCACTTCAAAAACTTGTAAACTACCCTTGAAGGACATGTCATCTTTCACAGATCAGTTAGAGACAATCTTTGATCTCCTGCAATTATCATGTTATTTGATAATACTAAAGAAGTAGGCTAGGAAACTCATATTATGAGGCCATAGGATTTAGAACTGGAAGTGATCTTAGAGATTATCTAGTTCCACTCATTTTAAAGAAGGGGAAACTGAGGTATGATGAGAGAAGCTGACAATGTCCAAAGATAGATAGACAGATAGATGAAGGAGGTGTTATGATGCATAACCATAGAGTGGGTGAGGTACAAAAAAGAAAGAAAAAAAGAAAGAGGAAGGAAGGAAGGAAAAAGAAAAAGAAAAGGAAGGAAGAAGCAAAGGAAGGGAGAAGAAAAGGAAGAAAGTATTATGAATCACCCTAAGCTAAGGGCAAATACAATCAAAGAAGACAGTCTCTACCCTCAAAGAATTTACATACTAATGGTGGAAGACAACATATACAGGGGATTTAGAAAGGAGAATATATGTGCAGTGAAATAATTAGATACCAAGGAAGCAATATGGAGACCTTAAACCAAGAGAGATAAAGCTGGAACTGACCTATCCAAGACCATGATGTTTCTAAGGGTGGTGTCCAATTTTCAGATGGTAAAGAAGTGGGGTTAATGGTCTCCATAGAGTTGAGTGGAGATGCCATGGTAGGAGATATCCAGAAAGTATTGTGGAGGCCTGACACTGAATAAGATAAGATCAAAGATCATAAGGAGCAGAACCAGGATTTGAAACAAAGTCCTGTGAGTACAAATCTGAGACTCTTTCCAAAAATATGGTCCAAGCTAATCTGGAATCTGCCATGGCTGATGACTCAAGGTATCAGTATTTGATTTTGCTCTAATACATAATAATGGAGTGGGTAAGGTACACAAATGCCACACATTTAGCTATAATCACAGAGGTCAAAAGAGTTCCACAAGGTCAGCACGGGTGGTAGTAGAGATTCTTGACCCTGAGAAAATAATCATAGGAGCTGGGCATAGGAGGTAGTGCATTCATATAGCCCTAGCTGCTGAGGAAGTTGAGACTATTGGATCTTGTGAGTTTAGGAATTCTGAGCTGTAGTAGGCTAAACTGACCAGGTGTTTGTACTAAATCTGGCACCAATATGATGAACCCCAAGGGCTCAGGGGGCTACTGGATTGCCTAATGAGCAGTGAACCAGCACAGATCACAAATGGAGATCAAAACTTTTTTGTCATTCAGTGTTGAAATTGAACCCATGAGTGGCACTTTCAGACAGAATGAGTTAGACCAAGTCTCTTTAAAAAAAAAACAAACCCAAAACAATAGTCATATAGTTTTAAATTGTAAGATCTGTTTAGCTCCTTAATATTTCATATGAGGAAACTGAGACTGAGAGAGATTAAATGACATAATCCTGGTTGCCTGAGTTTCCTCATCTGTAAAATGAGCTGGAGAAGGAAATAGCAAACTACTCCAGTATCATTGCCAAGAAAACCCCAAATGGAGACATGAAGAGTCAGATATGTCTGAAATGACTGAACAACAATAAAATATGGAAATTCTCTTTTTTTTGGTGTTTTTCAAATTTTTTAAAAGATAAAAGAAATGGGTCAAATTTTACATTGGTGACTCCTGAGATAGCTGGGCTACAATCAAGTGGAAAAGCTTGGGATTCATATAAGAAAAGAATGTGGGGACTTTATTTTTTTGATCCAATTTTCTTTGCCTCAGTCATACATGTATTTCTGGCAGATGACCAATAGAGTATAAGGAAGAAGTTGATGCTAAAGATTCAAGGTCAATTTTACATGAAGGTGACTCCTGTTGACACAACTGCAGAAGTTGGAGCTTTGCCAGAGTCTTGTACCAAACTCTAGTGTAAGCAATCCCATTTAAGGTACCAGGGCCCAAGATAGCAGCTGAGAAGAGTAAGACTTGGCTTCTGTATGTGCAAAGAAAAGTTCTGCCAACTTATGCTGCATATTTGAAGACTAAAAACACTAACAGACTCCCAGAACTCGTGGGCATTGACCTTTTCATCTATGGAGGGAGATGGCAAGAACATATTATATCTTTGTGATGACTCATCAATTTGAACAGTATACACAGGCATTCTGAGTCCACTAGCAGAACACTTCTGGGGTTAATAACTTACTATAAAAAATTTTTCATTGTTTGGTTTCCTTGCCAAGAACAATTCTATCCAAAACCAAAAATCTGGGAGAAAACTGCTCAAAGAAATATTAATGGTCACAGGTATCTAATAAGTCTGGAACTCAATCTTGCTAGTCAAAGAGACCTACAGCTGAACATGTCATTTGAACATCATGGAGCACATTAAGAACTTGGACCCTGGGGGTGGCTAGGTGGCACAGTGGATAAAGCACCAGCCCTAGAGTCAAGAGTACCTGGGTTCAAATCTGGTCTAAGACACTTAATAATTACCTAGCTGTGTGGCCTTGGGCAAGCCACTTAACCCCATTTGCCTTGCAAAAACCTAAAAAACAAACAAACAAAAAAAGAACTTGGACCCTGGAACAAATGTGCCTATGGAGCCAGTGTGAGGCATTTCTAGTACCTACATACAATTTTACTAGCAAACAGGTGATAGACACCATTTCTGCTGATATCTGAATGAAAGCCATGCCTCCCTATTGACTTGTGTTTTAATTTCAGAAGACCAAGGGGATGTAAACACTCACATCTCTCAGATGAAGGCAGCCTACCTAGCTATGGCTTTAGCTCCAAAGATCCAAAGAGCTCTGATGGAAACTGGTGAAGATCTTCAGCAAGAAGACAGTTTTACCAAGATACCCATGAAAAGGTAGATTTTTGAATGACTGCTGAACTTGATCTAAACAAATAAAATGACCTCAAAGAGTTTCAGGACCCTATGAGAAAAGTTTGCCACCAAGCAGAATTAGTGGGAACTCTCTGAGAAGCAGGAGAGTAGAAGTGATGGACCCTGGACATGAGTGGACTCAGTAGAGGAAATCCCACCAGCATTATAATCAGTAACTGTTTAACCCAAACATGGTTTCTGAAAGTAAAGGTTCCAGTGAAGGAGCCCCTAAGGACTGCTTTTCTTCTATTTCTCTCTCTCTTTTTTTTTAGGTTTTTGCAAGGCAAATGGGGTTAAGTGGCTTGCCCAAGGCCACACAGCTAGGTAATTATTAAGTGTCTGAGACCGGATTTGAACCCAGGTACTCCTGACTCCAGGGCTGGTGCTTTATCCACTACACCACCTAGCCGCCCCCTTCTATTTCTCTTAAACAGGAATATCCCAGTTTACAGAGGTACAAAAATAAGGTACATAATGAGGTTCATAATGAGACCAGGAGCAGCACCCTATTCTTCATAGAGTTTCAGCCACAGAGAGTTCTATGGTTCAGAAACAATACACAAGTGTTTCCTTTTATAATGGTGTCATCATTGTGTTCCCTGGCTCTACTCATTTTATTCTGAATCAGTTAACACAAATCTTCTCGGGTATATTTGAATCTGCTCTTTTAATTGTTTCTTGTGGTGCAATGATATTCCCATCAATATATCATAATTTGATTAGTCATTCCCTGGTTAATCTGAATAGATCAGAGATTTGTTAGAAAGTTAGGTATAAGAAGTCAGGAAAGGTAGGAGGTGGCAGGTGATGAAGGGCTTCAAATGTCAAACATTTGATCCTGAGGCAATAGGAAGCTACCAGAGTTTATTGAGTAGGAGGGGTGTTGAGATTGTTTTTAAAATTTCCCAAACCAGTCAGATTAATTACTATAAATGCTGAAGTTGGGCTATTGGTTTCCTGAAAAAAAAAAAACCTGAAGGGTTCCCTCTTTGGATTAGGTTCACAGTCAACAAAAGTTGATCTGTCTTGATTTGGTCCCTGATAAATTAAAAGAAACTTTCTTTGATTAAGAAAAGAACTTTCCCTTTATTGCATTACCAGTTCTGATCTTAATCTAATTGAAGCAGTAGCCTCTTTTGATAAGTACCCTGATTTGAAGGTGTCAAGGAAGGTGAAGAATACAAGACCAAAGACACTATTACCATTTCATTCTTAATGTTTTATAGCACAGCTTTAGAGCTAGAAGTTTCCATGTAGTCTCTCAATGAGCTGGGCATCAATTGTTAAACGGATTAAATGAAAAAGTTGCCAACATAAAGCCGAACAGACTGATAAATTCATGGTGGAAAGAGCACTTACTGTTATTCAATCAGTCAACAAGTATTTATTAATACTTGGGCAGCTAGGTGGTGCAGTGGTTAGAGCACTAGCCCTGAAGACAGGAGATCCTGAATTCAAATCTGGCCTTGGGCAAGTCAATTAACCTTGATTGCCTTGGATCCAGGCCATCTCCACTTGTCCTGATCCATATCTGACCACTGGACCCAGATGGCTCTGCAGGAGAAAGTGAGGCTGGTGACTTAGCACAGCCTACCCTCGCTCAAATCCAATTCATGTGCTTGTCATGGCATCACCTCCCTGATGTCTTGGCCTTCTTAAAAAATTAAGAACAAAGAAAACATTTACTAAGTGCCTATGTTCCAGGCAGTCCTAGGGATACAAAAAGAGGGCAAAAAAAAAAAAAATCCCTGTCCTCAGGGATTTTATAATCTAATGAAGACTGCAATATGTAAACACCTATAACCAGATAATTAGGAAATAATCAAAGGTCATTGGGAAAGGTTTCCTGTAGAAGGTGGGATTTTACCTAGAACTTGAAAGAGTCATAGGTCTCTTACCACCTGTGTGCCTTTAGTCTAGTCACGTTACTGCCTTAGGCCTCAGTTTCCTCACCTGTAAAATGATAAGGGACTACCTAGGTCCCCTCCAGTTTCAGATCTATGGGCTAATGATTCTATGATCATTAATTAATTAACTAATTAGGATTCATGGAGGGACTGGAGTCTGCATTGGGGAAGGGAGCCTTCATACGAAGCAGAAGAGAGTCTCCATACTAAGGGAAAAGGGAGTATACATAATTATGAAAATAGATCCTTGAAGTGTTGGAATCAGCTTCAAGAGAGCCAGTTGTTAAATTTTCAGTGTGAGCATTTTACCCCTCTGGATTCAGAAAACTCATGATCAGGACCTGATTAATTGTTTTGTTGATTGTTTAAAATTAAAGAAATGATGGGAGAAAATGTTAAAAATACAAATGGGGGGAAGGGAGCTAGGTGGCACAGTGGGTAGAGCACTGGCCCTGGAATCAGGAGTTACCTTAGTTCAAATCTGGTCTCAGACACTTAATAATTACCAAGTTCTGTGACCTTAGGCAAATCACTTAACCCCACTTCCTTGCAAAATATTTAAAAAATGCAGATTAAACTTAAAAGTGTGTCATGCTTTAAGGGGGGGGGGGAGGACTGAGGACCTGGTTGTTAAACATTTACCACCACATCACTGACTCTGAAGGAAGAGCATTATTTCATCACTTCCTTAGGTCTAGACTCTAGACAATCAATTAAAAAGTAAGACAAACCCGTATTTGTGCCATTTGCCAGTTTCTGAGTTGTAAATGCTTACCTTAGAAATTTAACAATTGGTAGCTAGGTGGCACAGTGGATAAAGCATCAGCCTTGGAGTCAGGTGTACCTGGGTTCAAATCCTGTCTCAGACACTTAATAATTACCTAGCTGTGTGGCCTTGAGCAAGCCACTTAACCCCATTTGCCTTGCAAAAACCTAAAAAACAAACAAAAAACAAAGAAATTTAACAATTGTAACTACCTTGAGGAGACCCTTGATATTCCCACAAAATTGTTTGCACATAGTAGGTGCTGTAATTTGTATCTGTGTATCTGTAAACATGTGTCTCCCCCAATAGAATATAAATGTCTCTAGGGCAAGGGTTGTTTCATTTTGTATTTTGAATCCCGAGATCTTAGGACAGCTCTTGATAGCTAGTAAATAAATGTGTGTTAATTAGTTGATTAATTAATTCTAGGCTCCCTGGACATTCTAATTGGTTTATGCTTTTCTAAAATGTGGAAGTTATAGGATTTCCTCAGTGTGACAACCCTATTAAGTGACAACACTGGGATTCATCCCAACACTGACTCAGGGGTTATGATATAGCACATTACTGATTTAGAATATCTCAGTAGAAAGAGGCAGTATGCATAATGGAAAGGGTTCTGCACATGCAGTTGAAGACTTAGGTTCAAATCCCGTCTTTGTCACTTACCACTTTGGACTCCCTCTCTCTAGCTTGGTGGTGGTTGTGATAAAATACCATCTTGTATTAGGTTTCTTACATCTAGGCTCTCTTGTGGAAAGTAGAGATTTCATCCTGGGGGTGGGGCTTCTTACTCTCCTCCAATGCCTAGATTTAGGAAATATTTGTTAAATGAATAAGTGAGTAAAGGAATAAGGAAAGAGTGAATCAATATTTGTACTCTATTGCTTCTATCTCTCTGCACAATGTTACAAAATATTGGGCATTTTTTGTGATACTGGGAACATGAAAAATAAGTTAAAATTTATCCTTGGGATCTGAAAAGAATGAATGAATGAATGAAAATAAAATCTTTATTAAATATTTACATGTCAGAAACTGGAATAAATAAAGACAATAAGCAAAACAGCTCCCTAACCTTAAATAACGTATATTCCAATAGGTAAATGCAGTGAGTATCATTTAGATGGAGTGTTCTAGACAAGGAAATCAAACAGAATGGTGACTGGAATAGAAGGGCAATTGACTGACATGTCTTTACCAGCATTAGTTAGATTGACTTAATGATTATTCTCAGAGTTTGAGTTGGAAAGGGGCAAAAAAGGTTTACATGGAGATGGTCAGGAAGGGGTTTGGCAAGCCTAAGAGATATTTGAAATAAGGTGAAACCTTAGCCTAAAGGTCACTAGGATGGAACCTACAGATTCATTAGGGCCCTCAGAACAATCACAAAAGTGGTTGTTGAACCATGATGATGACAATGTTGATAATTCATCCTAAAATAGGCAAAATTTATTGGATTCTCACAACCCTTTGAGACAGGTACTATGATTGTTCCCTTAAACTGAGAAACTGAATCTCAGAGACTTACAAATAAAAATTGTCTGTGGATTTGAACTCTGTTTTTCTGGCTCCAGTTTCAACACTAAAGTTATGGTCAAAGGAGCTCAGGTTCCTGGATTCAGAACTGGAAGAGACCTGAGAGATCATCTAATCTAACTCAAAGGGAAAAACTGAGACTCCATGGCTTATCTAAGGTCACATAGGTAAAATTAGGACCAGATTTTTGAACCCATATCCCTGGATTTCAAATCAAGAGCTCTTCCTACCACACCATGCTTGGAAAACACCTTTGGAGGTGAAGATGCTCTCTCCAATGCCCTGGTTCATTGGCTCTACAAGCACATTTCTGCCTTCCTGCCAACACTCTCTGGTATCATACACACCTAAGCATATTTCAGAAAGACCCAGATCACACCATTCATGTAGACTCAGCGAATTGTTAATCTATGGGGCTGTGGTTTTACCGAATGGAATATAAGACCATATGTAGGAGTGTACCTTGTCAGCACTTGTAGCGGACAGTTCTCATAGGGTTCTAGCAAAAGGGGTTAAAAGATGTCTACAATCATCTGTTCAGAACACATGCAAATATTTCAAAGAATTGAAAAAAAAAGGTAAGAAAAAAACCTCTCTCAATGGACCATTCATTAACATTTAAAATACAATCTTCTTACAGAAGAGGAAATTCAACTAAAATGGTGGCATTTTTCCTCTCGCTCCCATCATCAAGTTTATTCAGTAGATAGTGTAATCAAAGATTCAGGTCAGATCCTCCTCCAGGTAGATTCTCAGGACCCCCTCATGCCTTGAGCTGGTCCATCTTCCAAAGACCTAGCTGTAACTCAGTTTCCCTTGCATGTTTCTCTCCAGGATCTCTTGGAACTAGAGACCATGTATACTGGCTCCCTCCTCTACTGAATGTGTAGGAGGAATAATTATTGATGGACCTGCCCATCCTCTCTGAAGAGAGTCATGCGAGGCTTTCTCCTTTAGGTTCAATCATAGAGAAGAGCAATAAATTGAGACTTAGGAGGCTAAGAAACCCCAGTCACATGGCTAGTTAGTAACTGAAGAAGGGTTTGAAACAGGTCTTGGTTAAAAATCCCAACAGAGACTGTGAAGTACAAAGTCAAGGGATTAGTACATTCTTCATAGGATCATAAATCTGGAGCTGGAAGCTCAGAGGGCATAGAATCTAACCCCGCCATTTTATAGAGAAGGATTTAGAGGTTCAAGAGTAGAAAGTCACTCACTTAGATCATTTCAGGTAGTATGTGGTTACCTTGTATTGCCATTCCATTCCATTCAATTCGACCCATAGTTATTTTGCATCTGCTCTCTGTAAGACACTGAGTGAGAGTCTCAGAAATAAACTACAGACCATGCTCTCGATGAGTTCGTGATGAAAAAGGGGAAGGACAGACACATGGGAAACCAGAAGAGAGCCCTAGAGAATAGATGCTAGGAGAAATCTGAAGGCATGTTCACAGAAGGCTTCTCCTTAAACAGAGATAGGAATGTCAGTAGGCAGAATTAGGAGAATGGTGTGTGTAGAGACACAGGAGAGGATTGAGATACAGAAGGATTGAAAGTCAGTTTGACTGGAACATGTAATACCTGAAGAATAAAGAGTATGAGAGGAAGCTTCACCAGGGATGGTGGAGCCCAGTGAGGAGGTGTGGGGTGGGCTTGAATGCCATGGTCAGAAATGGGAAACTGAATACAACTGCAGAGAGTAGTGACCTGAGGGCAGTGTTGTATTAGGAGGGATGCTTTATGCAGAATGAATTGACAGAGACTGTAGGCAGGGAGACCAGGGAGATGGATCCCACAAGAGTCCAAGAGAAGGCCCGAAGCAGGGTGGGGGATTGTGGGAGGGGAACAGAAGGTAAGGAGCACTCATTCAAGAGATACCATGGAGTTAGAAATGACAAAGTTTGGCAGCAGACTGCATGTAGGGGATGAAGGAGAGGAAAAAGCCAAAGAGGATGCCAAGATTCTGTGCTTAGGAACCTGAAAAAATTGGAGGGTAAGGGCATAGACAGAAAGAGAGAAGCTAAGCAAGGAGACAGCTTTTAGTCAGATGAAGCAAGGGATGTTGAGACATCAGTTTGGGGACAGAAATCTAAATGATAGAGTCATCTGACTGTGATTCAGTAGTATAGGATCTAGCTCTGGAGGGCTGATGGTTAAATTCTCTGTGGGAGCATAATTAGCAAAAACTAGAAACCAAGTTTGTTTTATTGTTTTGTTGATTGCCTAGCCCTAAGGAAATGATGGAGAAAATAACATTAGTAATATTAATATTTAATTAATCATTCTTCATGCAGATTAAGCTAAAAGTGTGTTCTGGGTACCTTTCTTTTTTTCAACAGAGTTCACAATTAAACATTTACCACTGGAGATGATCCATGAAACCATAGATGGAAGTTGATGAGAGAAAGAGTGGAGACAGAGAGAGAAAAAGGATAGAGTTGAAGCTTGGGACCCTAGCCACTACCTTTTCCTAACTCTCTTCTCTCCATCTCTTTCTCTAAGATATTGGAAGGCATAGTCCCCAAGCCAAAATCCATAACATGTGGTCTTGCTGAATTCTGTTGAGTAACACAAGAGCCTTGGGTTCTTGTGTGACTCATCAAGTTGGGAGCCGGTCGTTTCCTCGGCCCAGAATAAGGACCATGTACTTCCTGCAGTCCCCTTGTGTAGGTGTATGATTACCAGAAACTTGACAGAGCCCCACACAGTCATCTGTCTCTGCTTCTACCGAAATGACTAGGATGAAAGAAAAGGAAGATTCTATAACAAAGAAAAAGGGGTACAGTTTTTGTTTGGCCAAACAAGGAAATCCTTTTAGTGAAGAGAAAATGTGTTGCTTAGAACAAACACATTTAAACCAATTTTTTATTCATAGTCTTAGACCTAAGGAGATTGGCCCTGAGTTTTTTGGCAGACCCTCATAACCTCAGATCAGTACCATTTTTCATGTTTTCATATCTTCCAAGGAGATAGGTAGGTTTAAATAAAAACCACAATAATTTGCTTAACACTAGAGAGTGGATTCTGTCTTCTCCATATGGAAAAGAAAGACAGAAAGGAATCAAAGCTCCTCAAATAATGAAATAGCATTTGTAAAAGCCTTAATGTAGCACCTGATATGTAGCAGATACTTAATACATGAGCATTCCTTTCCCCCTTCCCTCAAATAGATTAGAGATGTTCTGTGGGTGGACAAAAAAAGGAACCAAGATGATTTGTCCTGATTCCAACCCCTCCTGCTGCTCCCTGATACTACTTCCCCTTACTCCCAACATTCACATGTCTGTTAACATTCTTATGGTACTGAACAGTTTACAAATCACAACAATGCTCTAAATTTTTTACATTTCTGCAAATGTGTGTTTGTGTGATTACTGCCACTTTGCAAACAGAGAAACCGAGGCCAATTGTGAATTGGCCAATGTCATAAATCTAATTAGAGCCTGTCCAGTCCTCCTGATTGCAGGATCTTACTCTTCTCTACAACACAAGCTCTTCTCAGTCTTTGACATCACTGAGTCATAAGTGAGATTGATTACCAAATCTGAACCACAGTTATCCCTTCCACATCATGACTTTCCCCATCACTGGTTTTGATATATCATGGGTTAGCATAAGGAATTAAATGGGAATGTTTTTGGAGTTTTATGGCAGATACAGATGACATGCAAAGGCCAGCAGATGACACAGAAAGTTTAGAAACTCAGAAATGCATTAAATGTATAAAATCAATATATTTTATTTTTAAATACCACAATAATTCAGACTTTGCCAGGCAAATAGAACAAGAGCATACCCTTGTGATAAGTCTCTGTAGGTCTTCCCCATGAGCTAAGATACTGGACTAGGAGTTCAAGCAGACCAAGGCTGAAATCTTGCCTCAGACACATGGGAATTGTTTAAGTTTGGGCAAGCCACTTTTCCTCTTGCTGAGCCTCAGTTTACTCAATGTGTAAAATGAGGTCAGGCTTGATGGCCTCTAAGGTCCCTTCCAGATCTAGATCCAAGAGTGAGTGAATAAATGAATGAAAAACTGTATCAAATATTGCAAACACAACAGATAAAAAAGTAAAACCATCTCAGGCCTTGAGATGCTGGTGGTGGGGTTGACACTTGAGAGGCACATCACCTCCGGCCGGTTTCTGGGTGTGTGTGTGTGGTGGAGATCTTGCAGTTTCAGTCAAGCTTCTTAATAAGAGTTCTTGAACTATTTTTGTGCCATGGCCCCTTCAACAGGGTGAAGCCCTCTTTTAGCTCACTAATCTTCAATCTCTCCTTTAAACTATCTCTGCACTACCTATAAATGGGATCACATCTCCCCAGTCTCAAAAAAACCTCTCAATTGATTGTTCCATAATGACTATAGCCCTCCCCCCGCTTTATGGATTCTTTGAAAAGATCATCTACAATAGATTCCTTTGCTTCCTTCCCTCTCACTCTATTCTTAACTCTTCAATCCAGCTTCTCATCATTCAACTGAATCTATTCTCTCTAATCTCCATGCCAATCCATCCTCCACTTAGCTGGCATATTGCTCTTCCTAAAGTCTAACACTGTCACTTCACTATTCAGTTAACTCCAGTGGCTTCCAATCTTTTGATTGAATTTGAACCATATTTTCCTGCACATTATCCATTGTGCCAACTATCTGCAAATAAGCACACTTATTGAGACAAACGCTTATATTAATTGTAATGGTTGACTTAATTAAATAGTAATGATTCCATTATATGTTTGAAAGTTGTTGTGAAGGAAGAAAATAGCTTAAGTATATTTTCTGTACAAATATGTATTTTTAGATACATAGGCATATTAGCATGTTTACATGTACAGAATATACTGTTTTATTAGTTATGTATATGTGGGACTACAGTTTCCATCTCACATATAGATCTATTTATATGTGAATGATTTATATGTGCATATATATATATATATATACACATAAACAGGTATATAAACAGCTATACATACACATGTAATACACATGCAATAACTCAATTATAATTAAAACGAAGGGGCCCAGCTCCAAGTACTTTCCCTGAATGGAACGGCCCAGAGTTAGAGAAAGGAAAAGAAAAGCAAAAAATAAAAGGGGAAATAAGGACTAATGAATAGGCAGAAATACATAATATCTTGAAGTAAATTTCTAAATATAAATAGAAGTAATCTTTATTTGGATTTTTGGATTTTTAAGGTTATAATTTTTAAAAACACAAGTCACTTTATGAAAACCTGCCTTTTTATAACTATAATATTGACAAGTATTAAATGAATATTTCCCTAGAATAGGAAAAAAAGGACTGCCTATAAAATTGTCCATTTTGATACAGTTTGGGATTTTTTGAAGTGTATTCCAAATTGAACCTGGGAGTTTCAACATTTTCTTGCTTGCCCCATTCCCTTTCTGAACTTACTTCTCTTCTGTGTATTAAAATAAAAGAAAAAAAATGCTATTTTCTTCCCCCCCCCCTTTTTGGAGGGGGAGCGAATCACTACTACTACCTCACACATAACCCTTTAATTCCTTTTCTTTCTAAAAATAAAGGTATTATCTTATAACAAGTACATATAATCTATCCAAACAAACCCTTACATTGCCATGTTTGACAATCTATGCCTCATTATGATCTTAAAATATATTAGTTTTCTGAAAATTGGTGAGGAACAGAGCTCATTATCAGTCTTCTGTAGTTGTTATTGATCATCAAATTGATTGTAATTCATTCATGTTTTCCCTTTCAAAGTTAAAAGATAATGAAGGCATTGAATAAATTGTTTTCCTCGTTTTGTTCATTTCACTCTGCATCAGTTCATAGAAGTCTTCTCAGGTTTTTCTCAAAACTACTCCTTTCATCATTTCTTATGGCAAAATGATATTCCATTACACCTATAATTTGTTCAGTCTATTCTTAAATTTCATGTTGCTTGTACAAAAACAACAAAATGCTGCTATAAATATTTTTGTTATTTCTATTTTGGAGCTCTCACGGAGGGGGAGCAGGGGAGAGATAAAAAGCTAGTAGCTGTATCACTGGGTTGAAGGATATAGACAAGTTAGTGATTTGCGGGGTATAGTTTAAATTTCTTTCCTGAACAGAAAGTAATGCCTTAGTGTTACTGTTCTCACAAATCTTTCCCAACGATTTTTTTCTCTTAGCAAATATAATGAGAATGAGATGGAGCCTGCATTGTTTTAATCTGAATTTCTTTTACTATAGTAATCATTCGGATTTTTAAAATACGGGTTGTTGCTTTTTGCTATTCTTCTTTGAAACTGTCTTTTAATATTCTTTGAATATTTATTTACCAGGATATAGTTTGTTTTCATATATTTGAAACAGTTTTTATATATCTTGTATATCACAACTTTATCTGAAAAACTCACTGCAAACATTACCCCTAGTTTACTTTCCAACTGCTTGTGTAAAAACTTTTCAGGTTGATCCATTTTATCTTCTGTGAACCTTTATATTCCTTGTTTGATCAAGAATTCTTCCCCTATGCATATTTGTGAAAGGTATCTCCTCTGTTCAAATTTGTTTATATGAATTTTTATCTCTAGGTTTTGTATCCATTTGAATCTTGTTATAAATATATGAAATACTATTCTAAAACCGAGATACTATTGCCAAAACTGTTTTTCAGTCTTCCTAGAACTTTTTTTTTTTGACATTAAAGAATCCTTACCTCTGTAGCTGTTGATCTTGGTTTATTACTAGTATGGTCAGTTGTTTCTGGATCAGTTCTACTGATCAACTTCCATTTTTCCATCAGTACCAAATTGTTTTGATGATTATACCTTTGCGTATCATTTGAGATAGAATATTTGGTTCCTTTTCTTTCCACTTTTTTTCCATTGTTTCTCTTGAGATTCTTGGTCATCTGTTCTGAGACTTTTGTAATTATTCTAATTCTATAAAGAAACCCTCTGGTAGTTTAATAGGACATTGAATTTCTAAATTACATTAGGAAGTAAGTACCATAATGTTCATTAAACAGAACTTCCTGAACATGAGCAATTATTGCTTCATTTAAGCCTGGCTGTATTTCTTTAAAGAATGTATTTATATATGTATCTATGTACATATATGTTTGCAGTATTTGTAGATATAGTAGATAATATTCATAATACTATTTAAACCTCATTTGAAGTTAAGTGATTTGTCCAGGGTCTCAGGGCCTGTGTCTAAAGTCAGATTTAAATTCATAAAGATGATTCTTCCTGACTCCAAACTCACTGCTCTATCCATGGTGCCATTTAGCAGTCCCATTATTATTATTATAGTCTATTATATCTATCTTAACTTTAATTATTGAATCAACCCCCAATTTCTCGTATGCCATCTGTTCGCAGTATATAATCTTTATATGTTGATATAGACTCTGATAATATTTTATCAATATTTTTGCATCAATCTTCATTAGCAATATTGGTCTACAGTATTCTTTCTCTGACATCTCCCCCGGCTTAGCTATCTGGACCATATGTATCTTATGGAATTTGATAGTTATCTTATTTTTTTTTTTGCCCCAACTCCCATTTATTGTCTGAAAGGTGAAAGGACATTCTTCAAAGCAGGAAATAAAGTTCCTGGATTTGTTTTTAGTGTTACTGAAAATAGGTTCTGGGGCCCAGCCCCACTTTGGGGTATTAGAAGCAGGGAATAAGGATGGGTTGCCTTTGTATCTTCTTGTTCAGCCCAGGTGAGTGGGAGCCAAGTCCAGGTAGAGTAGGGCTAGTTATCTTATTTTTTTCAATTGATTGCTGCAATATTGTAAATAATTATTCACTGAATTTTGATCAAATTCTTTTACAAATTCATCTTGCCTTGGGATATTTTTCTTTTGGAGTTATGACTTACTCAAGTTTTTTTCCTAAGAATGAGTTAAGTTTTCTTTTTTCACATGCTATTAATTTTGGTATTTTACATTTTTGTAAACATTCACCCTTTTTATTTGTATAGTAGTATATCATTTGGCATAGTTTTTCCTAACAATTTCCTTCATTTCTTCATTTGCCTTTTTTTTTCCATTTTCCATACTGGCAATTTGTTCTCTTGTCAAATTAGCTAATTGCTTATCAAGTTTCTACTAGTTTTTTAAAGGTTCCTATCAGTTTAATGGATTTTTAGTGTTATGGTTGTTTTCAATTCTATTAATTTCTTCTTTGATTTTCATAATTTCAATGTTTCTGTCTGGTTGAATTTTTTGATTTTTGTTTTTTCTAATTTTTTTACTTGTATTTCCTTGTCTCTTGTTGATGAAAATGTTTACAGTTGTGAATTTTTTCCACAAATGCTTTGACTTTATCCCAAAAGTTTTTATATATTTTGTTATTTTCTTTCAAGAAATTACCTATTTTTTGACATACTAATTCCTCTGTATTAGTTTCAAGTTAACTTCTCTCTTCAAAGGTTGATTATAATGTTCACTTAGTAAGAGTTAAATAATTTTGCTTCTCTGCATTTGAGATTTTTATGTCCTAGGATGTGTTTAATTTTTGTAAATGTGCACAGCTGACCCTAAATCTTTTGTATTTATGTTTAGTAATTTCTATAGATCTATTATTTTCTAGTTCTAAGATTCTCTTCTGGTCCTTATTTTTTGTTAGATTTGTTTGGGTTTGGGAGGGTCATGATTGGGACTCCAACCATTATACTTTTGCTGTCTATATTTCTTCCTCTAATTTGATGAACTCTTTTTTCAAATACATAGAAACAATTATAGTTGACACGAGGAGATTGGAGAATAGAAAAAGGTGACCAAGTGGAGAAAAAGGACTGCTGAAGAAATGGAGTTGGATAATAAATATTTTAAGGGGAAGTTGGAACATCTAAGTAAGTAATAGTGACTCAAACTAAGCAATGAAGTGAATGCTATTCAAGGAGGGCTAGAGGAAGAAGGGAGGAGAAGTAAGCACTGATTGATGATTCATTGTTGGGGGCTACCAAGACAGTTATTTGTTGACCTGATGTTTACAGAGGTCTGCTCTTGTCTGGGCACACATATCAGGGATGTGTTGGAGAACTGCCAGAGACTTATTACTATAGGGATTCAAGTGATAGTACCCAAAGGAACCTAGAAAGCACTGCTAGATATTTTGGGATGACTATCAATGGTGGTAGAAAATGAAACAATATTGTCATGTAAGAAACTATCAAGGCTTCAAATATATACCATGTAGATTAACATCTTGTTCTGACAATTACTAATAGACTTAACAAAGTATCTAACTATATACTATTCATCACATCTATTAATCTCATACACTATTCATGTGGGGAAAATGGAGAAATATGAATTAGAAAATATATTACTAGTGTATGGATTTGCAACTGTTTGAATGGCTAGACACAAAGTGTAGTCTTTAATGGTTCATTGTCATTTTCACAGGAGATTTCCAGTGGCATTCCCCAGAATTTGTGCTTGGTCCTCTCTTGTTTAACATAGCAATTGACTTGTCATTTGCTTGACAATGACTTATCAAATGACAAGTCATTTTAGCAATGACTTGAAAGTTTAGAGGGTACCAAGCTGGGTGGGATCACTGTCAGAATCAGTCTCCAAGATCTTGATAGGTTAGAAATTTAACTTAATTCTAATAAAATGAAGATGAAATCAGCTTCACAAGTATAGATTGGGGGAGATGTGGTTAGACAGCCATTTGTTGAAAGAAACCTGAGTGTTTCAATGGACTTCGAGCTCCATGTGAATTAGCAGTGTGATGTAGCTGCTAAAAAAAGCATCTACAGTTTGGGGCTGCTTTAAAAAAGGCCTTGATTCCAGGAATAAGGAAGTAATGGTTCTTCTGTACTCTGACCACATCTGAAGTTCTGTGTTCAGCTCTTGTGTATCACATCATCAGGAGGACATCTATAAGCCAGAATGAATCCAGAGGCGGTTGATTGCTCTTGAACCTTAACACAAACAATTATTATTTGAAGGACTGTTTAGAGAAGATTCAACTGGGGACAAACAATCTGTGCTCAAGTATTTTATGAATTATAACATGGAACTGGGCATTAGACTTGTTCTGAGTAGATAAAAGCAAACAGATAGAAAAAATTAAAAAATTATGGCTCAGGGTAAGAAAAAATTTAACAATTAGAATACTATCAATGAATTTCCTTTGCATTAAAAGTTTCCAGAAATTTGGATGGTGCTTTCCAGGTATGTTTGTTATAAAAGATATTCCTTAGTGAGTTGAGTTTCCTTCCAAAATAATTCTGATCATTATGATCCAATTCTATGAATTCTATAAAGTGAATTATTGGAGGGGAATAAACATGGCTCCACAGGCATCTAATTTCTTGATATGATACTCTGTGTTCAACAGTAATCACTTGTATAATTGAAATCCTCACTCAAGACTTGCCTCAATCAACCTCGTGCTGCTCCATATATCCCTCCTTTTTTGTAAACTACAGCAGTCAAGTCTGTTAGGAAGTGGAGGAGGATGTGTGTCATCCTGAGATAGCATCCCTGCTCATTGTCCTGGAGCCTGGACAACAGCAAACCATTCATGATCCTCTGGGCATTTATTTCCAGTGATGCCTTCAACAGAACCCCAAGATGAAGAAAACTGGAATTGAGTCAACAGATACATCTGTATGGCTTAGCCTGGCAAGGGGGGCTACATCATCATTTGACAATGACATTAATGAGAAAAGACTAGTGGGTAAGAGGCAGTATGGCATAGTGGAGTCAAATCCTGTCTCTTAAGAGTCCAAGTTATGCTACCATGCTAAGTCAAAGTCACAGGCTACAGACAACGAAGACCATTAATGCAAATGAGTTGCCAAACTGTTTCAGTGGAGTATATTTCTTCACTGGGGATTCCCTATACAGATGAAATCACTGGTCCAGACCAGTATGTGTGTATGTGTGTGTATGTGTGTGTGTGTGTGTGTGTGTGTGTACATTCATGTGTAAGATTCCAAGATCTTGGACCAAAGGGGCAGTCATACTGAAAATGTAAATTCTGATGTCTAGAAACAAGTCAATTTGGGACCCAACTAAAAATTGTCAAATAGAAGAGCCAAGGGATACACACTTGGAATAGCTACTGTGATGGTAATTCTACCATGGTAGTCATTATTTACACTAATAGGGTGTATACCTGTTTTCAGCTACAAGTTCCCTATACTAACAAAGTCACAGATCCAGTTGGACTCAAACTCCAGATGAGAAAATTCCCATTTCTAAGGTGGGTCAGCATCTTTTTTGTCCATCTAGACAAACCCCCTTGTTTTGCCAATGAAGAGAATGAAAGTGACATGTTCAAAGTCCAGCTGACAGTGTGAGAGAGTCAGGATTTAAACACAGACTTCAAGCATCACCGGACAGTCTGATTTCTACTCTCTAATACTGCCTCTTTCATTGGCTATTTTCTTCTTTGTACTATGTTAACAGAGGAGGGTTCCAACAGTTAATATAGATCCAGGATAAGCTAAACAAATGTGGAAAGAGAAGTCCAAATCTGATAGTAGTTTAATTAAAAATGATTTGGAAATGTGGATGTAGTGAAGATAGACTTGTCCTCCACTGCCTTCCTCCTTTGGAATCCCCAGCACTTAACAGCCCACCTGACTTTTATTAAGTACTCAATAATTGGGGAGCCCCAATTGACTGACTAGCTGTGTATCATTGAAATAGTCAATTATTCTCTCTGAGCAACAAATTTCTCATCTGTAAAATTTCAGATGTCGGGAAAAGATGATAAGATTATTTAATATCATAGATTCTTTGTAGTCTAAAATCTTATAAAAACGAAGGTATTTGATATGCATTATTCCTAAACTCTTCTATAATTATCAGTGCTTGATAAGAGTATTTTTGCAATAGTTTTATTTCACACAAAACTATTTTTTAATGAGAACAAAAGATTCGCTATTAAGTTTGTGCAAAAAAAAAAGTGAAAGCCCATTTATTACTTGGAGAATTTTGGCTGTAAATCTTTTCTGGTCTATCAGCACTTAAAGCAGGCCTGGATCAGCAAGATGAGAAAAAGGAAGAAATGAAGTTTTGAATCCTTAACCTAGGATTTGCAAACCAGGTCTTTGCAATGAATTAAAATCCTTTCTCTTAAGAGTCAGGCTGAGTTCCTGCAAGCCAAGCTTCTCAGGCCTCTGGAGTTGGCCACAAAGGGAAAACACTATCCTTACAATCTAAAAATCAACATTTTGGGATTCAATTGTAGAACAATAAAGAAAAACAACATTTTAGACACAGTTATAAAAGAATTCATATTAATAAAGAGTGGTTTTTTTCATCATCCTCAAAAACTCTTGCTCATTTATTTCTCCATCTCCATCGCGATCAGCTTCATCCAGCATTTCCTGTAAACCAAAGGCTTTATTTCAAAATCTGAATCCAACTGGTCAGACCAGGCTCCCCAGGCTCAGGGTCTGGCTCTCTGGTGCCCCCTAGTGGCTGTTCCCCCGTTGCCACCACCACCTTGTCTGGAGCTGGGCCCCTTCCCAGTCAGTGTCTGCTAGACCCTCAGTCGTGGGTGCCACGAGAGGAACACCCTCATGGTACAATCACACACACACACACACACACGGATACAACACATAATCTGACACACACAAACACATATGGACACACGTATGCACACACACATACACACACACACACACACAAGAGACAGCATTTATGAATTAAGGAGGAGCCAGGAGCTATTTGATATTCCTGCTTTGCTCTCTTCTCTCTAGCTTTGATTTCAGATGATGGTTTGCTAAACAACAAGGCTATATGGCTAGTGAAAGAAAACACATTTACCTGAAGTTCATCATCTGATAAATTTTCTCCTAGTTCCTTAGCGACTCTCTTGATATTTTTGAGGGTGATACTTCCTGTAGCATCATCATCAAACAATTTGAAGGCCTTCAAAATTTCTTCTTTTTCATCCTTTTCACTCTTTAAAAAAAAAAGTCTACTGTGGGTCCAAGCCCTAAAACAATGGCCCCTGTCCTTGCTATGGACTATGTACATGCTATGCCAGGCTTCCCCAAAGACAAAGCAGAAGAGGTGAAGGGATACTCAAGATGCTCTAAGACTAACACTTCGGGCCCCCTTGTTTCCATGCTTGGGGTCCCCTGCAGCAGCCCTGACCATTTCAGCCCCAAGACCATTCCCATCCCCCTTTCCTTCCAGAGCTGACTGGGGGTGGGGTGGGGGAAGAGAATGGAGGAATGGAGGGAGTATGGATAGTTTCTGCTAACGTGGGAGGGGTCTGGGTCTACACAAGTCAGAGAGTTTTGGGGGGACAGGATCAGTGGAAGCCTAGGATACTACAGATAACAGTCAAATTCTCCCTTAGTTCATAGATTCCTAGTCAGGGATGTTTTGTTGTTGAATGCTAATTACTTCTCTTCTTGGTGGTTGGTGGGACTGAAGACGGTTTCAGACAAATCTTTCATCTTGCTATTGCTCAATTCAGTCTATTTTGAACTCCTTGGCACATCTTGTAATGACTTCAGTAATGAAGCTCATCACTATCTGTATGATCTACTTTGCTCCAGGGCACCTGATCCTTATTGTCTCTTCAAAAAAATGATCATTTCTTTGTCTCTGCCCCTATTTCTCCTCAAAGATTCCAACAATATCCTTAACATACCCCAATGGAACTTGTTCTTTTCTCCCAAACCCAGTCTCCTGACCTTCCCTATTCTGAGGTCAAAGGGACCCAGATTTTCAACCTCACTGGCATCTTTGACTTCTCTCAATCCACAAAAACAATCAGTTCTAAAAATGTCTTCTCTCTTTGTTCCCATTGTCTCTCCACTCACAAAGCCATCATCCTTGTCCAGGCCCTCATCATCTTCTAATCACTCCATCCTTCAGAGCCATCTACATCATCTTCCTAAAAATCCAGGCTGCCAAAATCTCTGGGATCCATTCTAAACTTTAGTCTGGTACCATCTGGCTCCTCCTGACCCATCACCCCTATTCACAATCTGCAGTGTGGCTGCACTAGCTTCTTGCTGTCGGTTTATCTCCCTTCCTACTCCCTCTTCTTTTATGCTTCTTAGAACCCTCAGTTTCCTTTAAGACTCTGAGCAAGAACCACCTTCTGGAGACCTTTAGGCTTCCTTTCTCTTGTTCCCTCAAGGTGACTTACTCCTGTGTATGTCTCTCCCCCATTCAAACATTTTGAGGGCAGGGATCCCTGTGCTAGGTCATAGGATACAGAGACGAACAAGTTCTAAGGCCATCAACGTGTCCATGAAGATCGCTGTGGCTGCATACTGACTTGGTTCTAAAATGAAATACAGGGGATTTTTATTTATTTTGTTAGGTACTTCCCAACTGCATTTTCATTGGTTTTGACCAATGCCACATGTATCCTTTAACCCAGACCTACCCTCAAGGAGCTTGACATCTCCTAGGGATGATAAATCATAAAAACAAGTACAAGTAACTGAAATTAGAATCCAAAAAAAAAAAAAGTAGAGGTCATCTTCTTGGTTTTATGGCAGGTTAGGAGGGGCAAAGACAGCAGATGGCAGGGTTTTGAAGGGCTCAGGGTTGGGAGGCAAGATTGGGGACAAGAGCAGAAGACTGCCCACAGGGGAGCCAGGTTACAGAAGGGTCTGAATGAAGAAGGGAAGACAGTGTAAAGTACAGAGTTAACAACCCAGAAAAGAATTGAGGGCTGGGGGAATCAATGAAGACAAGAAGAGAGTCAGAGGCTGCAGGAATGACAGCAGATTATAATCAGCTAAGAAAACCTCAGAGTTCATAAACATGGAAGTGGAACATTTGTGGGGGATGGCAACATCAAGAGTTTGTTAAGTTTTTTTTTTTTAAGAGGTGGGAGGGATAGAAAATGATTGTTAATTTGAAAAACAAAAGAGAACAAAAGACAAAGGAGACTGGGCATAGTTAAAGAGGAGGGGCAGGACCCCAAATATCCAAGGTGAAGGCAATAACAAATAGTGCCCTGGGGAGGCTGAGAAAGGCCATTAGATTTATTAAGGTCTAAAAAGCAAGGATACAATGAGGAAACAGAAGTGGGAGCAGAGAAAGAGATGGCATTTGAAGGGAGGAAGGAGGGTAAAAGGAAAGGGGTTAGCTTTGTTTTTAAGAAAAGGGAGAACCAAGTTTATCTATTTGTAGACAGAGGGGAAAAAGTCTATGGGGAGGAGACAGGAACAGAGAAGAGATGTTGAGTCTCCGAAGGAAATGGGAAGATCTGGGTTTCAGGACTGAAGTCAGCAACATTTGCCCTTGCCAGGAGGAGAGAAAGAAAAGAAAGAAGGTGGTGGGTATGGGTACAACACAGAAAGGAGGGAGTCCTCCTGGAAGCCCCCATTCTGATGTGGCCTTGACAGCAAGAAAGGAGGAAGTGGCCAGCTCACAGGAAACTATCCATTCCTAGTGGCAAGAAATATTAAACTGACTCCTCTCTCCTCTAAAAGCCAGTCTGGAGCAGAAGGTCGAGACCCTGGGATGATCACAACCTGTCAGGCATCCCTCAAGAGCTAAAAAACAAGCTGCAGTCTTTGAGGTTCTGTCCTCCTCAAATGTAGTGAATAGACAGAGATTTATTTATTACCACATTTATAAAAGTTATGATTTCAGGGGAGTATTTTTTGGATTTTTTTCTTTTTACTCTGAAAACAGTAGTAAAAATACTGTACCATTTTCACACTCATCATGGCAAAAAAGTCTTCAAAGTTAATGGTGCCAAATCCTTCTTTGTCAGTCTCCGCAATCATTTTTTTAATTTCTTCTTTCTTTGGCTCAAAGCCTAATGCACGCATTGCAATCTGAAATGAGAAACAAATGCCTATATTAATTCAAATATTCTTAAAATCAGCTACTGGTTTTTATGGATTGGAAAATTATTGATTTTTCTTTTTTAAAAAATTCTTTGCAGCTAGATAAGCATTTTATGTGATCTTGTAGAGCTAATATACTTCTCAGCCATCTTATCATTATAGATGCTGCCTTCACCTTAGATGAAGAGGATCCCTCCAGAGCCCAAGAGGACAGGTCTTAAGAGTGGATGTAGCCAAAAATTCATCATGCTATTTTTCACCTGGTGATGATGGCTGCCCCACTGCCCTACTTCAATGAGGTGGTGATGACCCTGGGTCCTCAAAGTCATTACAGTGTAGTTCTGGCATGCTCTATTAAATGGGAAAAGATCGAGTGATGGAGTCTGAACGAAGACTGGCCTAGCTACAGATACAGAATCCCATCATCACATTGGATCAATCTCAAGATTAAAAAATGATCTCAGTTAACTTGGATACTAGTCCTACTCTGCCCCTGAGCACAGCTAGATTGTTCTCACCTGTGAAATAGGAAAATAATGTCAAACACTTTCCAGGAAGGCTGTATTTATTTTTTTTTAGGTTTTTTGCAAGGCAAATGGGGTTAAGTGGCTTGCCCAAGGCCACACAGCTAGGTCATTATTAAGTGTCTGAGGCCGGATTTGAATCCAGGTACTCCTGACTCCAGGACCGGTGCTTTATCCACTGTGCCACCTAGCTGCCCCTGAAGGCTGTATTTATTAAAGAGAAAGTTTCCATTAGCCATTGGAATGCCAATATTTATAATATTTAAACAATAAAAGTAATCTGGAAAACACTACACAATAAAAAACTTTTCAGAATTTCTGGATAGAAAGAAATTTTCAAAACCTTCAATTCCTTCACGTCAATGCTTCCAGATCCATCTACATCAAATAAGTCAAAGGCCTCCTTAATTTCTTGTTTTTGATTCTCAGTCAATTCGACTTTTATATTAGGCTTCTTCCGCTGACCAGTACTGGGTCGATAATTAGATGCCTATAAAAATAAATACATAGGAGTTATATCTAAATCAAATTCCCTTCAGAGCTGCAAGAAAAATAAGAGTTAAATAGTAGGCAAGGTTCTTCATAAACCAAACAATCATGTTCAAGGTTTCCTCCTTCCATCACTAAAGAATCACTGTTGGAGATGAATTCCAATTCAAATGCAATCAAATATTTGATTGATGATAGTGATGATGATACTACTAGCCCCAGCATAACAAGTTCTTTGGGACATTCATAAAACTATTTAGGAGAAATTACTATAGGGCACCTTCCCACTGATACCCCCCAACAAGTGACATGTTTCTCCCAGAACAAGTAAAGAACTTAGTGAAGAGAAAGTTAAGAAAATGGAGAAAGGATCATTCTAGGAGGATTCCCCAACCTTTTCTAACATTTCTCATTTGGACCTATTCTTTTTTTTTATTTCATTTTTTAATTTATTTATTTTTGAATAAATTTTTTACAGTTTTACAGTTTTCCCCCCTAATCTCGCTTCCCTCCTCCTACCACTCACAGAAGGCAGTCTGTTAGTCTTTACATTGTTTCCATGCTATACATTGATCTAAATTGAATATGTTGAGAGAGAAATCATATCCCTGAGGGAAAAAAAATATAAGACATAGCAAAATTACATAACATAATTTTTTTTAAATTAAAGGTCTTTTGAACCTATTCTTCTCTCTGCCACCACAATAGCTCAAGTCCTCAATCTCTTGCTATGGGCAATAGGCAGAACTACTTGACTGGTTCTAGCTAACACACTGTTTATTCAGTGCTTTGACACTTTGGGGATGATGAACTGCAGGGTTACTTCAGGAGGAACCTGTGTGGCTCCACACTGAAGAACTGAGGGATGATGGGGCAATTGCCCCAAGTAGAGCCAGTGACTCCGTGAATCTTTAAAGGAAAATGACTCCATCCTTTTTGGAACTGAGCATCTTCAGGGTGAGATAGACAGACTCCTCCCCACCCCCACCCCAGCAGCAGCACTGTGATGACCCCTCCCTCTGGGATGGATGGAACAGGAAGGCCTCACGAGTTCAACTTGAGATTCAGTTCTAGGATGGTACTTCTATTTGTTTCTTCAATTGTTTGACTGAGATGTATTATGTCCAGGTTCTGAAATGATGTCCAAGTATTTTTTTTTCTTTAAAATTTTGAGTTCCAAATTCTATCTTTCTCGGATGGTAAGCAATCAAGATGTGCAATCATGTTTAACATTTCCATATTAGTCATTTTGGACAAGACGACTCAGAAAAAAAAAGTGAAAAGTAGCATGCTTCACTCTGGCTTCAAACAACATCAGTTTTCTTCATTATTATTAGTCCTTTGTGATTGTCTTGGATCATTGTTTTGCTCAGAATAGCTAAGTCATTCATAGCAGATAATAACACAATGCTGCTGTTACTGTGTACAATGCTATCCTGGTTCTGTTCACTTCACTTAGCATCAATTCATATTAAGTCTTTCCAGGTTTTTCTGAAATCATACTGCTTGTTATTTCTTACAGCACAATAATGTTCCATTGCAATTATATAGCACAACATGTTCAACCATTCCCCAATTGATGGGCATCCCTTTGGTTTCCAATTCTTTGCCTTCACAAAAAGAGCTGTTAATTTTTTTGTACAAATAGGTCCTTTTCTCTATTTTTTGGCTAGCTTTGACACATAGACCTAGCAGTGGTATCATTGCTGGATCAAAGGGTATTTATGTATGCACAATTTTATAGCCCTTTGAACATAGTTCAAAATTGGTCTACAGAATGGTTGATTCACAACTCTACCAACAATGCATTAATATCCCAGTTCTCCAACATCCCTTCAAACTTCCTACATTTTTCTTTTTTGTTATATTAACCTAAAAGATGTGAGGTGATTTGAATTTGTATTTTAATAGCTTTTTTGGGGGGGGGGTCTGAAAATTGCCTATTTGACCAGCTATCAATTGGAAAACAACTTGTATTTTTACAATTTGACTTAGTTCTCTATATAGTTAGGAAATAGCTTTTATCAGAAATACTTGTTGCAAAAAAAATTTCCCAGTTTTCTGTTTTCCTTACAATTTTGTTTACATTGATTTTTGTGTAAACTTTTAATTTTTAAAATATTTTATATTTGCAATGTTCTTTTGTCTTCATTGATCCTAAATTCTTCCCTTCTACATCTGACAAACTATTCCATACTCTCTTAATTTGCTTATGGCATCACACTGTACCCATTTTGACCTTATCTTGGTATAAGGTGTGAGATGTTGGTATATAGTTTTTTTTTTGCAAGGCAATGGGGTTAAGTGGCTTGCCCAAGGCCACACAGCTGGCTAATTATTAAGTGTCTGAGACCAGATTTGAACTCAGGTACTCCTGACTCCAGGGCCAGTACTCTATCCACTGTGCAACCTAGCCATCCCTATACTTAGTTTTTAACCACACTTTTCCACTTTTCCAAGTAATTTCTGTCAATTGAGTTTTTCTTCCAAAAGCTTGGACTTTAGGGTTTAATCATATACTAACATACATTTACTATAATATAATTTGTACTTTATCTATTCCACTGATTCACAACCCTTAGCTAGTACCGGATAGTTTTGATAACTACTTTACAACATAGTTTGAGATCTGGTATACCTAGACTAACCCTCTTTTGAATATTGTTTTCATTGATTCCTTTGAGCTTGTCTTCCAGATGAATTTTGTTATTTTTCTAGCTCTATTTTAACTACCATTTCTGATAGTTTGCTATGTAATTGAGTAAATAGATTTTAAGTAGAATTCCATTTTTGACTTCATGTGAAAAAGTATTTTACAGTTGTGTTCATATAGTTCTTGGACTTGTCTTGGCAAGTAGGCTCTATAGTGTCTTAAATGGAATTTCTTTCTATCTCTTGCTGCTGGACTTTGTTGCTAATATACAGAAATGCTGAAAATTTGTGTGGATATTTTGCTACCTTGATAAATTTTAGCAATTTCAAGTAGTTTAGTTGATTCTTTAGGATTTTCTAAGTATATCATCTGCAAAGAGTGATAGTTTTGTTTTCTCATTAACTATTCTAAATCTTTTCTTTTGCTATAGTTAACATTTCTAGTACAATATTAAATAATAGAAGTGATAATAGGCATCCCTGATTCCACCCTTATTTTATTGGGAACACTTCTAGCTTATCCCTATTACAGATAATGCTTGGATATGACTTTAGATCTGCCTGAGAGTTGTCATTTTGGGAGCTCTCTCAGGCACTGATGGGTAGATTCCTTTTAATTGGATTTTAGTGATTTTAATTGAATGGGGGCTATATTGTGTCACTTTTTTCTGTATCTATTGATTTAATCATGATTTGTTATTTCATTATTGATATGGCCAATTATGATAATTTTCCTAATATTGAACCAACCCTGCATTCCTGGTATAAATCCCACCTGGTCATAGTGCATTATTATTCTTGTGATATATTGCTGTCATCTTTTAGTATTTTATTTAAAATCTTTGCATCAATATTAAGCAAATTGGGCTATAATTTTCTTTCTCTATTTTGGCTCTTTGTGGTTTAGGTATCAGCAACATATTTGTGCCACAAAGGAATTTGGTAGATTTCTTTAACTATTTATAGTCCAAATAGTTTATATAATATTCGGATTGTTCTTTAAATGTTTGATAAAATTCACTTGTAGATGAGATATTTTTTCCTTAGAAAGTTCATTAATGGCTTATTTTAAGTATGCTAATCTGAATAATTTATATTTATGTAGATATTCATCCTTTTCATTTAAATTGTCAAGTTTATTGGTATATTAATTGGGCAAAAGAATTCCTAAAAGTTGTTTTAATTCTCTCTTCATTGGTGGTGAATTCACCCCCCCTTTTTTTTTTGGTTTTTGCAAGGCAATGGTGTTAAGTGACTTGCCCGAAGTCACCCAGCTAGGCAATTATTAAGTGTCTGAGGTCTCATTGAACTCAGGTACTCCCAAGTCCAGGGCTGGTACTCTATCCACTGCACCACCTAGCCATCCCACCCCTTTCATTTTTTATTCTAATTTGGTTTTCTTTTTTCTTTTTTTAAAATCAAATTAACTAATGGTTTGTCTATTTTATGGGTTTTTTCATAAAATCAGTTTCTAATTTTATTAGTTCAATAGTTTTCTTTTAGTTTTATTAATCTCTCCTTTTGATTTTCAAGATTTTTCAAACTTCCAATTTGTAGTTTAATTGGGAATTTTTAAATGGCTCTTTTTTTAGTCTTTTTAGTTGCATGTTCCATTCATTGATCTGCTTTTTCTCCTTTACTGTTGTATGCAATTAAGAGATATAAGTTTTCTTCCAAGTACTACTTTGGCTGTATTCCATAAATTCTGGCATTTTTGTCTTGCTGTCCTTTTCTTTTATTATATATCTTTATTCTATTTGTTTTTGACTCACTTTTTTAGGATTAGATTTTCAATTAATTTTTAATGTCTTTCCATTAATGAATGTAATCTTTATTGCATTACGGTCTGAAAGGGATGCATATACTATTTCTACTCTTGCACTTTGGTTGTGAGGTGTTTATGTTCTAATTCATGATCAATTTTTGTGTAGCTGTCATTCACTGATGAGAAAAAATATATATTCCTTTCTATTTAATTTTCTCCAGAAATCTTATCATATCCAACTTTTCCAGAATTTTATTCACCTTGTTAATTTTATTTTTTGACTAGATTTATTTAACTCTGAAGAGGGGGAAATTCAGGTCCCCCACTAGTATAATTTTATTATCTATTTCCTCCTGTAACTTATTCAACTTATTCAAAAATTTAGATGCTACATAATTTGATGCATGTTTAATATTGATGACTTCAGTGCTTATGGCACCCTTCAGCAACATATAGTTTCCTTATATCTTAGATCTATTTCTCCTTTTGCTTTGTCTGAGATTGGGATTGCTACTAATTTTCTTCAGCTGATGCAAAATAAATTCTCTTCCAGTTCCTTACCTTTATCCCATGTGCATCTCTGTTTCAAATGTGTTTCTTGAAAACTATATATTAAGAGTATTCTTGGGGCGGCTAGGTGGCGTAGTAGATAAAGCACCGGCCTTGGAGTCAGGAGTACCTGGGTTCAAATCCAGTCTCAGACACTTATAATTACCTAGCTGTGTGGCCTTGGGCAAGCCACTTAACCCTGTTTGCCTTGCAAAAACCTAAAAAAAAAAGTAGAAGAGTATTCTTGGCTTTAATCTATTGTGCTGTCTGCCTCTGCTTTGGGGGTGACTTCATTTATAGTTAACACCATTTCACTCCATTCTATTTTCCCCATTTATCCCCCTCTCTCCCTCACCAGCCACCCTTTCCATCCTCACAAGTGTTTTACTTTTGATCACTATCTTCCCCAATTTATCCTCCCTTACAGTCTCTCCTGTCCCTTCTATTATCTCTGACCCTTTTTAGTTCCTTATAGGGTAAGGTAGATTTCTAGATCCAATGAAATCTGTTTGTATTCCCTCTTTGAGACAATTTTGATGAAATTAAGGTTTAAGTAAGGTGCCACCTCCACCATCCTTCTATTTTATAAAAACTCTTTCAAGTTTCTTTTATGTGGGATAATTTACCTCATTCACTCTTCCCTCCTCCCTTTTCCAGTGTAATTTCTTTCTCATCCCTTTATTTTATTTTTTTTTGGGCTATCATCCCATCAAAGTCACCTTATGTCCACACACTCTGTGTATATATACTAATTTCTTAAAGAGTTACAAATATTATCTTGCCATACAGAAACATAATTAACCATATTTCATTTCTTATGTTTCCTCCTTTTCTTTTTTCTATTTCCCTTGAGTCCAGTATTTGGAAATCAAATTTTCTATACAACTCTGGCCTTTTCATTAAGAATGCTTGGAAGTCCTCTATTTTGTTAAACATTCTTTTTTTTTTTTTTTGCCCTGAAAGATTATATTCAATTTTGCTAGGTAGGTGAGTCTTGGTTTTAATTCTAACTTCTTTGACTTCTGGCATATATTCTGACCTCTCTAGTTCTTTAATGTAGAAGTTGCCAAATGCCATGTAATTCTATGATGTTTGATTTGTTTCTCTTAGCTGCTTCCATTGCTTTCTCCTTGATCTATGAGCTCTGGAAGTTGGCTATGATCTGAGATTTCATTTGAGAGGCTCTTTCAGGCAGTGAATGGATGAATTCTTACAATATCTCTTTCACCCTCCAGTTTTAATACATGAAGGTAGTTTTCTGGACCATTTCCTGAAAGATGTTATACAGGCTATATTTTTTTGATCTGGCTTTCACTCATTGTCCAATCATTCTTACATCATCTCACCTGGATGAATTTTGTAGGTCAGTTGTTTTGCTGATACAAAATTTCATATTTTCTTCTATTTTTTTAACTTTTTTGATTTTTTTATGATACCTTTATGTCTCATAGTCATCTTATACGTACTCAATTCTAATTTTTAAAGGCATGATTTTCTTCAGTGAGATTTTGTTCCTTGACAATTCTATCTTTTGGGGAGCTATTTTCCTTGGTAAATTTTTGTATATATTTTTCCATGACTTATTCTCACCCCCCCCCATTTTCTTCTATTTCTCCAATTTGCTTTTAAACATCCTTTTCAAGCTATTACAAAAATTGTTTTTGAGCTTGAGTCCAAATTACATTTTTCTTTGAGATTTCATACTGAACTGTCCTCTTCTAAGTTTATGCCTTGATCCTCCCTATCACCATAGAAACTTTCGACAGTCAAGTTCTTGTTTTGCTTTTGCTTATTTTTCTGCTTTTTTTTGGTGACTTGGTGTTTCCGTGAGAGTGGTCCTAAACTTTTTGCCCTAGGGCTAAGGGTCTAATCGCTAGCTTCAGGGTTTAGTGGCTTGCTTTCACTGGAAGATGGGCTTTTCTTCAGGTTTCTATGGGATGGGAGGGGGAGGGCCTCCCCGTTGGTCACCCTTAGGTGTTGGGGCTAGCTGCTGGCCTGGAAGAGTGAAGGCTTGCGACTTGGATGCTACGGTAATAGAGACTTTCCGGTGGCTGGCCCCGGAGGAGGGACCGTGTTGCTGGTGTCCCGGGGTGGGCCTCTGCCGCTGGGCTGGGCTGCTCTGTGCTGGCAGGCCGCGGGCCTGGGTCTCGCTGTTGGCCATTGCGGGGGAGAAGGAGGAGGAGGAGGAGGAGGAGGAGGGTCAGAAATGGGCTCAGCCAGGACCGGTATTCATCGCGTTCATCCATCTGAGGTTGGAAGGGTCCTCGGAACCCGCCTCATGGCGCCTCTCCACCCCGGAGGAGAATCCGCGGCCAGGTCCCGCGTGCAGGCCCCCTCCCGTGGCCAGTCCGGCGGCCGCCTGGCACCGGGCCAGGCGGGGCCTGGCACTGCCCGGCCGATGCCGCTCCTCGTGGGCACCTGCTTGTGCTCCGGACCGGGGCTCCCCCCAACACTCCCCCCCCGCCTCCTAGTCACCCCCTTCATTTTTATTTTATTTTTAGGTTTTCGCAAGGCAGCGGGTTGTGGCTGGGCCAGGGCCGCTAGGGCATCCCTGAGAGTCTTCGGGCAGACTTGAACTCGGGTCCCCCGGCCAGGGCCGGGCTCTGGCCACTGCGCCCCCCGGCCGCCCCCCACTCCCCCGTAGGCCCTCGGAGGGCGGCAGCCCTGGCGCCCCCAGCCTGGCCCTCCCCTAAGCTCTGCGGCGGAGGGGGGTGGTGGCGGCTGGCGCGGGGCACCTCCCGGGGGTCCCCTCCCCGCCCCCGGCCCGCTCTGCTCCTCGGCGCCCCCGGCTCACCATGGCGCTGGAGAAGAAGCCGAGCCGCCCGGCCCGAGCCCGCCGCCTCCCGCTCCGCCGCCTCCGCCGCCGCCGCCGCCGCCGCCCCCGCCTACTCCGCCGGCCGCGCCTCGGCGGTTGCCAGGGCGGACTCCTCCCGCGGTCCCGCGCCGCTCTCCCAATGGAGGCCCGGCTTCTCCAGCGGTCCCGCCCCCTCCGCGCGCTCTCGGCGAATCGGACGGCCGTTCCTCGGCTAGCGCCCCGCCCCCTCCAGCCGGGGCAAACCGCCGCCTTTCCGAGGAGGCGCCTCCCGGTTGCTTAGCGACGGCGCGTTTCTCCCCGGACGCATGCGCATTCCGGGCCTGGGGGGGCCGGAGCGGCGGGTCTGAAGCGAGGCCCGGCCGGGCAGGGGCCCAGGCAGGCAAGGAGAGGCCCCCGGGGGCGCCGAGGCCCGGGCAGGGCAGCTGTGGGCCGCTGTGAGTAGGTGAGTGTGCCGGACACGTGGGGGTGCGCGTGTGCGCATGTGCGCACGCCCCTCTGGGCCCCCCTTTGGGCGCCTCTGTCCCCCCCTCTCCCGCCCATCCCCCACCGGCCCTTCTGCGCATGATCGCCTCCACTCTTGCCCCGGGCGTGTGCAGAAGCCTGGGGCCGCCCCCCCCCCCCCCCCCCGCGACCTTTTCCCAGGGCTTAGCAGTTCCAGGACCCAGCAGCCCCCCAGTACGGGCTCTGGATGGAGGGGCGGGCCCCCACCTCTCTGACCATCCTCTTCCTCCTTCCTTTGGTCTCTTGTGCACATTGTCACCCCATAGGTGGGTCTCCAAGAAGAGGGGCACGAGGGCGTGTAGCTCTACACAGCATCTGTATAACTTTATGTGTTGGCATATTTTGCATACACATCATGTAAAAAGGATCCATGACAGGGCGGCTAGGTGGTGCAGTACCGGCCCTGGAGTCAGGAGGACCTGAGTTCAAATCCAGCCTCAGACACTTAACCATTACCTAGCTGTGACCTTGGGCAAGCCACTTAACCTCATTTGCCTTGCAAAAAAAACCCCAAACAAACCTAAAAAAATGATCCATGACTCCATCAGCCTAGGGCATCTGCTGTGGAAAATGCCTCTGCTTAAACCTTTGTATGACCTATTGCCTGACCGACCTATGACAGGCACATAGAGGTAAGTGTCTTATGATACAGCTAGTATCAGAAGCAGGATTTGAAGCCACGTCTGGCCTTCTTCAAGCCCAGCACTTTATCCGCTGTTCTATGATTTCTCTTTGACTCATGTGGAAGTCACAAATGATCAAAATTTTTCATACTTCCAGTGCAATAGGGGATTTTAATGCTCATTTACCCTTATTCTATTGATGCATGTAAGTAAACATTGTCTTTACTTTTCCTTTACAGAATATTCCACCGAAATGTGATTGAACCCTATCAGTGGAAAAGGAGCTGCATAGCAGCAAATGGAGAGAGTCTATCTTAGGCATAGAAAATAGCACCTTCCACATGTGCATTCACATTTAAGGATGGTGCCCTGGTCGGCAGATTCTCAACTCTTTTGTGGACTCCTAACTGGCCCGTTTTCAGTCACTGAATGAGTGTGAGGTGCTAGGAGTTTTTCTTTCATTGGGAGATCTTGAGTCATGGTCATGGCTCACAAAAATATAAACAGGAGACACATAGGACTTCAGCAGCTTTCAGCATTAACAGAGACAGGTCGAAGTTTCCTAGGCCCTGTCAAGTCATCCAAATTTATTATAGGTGAAGGATCTCTTGAAAGTATATTAACCTGTTCCACAGTGAGGCTTCTTGAAAGTCTGGATTTAACTAGTTCAGTTGGGCAGCTCCTGTTTGAAACAGTGCAATCACAGAAGAAAGCGTATGGGACAGGGACCAATACCCTCTTGTTTCTTGCTGGTGTGTGGAGCACAGCTGCCCTAGAATGTCTTCAGCAAGATACCCCTATTTCAGTCATAGTGTCAGTGATGTCAGAAGGCCTGAAGTCTTGCAGGGAAGAAGTTGTTGCTCTTCAAATCCCTCTACATGATGTAGTTGTCAACACTCAAGACACTAGGAGATATCCTTCTCTTAAAACTCTGCACATCCTTCCCAGCCCTCTTTTACAGATCCCACCAGAGATTCCATGGATACAGAGAGAGCATGACATAAGAGATAGTTCTCAACCAAGCACTCCTGCATGTTCTTCCAGGCATTCTTCTGATTTATCTTCTAGATCTTTCTTCAATTCTCAATCTGTAGTTAAAAGAAATAAAGGTATGTCTCAGACCTCCCAAGCCAATCTGATTACAAGTAGCCACAACAGAAAATCAAGACTAAGTCACAGCAGACATTTTAATAGGGCAGAAAATGACTCTTCTCAAACACTGTCTGACTCTCATATTCATAAATGCAGTGATTTGGTGCAGCTGGCAGTGGGTCTGAGCCATGGAGATCACAGCAGTATGACATTAGTGGAAGCAGCAGTCAGATGCCAATATCAGAATGCATGTGTGAGGAAAAAGAATTGTATGGTGCCATTTAAGTTTGATGTTTCAAAAATTTCCACTTGCTGCTTAGCAGGCATGCCTGAAAGCTTTTCTTGTGTCTGCTCTGGATATATGACTTTAATATCAATAAGCTATACCAGTATAATCAGAAAACTCCAGAATCAGCCTTTGCGGGTAATTCTCATTGATGGTGATTTCAAAGAGAAATATCACCACTTGGGATTTAATGGACTGGAAAATGTTAAAACTGAGTTGGAAAATGTGACCTATCGAGAGACACTCTGGTTGGATCATATTTTAAAGATATTAATTCAGTTAAATGTAAACCTAGTAATGGTACGAGGAAATGTGTCTGAAAATTTAATGGAGAAGTGTATGTGCAATAACTTGCTGATAATTGGGTCAGTGAGTCACCATGTACTGCAGGATTTTGCAGAGGTGACTGGAGCAGTGCAGGTGACCTATGCTACACAGCTGAATGAAGACTGTGTGGGGAGTAATGTCTATGTGAGCTTGTGGAGAGCGGGCCTACTGAACACCATTGAAGTGAACAACAAAGTGGCTATCTTAATCAAAGCTGAAGGAATCCTCCTGGTGACAGCTGTGCTCACTAGCCCAGTCATAGCACAGATGCACACCAAGGAAGATCATTTCTGGACTTGTGCTTATCGCTTGTATCATGCTCTAGTCGATGAGAAGGTTTTCCTTGGAGGTGGCACAGTTGAAATCTTATGCCTTACCCATCTTCATATGCTGATCGAACAGTCACAACAAAAGATGGGCAAGGATTGTTCGGGACGGCTTCATATGACTTCATCTTGGATGGCCTCATCTCAGGAACTTTATAGACCTACTGTACTTAAAACCTTGGCAGATGGATGGCACAAATACCTTTCATTAATCATGTATAACACAGGTACTTGCTCTTCAGAAAGTGAAGCCAGCATGTTCATTCACAACTTAATCCAAAAAACTACAGACTCTGGTTGTCCTTTATTATACCTTCTGAAAGAATATAATGAAGTGAACAATGCAGTTTTAAATTTAAGCGTTTATGATGTTGTCACACCAAAGATTGAGGCATGGCGCCGAGCACTAGATTTGGTATTGTTAGTGCTTCAGACAGATGCTGAAATTATTAGTGGGGCTGAGTATACACAGTTAAACTCACAGGAGTCCGATGAATTGTTGTTATTGTAGTTCTGTTTTACCATAATAATATGAGAAAATAATTATAAAACACCTAGGATTCTCTGAATAAGTAAGTAGCCATTGCACCATTTATGTCAAATGTTGATGTAATAATGACCAAGAAGAAAACATTTAGTGCCTTTCTCTTCCTTACAATAAACTAAAAAAACTTACCTACATTTGCTACTCAGTTTTGAAAAGAATACTGTTAGAACATAACTAGATAAATTCTGGACCTGAATGATGTTATTTCGCTGAAAATTGAGCCAGTGAGTCATCATGTTGTGCAGGATGTTTTGTTAAAGAATTTTTCAGATTACAAAAGCAACCTACCTTCTATTCTACCTCAAGAGTGGGAGTAGAACAAGAAAGAAATATTTTTTCCAGATGATAGACCAAAGTTGATGTGGTAGAACAATACAAATTTTCATTTTATTTGGAGAAAAAAATGTATAAAGTTCAGTGTGACAGGTGAAATAATTTTTATCTCATTTAGTGATGGATTTAAATTTATATCATCTAAAAACCTTACATAGTTTACTAGTTGAGCTTCATTTCTAGTTTTATTTTGTTCTGTTTTGTTTTGGTTAAAGACTATAGTGGCAAGGATTTTTAGGATTAAAGTGTTCTTTGGAAGAATATCTGTACTAACCTGTATCAGATTGTTTGCTGCCATGGGGAGGGAGGAGAGAAGAGAGGGGATAGAAAAATGTAGAACTCAAAAGCTTGAAAAAGGATAAACGTTGAAAATTATCTTTGCATGAAATTGGAAAAAAAATAAACAAGGGAGTCAAAAAAGAATGTACTTTAGCTGCATTAAAATTCCTTTGAATACACTCAAGCTTTGCTTTTTTTGGTTAAAATATTAAGATTACATTATTTCTAGTACTAAAACATGCCTTACCTTAATATGTTCATGTGTTTATAAGGTGAATTTTAAAAATTGGACCATTATATGTACTGAGAGCTATCTATGGAAAAAATCCATGTGGCAAATATCTGTATGGAAAAATCTTCAAAATTTCAGATTTTGTAAATTCACATTTTTTGATATTGGGTTTATACATCAAGTTATCTGTATGGCACTCGGTCATTCTCTGAATTTTAAAAGTTACTGAATTAAATTGCTTTTGAAATGTATAGAGCCACAATTAATTGGTCTTTATTATTTAAATACTAATTGTTGGGAAGACAAGAAAGATACTCTCCAGCGTCTTCTAAGGCCAAGGGGCTGCATAGTGAAGGGAGAGTTCATGTGTAGAACTCTACAGGCTTAGACTTTGCAAGCACAGTAAGCCCATAAGCCAATTGATTTATATTTCCTATCATCCCCGGGCCAACAAAAACAGCTTTGAATGACATGTGCCAGATGTTGGTGGTCATTCAGTTTTAAGAATTATCCTAGAATTAGCCTTTCCAACAAGATAATATAGTTCCCTCCTTCCTGAAGGCGAATTCTCTTTCAATAAACTATAAATTTGGTTCCAGTTATCCCCCCATTAATGGATCTTATTCTTCTAAGATCTAGTCCTCTGTCCCTCTAAAGAGCAATTATGATAGTTTGAGTGGAAACCTTTAGTAACATTGATGCTGACATTCATGTACATATATACATTAGTATATAGAAGGTATAACATTTGAACCTGAGATGCAGCAGTGTATATAGCATTTTCTTTTTCTCCTTTCCTTTTTTTCTCTTTAAAGTTCCTATCTATGTATGCTCACCCATTTATTGCTGAGTGATCAGTGAACATAGGACTGCTAACTTTCTATATTAGATTATAAACTGCAACATACCAAAGCTTTCTTCCTAATGAAGTTAAATTGATTCTGTACCATTTTATAATTGGTTCTACTCTGTAACTGATCCTATTCTGTATTATATTTTGTGTGATTGCTTAAACCACTTTGTTTCTTTGACTATGAATTAAGTTTAACTCTAGTAACCACTGTTGCCTTGAGATGCAGGTGGATACTCTGAAGTCTGGTTTGAAATATTTGTACCACCAATCTACCCTTCAAAGATGTCTGGTTTGTTATCCAGGTGGGTTTAAATAGTGAATATTTAATAGTCAAAGGTGGGAAGGAGGGGGTTATTGCTAGCTCATTCTAATTTCCAATCATTTGTCTCGTCTTCATCCCTGTGAAGTTATAATTAACTGCACTCACTTCCTACTATCCAGTTCTGTTATTTATTTTATGCTTATATCAAGGAGCTGGGTCTTCTTCTCTAGGTCAATGGCCTGAGGTAGCCATTTATTTGACTCACTTTGTTATCAGGTTTACACCCTGCTAATAAACTGATAAAAGCTTGGAATTTTGCTGCTCAGTTTACCTTTCTTCAGTTCTATTGAGACAATAATGCCCAGCTGGTTAGAGGTTGCACTATTTCCCCTGCACATTTAACTTGCAATCTTCTCTACTATTTGGCCATTCTTTAGTCATAAAGCTCTGTCTGTGGCCTAAGTTTCTGATTTTTCAAATTTTTCCAGTATTCCATGATGAAGACACTGCAACAAACATTCTTTAACCTTTCCCCATATAAATGTCTAAAAGATAAATGTTGGATGATTTGTTGGTTACCATTGTGAGGGAAAACACCTATAGTCAACACTTAAACTCCATGACTTTTGTATCCCTTAGGCAGGTGCATAAGCACTTGGAACTAAGTTGTTGAGTAGACTGCATAGTTATTTCTTAAATTATTTAACTAGTAGAATATTCACAAATGATGGAAACAATCAGGCTCCTTGCTACTATCATTTTGACTACTATTTTGATTTCCAAACAAATTTGTATACAGAGTATCATTCCATCAGTGTCTCTTTAAAATTGATTTTTAAGGGGGAAAAAAATGAAGGAGGACTTAACTCACTTTCTTACCTTGACTTCAGTTCCATGGACTATTCCTTCCAACCTACTTTTCAACAAAGCTATTTTGCTTCTTCCAGCATATATTTAGGACTATTATATATTCCATGGTATACGGAGGACAGCAATGGAATGCAGAGCCATTTATTGAAGGAATGGCAGGCTGGGTCAGAACCAACTCCAATAGTGTGTTGGGGTGCTCATTTTTTAAAGAGTATGTGATATAGGAAGCTGGGTGTTGTAGTTTCCACACGGTTGAGTTGTTTGAGATCTCCATGGAGGTTGAGTCATTTGGGGTTTCTTTAGAGGTTAAGATTCTTTTTCTCAGGGAATGATACTCAACTGGGCTCAATTGGGCAAGAGTGAAACTCGGTCCTGGATCCAACATTAATAGCCGCTCCTGGATATAATGTAGTTTGTAGATAAAAGAATCCCCCCATCCTTTCACCGCATCCCTCTTGCAGCTAAAAACCTTGACCTGGATCCAACACATAATTCCACAATTCTCCTTTACTTGATTTAACACAGAATTCTGCATTTCCAATCTCCAAGGCAGAAGAACCTTTGGGGTTACCTCCTAACATATGATGAATATAAGAATTTTTCAGTATTCTGACTTGATTTTTATTCATGGTTACATTAGTCAATTTATATTGCCCTATCACTAAGTTCTCAGGATCATGACTGGAGAATATAAATCTACTCCTGAAGATTATCTCAGTAGGTAATGTGAATGGCAGCTATATGAAATATTACTGATTTTAAAATTATCATTTTTCTCCAATTACATACAAAAATGAGGCATTTATTTGTTAAATGAGTTCCAAATCTTTTCACTCCCCTCATTGAGAAGAGATGCAATTTGATATTGTTTATACATGTGTGAAAATTACATCTTATTGGGGCAGCTCAGTGGTGCAGTGGATAAAGTACTGACCCTGGACTCAGGAGTACCTGAGTTCAAATGCGGCCTCAGACACTTAATAATTACCTAGCTGTGTGGCCTTGGGAAAGTCACCCCTTTGCCTTGCAAATACTTAAAAAATTCATCTTATTCACATTGTAAAAGAAAATACCAAAATAATAAGCCAAGAAAAATAAGTTTAAAAAGTATGTTTTATTTGTATTCAGGCTCCAGTTCTTCCTTTGGGGACTGATAACATTTAACATCAGAAGTCCTTCAAAGTTGTTTTGGATCATTGTATTGCTGAGAATAAATCATTGAATAATGTTGCTGTCACTATGTACAATGTTCTAATTTCACTTTGCATCAGTAACTGATTTTTTTTAACAAAGTGATAATAAGAATTCTTCCATTAACCTTTACTATTTCTTTTAAGTTTTTATCTTTATCTGAGGTCATTACTAATTCACCTTTGGATATAATTTTTTTTTAATTTTTTTATTAAGGCAATGGGGTTAAGTGGCTTGCCCAAGGCCACACAGCTAGGTAATTCTTAAGTGTCTGAAGTTAGATTTGAACTCAGGTACTCCTGACTCCAGGGCTCTATCCACTGCACCACCTAGCTGCCCCTGGCTATAATTCTAATATCACTTCATCTCACCAGAATGACCAATCTCTTCCCTCAGTCCTGAGAATGGCTAAAAGAAGTCTGGGAAAATGCAACATTGTGTTTCTCTCTCTTTGTGAACCAATATTGTTTTCAAATCCTTTGTTCCCTGAGTAATTCTTATGTGTCTGGTTTTTTGTTTTGTTTATTTAATGTTTCCTTTCCTCATGAAAATAAATTGCTTCTTAGGCACTCTCTTCCCAGAAATCTGAATAAGCATTGAAGATTTGTTTGCTGCTTCATCTACCTCTTCCTTTACTGGATGTTATGTTACTATCAGTTTATCAAGAATTCAAGAATCTAGTGTCAGACTTCTAGTTAACATGAGAATGTGAAACATCCTAGCTGAGACCAGTTCCCCTGACAGAGAAAGGATCAATTAAGGTCCAAAGGAAACGATATACTCCATCTAGTAAAGCACTATACAAGAAAATAGTATCAGAAAGACAAGAAGCTAGCTGGATCTAATAGCAAACAAAGCTTCAAGTCAGCAGAACTTCATCTCTATCATCCTGGAAGGACAACAGAAGATGGAATCTGCTTTAGGAAGATAACTACAAAGGTTGAGTATCCTTCAGGATGCCTGAAACCTCAGCAGGAAAAAAGGTCAGCTTTCAGTGAGTGAATACTCAAAAGACTTGGCCAAATTCAGTGCCCATATTAGGCCACTGAGAGAGCTGGAGGGAGAAGTCTTGAATGTTAGCCTGATTCCTAGGCACCTCATTTGGAACTATGGAGGAATAAGAAGGGTTTTCTCATATCTATGAGTGTGGGAAGGGGCAAAAACTGATCCTTGCACAAAGACCCAATTTATGAACTGGAACTAAGCTATGAACAATCATAAGATAGCTCTGAATATGATAAAGAAAATGTGATTCCAGGGAAGACCAAGAGTTAACCCAAAGAAGATCAGCTACGCTATAAGAACAACTAGAACCCTGAAAGAAAAAAAAAGAATGGACACAAGTGGTCAGAAGAAATGAATCAAGGGATTTAAAAAAAACGAGGGGAAATGGAAGGAGATAAAATAGTATTAAAAAAGAAGGGAAGCAATGAAAGAGTGGATTCCCTGAAAAACAGAATGAAGTGAACAGAACTTAAGGAAGCAAGAAATATTAGATCAAAGAGTGAAAATTAGAACAAGGAGGGTTTAATATTTTTATTTTTTATTTTGAATTTTTTTACAATTTTCCCCCTAATCTTACTTCCCTTCTCCCACCCCCCACAGAAGGCAGTCTGTTGATTACATTGATCTAAGTTGAATGTGATGAGAGAGAAATAATATCCTTAAGGAAGAAAATAATGTATTGTACCTGATTGTTGCATTAATGGAATGAGCAAGTTCATCAAGGTTGGTCATTACCCCCATGTTGCTGCTAGGGTGCACAATCTTCCTCTGGTTCTGCTCATCTTACTCAGCATCAGTCCATGCAAATCCCTCCAGGCTTCCCTGAATTCCCATATCTTCTGACTTCTAATAGAACAATAGTGTTCCATCACATACATATACCACGTTTTATTAAGCCATGCCCCAATTGAAGGACATTTACTTAATTTCCAATTCTTTACCACCACAAACAGAGCTGCTATGAATATTTTTGTACAAGTGATGATTTTTTATACATTACTAAAATATTCTTGTTTTAAGAGTAAACATAATACCCCCTCCTCACAAAAAATATAGACCGTCATGAGAAATAAAGTAAAGGAAAGAGAAAAAAATGTATTTCAGTCTGTGTTCTGATACCATCAGCTCTGTCTTGGGTGGATCACATTCTTTATGATAAGTCCATCACAAAATTTACTTCCATATTTCCCCACTGTTGCTGTTGCTGATTGTTGCTATATCTGACTATCCTATGACCTACCCTCTCCTTTATCACCCACTTCCCCCTTCCCCCTTTCCCCCTTCTCTCCTTTTTACTCTAGATGTCTATATCCTATTGAGTGAGTATGCTGTTTCCTCTCTGAGCCATTTCTGATGAGAGTGAAAGTTCCCTCATTCCCCCTTGCCTTCCCCTTCCATATCATTGCAAAAGCTCATTGAAAAAAAATTTTATATGAAATATCTTAGCCTATGCCACCTCTCCTTTCTCTTACTCCCAGTGCATTCCCCTTCTAGTCATTGACTCAATTTTTACAATATATTAATCTTCAAATTCAGCTCTCTCCTGTGCTTCATCTATAAAACCTTCTGCCTGCTCTATTAAATGAGAAGTTTCATATGAGTATTATCAGTCTCATTTTTCTATGCAGGAATTCATGCAATTCATCAAGTCCCTCATATTTTACCCTTCTCCTTCACTCTCTATGCTTCACCTGAGTCCTGTACTTGAAGGTCAAACTCTGTTCAGATTCTCTCAATTTCTATTTTGCCCTGTGCTTCTAGGATATCAGGGCAATTTTCCTGTAGGCTTTCTTTAAAAATGAGGTCAAGGCTCTTTTCCTGATCAAGACTTTCAGGTATCCCAATAATTTTTAAATTGTCTTTCCTGAATCTGTTTTCCAGATCAGTTGTTTTTTTTTTCCAATGAGATGTCTCACATTTTCTTCTAACTTTGCACTCTTTTGGTGTTGCAGTATTTTTGTCTTGATTTCTCGTAAAGTCATCAGCTTCCTTTAGCTCCATTCTACATCTGAAGGATTTGTTTTCCTCAGAGAGCTTTCTTATTCGTTTTCCATCTGGTGAATTCTGCTTATTAAAGCATTCTTCTCAATAACTTTTTGAACTGTTTTGTCCTTGACTAAGTTGTTGACTTCTTTTTCATGTTTTTCCTTCATCTCTCTCATTTCTTTTCCCAATTTTTCTTCTATCTCCCTTACTTGATTTTCAAAATCTTTTTTGAGCTCTGTCATAGCCTGAACCCAACTTCTGATTTTCTTGGATTCTTTAGGTGCAGGAGTTTGTACTTTCTCATCTTCATTTTGAGTATTTTGATCCTTCTTGGGATCATAGAAAAAGAATTTCTCAATGGTGGTCCTATTTTTTTCTGTTTACTCATTTCTCCACTCTGTGCCTGGTTTTGGGGTGCTTCCTGAGCTTTTGAGTATTATTGGGACACCCACTTTGGGGTTTTTTTGGGGGGGGATACCACACTGGGACCTTTATTCCTCCAAGGTCTTATGTTCTCTTGCCTGTGCTTTGATAAGTAGACGAACACAGGCACTCCCATCTGCCCTGGAGCTGTGAGGAGAGTCCCTGCTATCTTAGTATGGAAGGCCAAACTGCAACCTGGATCTGAGTGTGGGCAAACTGCAGAGTCCTGCCCAGGGAGTGCAGAGAGATTTCTGCAACTTCTCCTGACCCCCTTACTATTTGTTGGCTGTGCTCTAGGGGTGCAGGCTGGTTTCCCCAGATTTCTGCTGCAGGTTCCTGCTGCAGGGCTGCTCTGAGGCCGGTGCTCCTCACTCCACACTCATTCTGGTGCAGCAGAGTTCTCTCACCTCCCCTTCAAGCTGTTCCTAGTGATCCCTGGGGTGGGATAGGCTTGGCTGGGCTGTGCTGAACTGCAGCCATTGTTTTTTCCAAATCCCGGTCCTGGTGTAACACACCTTTTCTGTGAAACTTCTAAGTTATCTTGGACTGGGAAAATGCATCACCCAGTCTTTCTGTGGGTTCTTCAGCTCTAAATTTTGGTCAGAGTCATAATTTGACAGCTTTTGGAATTTCCAGGGAAGGTTTTTTCCTGGGAAATGCTGCCTTCATGCTGCCATCTTGGCTCTGCCCTTGGTACAATTTTTTTCAAAAACTGACTCAATCATTCCCCAATTGATAAATGGTCAAAGGATATGCAAAGGTAATTCTTGGACAAAGAAATAAAAGCTATCCATAGTCATATGAAAAATTACTCTAAATCATTATTGATTAGAGAAATGCAAATTAAAGCATCTTTGAGGTATCACCTCACACCTCACAGATTGACCAAAATGACTAGAAAGGATAATGATTAATATTGGAGGGAATGTGGGAAATCTGGGACACTAATACATTGTTGGTGGAGTTGTAAACTGATTCAACCTTTCTGGATTGCAAATGATGCCCAACATAAACATGTGTATACCCTTTGATCCAGCAATAAGGTCTGCATCTTGACAAGATCATTGAAAAGGTGAAAATCCCACATGTACAAAATTATTTATAGCAGCTCTTTTAAGAGTGGCAAAGAATTGGAAATTGAGGGAATACCCATCAATTAGGGAATGGCTAAACAAATTGTTGTATATGTATATGATGGAACACTATTAGAAATCATGATGGAGGGGACTTCAGAAAAGCCTAGAAAGACTTGCATGAATTCATGCTGGGTGAGATGAGCAGAACCAGAATATTGTACACACTGGCAGCAACATGGGGTGATGATCAACCATGAAAGACTTGTTCATTTCAGCAGTACAATAATCAAAGACAATTTTAGGGGACTTATGATGGAATATACCATCTGTATCCAGAGAAAGAACTGTGGAGTTTAAATGAAGACCAAAGCTTATCTTCAATTTTTAAAAGTTGTCTTAAGTATTATGTGATTTTATTATCTCTAATGTTTTCTTCCTTTTGGATCTGATTCTTCTCTCACAACACATTCAATTTCATTCTATGTTTAGTGTGTTACAAATGTAAAACCTGTTTCAGATTGCTTTCTGTTGGGGAGGAGGGAAGGGAGAAAAATTGTAAAATTCATAATCTTGTCCCAAAAATGATTGGTAGAAACTAAACCTTAATACTATAATTCAAAAAAAATTGGGGGGGGGGAACTTCCCAGATTCATTAGGACAAAAAATATAGGGAAAACAAGGAAGGCACTGGTGATATTCTAAAAGAAAGTTTAAATTGAAAGCACCCCAAAATATCACAGCAAAAGTCCAGAAGTTACAAGTTATTTTTATGTACAAGAAGCCCAATGCATTCCCACAATTAAAATGAGGTATTGAAATAGAATTTATTTTGCTTATTTAATTTCAAAATGAAGAGGTGGTAATTTAGATAAGTCAACAGTAAAAAGTGTTAAATAAGCAAGAAAACTACGTTTAAAGGTATAAGAAATAATGAAATAGTACTAGAAGTAGCCAATTAAAAAAAGTTCAAGTACCAACAAACCACAGTATCATTCAAAACTTTGCTGTAATTACAAAAATGGGAAGAAAGATTTGTAATATGGAATTCCAAAAGACAGAAAAAATTTGCAACAAAAAACTTTCAAAACTTGAGAATAATCCTATGGGGGAATGGGAGGAAGGGAAGGGACCTTTAATAGAAAATATTAGTGTTTTGAATATTTCTGATTAAAAATCTCAAATTGTGTAGAATCTTTGAAATGCAAATACAGAAGAAAAGAGAACTAGAATCTCAATACATTTGAATAATACTTAAATACATTCCAATAGGAGAAGAAGAACCAAGTAGCCCTTCAAAATTTCTGTCTTCAAGGGTCACAGAGGAATAAGAAAACAACATAGCATCTGGTTGTCATTTTGTTCTACTTTGTCGATCTTGAGAGAAAAAGGTATGAGGAAAATAAAGGAAAAAAGAGGAACTTATTAAGTAAATGGGATAGATCAGAAGAGTATACAAACTTAGGGGTAGAAGGAGAGGAGATTTGAATCTTTTTATCTGAAACAGGTTGGGAAGATTTGAACACCCCCCAAAAAAGTGTTCAGTATTAAATTCGATTGGGGAACAGGAAGAGGAAAAATGACTAAGAATGAATCAACACCTGATGAAGGTAGGGACCCTGAAGATTTCCAAGAGAACATGCAATCATAGCAGGATGTACCTGAACGGCTTGAAAGAGAAATAAGAATTATAAAAGCAGAATTTATGACTCGGACACTTGAAACAATTGGCTGAAGTGAAAAAAAAATTGAATCTGGAGTATTAAGTCTTGCCAAAGAAGAAGAGAGAATAACTGATTGGATATGTAGATACACGAAAGTGACAGCAATCTGGAAGAAAAAAAATAAAATAGCAATATTTTTAAAACTCTCTATAAATGAATCTTGAATGCCAATAAAAAAATGTAAAGAATATAGTTCTCCCAAAAGAACAAGCCAAAAACTTGAATATCATAATTCAAGAAATAATACAAGAAAAATTCTAAATACAGAAAGCAAAGTCCTAATTGAGAGAATCCAGTTTGTCTCTAAAAATTATTGATCTTTCTGCAATACATAGAAATTTTATTATAATTGACCATGTATTATAACACAGGAATATTGTAAAAAAAAGTAAGAGAGGAAACAGTAGCATATATCTTTAAAGACCATAATGCAATAATAGCAAGGCAAAAAGTAGAAATTTTAACATTTATTTTATATATACAATGATATAAAAGAAAACTATAATGAAGCAGTCTGCCGAAATTTCCAAATGCAGCCAAAGTGGTCCTCAGATGAACAATCATGTCCCTACAAACATACATTGACAAAATAGAAAAAAAGGGGGGCAATTAATGAAATGAATATGATTTTTAAAATTAGAAAACCAACAAATAAACTAAAATAAGCAAAAAGGAGAAGATATTTAATATTACAAGAAGACTAGAGAAGCAGGAAGCAAAAAAACCTAAATGATAAAGCTAAAAGTTAGCTCTTTGAAAAGACTAATAAAATGTATAACTCTTTAATCAATTTGACAAAGAAGCCAAAATTAAATCAATAAAATGGCAAGTAAGATGAAATCATAAATTTAAAGAAATTAAAAACTATCAGAATATATTTATGTGCCTGAAAAAAGTACACAAGAACATAAAAGAAATAGAGAAATAACTTTAATAATAATAACAATAACAACAACAACAACAACAACAATAATAATAATAATGATGATGATGATGATGATGATGATGATGATGATTCATTCTCAAAGAAGACCATGACATCAGGGAGATGATGCCATGACAAACACAAGAATTTGAGTAAGGAGGTGCTATGCTTAGTCACCAATTTCACTTTCTCCTCCAGAGTCATCTGGGTCCATGGTCCAGATATAAATCAGGACAACTCAAGATGGCCCTGGATGAGAGACAATCAGGTTTAAATGAATTGTCCAGTGTCACACAACTAGTAAGGGTCAAGTGTCTGAGGCCAGGTTTGAACTCCTGTCCTCCTGACTCCAAGGCCAGTGCTCTACCCATTGTGCCACCTAGCTGCTCCTACTTCAAAAATGTAAAATATTAAAACAGTCCAAAAAGAGATCTTAAAGAACCCTTAATCTGAAAAAAAGAAATGTAACTATATAAAAAAAGAACTACTAAAAAATTGAAATCCTTGGTCTTAAAGCATTCACCAAATAATTTGGTCAAATTAAAAAAAGTAATTTGTAGTAATAGTACACAATAGTGCAAAAATTTTCAAAAATTGAAAAATGGAGTCATGAAGAGTCAGACATGACAGAAAAAACAAAGAATATGAACATTATAGTCACTTTATTGCATAATTCCACATTGCTTTCCAAAATTGTTGTACCATTCCATAGCTCCACCAACAATGTGTTAATGTACCTATTTTTCTAAAACCCTTCCAATATTGGAATGCCAATTTTTTGGTCATTTTTGCCAATTTGCAGGGTTTGAGAAGAAATCTAAGGATTGTTTGATTGTATTTCTTTTATTATTAGTGATTTGGAGAACTTTTAGTATGGTTGTATATAAGACAATAATTAGATAGACATACTGGTATTTTATTTGAGTGAAAAGGAGAAAAAGACCAAATTACTTAATAGAAAATTTAAATAAAGAGAATTCACAAGAGGTGTGTTAATAAAGGAAATTATTATAAAATACTTTGCCAAAAGACATTCCAACAAAACTTCATAAACTACAAAAGCACAAAACTATGAAAAACATAAAACACCCAAATTAATAGAATGATAATTATAGAAAGCAACTAGCCCAGTCTGGGGGAAATAAGTTGATCAAGTCATAAACTTCCAAATAAAATTAAATCCAAAAGGAACAACAAAGCAATTGTGTCTAACATCCATAGAATAACTAGCTCTAAAATTACATAAATTGTTGGCAAAAACAGAGAAAGAAAATATTTCTGCAACCTCCCTCTATACTACAAATATAGTCATAATAATTAAGTCAGGTAGAAACAAAACAGAGGAGATTATTTATTGACCAACAACTTTAATGAATATTAATGTAAAAATTTAAATTAAATACCAAAAGACTGAAAGCAAAATAATATTTAATTAATTGGTCATTATTGGTTAAGGTTAATGAATATTAAAATTTGCATTAAGACCAGATTAGATTTGTGCCAGGAATGGAGATTGGTTCAAAAATGGGAAGTGATTGACACAAACATATTAATTAAAAAAACCTCATGATAGTTATAGCTACAAGAAAAGCCTTTTACAAACTACAACATACAACTATGTTAAGATTAAATATACTTTATTGTGGGTAAATGGTATCTGCCTAAAAAAAACAAGTTAAGATTATCTGTAATGGAAAAAGTCTAGTGGCATTTCCAATATGATCACAAAGAAAATAAGGGTGTCAGGTATTTTATGTAGCTATTATATTAAAATAAGAAAAAGAAACAGAATAATCATAGACAAAGAAGAAACAAAAGTAACAGGTTTTGCTGTTGATGAGATGTGTTTATAACTCTAAGAACCCCAGAGATGAAACTAGGGAATTAAAACTATAACTTCAGTAAAATAGGACAAAAAAATCTGTAAAAAATCCTAAGTCTTTCTGTTCACTAGTAGGAATGGTTAGACAACACTCAAACTAACTATAGAACAAAGGAATTTTATTAAGTCCAAAGAAAGACATAACTAATTGAAGCAATAGGGATTATAGGAAATTTTACTACAAACAGGATCACATAAGCTTACTACATTCTACCTTAGAGCTAATCAAGAAGATATGGATTCAAATGATTCTTCAGATCCTTACTATGTGACCTTGGGCAAGTCACCACTCTTCTAGGAGAACAAGACTCTGAGAAGAAGCTAATATGAAAGGAGCTTGGTCTCTGTCTTGGTTGAGCTGAGTTACCTGGTTCCCAGAGGGAGACTTCTGTATTTCCTGATATTTATTGCCTTCATTCTGTGTTGCCTGATATTTATCCTCCTATGGATACTTTCTTTGACTTTCTGTTGTGCTTTCAAATTGGGATCTTTCTTCCCCCTATAATGAACAATGATTAGGAGTTAGCTTCAATCTGATGATGTCCCCAAGACTAATAATATTTAAGAGAACAGATAGGTACACTTCTAGCCCAATATTCCTTCTCTTCAAGGAACTCACAGTGACCTCTGGCCCCAACTTCCTGCTTTCCTTCCTGACTGGAATTAAAGTCTTATTTGGAGACTTTTAATCAATAAACATTTATTAAGTGCCCATTATGTTAGGTACTATGACTGCTCATCCTTTCCAACCTCTCAAACCTGTATTTCTCCCGCCATTGAATTTTCTCTTCCTAGATCCCTGAATATCAGTGACGGAAGCCACACAACTGTGTTAACTTGTAATCACTGGACAGGAACGTTGTAACCACTGTACAACATTCACTGGACATTTACTGCTACAAACCAATTCTTTTCCTGCTGCCCTCAACCTCTGTCCCAAATCTTTCTTTTTCTACTCAAGACTCCTACACCACCTTCTCCTTCTTCCTCTCTGGAGAATTTCATCAAACACTTCACTGAAAAAAAATTGAGGCTTTTGGAAGTCCTTTCTTCTCCCAACTCCTCCTCAGATTACCTTGACATTATCACCAACTCTTTCTTCCTTTACTTCAATTTCATAAAGAGATGGTCTTTCCCTTATAATACTCTCCTTGATTCATCAGCCTAGATGATTCCATCTTCTCATCTCTTCCAAGAGTTTGCCTCTTTCATCATTTCTCTTTTCCCAATTTTTAATCTCTCCATATCCACTAGGTCCTTCCCTATTGCTTACAAATAGTATCTGCCTAAAAGAACATCTGAAATGGAAAAAAATCTAGTGGCATTTCCAATATGATCACAAAGGAAATAAGGGTGTCTACTCTTAAAAAAATCATCTTCCAAGCAAGAGTTAAATGAGTGCTTGAAATTGTCATACACACATGCATATATATATATATATATAAGTAGATATATAAATATATAGATAAGATATGTAGATTTTGACATAGATATAAATATATATATGAGATATGTATAAATATAGATAGATAAGATATATATTTTGATAAAGATATAATTCAGTTCCTAAAATATCTCATTCTTTTAGGATGATATGTATATAATTAGATAAAGGTAAACAAAGTTGGAGAAAAAAAGATGTAAATCTATTAAGTTGAAGACCAGAATGTCTTTTGTTTAAATTTTAAGAAATAAGATTTTAGAACACACAAGTTATGTTAGTGTAGAAATGTATGTAAACTGTGTAAGAGTCACCTTATAGTTTCATTATTTAGAGGGATTTTGAGAGCAGTTGTCTCTGTTTATGTTTATTTGAACATTATTAAGAATTGAACATGTTTTCTGTGGACAACTCTTCATCTAATCTGTTGTCTGCATATTATTATTTGAGATTATTATATTTATACATTCCAAGTCTTTTGTTGTTTTGTATTAAGTATCTTAAAACAAAATCATTTGTGTAAAGTTGAATTTAGGAATGAAAAAAGTACCTACTTATTATGAGTACTAGTTTTAAGTTGTGATTGTTTTTATGATGAATCTCTTACTGTTACAAGTGTGAGATTATGGTCAATACTTGTTATTGGGGATATGTGATCCTTGAGAGCTGAAGATGGGATTACTAGAACTTGCTATTTAAGACCTTATGGGGGCAGCTAGGTGGCACAGTGGATAAAGCACTGGCCCTGGAGTCAGGAGTACCTGGGTTCAAATCTGGTCTCAGACATTTAATAATTACCTAGCTGTGTGGCCTTGGGCAAGCCACTTAACCCCATTTGCCTTGCAAAAAAACCCTAAAAAACAAAACAACACAAAACAAACAAAAATAGACCTTATGGCTGTTAACTGATATTCTGAGTTTGACACCAGGTATGATCCTCAAGGAATACTACTGAGTCAATGATGCATGATTCCAGCAACTCTCTGGGGTTTTTCATGCATGAATTGCAGGTAGAGTTCTTGTTTTATTTAAAGTTTTTACCCCAGGGGCAGCTAGGTGGCGCAGTGGATAGAGCATAGGCCCTGGAGTCAGGAGGACCTGAGTTCAAATCTGACTTGAGACACTTAATAATTACCTAGCTGGGTGACCTTGGGCAAGTCACTTAACACCATTTCCTTGCAAAAACAAAAACAAGTAATTCTAAATTTTTTACCCCAGCTAAATGCAAAAGCAAGTTTCAACATTCACTTCTACAACATTAAATTTCAAATTGTCTCCCTTCCTCCCACCTGCTCCCCACCATTGAGAAAGCAAGTTACTTGGTGTAGGCTAAAAATGTGTAGCCATGAAACATATTACTACAGTAGTCATGTTGTAAAAGCAAACACAATCCCTCCCCCCCACACACACACACAAAGAAAGAGAACTTCAATAGAAACAAAGTAAGGAAGGGAAAAAGCATACTTCAGTCTGTATTCAGACACCATTAGTTCTGTCTTTGGGATGGATTGCATTCTTTATCATAAGTCCATTAGAGAAATTGCTTCAATATTTTTTCCCACAATTGCTATTGCTAGCTGTATTTCCTTCCAGCCCATTCCCTCTGACCCACATTTATTTATTCTATTCTCTCTCTTCTTTCACCCTGTCCCTCCTCAAAAGTGTGTTGTATCTGAGATCTTCCCCCTCTTCTATCACCTATACCCCCTTTCCCTCTCCACCTTGTCCCCTTTCTCCCATCCCTTTTCACCTCTACTTTCCTCTAGAGTAAGATAGATTTCTATACCCAATTGAGTATGCATGCTTTTTCCTCTCCAAGTCACTTCTGGTAAGAGTATAGGTTCACTCATTCCCCTCACGTTTCCCCCTCTTCCACTTCATCACATTCTTTGCCTCTTATATGTGAAATAACTTACCCCATTCTACCTCTCCTTTTTCTGTCTCCTAGTCTATTTCTTTCTCACCCATTAACTCCATCCTTTTAATATATTCTACCTTCAAATTCAGCTCCCACCATGCCTTGTCTACATATGCTCCTTCAAACTACCCTAATAAATAAGAAGGTTCATATGAGTTATCAATATCATCTTCCCATGCAGGAATACAAGCAGTTCGGCATCATTAAATACCTCCTAACTTGTCCTTCTCATCCATCCTCTCTATGCTTCACCTGAGTCCTGTACTTGAAGATCAAACTGTCTGTGAAGCTCTGGTCATTTCCTCAAGAAAGTTTGAAAGTCCCCTATTTCATTGAATGGTCCATCTTTTCCCCTGAAAGAGTATGTTTAGTTTTACTGGGGAGTTGATTCTTGGTTGTAATCCAAGTCTTTTGCCTTCCAGTATATTATATGAGCCCTTAATGTAGATGCTGCTAAATCTTGTGTAATCTTGACTATGGCTCTGTGATACTGTTTCTTTCTGGCTGCTTCTTATGTTTTCTCCTTGACTTGGAAGTTCTGGAATTTGGCCATAATATTCCTGGCAGTTTTTATTTTGGAATCTCTTTCAGGAGGTGATTTATATATTCTTTCAATATTTATTTTACCCTTTGCTTCTAGGATATCAGGGCAATTTTCCTGGAGAATTTCTTGAAAAATGAAGTCTAGTCTCTTTTCCTGGTCATAACTTTAAGGTAGTCCAATAATTTTTAAATTATCTCTCCTGGAACTGTTTTCCAGGTCAGTTGTTTTTCCAATGAGATATTTCACATTTTCTTTTAGTCTTTCATTCTTTGGTTGTGTTTTATTGTTTCCTGATTTCTCAAAAAGTCATCAGCTTCCCTTAGCTCCAGTCTACATTTGAAGGATTTATTTTCTTCAGAGAACTTTTGAATTTCCTTTCTTATCTGGCCAATTCTGCTTTTTTTTATGAAAGATTTTATTTATTTTGAGTTTTACAAATTTACCTTCTTCTTGCTTCCCTCCCCTCCCCCCCACAAGAAGGCAGTCTCTTAGTCTTTACATTGCTTCCATGGTATGCATTGATCTAAGTTGAATGTGTTGAGAGAAAAATCCTATCTTTAAGGAAGAATAATAAAGTATGAGATAGCAAAATTACATAATAAGATTTTTTTCCCCTTAAATTGAAGATAATAGTCTTTGGTCTTTGGTCAAATTCCACAATTCTTTCTCTGGGTACAGATGGTATTCTCTATCACAGATAGCCCAAAATTGTCCCTGATTGTTGCACTGATGGAATGAGTAAGTCCATCAAGGATGAAGATCACCGCCATGTTGCTATTAGGGTGTACAATGTTTTTCTGGTTCTGCTCATCTCACTCAGAATCAGTTCATGCAAATCCTTCCATGCTTCCCTGAATTCCCATCTCTCCTAGTTTCTTTCTTTTTTTTGGTTAGTATGAATTTATTTATACATTACTAAAATATTCTTGTTTAAGAGTAAACATAACACCCCCTCCCCCACAAAAATATAGTACCTCATGAGAAATAAAACAAAAGAAAGAGAAAAAAATGTGTTTCAGTCTATGTTCTGATACCATCAGCTCTGTCTCAGGTGGATCACATTCTTTATGATAAGTCCATCACAGAAGTTACTTCCATATTTTTCCACAGTTGCTGTTGCTGATTGTAATTCCCTCCATCCATTCCTTCCCACTACCATATATTATATTTTCTCTCTCTCTCTCTTTTCACACTGTCCTTCTTCAAAAATGTGCTGTTGAGCAGCTGAATGGTGCAGTGGACAGGGCATTGGTGTGGGGCCAGAAGGCCCCAAGCCTACATCCCACCCCAGAGGCCTAGCACCCACCCAGCCCTGTAGTCCAGTACAGGCCACCCAATCCCAGCACCTTGCAAAAAGTAAAAAAGAAAATGTGTTATATGTTACTATTCTCTCCTATTATCTACCCTCTCCTCTATCACCACATCCCCTCCTTCCCCCTTTCCCCATCCCCCTTCTCTTCTTTTTTACTCTAGATGTCTATACCCTATTGAATATGTATGCTGTTTCCTCTCTGAGCCATTTCTGATGAGAATGAAGGTTCCTTCATGCCCCCTCACCTTCTCCCCTTCCATATCATTGCAAAATAAAATATCTTTTATATGAAATATCTTAACCTATTCCACATCTCCTTCTCTTACTCCTACTACATTTCTCTTTCACCCATTGACTCCATTTTTACAATATATTATATCTTCAAATTCAGCTCTTTCCTGTGCTTCATTTATAAAAGCTCCTTCTACCTCCTCTATTAAATGAGAAGGTTCATATGAGTTATCAGTATCATTTTTCTATGCAGGAATACATGAAGTTCATCATCATTAAGTTCCTCATATTTTACCCCTCTCCTTCACTCTCTATGCTTCACCTGAGTCCTGTACCGGAAGGTCAAACTTTCTGTTCATCTCTTGGCATTTCAACAGAAACATTTGAAATTCCCCTGTTTCATTGAGAGTCCATCTTTTTCCCCCTGGAAGAGGATGTTCAGTTTTGCAGGGTAGTTGATTCTTGGTTGCATTCTGAGCTCTTTTGCCTTCCAGAATATTATATTCCAAGCCCTATGAACCTTTAATGTAGTTGCTGCTAAGTCCTGTGTGATCCTGACTACAGTTTCATGATATTTGAATTGTGTCCTTCTGGCTGCTTGTAATATTTTCTCTTTGACTTGGGAGTTCTGGAACTTGGCTATAATATTACTGGGGGTTGGTTTTTTGGGGGATCTCTTTCTGGGGGAGATGGGTGGATTCTCTTCATTTCTATTTTGCCCTCTTCTTCTAGGATATCAGAGCAATTTTCCTGTATGAATTCTTTAAAAATGAGGTCAAGGCTCTTTTCCTGATCATGACTTTCAGATATCCCAATAATTTTTAAATTATCTTTCTTGAATCTGTTTTCCAGATCAGTTGTTTTTTCAATGAGATGTCTCACATTTTCTTCTAATTTTTCATTCTTTTGGTGATGAAGTGTTGTGTATTGATTTCTCATAAAGTCATCAGCTTCCTTTGGCTCCATTCTACATCTGAAGGATTTGTTTTCCTCAGAGAGCTTTCTTATCTCCTTTCCCATCTGGCCAATTCTTCTTTTTAAAGCATTCTTCTCCTCTTTTTATTCATTTGACCTAAACTGGTTTTTAACATGTTATTTTCTTCAGCATTTTTTTGGATCTCCTTGACTAAGCTGATGACTTCTTTTTCACATTTTTCCTACATCTCTCTCATTTCTTTTCCCAATTTTTCTTCTGTCTCCCTTACTTTTCAAAATCTTTTTTGAGCTCTGTCATAGCCTGAGCTCAACTTCTATTTTTCTTGGAGTCTTTAGATGCATAAGCTTGTACTTCCTCATCTTCAAATTGAGTATTTTGATCCCCCTTGGGATCATAGACAAAGTATTTTTCAATGGTCAGGTTCCTTTTTCTCTGTTTCCTAATTTCCCCAGCCTGTGCCTGGTTTGGGGGTGCTTCCTGAGCTTTTGAGTTTTATTGGGACACCCCTACAAGGATTTCAGGGTGTGAGGCTCTGACTACTCTCCTGGTCTGTGAATGACCACAAGTGCACCCTTCTGCCACAGGACTGGGGGCAGGTCCCCCATTCTATGGGTGGCCTAGACTGCATGTGGTCAGAGCCCCAGAGTCCTGTTCCAGGGACAGAGGACAGACTCAGGGAGCAGCTGCCTAGAGACACCTGATTTCCAGCTCCATGGGCCTGCTCCGTTTCCTGGATCTGGGCTGGCTGAGTGCCACAACTGCGCTGAGTGCACAACTGCAGAGGACCTGGGCTTCATGCTTGCTATGGCAGAGATCTTCCTGCTGATCTTCCAAGTTGTGCTTTGTGTTCCCTGGGCTGCAGGTCACGAAACTGTTTCTGCTGCTGGGAGCCACAGCTCCCAGGTGCCCTGGGGCTGTTCCTGGGGGGTTAAAGTTTCTTCACTCTGGTGAGGCTGCCCCTCTAACCCCATGGAACAGAGTTTTTCCACTATTTTCCAGGTTACCTTGGGCTGGAAAATTGCCTCACTGGATCTTTCTGTGGGTTCTATCTCTCAAAAATTTAGTTAGAATCATAATTTTAAGATTTTTGAAATATTTTGGATAAAGCCCCTAGGAGAGGCTATAGTCCTGCCTCCATCTTGGCTACACCTTGCCCTTCCCCCCAATTCTGCTTTTTTTAAATGCATTTTTTCTATTTATTGGCCTTTTGGACTGCTTTTCCATTTGACCTAAGCTGATTTTTAAGATGTTATTTTCTTCAGTATTTTTGATAATTCCTTCTCTTGGTTTTCATGATTTTCCTGCATTACTCTCATTTCTCTTCCCAGTTTTTCCTCTACTTCCTTTACTAGATTTTCAAAAAAAATTTTTGAGCTCTTCCACAGCTTGAGACTAATTCATATTTTTCTTGGGGGCTTTGAATACAGAAGTTTGACTCTGTTATCTTCTGAGTATGTCTTTTGATCTTTCATATGATCAAAGTAATCGTCTATGGTTTTTTCTTTTGTTGTTTGCTCATTTCTCCAGTCTATGACTTGATTTTAACTTTGTTAAGGTGAGGCTCTGCATCCAGGGTGGAGGATGTATTGTCCCAGGCTTTTGAGGATCTGTAGCTGTTTTCAAGGACATTCCCCAGGGACCTCAATTCCTCCAGGGTTTTGTGAAAGGCTCTGACTGCTCTCCTGGCCTGTGTTCTAGTGTATGGATGACTACAAACTCTCCTTTCCTGAGATTAGGGCCCCAGATTATGACCTGGATCTGAGTATGGGCAAGGTCACAGTGTCCTGCCCCAGGGATAGCAGAGAGACCTCTGCTGTCTTCCCTGAGCCCCTTACCATTACTGGACTGATTACTCTGGAAGGGACTTCTGGGTGGTTCTCTGCCAGGTGGCTGCCCAGGCCTACTTCTGGGATCAGGTTAACTCTGAGGTCTGTTCTGGACTGGGCTCCATGCTCACTCTTGTGTGGTAGTTTTCCCACTCCCCTTCCAAATCTGAATAACACCCCTCTCCTCCCCCCCTTCCCCAGCATCCAGTGGGCTACACTGTGGTCTTTTCTAATCACAGTGAAACAGACACCTCTTGCAGATCTTTCAAGTTGTCTCAGGCCGGAAAATTGTTTCACTCAGTCTATATGTGGGTTATACCATTCTAGAATTTAGTTAGAATAATTATTTAGGGTATTTGGAGTGGTCTGGGGGGAGCTTGTGGGAATTCCTGCCTTCATTCCATCATCTTGGCTTTGCCCCGCCCCCCAGTGGAGTGCATATAGGAAAGGCTGGGAGAATGATTACCAGCATGGGCTGAGGTAGGATCCTTTTACTCAATTTCCTCAACATGATGTTTTTTGAATGGAAAATATCTCACCTGGCTGACTTCAAGCCTGGCCCAATGTGACTGACCATGTACATAACTTTTACCTGGAATTGCCATCAAGATAAGAGAAAATCTTGTTCCCATTATTTTATGGAAAATTTCTATAATCCTGTCAGATGATCAATATGAATACAATATTAAATCTTCATCTAAGAGGCAAATACTGAAGCACATCTGTGCTACTACAATGAGATATAAGATTTAAGCTATATAACTTAGTTTCTACATTCCAAACAATTCATTAAATAGTCTTGACATTTTTTCCTAGCTATATGTTCTTTGTGCAAGATATGGTCCTTTAATTTCTCACAATGTTATGAGGATAATGAAGTAAGTGATACAGAATATAACTCTGTATTTACTTAATATCATAACTGTCTTGGCTCTGTGTTAAAGAAAGCAGTATTGGTACAAATAATTATCCTAGAAGAAAAAGAATATCCTAGAAGGAGATTTATCTTGTAAATGCCTCAAAAGAGGCATTCACTTTTTCAGGGGTTTTTCATTTGAACAGAAGTTAAAATTTTTATTATTATTATTATAAATTATTATAAATAATATGTATTATTCATATGTATCACTTTGATATTGATTCCTCAAAGTATTTATGTCTCTCCCAAATTTTCCAATTGATTTTTAAACTCCTTCCTGGTTTCTTCAAGGAAGTCTTTCTGTGCTGGAGCCCAGATCATATTCTCCTCAGAGGTTCTAGGTCTCTCTGAGTTACGGTCTTTTACTTCTAGGAATTTTTCTATGGACCCCCCTTTCTTAGGGCCTTTCTTCATTTTACTAAGACCTTGTGTTGGGGAGGGGCTAGTTCACAGAAGTTTGGTGTTGGGATCCCTAGAGATTTTGCTGAGTGTAATATCTCCAGATGGCTAGTAGGGGGTGCTGTTTGCTTTCTCTGGAGTGTCTATGACCTTGATTGAGGCCTTCTCCCTTGGCCTGGAGGGACTGGTTGAAGCTGTTAAATACTTTTGTCTTTGATCACTGGTGGGCTTTACCCTGGGGTGAGGTCATCCCTCTCCCTATTGTCAGCTGAGCTGGTTCTTCTGCTTGGCCTTAGCCTAGGGCAGAGGTAGTCTGTAATTGTGTTTGTTCTGGGAAGAGGCTTAGCTGAAATACAGGCATGGACTTAGAGTTCCTCCTGACCAGAGGAGCCCAGGGATTGATGTCTGCAGTTCTCCTGCCCTGGAACTCCTACCAGCGAGCTCTAGTGCTACCACCAATGCCTCTGCTCCCTAATTGACCCAAGCCCCCATGGTCAACCAGCCTCTGTCCCTGCCATTGATCAAGTCCTTCCAGTTCTCAGGCTCTCAGGCTCCCCCAGGCTCCAGCCCCACAGCTAATCAAGCTAATCTATGGCTAATCCGTAGGCTCCCAAGCTGTCACTGATCCTGTGCACCTGGCAGAGTCTGCCCTCTGCACCCAGATCTCGGAAGACAGATCCTGAGGTGGATATTCTTCTCTTGGTTTTTCTTTCTGGGTTTTGTCCATCAAATTTCTGTTAAGAAGTTTGTTTCATATTATTTATGAGGGAAGATCAGGATAGAACTGTGCCTGTCTTCTCTCTGCCATCCTGGCCGGAAGTGACTCAACATATTTATGGATCATCCCAGAACTTTTTGTTATAATTGAATTTAATCTGGAAACTTTTTAATGAATTCATTTTTGGTTTAAAGTCTATTGTCTTATAAAAAGTGTTCTGTTATTAATACTTTATCAGAATCTCTTTCTCCTAATGAAAGAATGAATAATTCCAAGTATAAAAATTGGGTTCTAATTTTGGGAGGTTTCTAATTTTTTCTAATCTGAGTTTCCTATATACTAGGAACATAAAAATTGGTCCATCTAAAATTGTAAAATCCCTGGTCTGAGAGGTTCCAAATCTGATTTCCAGTAATAGACATAGGGTTTAAGCTAACTTTCACTTCCTGAACTGGTTATTGTCAATGTAAATTTAAATTTAAGATTAATTTTGTAGGAAATTTTTAACAGAGAAGAAACTTTCTTCAAGTGACCAGGGCTGGAGAAGAACTGCTCTGAAACCACACCCAAATCATAGGACAACAAAAGATGTTTTCAGAGGAACAGACTGAGACAGTTCTATGAATTTTATTTTAATGGTTATTTTTTTCCCTTTGCATCTTTTAGCATAAGATTTATTTATCAAAGGGATCATCCTCTTTGATTTTGTCAAAGTGCCTCTAACTTTCCCTTTCCCCCCCCACAAATCCCATAATTAGAAACCCTAGATGAAGTATTTGTCTATACCTCCCAAGAATCAACAAGGGGAATGTGAGAAATGATTATTGATAACCAATAATTTGGGAGAGATTCAAAATTTTCCTCTTTTCTAGAGTCAGTTCTTATGGAGGTGACTGATGATGAGATTGAACTCACTTTCTTGTTCATGGCTCCACCCTGGTAGAAGCTATTGTGTTCTGTTTTGATTTGGTGGTGTATTCTTTCTTTGAATTGATAATCTAAAAGCTATGCCTCATCTAGTATAGAGCTACTTTCCCTAAGAGATTCTTCATCCTTTGTTTTGATATAGCCCACTTGAAATCACATTAACCAAATAGATTTAATTGCTACTTGATGGACAATCTACCCTTCTGAAGGATCTATAAACTGTGAATAGGGTATAGGGTATGATTAGAGAAGACTAGTACCTCTGTGGTGAGGGCTGCCAGTCCCTTTTCACAGCTGCTTTCAACCTTTGGTGTCCACCTGATCCACCTAAATCTTACCTCTAGTTCAAGAAACTGGAGCATGCACATTGGTCATACACTGGTAAACCACTCTAAACTGGTTTGAGATTAATCAAGGGGTTAATAGAGGGTTGTAGAGTTGGGGAGGGGTGTCCATCCCAAGCATTTGAAGACTTGGGGAGAATGGGCAGATGAGAACAATTTGTCCCAACATCCAAGAAAGCATCTGAAGCTGGAGTTGTGAATCACTTAGATCTCAGTTAGAAAGTGAAGACATCAAGGTCATCTGCTGCATCTTGAGCCATCACCAGTCATATTAACTCTGTCCTGCCACTGGAATTTGATGACTCTGGAAGAGAGAGAGAGGTTACCAACTTTGTACAATTCTCCCTCACTTAAATCTAATTTACACAAAAGATATCAAAGTCAAAAGTTATCACCCATATCATTTTTATCTAAGAAGCACAAATGTAGAGAATCCACCCCCAAATGTTCATGTGACCTATCTGTACCCAACCTGTGGTACAGCATTCAGAGATTATATTGGTCTAATTAGCTACAGTAGGACATGCTCTAACTTGACTCTAATACAGTGATATCATGAGAATAAAGGACAACAACCAACCAAACTCTGAATCCACTGCTATGATTGTCTTTGGTCTAAGAGAGACAACCAAGTGACCATTCTTTTATTAGTTATCTACTTGTCTTATTAAAATTATTAAATTACTCAGAAACTATGATTCTTGAACTTTTGTAAGAACCACACCTCTTAGATGATCTGAGAATACTACAAAAGTAGGCAAAAAAGATTGCCATTGTCTTAGGAAAAACAGTCTGCTCTTCCCTCATCCTGGAGGGAAAAGAAAGAAAATCTCACTAGGATGAGCAAAATGTGGGCAAGCAGTTGACATTTAAATTGGATGACTCCCTGGCAAGACCATAGTTTGGGATATGAGTCAAGAGGGGGACTACAGAGACTGAGAGATTGGGTGGGTTCTTTAACAATTTAGTTTTGTCGTGTTGTGAGGTTGAGGTATCATGACTGACATGAGTCCTCACCAGCCCTCTGAGGGCTTTGACTGCCTCTGCCTTCAGAGGCCAGATGGGAGAGTTGTAAGGGGTCAACAATCTACAGTCCAATAGTCAAATCTAGCTTCCCACCTGATTTTTGTAAGGAGAATTGAGAATGGTTTTTACATTTAAAAATAGATTTATTTTTAAATGTAAAAATCATTCTTAGTTCATTGAGCAGTTTGATCCTCAGGACATAGTTTGCTGACCCTTTTATCTAAGGCACCAAGATGGGGGTATCAGAGAGGGAAGTACTTGTCTTTCTTCTCCACCCCCTTCCATCTGTGTCCAAGAGGTAAGATGCTAATTCCAAAGTTTTCCTATTCTTTAAAGTTTGTTCTCTATTTCAGTTTAATCCACATTAATGCTGGCTAGATATAAAATGCCATTTGGTTTTGTGCACTTCATTGTTGTGAAGGGAAGACCTTTCTGTGTAGGTTTTTGTCATCCGGGTGTGATGGGGAGTGAAACGGGACAGAAAGTAGAGACTGCTTAAGTTTTTGGAACTCCATCTCAACTGAAGATACTTGAATTATAGGGAAAAGAATTTTATTGATTTTTCATAGGTAATTTCTCCCAAAGCAGAGAAAGGTCAGGTCACATAGATCTAGTCCTCTTGGTCCCTTCTACTAAGACTGGTGATGTTCGCATTCCAGGATTGAGAGCCACCCAAGATAAAGTAGGTGTGTTTCCTGTTGACTTTCTATAGTGAATCCCCAAAGACAACCTTTTACAAAATGGATGATTATTTTTTTCCATTTCATTATATTGCTTATAGTTCTTCCTCTTTTTTGTTACTTACAACTTGCTAAAGCATTTTTTTTTGGCTTGTATCCAACCTCTGAGAGTTCATTTCTTTTGTTTTTCTCCTGATAGGTCAATTTTTCCTTGACTTTCACTGCCTTTATCATCTCTTTCTGTATTCTTTAGTGTTATACCGTGACGACTTTTCCCAGAAATCCTCTAGCAGGGCCAGCTGCTAAAATTAGTTACAGTAAGCCCAAATATCTCTTACAGTAACACATTTGTGAATAGTTATTTCTCTAGTAAAAAAAGCAAACATCCCATGTCTTTCTTAGTTTAAAATGTCTTTCTAAATCCTTTAATGGGGGCAGCTACATGGTGTAGTAGAGAGAAGTCTCATCTCCCTGAGTTCTAATCCAGCCTCAGCCACTAGCACTGTGAGCCTGGGAAGTCATTTAACCCTGTTTGCCTCAGTTTCCTTATCTGTAAAATAAGCTGAAGAAAGAAATGGCAAGTCACTTGAGGATCTTTGCCAAGAAAACATCAAATGAGGTCACGATGAGTTGGACATAACTGAAAATGAATGAATAACAGCAATTCTTCCCCATTTTCCCTAATAAATCTGCTACTATTGCCTGCATGGCCCTGGGGAATTGACTTTACTTCTCTAGGCCCCAATTTCCCCATACCCTGACCTAGGGACAGGGTTTAAATCTCATCTCTAAAAAATTTACTAGCTCTGTCTCGACCTTGGGCAAATAATCTCATCTCGCTCTGAACCTCAATTTCTTCATCTTCAAAATTAGAATAATGTGACTTCATAGGGTCATGGTGAAGAAATCACTTTGCATACATTAATAATGTGTGTGATTCATTATTAATGCAAACATCAATCAACTGTCCCACTCTGTATAGGATAAGCAAGATCATGTGTTGAGTTATTATTCAAAGCCCTGAACAGGGGACTAGGCAACCTTGATGTCCCTGTTCTGCTTAGTAGCTCTGTGATTTTGGGCAAGCATCTCTGGACTCAATCTCCACATCTGAAAAGTGTGGAGGGTTGGACTGGATGATTCCCAGGTTTCTTCCAGCTCTATAATTTACTTAATGAAAAAATAATTTTCTAGACTTCAACATACAAAGTAGGAAAGCTTTCACTGAAAAACAAGTCTCTTAAGTAAAGAACCTTAAGAGGAGACCAAAGAATAGCATAAGTTAGGGAGCCAAATCCTCCCCTTTCTTTCCTCTTTTCCAAACATAGGTCCAATAACACTGAACAGATGGGAGAAAGTTGATGAGCCCAGAAATCTTCAATGCTATGGGTGCTAAGCCCTTGGTGGGGCCTTGCCAAACTTCCAAGTCTGAAAAGAAAAATAAAATCTGTAATCAAGAGCCAGATAACAAAACTGTCTGTATACAAAGAATTATCTTCCCATTAATTTATCCTAAATGTCATTAGAAAAATCCAGCTGAAGTGGAAATCATTTGGTATGCTTATGAAAATGTCCAAATGGCACACTCCCTAGTCAAACTGGATGACTTCCCAGTCACCCTCTTCCACTGCACCCCCTCCTGCCTCTGGGTCCTTCCTGATGCTGCACCTTATACCTAGAATGCTGTCTTTCTCTCTTTTTTATCTTTTCTTTATAGCTCAGGTCAAATCCTGTCCTTTTTAGAAACCTTTTCTGATCTACCAAACCTCCCCTTGAAATCTTGTTATATAGCCCTGCTATATTTCTCTCTAATGGACTTAGTATAGCCTTAGATTTGGAAGAGATCTGAGAGTGTGTCATCTCCATTAACTTAATTAACATAGAGGAAACTTGGGGTTTAGAGAGATATAGGGATTTGTCCAAAGTCATCCAGGTATAGGATGAAAACCCAAATCTGGGTTTAAAGAGTAAACCTAAATCTTCTAACTTCTGACTTAAAGGAAGTATGGGAGACAATGGGGTACTGGAATAAGCACTCTGGTTGGAGTCAGAAGATGAGTTCAAATACTGACTTCTGTCTCTTGCTACTATATGCATTTGGTTAAGTCATTTAAAAACAAAAACTAATCCCTGCTCTCAAGATGCTCATAGTTCGATGGGGGAAGACAAGTACAAAGCAGATATAGTCAGGATTGATTAGGGTGGCTTTAGAGGGAAGGGATTATTTTATCAGGGAATCAGGAAAACCTTCTTGTAGAAAGTGGGATTTTAGCTGGGACTTGAAAGAAGTCAGGGAGGTCAAGATATAGAAATGAGGGGGAAGAGATTCTCAAGTATGGGGGAGAGTCAGAAAAAATGCCCAGAGTTGGGAAATGCAGGATCTTGTTTGGGGAATAGCTAGGTGTCTGTGTAGTTAGATTACAGATTATAAAGTGTAAGAAAATTGAAAAGGTGGAAAGAGAGAAGGTTGTAAAGGACTTTGAAAGTCAAATAAAGGATTTTTTACTTGACCTATATTTGACCTAGAAGTGATTAGAAGCTGATGGAGTACCTTGAAATAGGGGAGTGATGTGGTCAGATTTTTGCTTTAGTAAGATTCGTTTGGAAGCTGAATGGAGGCTATACTGGAGTAGGGAGGGAACAGAGGGCTATTGAAATAACCCAAGAGAGAGGGGCAGATGAGGGTCTTCACCAAGATGGTGACCGCGTCAGAGAAAAGGAGTCCATGATGTATGGAAGTCATTACTGAAAAAAACAAAGATTATGATGATAATTTTGGGGATTATCTTCTCTGTATTTGAACTTTATATAACTATTTATGAATACAGTACATGCTGAGATGCTGCTCACCCAACCTCTGCATGCGGTGGCAGACTGGGTCTCCAGAACATATCTATTCATCTATTCAAGGCTCTAGATTTAACCCTGAGGAACCTTCCTCAAGTGTTGCTTCCTAATACAATTGTTTGCAAACCCTCAACAGTATGAGTTTTCCTCCTAAAATCATTTTATATCCATTTGTCAGTCAAAACAAATTAGCTTTTGGAAACAAGTATTTAATATGGAAGCCTGGTTTGTACAAAATATCTTGCCAAAACCTATGACATATTCTCCCCCAATTACATGCAGAGTCTAGGTGAAAAGTAGGCTCAAACTTAGGGAGCACATATGTCAAAGGGTAACACAACTCTGTGAAGTCATCATGTTGGAATCTTCATGGTCTTTTTCTTAGGAATGATGTTGCTTCCTGTTGGGTTTCTGATAGAGCCTCACACTTGCCTTTGCCCATCACAGCCAGTCCTGTCTGTCTTCAGTAAGTTCCCACTGTAACTGCTGTCATTTCATGGAGGCTATTAGAGCACCAATGGAAGGTCCTCTGAAGCTCATGGCCATAGACAGGAAGATTGAAGCTGAAGTGGAGGTCAAGTCAATCTCCTCCCCTCACCAAGGGAGTCCTCAAGGGCTGGTCTAGAGACTCCACCACTCAGATCCACTATTCCAGTTCAGCTCAATAAAGGATGGGACTAAGTCTTTCATTCAATATAAACAAAATTCCTATCCAATCTAGAACTTATTTATAACTAGTGAGCAATCAAGCTAGCTTCTGGGATATCACTTGGGGTAATATCTCCCTCATTAAACTATGAGCATCTTGAGAGCAGGGACTAGTATTTGTTTTTAAATGACTTAACCAAATGCTTATAGGCAGCAAGTAATAGAAGTCAGGATCTGAGCTCATCTTCTGACTATCCAGAGTGTTTTCCCCAATTCCCAGAGTGACAAAATATCTGATATTTCAAATTTGGTAAGGGAGGTAAGATAATTTGATTAGTCCAATAATACACATGCACACACATATACATATAAATGTGTATATATTTTTGTTGTTCAATTATGTCTGATTATTTTATTTTATTTTTTTCAGTTAAAGATTTTATTTATTTTAAGTTTTACAATTTTTTCCCCTAATCTTACTTCCCCCCCACACAGGAGGCAATTTGCCAGTTTTTACATTGTTTCCATGGTATACATTGATCCAAATTTATGTCTGATTATTTTAAAAACTCATTTGGGGTTTTCTTGGCAAAGATCTTAGAGCAGGTGACCATATCCTTCTCTAGTTTATTTTACAGATGAGGAAACTGAGGCGAATAGGGTAAAATGACTTGCCCAGGGTCACACAACTAGTAAGTATCTGAGGCTGGATTTGAATTCAGGTCTTCCTGACTCCAGATCTGGTGCTGCATCTCCTACTCTAACATCTATACATACACACACACACACACACACACACACACACACACACATCTCTCCATATAACTATATGTGTGTGTGTGTCATACATATCTATATATTTGTGAATGTAGACATATATACAAATAGGCACATATAGGCATATGTATTGTGCCTCCCATTGAAATGTAAGATCCTTGAGAGTAAGGATTGTTTTTATCTTGTCTTTGTATCCCTAGTACTTCATTCAGTTATGGGAATATTAATAAATGCCAAATAAATACATGTTGATGAATAAATTAGTTGATGGACTGGCTAGAAAAATTTAACGCACCCTCTAGTTTTTATGAATTCATTTGCAAGTCTGCTTTTTCACTTTGTCCCTTCACTTTGCATTGACTCTCTTTGCTCAGTCCCTTGGTATTTTTTCCAGCCCATTTTTCCCGGTGTTAAAAAGCTTGATGTAATTCCTGGCTACACAAAGTCTCCCTCTGACAATTTGCTTTTCTCTAAATTCTGTGAACATGTCCAGGACTCAGCCAACAATTCATCCTTTCTTGGCTAGGCTATGGAAAAATAAAACCCAACAAAAAACAATTTTGCATTCGTTCCTCCAATATTGCTTCTGCTGAAGCTTTCATAGAGTTACACTTTACATTTTTAGGAAAATACCAGTAGTGATGCCTGCTATCTTACATCTAGTAGTGCAACTGAGTCTTCTCACTCACTTAAATCAATCTCTTCATGAGGAAACCAGGAGGATAGAGAACTGGACTTGGTATTAGAAAGAACTGGATTCAAATCCTTATACTTATTAACCATGTGACCCTGAGCAAAATCTAAAAACCTCTCAAAGTCTCAGTTTTCTTATCTGTACAATTTTCTTTTCTTTTTATTTTTTTAGGTGTTTTTGCTTTTTGTGAAGCAAATAGGGTTAAGTAGCTTGTCCAAGGCCACACAGCTAGGTAATTACTAAATGTCTGAGGCCCGATTTGAACTCAGGTCCTCCTGAGTCCAGGGCTGGTGCTCTACCCACTGTGCCACCTAATTGCCCCTTCTGTACAGTTTTTTTTGTCTGTAATAGTGTCTATAGTTGTTATCAGAAAGCTCTTTCCAAACTTTAAAGCACTCTGTAAATATTTATTATTACAATTGTTTCTTATTGGTCAACCAACCTTTGCTTTAAGCACATCACTTGTACTATTTTTAATCACTGTGCTAAGAACTGGTATAATTTTTTTTAAAGTTGCTTCTCTCAAAGGACTGACATTCTAATGGGAGAGAAAACACTTCAAGGAAGTTATTTGGCATGTTGGGTTGGGTCAGGAAGATCCAACATCATCCACTGCCTCCGACACTATGGACAGAATTCTCCAAAATAGCAACTCTATGAGCTTGTTTCCTTATTATAAAAGGAGAGAGGTGGAACTGGGTGGTCTCTGGGATACTTCTCATCTCTAAATTTTTGATCTTCTGTATATAAATAAGAGAACATTGTATACAATAGCAACGACATTGTGCTATGATCAACTTTGATGGCTGTAGCTCCTCACAACAGGTCAGAGATCAAGGACAATCCTGAGAGACCTTCTATTGACAATGCCATCCAGAGAAAAAACTGTGGTATCTGAATGCAGAGCAAAGTCTCCCATGTTCACTTTTTAAAAATTTTTTGTGTGTTTTTCCTTTCTTCCTCATGGTATTTTCTTGCATCTTAGTTCTAATTCCTCTTTCACAATATGATTAATATGGAAATATGTTAAACAGGATTATAATTGTACAACTTTTACTGGATTGTGTATCACCACAAGGGAGGGAGGAAAGGGAAGGTGGTAGAAAAATGTGGAACTCATAAATTTGCAAATGGTTGTATGTTGAAAACTACATTTGCATTTAATTAGAAAAATAAAACAAAATTTCAATTACAAAAAAGAAAAGAAAAAATAATCATGGTGGTTTCAAAACCTGGCCATTTGGAAAATCCAAAAATATATTCCTTGTGTCCCAGAGCAGAAAGAACTAGAAGTGAAGGAAACCAGGCACTAGGAGAGAAACAATAAAAGCATCCCCTCAACTCTGGTGCAGCTCTTGTTCAAGCAGCTGGTGGACCTGCCCACTAACCATACTATGACGGTGATACCAGTGGATAGATCAAGGGTGGAAAATGTGAAGAGACTTTGGAAATTTTTCAGAGGCCAAGAGAGTTTATAAGAGGAAAATGATGTGCATCTTCTCATTTCTCTCAGCAAGTCAACTGAATCCAGAGACAAGTTCAACAAATGTGGTTTTAAAATCTATAAAGAAGGGTGGCAACTTGGTCACCACCCCATCTAAAGAACATGGGAGGGCAGAGAGAGACACCAGTAAAAACTTGGAATAGTTGAGTTGGAGCTCAGAGAGCTACATTTAACAAGTGTGTTCAGAAGTCCATGAACTTTTCCTTTTCTTCCTATTAAGAATGATTCTGATAATGCTCCCAGTTGGTACTCTGGCTGGTTTGGACTCTGATGGCTGCATGCACATATTATTTATTTTTACTTGAGCATGGAGTTCCAAACCAGTGGGTAAGAAACCTTTAATTGGTACTATTTGTCTGAATTTGTAGGATTTTTTCTCTTAAAATGGAAAATAAAACAAATTTTTCTTGTCTGCCAGGTAGCAAATGCCTTTTTAAAATGAATGATTTCATGAAAAAATCAACATTCAGACAAGGAAAAAAAAAGAAGCTAGTCTGTATATAAAACTTAAACATTCAAAATAGGTTTACAGAAACATATTCTTTATAATTGATTAAGACCTTAGTAGACAATCAATACTGCAAATGTTCACATATATATAGGATAAACTGGTGCCCTTGGCAGGAGTTGGGGGTAATAGTGATGGTGAGGAGTAATACCAACAGTGACTCCTCAGCTTTCCCTTTTCATGGAACAAAGGTACAAGTTCTTAGAGGCAATATGGTATGGTAGAAAGAAGTTTTGAGTCTAGAATCAGAGCCCCCTCCTACAGTCCCTAGTCCTTGTTTTCAGTTGAGTCCAACTGTTTGTGACCCTCTTTTGGGGTTTTTGCAGTAAAGATCCTGGAGTAACTTGCCATTTCCTTCTTCAATTCATCTTACAGATGAGAAAACTGAGGCAAATGGGGCTAAGTGACTTGGCCAGGGTCAAACAGTTAGTAAATGTCTGAGCGTGGATTTGAATTCCGGTATTCCTGACTCCAGTCCTGGTGTCCCAGTCACTGGGCCATCTGGCTGCCCATCTGATACATAGTACATGCTTAATAAATTCCTGTTAATTCAATAGTTGATATACATTATGAAAACAGTTGTACTAACCACAAACTAAATCACATAAAATAAATTAGGTTATTTATAATGCAGCTGACCCCAACACAAAACAGAATTTTGTAATGTTTTAGGAAAGTTGGCACTTACACATCCCCTTTGGACGCAATGATCCTTTTAGCTTAAAATGATATCTTCTTCAAAGTTATTAACCATAAGAAACACCACGGTTTCAGACTTGGAAAGGTCATAAGCAGCCCCATACTGTAAACCATAGTTGAACGTGTGTCTTTTCTACAGATTTGTGAAAAATAATGATCCAACCTCTCCTGAAAACTCCCTTGAGTGGGTGGGAATACCTCTCATCTTGAGACACCAGTTCTTAATCATTTGGAAGTATTTGGGGCTTTCCAATCTTCTTCCCTGCAACATTCATCAATCATTTCTAATTTTGCCTCATCATTATTTCCTCTTTTGTTTGACAATTCTTCAAACAATTTAAAAGAACTTTGGTATTTCTTGCATCCCCCTCCAAAGTTTCTTCTTCTCCGGGCTAAACAAATCCTAATATGGCATGATCTCCAGTCCTCTCCTTTTCTCTCTCCTCTGTACACACTTTGAGTGGTCATTGTCCTTCCTCAAATAACACAGGCTTCTGGATGATACCTGACCAGAACATCTGAAAACGCTCTTCCTTTTTTAATGTAGCCTACTTTGGGTAGCCTTTTGGCTAATCTGCCCCCATCACTGGCTAATATTGAGTTCTTTTTTATATCAGTCATTACCGAGTGATTAACCCCCCCCTTCCTTTAATTGTACATTTGAGTTTTTGAAATCTAAAATGAAGTGTCCCCAAAATTTTGTTTTAGGTTTAGGCTTTAGTAGTTTAAACTTGTACCAAGACTCTTGGCACACTTTTCATATAGTATTTTATAATTTAACTCTCTTAACATTAGCAAAGCTTTAAGGTTTTATGTACATTACCTCATTCAGTTCACAAAATCTTGAAAGGTAGAGGCTATTGTTGATCCCCACTTTCAGATGAGAAAACTCAGACAGATGGAGATTAAGTGATTTGCCCAGGATTACACAGCTAGAAAGTGTCTGAGGCAGCACATGAGCTCTAGTTTTCCTGACTCCAAGCCCAGCGCTTATAATCTGTTGTCTCATTTTACAGAAGAGGAAACTGAGAGGCAGAGAAATTCCAGGTAATAGGGATTCGTGGGAAGAAAGCGATAGATCTGTGATTTGGACCCGGTCTGCTAACTAAACATTGAGGAGTCTCTTTCCCCCATGCTGCAAGAGCTTGGAGCCAAGGAGGGAGCCAAGTTTGTCAAACTGTGGACAAGATCACAGTAAAAAGTCTCTGAATGATGTCATAGTGATTGTTCCCAAGCTTTTAATATTTACTTTCTGGTTTTTGCAAGGACAGTTTTGAAGTATTTGGGGGGGGGGAGCCTGTTGAATCCTCCTAGTTCCCCAGGCTCACGTGCTGGGTGTTAACCCGGGCTCCTCTCACTCTCCCACATCCCTTCAGGGGCCAAATCTTGTCCATTTTGCCTTCATAAGATCTCTTGAATGTCTTCCCTTTTCTCCTCTGACACTGCCATCCTCCTAATATAGGCCTTTTTTTTTTTTTTTTAGATTTTTGCCAGGCAGTGGGGTTAAGTGGCTGCCCAAGGCCACATGGCTAGGTCATTATGAAGTGTCTGAGGTTGGATTTGAACCCAGGTCCTCCTGACTTCAGGGCCGGTGCTCTATCCACTGCACTACCCAGCTGCCCCAGGCCCTTATTTTTATGAATGATATTTGTAATAGATGCCATAGTATCATAAGCCCTGCATGAAAGAAAAGGCTTTCAAAATACAGAGACGATGATGACTTGGTGCCGTGTGATGGAGAAGATGGAGCACTGGACTTGGAATCAGGTAACTCATCTTCCTGAGTTCAAGTCTGACTTTGGATCTTTCCTAACTGTGACCCTGGGCAACTCATTTAACCCCTATTTGCCTTAGTTTTATCATCTATAAAATGAGCTGGAGAAGGAAATGGAAAAAAACATTTCAGTGTCTTTGCCAAGAAAACTCCAAATAGGGTCACAAATAGACACATGTTAATAACAAAAAAAATTATATCTCAATCCCAATGAACATAATAATAATAATGATGATGATGATGATGATGATGATGATGATGATATGCTCATACTACAAAGGGGTAAGAATGAGACACTACAAGCAATGACATAATTTTTCCAACTTGTAGCAGGAATTTTTTTTTTTTATTGCTAAACTCACATCCCTCCATGTGACATTCCTATGGTGGAATCATGGAGGCAAAGGCTGCTGATCAAGGCCTTTTAAATGCTCTCAAAAACAAACAGCCCACGGCCCCAACCATCCAGTCCTCAGCTTCTACTTGTCTTGTCCTATTAATTATCACCTCAATTTCTTATTCATTCATTCATTCATTCATTCGTTCGTTCGTTTATTTGTTTATTTATTTATTTGAGTTTTGAGTTTTACAATTCTCCCCCAATCTTCTCTCCCCACCACGGAAAGCAATCTGCCAGTCTTTACTTTGTTTTCATGTTGTACATTGACCCAAATTGAGTGTGATGGGATAGAAATCACATCCTTAAGGAAGAAACACAAAGTATAAGAGATAGCAAGATCACACAATAAAATAGCAGTTTTTTTTTTTCCTGAATTAAAGGGACTAGTCCTTGAACTTTGTTTAAACTCTTTATCTGGATACATCTCCTAAATGTCAAGGTGGGGGAGGAGCTTGGACGGACATTCCCTTGGGTGGCATTGGCGTGACACCAAGTTCCCTTTGTCCTTCTTCCAAAGGATTAGAGGCTTGAGCTCAAGCAGCCACCGCCTCGCCTGAGCACAGCTCTCTTTCAAGCAGCAGGGGGTGATACAGGGAAGAGCAAAGGCAAAAGCCCTTTCTTCTGCAGTCTGCTCCTTCACCAGCGGGTGGCAGCGTGAGGTCTGAGGTCTCGGACTGGAAGATTTGATAGAAGATCTGGTTTGACATCAGTTTTTGAGTAGAATTCTACGCGAGCTGAGCCGACAGTGCTTCTAGTCCTAGGCTGTCACTCACCGGCGTCGCCCAGGACGAGCCCAAATCCTCCGACATCTATGTAGGCAACAGACCAGGCAATAGACCGGGTAATAGACCGGGTAATAGACCAGGCAACATACCCAGGTAATAGACCTGGTAATAGACCAGGCAACATACCCAGGTAATAGACCTGGTAATAGACCAGGCAACATACTCAGGTAATAGACTGGGCAATAAAACAGCGATGCTGCAGGCAATGCACTAGGAAACATACACTTGTTCCCTGGTCACCAAAGGATTCTGGAAATCAGAGTTTCCCAGATGGTCACCAGACAGTCCTCAGGCTGAAAAAGAAGACTCTTAAAGGTACTTTAGTCTTGAATAAGGGACTTCTTTTTTCAGTGATTCTCTCACAATTGTTTTTTATTCCACCTCTTTCCTTGAGCAAAATTTTTCATATCTGAAAAGAGCATGTGTTGGCCCTGTCAATTAGAATTTGAACTCCCTTATGGACAGACAGTTTTCAAATGAAGAAATTAAAGCTATAAAATAATGCTGCAAAACATTACTGATTAGAGAAATGCAAATTAAAACAACTATGAGGTATCGCCTCACTCCTGTCAGATTGGCTAAGATGACAAAAAGGGGAACAATCAATATTGGAGAGGTTGTGGGAGGACTGGGTTATTAATGCATTGTTGGTGGAGTTGTGAGCTGATCCAACTATTCTGGAGCACACTATATCCAGAAGAAATCATAAAAAATGGGAAAAGTCCCACATGTTCCAAAACATTCATAGCAGCTCTTTTTGTAGTGACAAAGAACTGGAAATTGAGGGGATTCTCATCAATTGGGGAATGGATGAACAAGTTAAGGTACAGGAATGTTATGGAATACTGTTGTTCTATAAGAAACCATGAATGGTCAGAGAAGCATGGAATGAATGGCAGTAGTTGATGCTGAGCAAAGGGAGCAGAACCAGGAGAACCTTGTAGACATGAAGAACAATATTGTGAGATACTTCAAAATTTCTTTAATGTATTTCTTTCCAATCTCATAGTTTTCTCTCTTTTCCTTTAATCCTAATTCCTCAAACCAAAAATGACTAATCTGTAAACATGTTAAACACAAATGTGTATGTATTATACTCACTCAACTCTTCACAACCAAGAGGAGGGGGATGGGAAGAGAGAGTGGAAGGAAAGGATGTGACTTAAAAATATGCATATGCATGTGGATGAATGTTGAAAAACTTTCATAATGTGCAATTAGGAAAATAAAATGAAGTATCAATAAAAAAGAATTTGATCTCCTTGAAAACATGGGCAGTCTCAATTTTTTATTTGTATACCAAACCTTAGCAAAGTGCTTTGCAAATAAATATAAACATTTAGCACTATTTTTTATTCTATTCCCATTATCTCAGAAATCACCCAGAATGCAAAAATCTCTTTAATTAATAATCTCCAACCTTTCACACTAATTTACATAAACTAGAGAAATGACTTTTCCAAAGATTTCTCCTTTCTCTTTGTTTCCAAACTCAGTTTTTAGACTTAGATAAATACCAATATTACTATCCACATTATTTATTAAAACATAACCAATAGGGTCAGCTAAGTGACTCAGTGGATAGAGCACCAGCCCTGGAGTCAGGAGGACCTGAGTTCAAATCTGACCTCAGACTCTTCATAATTACCTAGCTGTGTGGCCTTGGGCAAGCCACTTAACCCCATTGCCTTGCAATAACCAAAAAATCCCAAACAAACAAAAAAACCCCATAACCAATAATAACACTAGAGGCATAACACTGGGATAGAGCATTTAACAGTAATAACCAAAAATACAGAAACAGGAAAATACTTCAAAATATCGATTGTGAGAAAAAATCACACCCCCGCCACCAACAGCATCTGCTTATACTTTAAAAATCATTAGATTCCTAGGCAAACAATTGAGTTTTCTCAGAAGGTCAGAGAAAATCTCTTTGGTGTGCTTCTCAAAATTCCCTCTTAAAATGTCTCTTCAAATTCTCAAAAATAATAGTTAACTCCAAGTCTCAGGACCTCCTGCCTCCAGGGCTGGTCTCTATGCACTGTGCTGCCTATCTACTACTCTCCAAGTTTCTGTAGGGAAAAAAGTTCTCCTAGAGATCTCAGTGTCTAGAGTAGACTCTTTCAGCCATGGTGCTCAAGTTTCAGCCCCCAAAATTCTATTCCCTTCCTTTTAAAAATTATGCGAATAGCAACCAAAGTATCTATAAGAAGGGCTGTTTAATCCAAGTTTATAATAGTAATCTTTCTTGAAGTGGTATTGCTTTTATACATTATCTCTTAAGAATCTATACAGCAGGGGTGGCTAGGTGGTACAGTGGATAGAGCCCTGGTCCTGGAGTCAGGAGGACCTGAGTTCGAATCTGACCTCAGACACTCAATAATTACCTAGCTGTGTGGCCTCGGGCAAGCCACTTAACCCCATTTGCCTTAATAAATGTCAATAATGACTGACTGCAGATCAGCACAATATCCACTATGCTATCTAATTTCATCATCATCATCATCATCAGCAGCAGCAGCAGCAGCAGCATTTTTCCCATTTGACAAATGAATAAAATAAGACTCAGAGACAACATCTAAGTTTTATAGTGAGAATTTTAGCCCAGTTCTCCTGACTTTAAATTCACAGAAAATTCAAGGAAAAAGAGTATTTGAATTACATCAAAGGGTTCTTAATCCTTTGACATTCTGATGAAGCCTTTGAATGAATTCTCAAAACAATATTGCTAAAAACATAAAATAAAACACATAGTTTTATGCAAGAATATAATTATATTGAAATATAATTATTAAAACACATTTATAAGTTCATTGACTCCTGGCTAACAACTCATGATTTAAGGAGATTATTATGTTTCAGCCTGTGATATAATGAGGTCATTAAAAATGTTTTTTATTGATGTCTTCTATTTCTTACATCATCCTTCTTGTTCCAAGTAACCTTCCCCCTCCCTGTCCCAGAGCACCATTCCATTTAACAAATGACATTTTTAAAGAGGAAAAAAAAAGTAGAGATGATTGATACATTGAGGTCTTCAAAAATGTGTAATGTTGCACCTGTCTGCCTCCCACTTCCATCCACAAGAGGACATCCTCTCAAATTTCTTTAATGAAACCATTAACAAAATCAGAGTGGTATCATATATTCTGAATCAAAACATGACTCTCTAAGTTCTATGGGGCAGTCGGGGGCACAGTGGATAAAATGCTGGTCTTGTAATCAAGAAGCTCTGAGTTCAAATGTGAATTCAACTGTGTAACCCTTGGCAAGTCATTTAACTCTGTTTGCCTCCGTTTCCTATCTATAAAATGAGCTGAAGAAGCAAATGGCAAACCACTCCAATATCTTGCTAAGAAAACACCAAATGGGATCATGCAGAGTTGGACATAACTGAAAATTGACTCAATTTTAAAACAATTTCTATGCCATCAACTCTCTTGTGATGGATCTTTGTTGAAAGAATTCTCTGTGTGACTGCTTGTGTTCATCTGTGTCTGCATGACAGTGTGAATATGTTTTACCGTGTCTTCCTCTCTGAGTTACACAAAGTAGCTCGATATCTTTTATGCCTCTTCTACTTGATGCTTCCATTGATTTTCCCTCTTCATTTATGATTTTTGAAAATCTATAAACAGGGAGCTATGTACACAATTCTGCCTTTGGGTCAATGTTTGCATAAAATGTTAATTCCAAGGAACTCAGCAGATTAGAAAAATACCAGAAATGAGAATAAAAACAAAAAGTAGATTGGAATATAGAGTGACAATCATTAAGCAGAACCTGGGCTGGGGGTTGAGGGGTGGGGATGAAGAAAGTTAAGGGCTGGGGTCGCTTAGTTGTAGCTCCAACAGATGTCCTGATGCATTTGGCTCTTGCAGTGCACCCCAGTGGGAAGGAATACAAGCAGACATATGGAGGAGGTTACAAGATCTTGAGTCTCCTAAATAACTTTTTTAAAAGTCATTTTCTTTTCAATTCCCATTATATATGGTGGATAACAGAGCCAACACTCAACAAATATGTTGGATCCTTCTGTTCTGATTTCCTCTTGCCCCTACTCTCTCCCTAACTACTAGTGTCTTTCTTCTGATTTGTTTTTCCATTTGCTTGTTTTGTTTTTTGGTGAGACAATGGAGTCAGGGGACTTGTTCAAGGTCACACATCTAGTATTTATCAAGTATCTGAGTTTAGATTTGAATTCCAATCCTCCTGGGCCCATGCTCTACCTACTGTACTGCCTGCCAGCTTCTATCTACTTTGTGTCTTTTACATCGGAATTTGTTCATATGTAGTCTTTCCACTAGATTATGAGCTTTTTGGGGACAAGCCCTGCGTTTCTGCCTTTATATACCTACTGGAGCCACCACCAGTCATCTTGATCTATGTCTTTACCACTGAATTTTGATGACTGGAGGAGAGGGTGAGGCTCTGCCTCATTTAAATCTAATTCACATGCTGTCCAGACATCACCCTCCTGATGTCATTGGTCCTCTTCAAGCGGAAAGAACAAACACCAATATCCCAAGCTCATAACAGAGAGACAGACATACAGTAAGTGCTTAAAAAAATTCTTTATCACTGATTGATTGACCGATGACGACCCTTCAAACACTTGAAGACAGCTAGTTGTCATCACAAGAATTCTTTTTTTCCAGGCTAAATCCAGTTCTTTTAACTAAGTGTCACATGACTTGTTTCCAATCTCCTAGACATCTTGGTCACATTTCTACTGATTATGCTCTACCTTAAAATATGATGCTCAGAAAAGAACTCAATACTCTAACTGCGTCTGAGGCAAGCCAGCAACACCAGGCCGATTACCTTCTTTATTCTTTATGTTTTGCTTCATTTTATTTTTACACTGTGATCTTGTTGGGGCCGGGAGGAGGAAGGGAGATTTCCTTTTTATTGCTATGGAGCTTTAAAAATGAAAAACATGAACCATTCTCTATACTAATATAACCCACATGTAGCACAGATGGGCATGGGGGCTGGAGTTTCATGGAATATCCATATAATGGGTGAAATCTGGTACTCCATAGCAAATACTGTATTTGGGCAACCCCCACTTGTAGTAATGAATAGAGAAAGAGGAATGGAAAGGAAAGAGGAATGCAATGGAAAAATCCTCTCTCTCCTCTTCTTTCAAACTGTACTTTTCAGTCACCAGCAATAATAGACTAGAATTTCTTAAGGTTGGATTCCACAGATGCTACCTATCCCCAGGAGTCTATGAATAGATTTCTTTAAGTCCAGTGATTACCGGGGTGGGGGAATGGGAGTAATCTTGTGATATGTCTAAACTTAGGGTGATACCTTGCAAAGTGGTGGATAAAGGCAAAATAGAGTCACTAATGCTATTTCATATTACAACATATAAAATTTATATGTGTAGGTGTGATCCATATAATATAACTTTATTAAGAAAGGTAATAATTCATATATTTGAGCCATGGAAAGACTTAGTGGCACCTATACTTAGTCTGGAAGTAGTTAATGAATCACTTATTAAAATGATAGATGGCATAGAATTCTTAGTCCTCATGAAATTTATGTTGTCATGTCTACTGAAATATGTAGACATTCCACTCATATGTGTGTATGTATATATGTATGTATGATAGGAATATGTATAAATAGACACATACAATAGGGGTAGCTTTGTGTCTATGTACATTCTGTCCACAATAGCATCTATGTTTCACTTCCTCTCTCTGTGTGTATTTATATAGATCCTTGTTAATATACATATATGAATATGTGTGTAAATTTATGTCTATCTACCTATTTCTCTCTCTCTCTCTCTCTCTCTCTCTCTCTCTCTCTCTCTCTCTCTCTCTCTCTCTCTCTTATTGTTTTATCCAACTTAGTGATTTATCTATTTACTCACCAAGGGCAGGCTAAAAGGAATCTGATCTTTCCTATTGACTTCATGATCTTTGCACATTCCAGACACATTAAATATGGATTTAGACAAGACTGTGAATTCAGGGTTGGGACCCATTGGAAATTGTCCAATCACAGTAGCAGCAAATGACCTGGACTGTCTAGGTTGGATCCTTTTCTTCTAGAGAGAAATTTGAAAAGAACAGTCTAGAAAAGGAGATGTGCTACTTCAATCGTAATCCTCCAGCTTGGAAAAAGTGTGAGATCCCCCTGCTTTGGTGGACAAATCTGATGAGTACTTGAGAGTTGAACATCCTGGGGTCCAGGAATAGGTATGTGACTGATGGGGACTGAATACTCATTTGCCTCTTCTTTTTCTCTTACCTCTATTTAATGAATGAAACCTTGTGATTTGTGGGCTAAGTAGTAATTTCACCCGAACTTCTTTTTTGTTAAAAAAAAAAACAAGCAAAGAAATACCACATTACCGATAATAACAACAAAACCCTGTTCTCCTAGACCAATAAAATATCATACAATGAGATACACAAATTACCATTTAAATAATTATACATTTACTGGGAACTTTTTATATCTTTCTTTCAATTAAAATAAAAATTATGTTTATTTTTATCATCATTATTCTTTTCATCTTTTTCACTTCCATTGTTGTTTATTTGGTTTTTTCCTAAGGATATAAAGTGCCATCTATATCTGGACCAATATTCTACTCACCAGAAATACCAGAGTGCCATTCTCCCTTATTGTAACTTCCAAAGTCATTCATGAATGAGCAAAAATATTTTTCTTAAGATCTGAATAAAAAATTCAGATTTTATAAACTGATTTTTATATTACTAGTAAAACTATGGTTAGTCTTCATGGAACTTTTTTATTGTTCTCCTATCAAGGAAGAATTAGCTTTTAGATCCCACACTTTTGTATGAAGTGATATCAAATGAACTGATCAGAATCAAAAGAACAAGATGCACAATGACTAAGACCATGTATTGAATGAGTTTTCTAAATGACAATAAAATGTAAATAAAAATAATACATTCATCCTTTTATTAAAAAAAACAAATGGAAACCTTCCATGTGCAATCAACCCCACTATTCTTCTTTGTTATTTTATCTAACTCTTTTCAGAGAACTTCCTTTGGATTTTGGTGGATTTAATTGGGAGGTTTTGTATGACATCTTCAAACAAAATTTAGCAATACATTTCTTTTTTAATTCAAGGAATTAATTGCTTCCTCTTTCATTCTTTATGAATGAGCAATACTGATTTTCTGCAGAACAAATCCATTTATAGATCAACCATACAGTCTTAAATGTTTTGTCATTTAATTAAAAATATCTAATCTGAAAGCATCAGGGTCAAGCTGATTACAGTCACTGACTCCCACACACATCTGAAATCATGACCTTACTTGATTTATATGGGTCTTTGTGTAAAATTTCCACCCCTCTCCTTCTTGTTTCTCATCTTCTCTTTCCCCCACCAGGGAATTAACATTCCACCAGCATGGAGAAAAGATAGGATGATGGTTTCTTTACTTCTGAGCGTAGACAGGACCTCACAAATGGTATGATTAATGTTTCTCTAGATTTTCTGCTGCCTACACACTGATGTCATAAGCAGAATCTAATATCAATGAGGTGAATGGGAGTTCACATTGATGCTGGTTCCAAGAAGAACAGAGCCAGAAAGAAAGGAAGGAAAAAAGAAGCCAAACTATGAATGGGCTACATAAAAAGAGATGAATTTCAAATTCAATTCTCAACCAATTGATTAAGAATTTAATAGATCAAATAAGAGAACATTATCAAATGTTTTACAAAGCTTAAAGTGCTACAAATAACTAATAATAACATTTATATTACCACTTTCTATTGTTCAATCATGTCTGATTCTTTTTTTTTCTTTTAGTTTTTTGCAAGGTAAATGGGGTTAAGTGGCTTGCCCAAGGCCACACAGCTAGGTAATTATTAAGTGTCTGAGACCGGATTTGAACCCAGGTACTCCTGACTCCAGGGCCGATGCTTTATCCACTGCGCCACCTAGCCGCCCCAATCATGTCTGATTCTTTGTGACTCCACAGATCATACTGTTCATGGAGTTTTCTTGGCAAAAGTACTAGATTAGCTTACCATTTCCTTCTCTAGTGATTTAAGGCAAATAGAGGTTAAGTGACTTGCCCAGGGTCATACAGCCAATAATTATCTGAGGTCACATTTGAACTCAGGTATTCCTTACCCTGGACCCAGTACTCAATCCATTGAACCACATAACTGTCAAGGCAGAAGTTTGGTGACTGGCCCAGGGTCCCACTACCAGTAAGTGTCTGAGGCCTAAATTGAATTCAGGTCTTCCTGATTTCAGGTCCCGTGCTCTATCCACTGAACCATCTAGCCTTCACATAAGTGCTAAGAATGTTACAAAAAGTATCACATTTTTGATCCTTACAACAAACCTGGGTAGGTCAGTCTATTACTTTCAGTTTACAGTTTAGGAAACTGGCTCAGAAAGTGGTTAAATGACATGCTCAACATTACACAGCTAAGAAATGTCTGCCACCTCAATCCTAGTTACTGTTTTTATTATATCACTCTCTTCCATTTCTGACTCTTTTTAATCTACATAGTTCCCAGACAAAGATTAATTATTGTTTAATTTTAAGAGCAAAGAAAGAATAGTTAGAAAATTTATTGAATGGGTTTGGGATTACACATCTATTCCTAAAATGTATTTAGATCAACGACTTTACCTTCATTAGAGTTACCAGTAAGTAGAATTTGAAGCAGAATTAGGAGAAAATACGTGGCCCAGTGGATAGAGCACCAACTCTGAAGTCAGGAGAACCTCAGGCATTTCATTACTTAGCTGTGTGACCTTGGGCAAGTCAATCCCATTGCCTTGCAAAAACCAAAAAAAGAAAAATTAAACAATATTTAGTACTTATTTCCATTCTTATTGGTATATCCAAGTCAGTTTTATATAGTAAGTAAATATCATTTGACATGAATAGAAGAATCACAGAATCAGAATCACAAAACTTCCAACTTGAAAAGACACCTGGGGTGGCTAGGTGGCGCAGCGGATAGAGCACTGGCCTTGGAGTCAGGAGTACCTGAGTTCAAATTCGACTTCAGATACTTAATGATAACCTAGCTGTATGGCCTTGGGCAAGTCACTTAACCCCATTGCCTTGCAAAAACTAAAAAAAAAAAAGACACCTCAGTGGGCTATCTAATTCAATTCATATCTGATCAAGAATTCCCTTGCTAACTAACATCTCTCATAAGTACCTTCTAGCCTTTCTGGAAAACTTCTATTTGTGCTTTTATAAATCTTTAAAAAATTTTATTTATTTTTAACATGTAAAAATTTTTGAGTTCTAAATTCTCTATCTCCATCCATTATCTCCCCCACCCAATGAGAAGACAAACCATATAATATGCATTAAACATGTGAAATCATGTAAAGCATATTCCTAGATTAGTTATTTCATTTTTAAAAAGGCAAGAAAAATAAAGTGAAAAAATTATATTTCAATTTTCACTCTAAGTTCATTAGTTCTCTTTCTGAAGAAGGATAGCATTTTTCATCATGAGTCATTTGGGACCGTTTTGGCTCATATCAATCAGAGCAGTTATGTCTTTAATCATAATTACCATATTACTGTTACTGTGTAAAATGATCTCTGGCTTCTGCTAACTTCAATTCACATATGTTCATAGAGGTCTTCCCAGGCTTTTCTGAAACCATCCCATTCATCATTTTTTATAGCACAATAATATTTCATCTCAATCATATACCATAACTTGTCCAGACATTTCCCAATATTGTGCCAACACACAAAAAAGAGCTGCTATAAATATTTTTGTATAATTTTCTTCTTTCTCTTATGTCTTTGGGATACAGTCCTAATTAGATATTGCTAAATCAAAAGGTATTCACAGTTGTTCTCCAGAATGTTTGGACCAGTTCACAATTCCATTCACAGCTGCATATTCATTGGTTTACCTATTTTTCCCCTATCCTCTCCAGTGTTTGCCATTTCTGACTGGAGTGAGGTGGTACCTCAGAGTTGTTTTAATTTCCATTTCTTGCGTTAATAGTGATTTGGAGCATTTTTTTCATATGACTACAGATAGCTTTGATTTCATCTTCACAAAACTTCCTGTTCATATCTTTTAACCATTTAGCAATTGGGAAATAATTCTTATTTTCATAAATTTAACTCAGTACTAGCCTTAGTATATATTAGAGAAATGAGCCCTTTATTAAAAAATTTGCTTTAAATTTTTTTTTATATTGCTTCATTGCCTATGGAAATTTTAAACAAAAGTCAGTTTCTCTGATTACCTCTTTTAATTAGATCTATTTTTACTTTTGTTTGTTTTGATATCATGATTGCTGTCTTTGTCTCTTTTTATTTCAGCTGAAGCATAATAAATGCTCCTCCAGTCCCTTATTTTAATTTTGTATGTCTTTCTGTTCCAAGTGTAAACAACAGATTTTTGAATTCTGGTTTCTAATCCATTGCACTTCCATTTTATAGTTGAGTTCATTCTATTCATATGATTACTGACTATAAATTTCCCTCTATTCCATCTTTTTCTGTTCATCCTTCTCTCTCTTTTTTAACCTTATCCCTCCTTAAGAGTATATTTTGTTTTTGACCATTGCCTTTCTTAATCTGCCCTTCTTTCTATCACCCCACTTCTCTATCCTCTTTCCCTCTTCACTACTGAGCAAGATAGATTTCTATACCCAATGGAGTGTGTATGTATATCCTTCCCTCTTTGAACCAGTTCTAATGAGAATGAGGTTCAAACATTGCCAATCATTTCCTCTGTTTTTCCCTCCACTATAAAAATTGTTTCTTGCACATCTTTTTGTGTGGATGTTTATGTTTGTGTCTATATGTGTGAGAGAGACAGAGAGATATTTTCCTATTCTTTCTCTACTTTGCTCCTTCTTTTTGATTCCTCATGTTTTCATTTTTTTTTTTAATTTTTGCAAGGCAATGGGTTAAGTGACTTGCCCAGTATCAAATTTCTGAGACTGGATCCGAATTCCAGTTCTCTTAACTCCAGGAATGATGCTCTTTCCACTGTGCCACCTAGCTACCGCCTCATCACTTCATTTTTGAAAAATCATTCTAACTTAATTTATTCATACTTATGCCCTCTGTCTATGTAGATCCCTTCTAACTACACTAATAATGATAAAATTTTTAGAAGTTACCTGTATCATATTCCCATATAGTTTATATATAGGAACATTTTAACTTTATTGAATCTCCCATGATTACTCTTTCATGTTTACCTTTTTTATGATTTTCTTGTGTCTTGTCTTTTAATGTCAGACTTTCTATTCAACTCTGGTCTTTTCTTCAGAAAATGCTTGAATGTTCTCTCTCTCTCTCTCTCTCTCTCTCTCTATATATATATATATATATATATATATGTATATATATATATATATATATATATGTATATGTCAATTCTCTATTTCAATATATATATATATATATATATATATAGCAATTTTCACCCCTGACGGATTATTCTCAGTTCTTCTGGGTATATTATTCTGGTTATAATCCTAACTCCTTTGCCTTCCAGAATATCATCTTCCAAGTCCTCCCCTCCTTTAATGTGGAAGCTGCTAAATCGTGTGTGATTCTAACTGTGGCTCCATGATATTTAAATTGTTTTCTTTCTGGTAGTTTGTAATATTTTCTTTGATCTGGGAGCTCTAGGATTTGAATATAATACTCCTGAGTGTTTTAAATTTGGGATCTTTGTTCAGGAGATTGCATTGCAAAACTCTTCATGTTCAGGGATATTTCCAAGAATAAAATTAATCCCATTAGCCTATAGTTTGTAGAGTCTACATTCTTTTTATTTTAAATAAAGACCGAATTTCTCCAATCCTGAAGTACCACAACTCTAATTTTTGCGGTCTTTCAAATATCACCAATCTGCACATGAGTAATTACGTTCTCCAATACTTTCAGCAACCTGGAATATAGTTCATCTGAGTCTGGTGACTAGAATTAATTTTTTTATATCTCCAGAATTTGGCATAGTCCCTAGCACATAGTTGTCATTTAATAAATGTTTGCTGAATTTGTTTAATTGACTCTAGGACACTAAAGTGCTTTCTTACCATCTATTTATTTTGGTTTCATTTGCCTAATAATTATCTCTGTTGGGAGGCAGGATGGACTTGAAAAGTGTGCTGGGTATGGAGTTTAGGACAGAGGTTCAAATCCTGTCTCTGATAGTTACTACTTTTGTGAACTGAGATGAGTGTTTTAGTTTCTTCAGGCTTCAGTTTCTCCACTGTAAAGGAATGGGATGGATTAGATGACCACTCACATACCTTTCAGCTCTAAATCCATGATCCTATGATTCACTTCTATCTTTTCTAGTCCAAGGATTATTGTCCCTGGTGGCGAAAATAGAAGCAAAATGAGAATTGATAGTTCTGCCATCTTATCAGCTCCATTATGATCATCTTCTTATGATCATCAATCACAGAGGATCTAGTCCATCTTTGATTCATACCTTTTCTTCAATAAAGCTTATTCTAACTTTTTTTGTCATTTTTAGCTTCCTCTGACAATGTCAATTTATTCAGAACCTTGGCATCATTAAAAATGGACTATGTCATTTGTTTGATTTCATTCATTATTCACTATTCCATGCTTTTGCTTTCATATTTTTAATATTTATATATGTATAAATTTATAATATATTTTACATTTATAATATATACATTATATATTATATACATTATATAATATATAATATATACATTTATATATAATATATACATTTAAATATACATTTATAATATATAATGTATATTTCATTAACAACTTGACAATTATCAATAAATATAAACATTTTCAAATTCAAGAGTCAGAAAAAAGAGGTCTTCATACAAAACTGAATCTACTATAATTAACTTATATGTGTCTATATGTATGTAACATATATAAATATTTATCTCCGCTTTAACATGATAATGAAACACTACCTTTTCTGTTTGTGCTCCCTTCTGAACCTCCATCTGCTCTTTTCCATACAGAATATTAAAGCAAGAACATGGAATGCTTTTAGAAACAACTTAGCCAGGTTGGACTTGGAATCAGGAAAACCTGAGTCTGAATCTTGCCACAGAAATGGTGGCAGGCTGTGTGACCTTGGGGGAGACTCTGTACCTTTCTGGGTCTCAGTTGCCTCATCTGTATGATCAGGAGTTTGGATCTCATGGTTTCTAAGGTCCCTACTTGCACCAATTTATGATTCTATGAATTTTAAAATTTAAGTTTGCCAATAATATCATTGCATCCACATGTCTCTTTCTTAGAATGTCCACATCATTAGAATGATTTCTCTTTGTGTCTTCAGAGTCTGATTACTAAGAACTTCTGATAACTAAAATGATCATGATAATAACAATTCATAATTACAGAGAACTTTGAGGTTTGCAAAATATTATCTTCACAACAACCTTGTGAAGAAACTAGATGGTCCTACTTCTCCGTTGAAGAAACTAGATGGTCCTACTTCTCCTTCCTTACTGTTAAATATGCTTCCCAAATTCACAAGGGAACAGTCCAACAAACCTGGCATTCCTCTCACCCTCTAGCTCTACCTTCCTGATGATGGAATAGGTTTCTTCCTCCTTTACTTCAGCACCAACTCTGTCTTGTTGGTATATAAAAGATCCAGGGTTGTCTTTCCCTTCATGCCTTCCTCAACCTTTTGGAAACTGATATCTCCAGGCAACAGGCAAAGAGCCAACATCCTCTGCATTATATATACTGTTTTGGAGATGTCAATGAATGGAACACACCTTCCTTCTTTACAGGAGATGGCAATATAGTGTAGTGGATAAAGGGACTGACTTCAGAGCCAGGCTTCAAGCCCTATCTGACATACACTCTGACTGTGTGACCCTGGGAAAGTCACTTAGCTTGTCTGTTTTAGGCAACTCCATAAGAGGAGTTAGGGTACTTGCATTGCTAGAGAGTTTCCTTAGCCACAGATGCCCTGTACCAATGAACTCACGATTCAAGTTCCTTATATTAAGGATGGTTTAATCTCTTCTAAAAGTGGTGGAAATTTTAAACTCTAGTCCATCCTGTTTCCACTTTTTAAAAAGATTACTCTTCCTTTCTTAAGTTTTGTGGGGATTTTTTTGTGTGAGATTCTTACTTTGACAATAATTGCCATGAAGAGGATGTTTCCATAGCTCAGATGTTCCTGGGAAGGTCCTTCTAACTGCACAGATGAAATAGCTCTTTACACCCTAGTGGACTGATTGTTGGAGGTCAGGCTCAAGGTCAGTGGTTAGAGGGAGGGCGGAAACAAAGTCATGGTCTGGCTGAGTGCACCGTACATTTTGGCCCATCAGCAACAGTTAATGCTTCTTAAATGACGAATGAAAAAGGACTCATCTCACTCCTTTGCAAACAAACAAGTCCTGGCTAGAGTCTCCTGACCTTTGCAATCAGATTTACGTAACTTCTAAGTTTGGTTCATACTGCTGTGGGTGCTGCCTGATGTCTGCTCAGGAAAATTCTCTGGGAAAACACCCATCTTTAAATAAGAATTAGGAAAGGATCAGAGAATCCTTGGACTGGGAGGAACTTCAATTTCACAAATATTGACTTTAGTCATCCATGATACATAAGGTGCTAAGGAAAGAAAGAAAAATAATAACCATCCTCAAGGAATTATATTCTACTTGGGGGGAGGTGTTGGTTAAGAAATGGGCACAAATCAATATGATGAAGCAAAGGAAGAGCTTCAAAGACCCATAGGAAGCAAAGAAAACACTTTCTACTGGATCAGGAAAAGTTTCATGGTACTGGTGGCACCTGAGATAGACATTGAAAAGGAGGGATCCTGAAAGATGGAGCTAAAGAGGAAATACCTTTCAGATTATCAAAAAGAAGTGCTCAAAGGACATCAATAGTCAATGCATATTATATGCCAGGAACCCATCTAGACGCTGAAGATTCATAGGCAAACATTAAGCAATTCCCTATTTTCAAGAAACATTCTATCAAGGGAGACAACATATGCCTCTATAAGTACATGTAGAATAAACACACACAAAATAGAGGGTATTTAAGGAGGGAGAGCATTGGAAGTTTGAGGAGATTTTAAAGATTTCACTAATTTAGAAGTTGGAGTTTGAACTGAGTCTTGAAGACATTCAGGGATCCTAAATAGGTGGTGGTGGTGGTGGGGAGAACATTCCAGCCACAAGGAAGAGAGATGGAACTTGTAGCATCCTCTGGGAGAAATAGCAACCAAAAAGACCAGCTAAGTAGATGATGAATTGGGATGATAGAGGAGGGGGATGATACATAATGAGGATAGAAATTTAGGTTGTGGAAGGTTTTAAAAATCAGAAGATAAAACATATATTTGGTTCTAGAGTCGAAGTGGGGGGGAAATGAAGTGTTGAATAGTGGACAGATATGGTCTTACCTGTACTTAAGGAAAATACCTTTGGCAGTGAATAGATTGAGATGAGAGCTGGAACTAAGGTGATACCTTTTTCCCCCCTAATTTTAAGGTAAATCATTCTCAAAAGTATTGTTAATTGATTACAAGTATAAGAAAGATTGGGTGGCTCTATATTGGGTAGAGTGCCAGATTTGGAGTCAGGAAGACTCATCTTCCTAAGCTCAAATATCTCAGACATTTCCTGTGTGACCCTAGGCAAGTCACTTAACCCCTTTTGTCTCAGGTTCCTCATCTGTAAAATGAGCTAGAGAAGGAAATGACCAACCACTCCAGTATCTCTGCCAAGAAAATCCTAAATGGAGTCACAAAGAGTTGGACAAAACTGAGCAACATTGCAAAAATAAGAAAAAGATTGCACTAATAACAATGCAAATCAGAATGATCCTAAGAACTCATCACCTACCCAGAAAATTGTCAAATGTAGAAACAATCAATGTTGGAAGAGCTAAAGACATTGAATATGAACTGGTGGCATCATCAATTGGTCAAACCATTCTACAATCCAATTTGGAATAATGTTCAAAAAAATGACTCTAATATCCTTCTTCTTTGAACCCATTGTAAGGCATATAGCCCCAAAGAGGGTAAAGACAGAAAGGAAGTTCTCATACCAAAAATTGGGAAATGGCTTAATAATTGGGCATTTAACTTTTATATATTTATAGATATTATATGATAATTTATAAATGTAATAATTTTAAAATATGATCAAATATTACTTCATTATAAGAAATAAATATGAATAATTCAGCAAAATATGAAATTGATGAACTGATAAAATATGAATTGATAGAAAATAAGCAGAGCCAGAAAAAAAGTAACAGAGAATGAAGACAACAGTGGGGAACTAATGACTGTGGAAGTTTGTCTAGACTGTCTAGCATAAACAATGTGTTGGCTGGTTTTTCTGAACTTCTCTTATTTTCTTTCTTTTTAGATCACTGTTTTAAGAGTTGTCTCTCTGAGAAGAGGAAGAGGAAAAAGATTATATTTGGAAATGAATATTAAATAAAAATAAAAGGCACCAGAAATAACAAACATAAACAGAAGATAAACAGATAAGCAAGAAAATGCCACTGTTTAAAACTAAAGTTTAGTGTTTAATAAATCTAAGTATATGAATTATTGGGATAAGAGTGATTTTTGAAAAGAACTGTAAACTTGGAAAACTGGAAAGTATTTTGATAATAATTAGGATTAGAACAGGGATGAAAAATAACACTCATTGACTCTGTAATTAATTCTGAGTTCAAGTCAAACTACTGATCCTTATCATCTGTATGACACCGAGTAATCTCTTTGGTAATCATTTTCTTTTTTTATAAAATAAAAACTAAGGTTTGTTTAAATTCTGAATTCATGATCTTATGCTCCTAAGAATAAGCGCAATGAGGAGACAGCCTGGGTTTAGAAAAACTAAGGAAAGAATGTGTTCATAGTTTCAATTATGAACCAAGGAAGGCATAGCAAAGATCATGAAAGATAAAATAGAAAATGTTGCCTACAAAACTTTTGCATGAACAAAATCAATGATCAATGAAGACAATTAGAAAAGAAATGATAGGGAAGAGAAAATATTTATATCAAATATCATCCATAAAATCTGATCTGCAGAATATACACAGAATTGATATAAAGTATAACACTAAGATCCATTCCACAATTGATAAGCGATCATATGATATAGTTTTCAAAAGAAAAATTTTCAACTATAAGCATGCATATGAAAACATGCTCCAAATAATTAATAATAATGTATATATTGAAACAAATCTCAGATGACAAAAAAATGATAATAGTCAAAGTTGGAAGAACTATAGGAAAAGAGTCATATTTATATACTTTTCCTAGAGGAGTGAAATATTCCAACACTTACAGATTTTTCTTTGAAATTTTTCAAAAAGAGAGTAATTTTCTATATCCCTTTCCCCCCAATAATGTCGCTATTTGAGCTAAGTCAAAGAAATCAAAAACAGAAAAAAAAGATTCAACATATATCAAAGTATACATAACAAAACTCTTTGTAGCAAAAACCCAAACATAACAATGGGAAACAAACTGGGTGTACATTAATTAGGGTAACTTCCCTCTTTATAACCTCTCTCGGCAACCTCATTAACTTCCATTGGTTCAATTAGTATATCTATCATAAATAACTTTTAGATCTATCTAGTCCAGTCCCTCTCTGAGCTTTTAAAAATAGATGATTAGGGGCAGCTAGTTGGCACAGTGGATAGAGCACTGGCCCTGGAGTCAGGAGTACCTGGGTTCAAATGTGACCTCAGACACTTAATAATTGCCTAGCTGTGTGGCCTTGGGCAAGCCACTTAATCCCATTGCCTTGCAAGAAAAAATAGATCATTAAAGATTATAGTGTCAAACTAGAAGAAAAAAGTGTCAGTAAGTGGTACATAAGGATTCCTGCATCCTTAGAAAGCCACAAATGAACATTATCTAGGTTTTATTGTATTTTTATCTATGTTGTTAAATATTTATCAGTTATATTTTAACCTGATATAGGCTCACTGAGGAGAGTTGGGGTAGCAAGTTTGATATCTCTGCCTTAAGAGATGGCTGATCAACTTGCAGAAATCAAAACAATGATAACAAAGAGCCAGTATGACTTCATTAAGAGCAAGTCATATCAGGTTCTTCTCATTTCCTTTTGTGACAGTTTTACCAAACCAGTACATGCAGAACCAGCTGTGAATATAGTTTACCTAGATATTAGAAAAGTTTTTGGTAAAGTATCTCATACTCTTATTGAGGGAAAAGATGGAGAGATGTGGATTAAACAATAATAAAATCAGACTCAGAAATGGTAGGATGTCTGATTTCAAAGAATAGTTGTTAATGATTTGATGTCATATCAATATGGTAGGAGGTTTCTAGTGAAAGGCCATTGCAACTGTGTGTGGCTCTATAATGTTGAACATTTTTATCAATTAATCAGATAAAGATATAGATGGCATATAGCTGGAAGGGATAATTCACAACATGAATGACAGAGTCATAATCCCAAAGAATCTTCATAGATAAGATCACTAGGCTCAATCTAATAATATGAAATTGAACAGGGATAAAAGTAGAGTTGTGTGCAAAAATTCAATTCTACAAGTATAAGATGGAAATGCGAATAAACTTGTCCTGAAAAAGCTATTGGGATTTGAGTGGACTCCAAGATCAATGAGTCAGCAGTGTGATATGGAAGCTAAGGAAGCATAGAAAATATTCTCACTGTATCCTGCCCTCTTTGGCCTTCATCAGTCTTATGTGCAGTTCTAGACATCACAGTTTAAGAAAGACATAGATAAGCCTGAGGAGAACAATTAGCATGGCAAAGGAAGGGCCTTGAGTTTGTGACCAGTGAAGATAAATTGAAGAAACTGGGCATGTATAGCCTGAATAAGAGAACTATCTCTTTTGCCCATTGGTTTAATTTGATTTCCAGCATCTATCTCAAGATATTCAGTTCCTATCTTTTCTTGGCATATATTAGGAATTTTTTCCTTATTGAGTCAAAATAGCAGAGAAATGTAGCATAAAATGGAAATGCTATTTAACTCATTTTCAGGGAGTAAATGTCTGCTACAAGATTCAAACTCAAGTCTTTCTGATTCCAAGTCCAACACCATGCTCCTGGGCTGCCCAAATGACTTCAACAAAGGTGGGGAAGTTTTGAAGAAGAGTAGTTCTAGGGAATCAGTGAATTCTTCTATGTATATGTTGAGTTTGAGAAGATGATTATTTTGGGACCAGAGTGTCTGGATGGTCTATACCATGCTGCCTCCCCCATACAAAAAAACATGGAAAGAATGATTCATCATTGGAGAGTATTTGAAAATTGATGAGTATATAGATCCACTCCCATATTTTAATATCCTCCCAGTGATGCTATTTGGTATAAAGGATGTCATCCCAGAAAATTCTAATTATGACCATAGGAATAGCTTTAGAAATAGAAGGTTCCTCAGAAGCTCTGGAGTCCAATCCCCACCCCACCCCCCATTTTACAGATGAAGAAACGGAGGCTAGAAATTGAGAGACAAAGAGACTTGCTTGAGTCACACAGATTGAAATGTCTGGGGCAAGATTTGAATCAGGTCTTCCTGTCTCCAAGCCCAGCATCTACCTCGAATATTACATAACCTAGCAGCCTCAAAAGGGCAAGAAGAATGCATGGCCTAAGAAATGGCTAGCACATCCAAGGAAGGAAGAAGGCATGCAAATTAGTCACGCCTGAACCAGAGAACTAGTGATGAAAAATAGCAATAGAGAATTCTTTTGAGGTCCTGTAATTGGAATGAATCCATTTTAAATCCATTAAAGGATTCATTCGAGGGCAAGTCTGGTGCTGGCAATAGTAGTTATTCCAGCTCCAATAGCATATATTAAAGTTGTTGCAGTTCAAATGCTTGTAGTTGGATCTTGGATTGAGTTGGTGGTCTGTAGATACTAAATAAATGTTTGTTGATTGAACAGCTGCCCAGGAATGGTGCCTTTTTCTGTACCTGACACTTAGTACAGTGTCTCTTACACAGTAGGTGTTTAATAAATGCTTGCTGATTAATTGCCTCTTGAAGTCTAATTTCTTTCCTTGCCAGCACACAGAACTCCTGAGATGAGTGTTGCTTTGGGGCAAATTAGAAGCTGAACATTAAAATTCAATAACTTGACTGAGGACTGAGAAAGTCCTCAGGTCAAACAAAGAGAAGGGCTGGAGCTCCTGGTGATTTTCCTCTTCAAACATTCTCTTTTGGAACATCCAGTGAAAAGAGACAATAAAGTTTAAGATAGACAGACAGCCTGTATCATCAACAGATTCAGTTATATATAAATATCCAGAAAGGTATAGGACACAAACACATTCATTAACTATTTGATGTCTGTGGGTGAATATGAGAAGTGATCTCTCATGTAGCCATGCATTATTTCTTCTTACATTTTATATGGAATGCTGCTTTGTAGATTGTGATGTGAGTTGACAGGCAGCATTGTATAGTAGTTAAGAGAGCTGTCCTTTCTCACACATCTAGGAAGATCTGGTTCAAATCCTCCCTCTGACCTACTACATACCTATAAGCAAAATTTCATAGCAACCTAGGCAACCTCTGGGCCCATAAGTTAGTTATAGAGAAAGTACCTATGTTGGACCTTAAACAGATATGAAGTTTTATACATCTATTATGATCATATTTAACTAATATTAGCATCAACATCTATAATTTTTTTTAAAGAAAGATCCAGCCCATGACTTCCCAGACCACTTCTCCACATCTCGCCCCAGTCCTTCATAAAAAACTTCCTTAACCTCCTCTCCACATACTTTTCTGCTCCTTTTTGTGTGTTGTCTATCCTTACTAGAAGGTAAACTCCTTGAGGGCAGGGAATGTCTTTTTTTGTTTGTTTTCAAATGCATTTCTATTGCTTAGCACAAAGTCTGAAGAGCTGAAAGTGCTTTCCTTGGAATGAGTTGAATTGTGCTGTATATAATATTGATTGTATATAATGTTGTATATATTATATTGTATATATAATATGTATAATAATATTATATAATATTGTATAATATTGATCTGAATTTGATGTGCCCTTAAATTATTTTCTGGGACTGAAACTGTAACACTAGCTTCAATAGCTTCTCCCAAAGACACTATAGATATTGTTTTACATATATATATATATATACACACACATATATGACATTGGAATCTTGGACAGTAAGAGGTTTATCATTTTTTTTTAGAAGTCTGAGGAAGATTTTTTTTTATATTGGAAGAATTTTTAGCAGTCATGACTAAGGAGAAAATAGAAAATTACTTATATAAGCAAAAAGAACTTGTTTCCTTACAGAGCTGGATCTATATATCTATATCTATATCTATATCTATCTATCTTGTCTTTTGAAAAAACATGAAAAGAATTTTTGAGGAAAGACTTTAACTGATATCCTTAGAGAACTGAATGGCGGGACTGGAATTTCAAAAATGAAAAGTCAGTGATTGTAGTGAGTTGTGACCCTTCGCACAGTTTATATATTGTAAATAATTGTTTATCTTTTGTTGATGCTGCTGGTGATACTGCTACAATAGTCTATTTGTTACTTTGATGTTTATTTAAGGCTAGTGAAATAGGGGATTTGATATGGGATGACAGATGTTAGAAAAATTATGGGAAAAGTTTTTTCCAGTTTAATTACTAAATATCTATCAAAATGGGGCGGGAGCTCAGAGCTAATTTGTTAATTGAGATGTGTTATAATATTACTAATTAATATGGAAATATCAATGTATCCTCTTTGATTGTCTTAGAATCCAGGATGTAAGACAGAATAAAGATAAAGGAACCAATACCAACAAGAGGGGTGATTAGCCCACTAAGACTAAATGATGTGAGTCCTAAGTCTCCCTCCATTACATTTTTCTTTTTTCTTCTTTCCAAGATAAAAATACTGTAACTTTAGCTGATTTTAATTTGAGTTTTTCTCTTGAGTCACTGTGGTCTCAAGGAAAGAAGCCTTTATTTGGAGTTAGGAGATTTGATTTTTTTGATTACTTTGCCTGATTATAAGCTGTGTGACACTGGGGAAATCACTTCACCTCTATAAGGATAATAGCATGTACCTTATCAGATGATTCCCTAAAATACTTTCCATCTTTAAATTCTGTAGTTCTATAACCCAAAGCATTTTGCACATCAATATAGCTAAATATAAGAGAATTGCCTTGAAGTAGAGGATTTCAGGACTGATTGTCAAGGAAAAACACTCCCACCTCTAATTCAAAAGATTTAGTTCAAAACAATTACTTGTATAACCCAAGGAGTCTTAACCTAACAAGAACTGGAGCCTCAAGCCCTATTGATCTAGTGTTGCCAAGTGCTAAACATCATTATCTTAGACAAAAAGTGAAATAACAAAAAGTTAGTTTTATTCATGAAGTTTTATCCTCTAGGATCTTACCAAATCCATGGATGAAAGTTATCATTAAATATACCACCTAAGAGTTTAATGAAGAAACCATAATAGTAGAAATCTCACAAAGGATCATAAAATTTTGGCCACCAATCAACCAGATTACATATTATTACATGAAGGTGTCATTGATTACTTTATGATTCTCTGTCAGAACTGACAAAGATCCATTTAGCAACAGGACTACTGTCTCCTCTTCTAAGTTGGTATTTTCTGTTATCAGATATAATCTAGACAAATAAAACATTGGGATTTCTCCCTCTCCAAAGTGTCATAAGTCTAAGAATTTATTCAGCCTCTCATAATGATAACCAGACCAGTTTCTTGTCTTCTGAGGATGGTGTTTGCTCTGATTGTTTACACAAGTGTAAAAGCATAATTGCAGATGCAATTAGAGGGGAGACCAGACTGTTTAACACAAACAGAGCCTGTCTTGGGATTTATAAAGGAAGACAGACCTTGAGAAGGCCAGAAAGTAACATTCAAACTTACAAACCCCAATTAGAGGCTGATAAACCAATTTTTGATTAGAAATATAGAATTAGAACGAATAAGACAGACGAGGCAATCACAGATAGCACTTGAAATTCAATAAATCTAGGACCGTTTGAGGGGTGAATGAATTAAATGTATGACCAAATATAACCTGCAAATGGTATTATAAATATTCAAATAGCCCTTGACAGAAATATTCCTGGACTCTCCAAAAATGTCTGTGAATTTGGATGGGGGGGGATGACATCTTTATTTAAATATAATTAGTATGTATTTTATGTTTTTGTTTTGTATTTTAAAACCATTATTTTGAGAAGGATCAGTAGCTTTCATCAGATTGAGAAAGGAGTTCATGATTCTCTCTCTCTCTCTCTCTCTCTCTCTCTCTCTCTCTCTCTCTCTCTCTCTCTCTCTGCCACTGTTTCTCGTTAAAGAGCGCTGGATTTCATAGATGGGGAAAGAGACCTGGAGGCAAAGATCAGCTAGAAGTTTCCAAAATGGCTCGCTTAGGGTTTGGGGATAATTATCAATGCGCTTTTGTGACCACTGGAAAAATAATTTCACTTCTGAACTGCAAAATGAGGGAGAAGTTAGGTTAGGTCGGTTGACTTCGGTTCTCTAAGGCACTAACCCTTCGACCCCCTCCTGACTCTCCATCGAGAAACGGCATGAAATTAGCTTCTCTGGATGGAAATAGAGGGGAGAAGGGATAGTGCTGGAGGGAGAGCTGTGTTTAGACTTTGAAAGCTGAGTCACGCCCCAAGGAAAGTTTCGACCAGGCGAGAAACTGGGCTTCAGGCGAGGAAAGGGAAGAGGGGGCCCGGAAAAAGGGGTCGCCTGCTCCTGTCTGCCCTAGGCCGCCCGCTGTGCTCCCGGGGCTCGGCAGGTTAACGGGTCTGGTCCCAGGACCAGGGACGGGGGAGGGGGGCACTGAAGGGGCTGGGGGCGGGGAGGGAGGAGCAGTGACGCCGAGCCAGAGGTTCGGGACAGCCCAGCCCGCGCCGCCGGCCCCGGCAGGCTCGCAGCTAGCGGGCACCGCACCGGAGCGCGTACTTGGCCCCGGGGCCCCCTCACCCCCCTACCCCCCGGCTCCTGAGCCTGCCAAGGCAGTCGGGAAGGAGGGAGGAGAGGAAGACGCCGCAGCGGGTTCTGGGGCCGGCCGAGGGGGGATTGCGAGTCTCCGAGTGGGCATCTTGGGGGCTGGAGGGCGTGACCAGGGCTCTGGGAGTGGGCTAACCCGGGGCGAGGGGGAGTGTCGCTCTTGGGTGTGGGCTCATTTGAATGTGATCGGCTATATTAGAGGGGGGTTCTCTGCTGAGGGTGAGTGTGTGCCCCTAGCACTGGGGGGGGGGTGGCTGGGGGGGTGTAAGCGGAACTGGGGGAACCTGAGAGGGGGTGCTAGTGTGAGTGTGGGGGGCTGAGTGATCTGAGTGTGTACAGAGCCGAGGGGGGGCGTGGGGGGTCCCGTGTGCTCGTGTGTGTGTGTGTGTCTGTGTGTGTGAGCCCCAAGCCAGAGCCGGGGGGCGGGAGGCTGGGGGGCCGCGGGCAGGGCGGGAGACAGCTGGCCGCGAGGCTGGGGGGCCGCGGGAGGGGCCGCGGCCCTCTGCGGCTGGCAGCGCGGGGGGCCGGGGCCGCGGGGCCAGGCCCGTCCCCCCGCGGGGGCATGGCCGCGGGCACCATCACCACGCTGCCGGCCCTGGCCGGGGACGGGGGCAGCGGGGGCGCCTTCCCTCCCGGCCACTTCAAGGACCCCAAGAGGCTCTACTGCAAGAACGGGGGCTTCTTCTTGCGCATCCACCCCGACGGCCACGTCGATGGCATCCGAGAGAAGACCGACCCCAACAGTGAGTGCCGCCGCCCCCTGCGCCCTGCCCCTGGCCCTGCCCCGCTCTCCACCGCACCCCCCCCCCCCGACCTCGGGTCGTGGCGAACTTCAAGAGACCTTCGTGCCCCTCCTCTTGGGAGAGAGGAAAACTGAGGCCAGAGCTGCCGATCCTGGTAGACAGATGCCAGAATCGATCCTTTTCAGCCTCTCCATCCTTTTTTCCGTCACTCACCCCTTCTCTCTCTCTGTCTCTCTGTGTCTGTCTCCTCTCTTTCTCTTTCTCTGTCCCTCTCTCTCTCTGTCTCTCCCTCTCTCTGTCTCTCTGCTGTCTCTCTCTGTCTCTGTCTCTCCTCTCTTCTCTCTCTGTGTCTGTCTGTCTCTACGCTCAATTTTCTCTCTTCTATTATTTCCTTCTCCAGCGAATCTCCATTTCCCTTTTCTCCAGAGTTATGTGTGGTTTCTTCCCTCCCAGAGCTTCAGGTTTTCAGGTTTACCACCTGGTCCCCCCAACACCCCCCCCCAGTGGTTGGGTTAGATTCCCCCCTCTGCTTTGCGGTCTGTACCAGTCTCCCTTGGTAAACCAGTTTCCCAAGGTCCTAGAGCTCTGGGCTAACTCGACTAACCTCAGCCTCCTGGAGACCACTTCTGAGGACACTACCTGTGGCCTTCGGAATGCTCCCAGCTGATTACATCTCTCGAGGGAAGGGCAACATGCTGCTACTTCTGATTAGCATTCTCCTGGGGCTTTCCAAGTAAGTCCAAGTTTATGAGTTTTCAAAGAAAAGTAGGCCTCATGCTATGCATCCTACTTGGAAAAAGACTTGCAGAGACATTGGCTTTTTAATTCAGAGCCTGAGCAATGTTGAGTTATGAGCTTTCAAAGAAAGGAAGATAGCAAGGTATCCTTCATTGCAAAAAAAAGACTTTCATAGATCCTGTTTTTGCGGTTCAGAATCAGAGCAATGACGAAACCTTAAGGAATTGACACTCTTCCTTTGGTCTCTGGACAAGTGGTTTTCTGTTTCAAAGAAAATAAGTTGATGCTGACTTCTAGCTTGCCTTTTTGAATTGTTGAGAGCAGAAAGAATAAGGGGGGGGGGAATAGACTGCATTAATAAGGTGGAGCAGAACATAAAATGTTTTTGGTTCTTTTAAAAGGACAAACAACCATCTATCAGGAAATTCCCAAGGGATAACATTTGTCTAAGGAGGGAAAAGAGAACAAAACTGTTTCTGGTATAGAGGCTGTTCAGTGTTCACTCTGGATGGAGTTTTCTTGGCCAGGATACCAGAGTGATTTGCCATTTCCTTCTCCAGTGGATTAAGGCAAATAGAGGTTAAGTGATTGCTGAGGTTCACACAGCTAGTAAGGTTCTATGGTTGGAGGATTTTAATTCGGGTCTTTCTCGACCCCTAGCCTGGTGCACTATCCACTGAGCTATTGAGCAGCTTCCTGGTAGTCCTAGTTGGAGTGGGGAGGACTCTGCAAGATGCTCTATATACTGATCTGTTCGCTTGAGATCCTGCTATTCCCTATAAATATATCTCATATATCTGGGTAGTTTGAGAGTATGGTAGATAAAACACCAGCCCTGGAGTTAGGAGGACATGGGTTCAAATTCACCTCAGATACTTAACACTCACCATATTTGTGGTCTTGACCAGGTCACTTAACTCCAATTGCCCCCCATTCAGTTGTCCTGGTTCATATCTGACCATTGGACTCAGATGGCTCTGAGGCTGGTGACTTAGCACAACTCCCCCTCATTCAAACACAATTCATATGCTTGTCATGGCACCACCTCCCTGATCTCCCATCAAGAACAAAGGAGAAACATCATGATCCCTGATGTCTTGGCCCTCTTCTAGAACAAAGGAACACCTCATGTCTTTTTGGGTAAGGATAGAAAAATAGAATGTGTTACAAACCGTAAACCTTAAAGATATAAGATTAAAATAAATTATAAATTAACAGGAAATATAGTTTTATTATGAAATTTTGTTCTTTAGGTTTTACTGGAAACTGATTGGAGGAGGCCATCTTCCAAGATGACTCCTTGAACAATGAGGGGACTAGTTACCCAGAAACAAAGGATGGAGAGAACTCCTTGGAGTCCTGTCTGTGGAAGTTGTTCAATATCAAGTTGCCTAACTGCTCATTAAAGACTATCATCCAGGGCAGCTAGTTGGCATGGTAGATAGAGCACTGGCCCAGGAGTCAGGAGGACCTGAGTTCAAATCAGACCTCAGACACCTAATAATTACTTAGCCGTGTGGCAGTCACTTAATCCCATTGCCTTGCAACCCCCCCCCAAAAAAAAAAGATTGTCATCCTCATACAATCCTATCTGATGAGGGGTTATCTCTTTCCAGACTTTAAGTTTTCCAGTTTTTCTAATCATTTGTCTTTCTGAGTTTATATTGAACACAGCAGGGAGTTATTTGAAGATCTTCTTACCTACTGGCAAAAGTGACCCTAAAGTGAAGGCTGAGAACTGTCAAAAGAAATCAGTTTTTTTAAACCAAGAATACAGTTTCAGAAACTTATTATAATTTGACATTACATCATCACATTATTAGGCAGCAGAAATAAATTTTTTTTGTATTTCTTATTTTATCCACATGAAGACTTCTCCATTACCACCAATGCAAGTTCCCTGTAATTTACTTCTTAAAACAGCTGTCTGGGGGAGTGATAGGTTTAAATAACTAGTTCCTTTCCCTTTCCCCACCAGCCTCTGAACCTCTTCAGTGTCAAAGTAGATCAACTCGGGGGTTATCTACTCCCCATCCCCTCCTCTTCGTAGGACTGGTAAACTGAGGACCGAGAGAGAACAGGATTTACTAAAGATTGCAGCTGGCCAGTTTCATGACCTGGGTCAAAACTGTGACACTAATCTAAATCCAATATTTTTTTGCTTTGGTGCCAAAGACTTGAATTCAGGTCTTCCTGATTACAAAGCTGACCATTCGTTATACAGGAAAGCCTTTTAAGTCCCCTAAACTTTCCTCAGCATTTGTTTCCCCAAAGATTTTTGGCTCTTTTTCTGGAAGCAAATTCTGATTGTATAAGAAATCTGAAGTCCTATTGGTACCTGAAGAGGTTTTCAGGTGTAAAGAGGTGCTCTATACTCCTGATTGGGTGACAGCAACTTCTAGGTAAGAATTTTGAGACCTGGCTCTGGAATAAAATCTTACCTTCTAGCATTAATAGTCTGTTTTTGCATGCCACTCAATGTCCCACCCCCAACCAACCCTGTCCCCAGCCCTGAAATGTTGAAAATGAGAGTTTGAATTAGATGGTCTTCAAGATCCCCTACAACTCTGCTCTATGATTTATGATCCTGCTAGGATCCCGAACTACAATTTGGTTAAGGAAAAGGACTCATCTCAGTAAGATCTTTATTATTTTCAAAATTATAGCAACCAACATATTTACTACAAATGTTTTATAGGTATCTTTACAGGTCCATTAAAAAAATCTTTCTAATCTCTCAAAGGTTCTAAAATTTTACCACTTTTTCACCAACTCTTTGTACTTTAACCAAAGGGAGAGAAATAGTGCATGTAATATAAACTTGGGAGTCTGTTAATTCCTTAGTGCTACAACTTGGATAAGTCCATCTTGGCCAAATTTTTGTTGCTAAAAGAGCATGATGTTAGGGCTACAGGACCCACCCTCGCATGAGACATCGAGCTTGGTTTCTTTCCACACGTGATACCCCGGCCAGCTGTTTAACAAAAGCACTTTTATCAGAAGGGGCAACCGGGGGAGAGTATGGTTGGTGTAGTGCCATTTCATTACCATTACTAGAAAGAAGTCAAAACTTATGACTTGTGATTCATGATGGACTGGTACTGTCATCTTTGCATAAGGACAGAACTATCCTTCTTGCAACTCATGAGAGAGTCATTTGTTACCCAGATATTGGACTAGAAAGACTCAAATTGGCACAGTCAGGCCTATTCTTTCTTTCCTAGTCCATTAAAAAGATTGTGTTGAGTATCTGACTCTCATTGATGATGTAATTAGTATTAAAATATATTTACTTCATAGTATTAAATCAATCAACAAGGATTTATTGAGTTGCTAACATCAGCCTGGCATGGCACTATACTGGGGATCTAAGAAGTGAGATGACCCCTAGACCCAAGGTGATTAATGTTATTCTGCTTAGAAGGCAGCCCATGAGTAAGGAAGGGAGTTTTGGCTGAGGCGGGCATAGGGATGATGACTGCAGTGATGGGACAGTAAATTATTATGCCCGTTCTAGTAGCAATGGTAGTGTTGACTTGATTAGAATTCTTTGAGCAACAGAGAGGAAGTCAGGCCAGGCAGGATAGACATGCAATAGCATAGTTTGCTATGCTAGCAAAACTATGGTGGATGAAGCATAGTCAGGATATGGCTAAATTCTGAGGGCCAAGGTAGGATTTGACTCATGTACTCCAGTTTTAGGCAGCTTAGTCCCTAGGAGAATCCCAGAGTTAATGGAATGATGTTCAATGTGGGTGGGAGGGCAAGGTCCCTTCAGTCAGGAAGTAACAAGTTACTGCCGGTAGATAGTCGGTAATAGTGGAGTTTGAAGACAAGAGACTGGTGTTGGCTTGGTCCTGAAGCCTTCATAGATAGATTTTTATTTTCAGCAATGACAAATAACCATGGCACAGCCCCTAAGCTTCCTTGAAAGTAAAGCATACTGAGTACCAGCACACTAGATAATAACACTTGAACATATTGATCATGGCATCCTTAATCTTGAACAAGAGAGAAGGGTCCCAAATGCTCATATAGCTTAGCTTTCTAATTTCACAAATGGAGAAAGACCACTAAGTGTCTTTCCCCAGATCATTGGCAAGTGGTAGAGTTGAGATCTGAGACTACCTCCTTTGATTTACAAATCAGTGCTTTTCCTGAGATATATAAGGTCATATGGAAGAGAAATTAATTTGGTTTTGCTTGGCTTAAGATTGAGTAAAATTATCAAGAGACAAATAAAGGTTTGACACCTAGAGAAAAATCAGCGTCCCAACAATGAAAGCTGTCCCAGGAGTGGAATATTGTAGAAAGACTTCCTTATCAGTTGAGGCTGGACTAGATGGCCACCATGGTCTAAGAGCAGCTTTGGAATTCTCTAACTTAGTAATTCTGAGATTCTCACGGCAACAAGATTTCTGGGGCAATCCTTATCTTCACAGGAGCATGGGATTCAACATGGGGGGGTCCCTTAGAGAGCACAAAATCTAACCACTTCATTTTTCAGAAGTGGAAACTGAGAGCCCATGGAAAAGGAAGGATAAGAATGGTTGAGGGGTCCAAAGATGGAGGGAGGCAAAGATGGATAGGAAGGTCCTAAGAAACACAGAATGCAATGAACTTCATTTTCAGAGTTTTGCCCAGGGCCAAGTCAACTTGGCCATGGATAATCCAATGAGCTCCTTCCTCTCTGGGATCGGGTCCCAGCACTTTCCTCTGAGGCCTCAAGAAAACCTGGCAGGTTAACTTGTGAGGGCCTCAATGAGGTTATTAAGAGGGTTTGCCAAATCCAGGTTATTTCTCTGAGTATAATAGTCTACTTTTATTTTGGCCTCTTCTACGTGCTCTGCTTGACAGCCAGGTGAAGGAGCTTATACTGGTGTTATTTGCATCCTTTGCTTTGTTTTGAACAGATGAGAAAACCAATTTTCAGTCAGGTGGTAAACATTTAACCAGTACTTGATAGGGCTAAGGACTGCGCTAAGCTCTGAGGATTCAAAGAAAGGCAAAAAACATAATATCATCAAGAAAACCCCTTTCAGAAGATGCAGGGAAGAGGGGAAAAATTGGAGAGAAAGGGAGAAAGAAAAAGAAAGAAAGAAAGAAAGAAAGAAAGAAAGAAAGAAAGAAGTGGGGAGAGAGTCAGAAAGAGAGACTGGAGATAGAAGTGGAGTGGGAGGAAGGAAGGAGAGAGAGAGAGAGAGAGAGAGAGAGAGAGAGAGAGAGAGAGAGAGAGAGAGAGAGAGAGAGAGAGACAGACATGGAGAGAGTCAGAAAGAGAGATTGGAGAGAGAAATGAAGGGAGGAAGTAAGAGGTAGGTAGAGAGAGATGGAAAGAAGGATATAAAGAAAGGGAGAAGGGAAGGGGAGGGAGAGTCATAGAAAAGACTGAAGAGAAAAGTGGAGAGGGAGGGAGTGAGAGCAAGAGATGAGTAGAAAGAGATGAAGAGAGTCAGAGAGATTGAGAGAGAAATTGGGAGGGAGAGATAGAGAGATGAATAGAGAGACCTGGAGAAAGTCAGAGAGATTGGCAAGAGAATTGAAGTAGGAAGAAGGGAAAGGACAGAAGTAGGTAGATAGAAATGGAGAGAATGATAAAGAACGGTAGAAGGAGCAGAGGGAAGGGGAGAGAAATGGAGAAAGAAAGACAGAGACAGAGAGAGGGAAAAGAGAGAGAGACAGTATTTATTAAGTGCTTACTGTTAGACACATTCCTAATACTGGGGATACAAGTAAGCCAGTCCCTTTCTTCAAGAAGTTTGGTGACTAGAGAGAAGGGAGGGAAGATGGAAAGGGCAGGAGAGGAGGGAAGGGGACCTGGGTAGAAGAAAGTTGGTCAGATGGATTTTCTACTATAAGAAGGCGAAAGGCTCAGTTCTCTAAAGTGAGAGGAGGAAAGGGGTGGAGAGGGTGAGTCCTATTTCCTGGTGAGGTAGGAGAAGAGGGTCCAAGAGTGAGACCCAGTGGGGTGACTTCAGGAGGCTTTCCTTCTGGAAGCCTGAGAGTTGTGGCCTCTCCTTCCTGGCAGGTCTCTCCCAAACATGTATGGATTTTATTCATGTAAAATATAGCATTTATTCTATGGTCTAAAATTTTGCTTCATACAGAGCCATTCACAAGGGAGAACATTTTCTTCTTAACAGCACGTAGAACATGTGGTAGAGGGTAATGAAATGTGTGCACTGTGGGTGGTGGTGGGGGGGGGAGGTATGAAATTTGTTCCAGATGTCCTTGTTTAGGAACAAATGGAGTCAATAAGATATGTGGATAGCCCTTTGTACTTCTTTGGGGGAGATACCTGGGGAACCTCAAGAGCTACACTCATATCCACACTGGGGCCTCCCTGCAGACCCAGCCCTCCTAGCATATATGAGAAGATCCCGGAGCTGCAAGTTCACAGAAGGTCTAACTCTCAGAAATTCACTGGCTTTTCGGTGTCCTTGTATCCCGAGTGTCTTGAAAAGACCAGCCTGGTTTGGGGCTCCTTCAGGGGAACATCCTTTCAATTATTTTGGCCATGCTCCCATGGCAGCCTGGCCAAATTGGGTGTTAAACAGGGCTTATAGATCAAGTGAATACGCCACAAGTTCCAGGGGGTTTTCTTAGCACCCCTAAAGCTGTGGTGGAGAATAGGGACAGACCATTTACCTTCCTTGACGTGAGAACTTTAGTTCCCCTAAGGTCCCAGCTGCAAGCAGTCCCTTAGATTTAGTGGTTCCTAGTGGATTCTTTAATTGCTTCCTTCTGAATGTTACTGAATCATGAGCAATGAATCAACTTTATTGGCGTCCCCCATGTCCTATTGGGCCCCCTATGAAAAACTTAGTTTCAAGATCTCTGAATGAAAACTTAAATCAAAGAGATTGATATCTTGAATGGAAGAGTTAGGTCTTCAACCCCGACAAGAGAAGACAGAACAAAGGATAGAAACATCAACGGGTGGAATTTCACTCTGTGATTGTGTGTTATTTGATTATTATTATCATTTTAATCAACATGAAGACAACCATCAAAGACATTCCTGACTCCTGATTTTGCCATTCAACTCATTACTGTTGTAATTGTTAACTTATTTTCAGTCACGTCAGACTCTTTGTGGCTTTATTTGGAGTTTTCTTAGTAAAGATGCTGGAGTGGTTTGTCATTTCCTTCTCCAGCTCATTTTTCACATGAGGAAACTGAGGCAACCGGGATTAATTGACTTCTCCAGGGTCATCCAACTAGGAAGTGTCTGAGATTGGATTTAAACCCCAAGAAGATGAGTCTCCCTGTCTCCAGACCAACCTTCTATTTACTGTAGCATCAAGCTACCCCCAGCATTTTCAAAGGTCCCAGGGTCACACAGCTAAAATGTGTTTAAGGCTTTATTTGAGGCTTGAATCCTCAAAGCAATGCTGGAAGGTAGATACTATTCTTATCCTCATTTTACAGATGGGGAAGCCAAGACTGAGAGAGGTTAGGTAACTTACCCAGGGTCACATAGCTGGTAAGTGTCTTAGGATTTATACTCAAAATTTTCCGGATCAGTTCCAGTGCTCTATCTGAGCCACTTATAATAAATACAGACATATATATATGTAAGCATGCATATATATGTGTACACTCTCATTTATACCTGGTATGTATATTGAAATATGTGAACATGTATATATAATTGTCTCAATGGAGCTTGCAAGGAAGCAGGAATAGACATCTCTAACATCTTCTCCCCCCATCCTTCTCCAAGGGAGACTAATTTCTACCAGGAAGGAGGCAAGAGGTTGGAGCATGAGGTTGACCCTTTTGTTCTCTTCAAAAAGAAAGGGTGCTGGGCTAGAATTTTGTCTATCTGCTCCCTTAAATATTAACAATCTAGGGCATGCAGTTTTAAAGGTCAAACCAAAAACTTTGATTGCCATTCCTTTAATGAGGAAGGAGAAACCCAAGCTTCTATCCATGACTTGAGTCTCTTCCCTCCAAATACCAGTTCCACAATGAATACACATAGCATCTGGCAAAGAAACTCAATAATCCAAGTCAAAAGTAAAACAGAAATCAGAGAGAATATACAAGAGAATAAGAAAATTATCTCTCCCATTGGCAGCATGATAACTCAGCTCAACCAAGAGAGAAAAGCTCTGATTTCACCCAAGGAGAAATTTCCCAAATTCTCTAACGCAGCAAAGTGGAGATGGAGACTACTGCTCCTTGTCACATCAGTTTCTCCTTTAGCATCTTGAAGAGATGCTAAATATCACAGATATTCTCTTTTGAACCTGGAGACCAGAAGAGTCTCTTGAATCTGGAAGGATATGAATTTAGAGAGCAGCTTTTTCCCTCCCACCAACTCTGACTCACCCCCCAGACAGACATGTTCCAATCTCTACTAATGAGAAGAGAATCCTCTATATTTTGCAATAATTATAATTTTGTCACAAATATATAATTATAATATAATATGATATAATATAAAGTAGTTTAACACACTATAATGTTTCCTTGTAGATCATCTACTCCATTTACATGTCTGGGAATAATTGGTCATTTCCACCTTGCTATAAATTAGAAATCTAAGAACACCAGGGTGCTGAATGGATAAAATACTGGACCTGGAGTTAGGAAGACAAGTTCAAATCTTCTTAGCTATGTGATTCTAGGTCTGCTTTAATTTCTTATGTGTACAATTGGGTCAATACTCCTCTTCCTCCTCCTCTCCTTCTTCCCCCTCCTCCTCCTCTCCTTCCTCCCCTCCTCCTCCTACTGGGTAGATATCTGAAGAGGTCCTCAATGATTATTCAGTCATTTCAGTTGTGTAAAACTTTGTGCCCCATTTGGGATTTTCTTGGCAAAGATACTAGAGTGATTGGTTTGCCATTTTCTTCCTCAGCTCATTTTGCAGATGAGGAAATTGAGGAAAACAGGATTAAGTGACTTGTCCAGGGTCACACAGCTAAAAAGTGTCTGAGGCTTGATTTGAACTTGGGAAAATGCGTCCTCCTGATTCTGGGCCTGCTGCCCATCCTAAATGGTAGTGGGAAGGAATGGCAATGGAAGGACTGAAGAAGTCATTTCCCTTCCCAAATCCTGCTCATCCTTTTCCTTCATTTTATTTGACCCCTTTCCCTTCTCCATTAACAACATGAAACAACTTTTCCCTCACTGACCTTTCAGACAACTGAATCTATTCCCCATCCTGAGGGAGTTGAGAGCCATAAAAGATAATTCACAGTAGCCTGCAGGGATGTCAAATACTGAAAAATGAACGGAACAGTTAATTAATGCTCCTATTTGAGGTAATACATAGCTTCATCTCTTCTGCCTGGTCTTTCTGTTGATGACTTGCAGACCTTTCATCTGTCAAATAGGACAATTCTTCACCTGTAGTCTAATATTACAGCTATAAATCTTATGAATCTATATTTTATGGGAGAGAATTATAGAACTGCCATTTAGGCCATGTTAGTTTGTCTTTGGGATGTTTATATATGTGGTAGGTATCTATACATATATGCATAGGCATGTGTGTATTATATGTGTGTTTTGTCTCACATGCGAGCATGTGTGTGCATATATATATATATATATATATGTAATTTTATTGTTGTTGTTGTTGAATTGTTTCAGTTGTGTCCAACTCTCCCATGGGTTTTCTTGGCAGAGATATTGGAATGGTTTTCCATTTTCTTTTCCAACTCATTTTACTGATGAGAAACTGAGTCAATTGGGGTTAAGTGACTTCCCTAGAGTCACAGAGCTAGGAAGGATCTGAGGCTGGATTCAGGTCTTTCTCACTCTTGGCCCTGTACTCTATCCACTGCACCATCTGGCTGCCCGAAATATACACAAACAGGCAAAAATATAAATATATGTGTAATATATGTGTGTGTAAATATGTACAAATATATTTATGGATGTATTTGTATATGTGCTTAGTGTGTGCTTAGTGTGTGTGTATGGTGAAAACTGAGAAATTGGGAACAACCTAGAATCTCACTTCTTGGGGAATCAGCATGGCAACCAAACCTCCACAGATGCGTCATAGATACTGCCACACCTTATGTGCATTAGGCAAGCTTGGTGCCATTTCTTCGCTGAAGTCACTTGGCACATTTTGGCTGGACACACCCTGAAGTGCCTTTGTTTTGCTTATAAAACCTCCTTTGGTAATTATACTCAAACAAAGGCCTTTAAAGGCTTCAGTGTCTTGTCCGCTGCCATTTTTAAATGGAAGTTCCTTTTTTAAAAATTTAATTCAAGAATAAAACCTTTTTGTAATTGCTGCAGGGGCCAGATCCATCTGTTGAAGGTTATTTTTAACCTAAAAGCTGTGTAATTCCCACTTAACTTATCCTCACTTTAACAACAGCTCATACTTTTTGTTTGTCCAGCCCTTTGATTTCAATGGTGTAGGGAACTACAGGGAAAGGATTCTCTTGGTTGTTGTAGATTTTTGTTATTCAGTTGTTTGCCTTGTGTCTGACTCTCTGTGATCCCATTTGGGGTTTTCTTGGTAATGGTGCTGGAATGACTTGCCATTTAGTTCTCCAGCTCATTTGACAGAGGAGAGCCCTGAGGCAGATGGTATCTAGGAATACACAGCTCATAAGTGTCTGAGGCTAGATTTGAACCCAGGAGGATGAATCTTCCTGACTCTATGGCACCACCTAGCTGCTTTACTGATTTGTTATTCAATGTTTTTAAAACTCTCCTTGGGCCCTTTTCTGAAAACACCTCTGTATAAAAGCTGTCCTGGGATCCTAGGATCATGGATCCAGAGTTAAAAGGAACCCCATGTGCCATCCCACTAATTTTATAGTGAAGGAAACTGAGGTCCAAGGGCTAAGTGAGCAACCCAAGGTCACAAGTTGTAAACAGCAGAGCTGGGATTTGAACCCATGTCCTCTGGTCCACTGGCCTGTGGTCTTTTCTCTGTCCCATGTAACAAAATTAACCAGCATGCCCACAGACAGGAGTGGCACGCCCCACATCCGTGGTCTGATGTAACGAATGGGACTGGCCTGCCTGCTCTTCTCAGTTGGCCATCATAATTAAAACCATTCAGTTCCTGGGACAGGAATAAGACCCTCCAGGGGAGCCTCCGGGCTCCTGGCATAGTTTCCTCCACAGAGCAACCTCTCAGGGATGTTTATGTAAACTTATGGGGGAAAATTAAATTTCCCCTACAAGAGTTTATTTATGTCCTGAGTAGTTGATGTCATGGTGGTGGCCCTCCTTGGCTGGGCGGAGGCTGGCCACTCCCCTCCCCTCCCCTCCCCATCCTGTTTCTCAATGCCCCCCTTCTGGCAGGGCTCATTCTCTGGGTCACCTCTGCCTTGCTTTCTTACCCAGTCATCATCACTGCCAACTGAACCCCTCTAACCCAGGGGAAGGGTCATAGCGATCCGGTTGGCTCCCTACCAGACCCATTCATGCAGCCCTGGTCTGGGGCATCAAGTGCCAGTCCCCTTTAGCTTCCTGAGAACATTTTTTTAGCTAGACTAGAGCCAGAATTGAGCAGTGCCCAAAGGCAGCTTCAGGCTTCCCAGTTTCACTTGGATTTTAGCCCAGTTGTGGAGTAATTTCATGGAGGGTCTTTTGGCATTGCTGGTTTTAGTGTGGACAAGAGGTCATCATTTTGTTTCTGCATTTGTTCGGGGGCCCTGGGGTACCCTTTACCAAATTTCACCTCAAAGTTATTTAATGCAGTAAAAGAGATGACAGGAGAGTTCCCTGGATTTCAGAGTGTTCCCAAAAGGAAGAAAACTGCCACTTGGATCATCCCCCAAACCATCAAGTCCAAGGTCCCTTGCCTAGCCCTTTTGCCCCTACCTGCCGACCTTGGTTCTCATTCCTCCCCAACATTGACATGCAGATCAGTCTCCCTCAGTGTTCTTTTCCGCTCACCCCCAATACAGAACTATTGGGATCCCTGTAACATGTTTCCCCCCAGTAATAATAGGAAATACACAAACTTATGGGTATTTTTGTGCCTAGAAAACACATATGTGAATATACACACATATATCTTTACGTTTTTCTTTCCTAATTATAATTGGAAATGCACACATATATGCATATGTGTGAATGCACAAATCTGTCTTTAAGCTTTTCCTTCCTAATAATGATAGAACTGTACATATATAATGCATAATATAATAATAATGTTTTTCTTTCATTCTTGAAAAAGACCTTGAGACCAGGTAGGTGATCCCATGACAAGCACATGAATTGGATTTGAGTGAGAGGGGGCTGTGCTAAGTCACCAGCCTCCCTTTCTCCTCCAGAGTCATCTGGGGCCAGTATCCAAATATGAATAAGAATGACTGGAGATGGCTTCAGATGCGAGGCAAGCAGAGTGAAGTGATTTGTCCAAGGTCACACAGCTAGTAAGTGGCCTGTCCTTCTGACTCCAAGGTCGGTGCTCTATCCACTGTACCCACCTAGCTGCCCTGCACACATATAGGCATATCTCAAATCACTTTTCCAGTACCCAGATTGCCCAATGAATTCAAACTCTCATATTTTTAAGCCTTCTTTAGCACCCTTCTTCTAGCATTGCCCCCTCTCTGATATTGCTGCTTTAGTCTTGGTGGGTGACAGATCCAGATCTGTGTTCAATAGTCATTTGCAAAAACATTTCTGCGTGGGGTTGGCTTACAGCTTGGCCCATCAACATGGAATAAGTATAAATATGCACAGACTTATAAATTTATACAATTTATACACATATTATAGAACTAGATTTTTCAAGGTACTATTGTTTTTTTCTAAAATGCTGAATATTGATGATGATGATGAGAGTGACAGTAATTATAACAATCACCATTTACATAACACCTTACAGTTGGAAAACACTTAAAACTCTTATTTCATTTGAGCCTCAAAGGAAGCTTGTGAGATAGGAGATATTTAAGGATGAAGAAACTGAGGCACAGAGAGGTTAATTACTTATCATAGCTAGTAAATGTCTCGAGATAACAACTGTATTGCTCTGAATATTTAGAATTATAATATTTTGAATTTATAATTTCCCCAAATATCCAGATTTTAAATAATAACTAGCAACTGTTCTGAAGGAGGTATGTGGCTCAGAGCAAAGACATAAGTCTATGTCTGTCTCTCTGTCTCTCACCCTCCATCACTACACATACACACACAAAAGTGCTTTTATTTATGTGATGTCAGGTTGAAATATGTATCATAGATAATAAATTTATAGTTAAAATACAACTCTAACACTCCCAGTACTTTGTTTACATTCCTGGACTTTGTTTTTATTCCTAGATATGGCCAGAAGTGGCAAAGATCATGGAGAGATTCCACAAAATACCATCATAGTTTGCTCTCTTCCTTGTTTTGCTCTCCTCAATGTATTCTCCCAATGGTTCAGTTCTAATTTTTTACTCTTCTTTCTTTACATTGTTGCCTCTGGAGCTGTCATTTACTCCAATGTTGTGGTCTTCAATACTGAAGGACAGCTACTACTGTTATTATTGTTCTATTTCCAGATCAATCTAACAATCATTCAGTCAATCAGCAATTATTTATTGGATGCCTACTTTATTATTAGTTGCACTAACCAGAATTCTCTTGTCAAAGAAATTCATAGAGATATTGAATGCTCTAAATTAGCATCCATTTGTCGCTTTGAATGCAATAAAGGGAAGGATTTCATTGAGATAAAAAAGAGGAAACCTTTGTTTCTTGCACTACAGTGAGATCTGAGAGAGGAGAGAACTACACTGATTGAGTCAAATAGTTTTTGAGACTTGGGAAAATCAAGAGTGGTAGTGGGGGAAAGCTCTCAAGTCTTTCAGAGGTGTTTTTCTTGATGGTCTTATTGTTACTCTATTCAACTGCTCTCACTTCAGTCTGCATCCACACATACAAGTCTTCCCAGGTTTCTTGGTAATCATCCTTTTCATCATTTTTACAACATGATAGCATTTCATCATATTCACATATCCTAACTTGTTCATCCATTCCACAAAAGATAGATATGACAAAATGACCTAGGGGTACATAGATTGGGTAATGTCAATGCAAAAAGATGTAAAATTGCAATTTATTCAGAATGACATGCCAACAGAAGTTGATGCACATGTTTTATAATTTGATTGCTAACATTTATGCCTTAAGCAAAGAGTAGGCTTGCCAGTTACAGAGAAGAGAATCAGAGGAAGCCTTACATCCTTTATCAGATAAGGTAGAGTCAGGGCAATCAGAGAAAACCAAGTCTTCTTTTGGGATCATAAACTCATTATTGTTTGTCCTTCAATCTCAATGAGGACTATGACATCAGGAAGGCGATGCCAGGACCTGCAAGTGAATTTGGATGTAAATGAGGGGAAGCTATGCAGGCTCACCAGTCTGACTTTCTCTTCTGAAGCCATCTGAGTCCAGTGGCCAGATATAGATCAGGATGACTAGAGATAGCCCTGGATGCAATAGAAAAACCTTGGTCTTTTTAAGCTAAGATCTTTCCTATGTGTCATTTTGACTTAGGCAATGCCCATTTAGTGATTAAGGAAACATAAGAAATGTGGAAAAAGAATGGCCTCTTTCATCTATTCAAAAAAAAAAGTGGTGAAGACCCTCAGGGTTTCTGGGAAAAAAGAGGAACAATTGCCTTTTACACTCTTTCTGAAGCCATAAATCATAAAGCAATTAGAGGCTGAAGGGAGTTCCTAGAGAACACAGACTGATGCAAATTGATCCTGAACTGTGGCAGCCTATAAAATGGAGTTAGTCCCATCAACTCTCAACAGATGACTCTCAGCTCTGTAAATTCCCTTTTCTACAGGCCCACTTAGTTGTCATTTCTTTGCTAAAACAAAAAAATACTTTCTGCACATATTTTTGTAGTCTTCAATACTTTTCAGTAGTCTATGGGCTTACTGATAAACAACATGAAAAATATTTGAGGATAGGAAACATTTCTTTTTGTCCTTATATAGGCAACATCTCCCCCAGTTCCTGGTAAACAGCTAGTGGTCAGTAAATGTTTATAGAATTCATGTGAAGACAAGACCAAGAGGGAAAAACTCCAAATATGACTATAGCATGTTAAGGTTGATTTTTCCCTTTTCCCTCTTTCTTTGATCTTTGGGCTAGATTAAGCTTAGTGGAAAGAGTATGCAGTTTAGTGACTTTTTGTATAATTCAAAATTGCTTTCCATAATAGTTGAACTAATTCACAGTTCTACCAATAGTTTATTAATTTTAAATGCACATATATCTATCTATACACACAAATACATAATTTATATATGTAAATTAGAGGTTAAACAGTTTGCCTAGGATCACATAGCCAGCAAATATCAGGAAGAATTCAAGTTTTCTAGACTTAGGGACCAATTCTTCACAACCATTACTTCTCATGAGTATACATTTATATTTGATCAAAATATTAAAGAGAAGTTAATAGTTTGCAGCCACTTTTCCAGCTGTTTAGCATCTGTTGGATGAACTAAATGAGATGGAGTTTTACTGGGGGGAAATGGAAAGAAAATAGTGAAGAACTATGGATAATTTTTTTCCATTAATGATGGCATTTCATTTTGACAGAACTTCCTTACAAAGTCAAACATTTACCTTTTAGAAATGTATTTACAATCTATATTTCCCCCCAAAGGACAGAATATTTATCCATAACAGAGAACAGTGTAATGTATCATTTTCCTTTGTAGTGTTGTATTATGGACCATTGTATTTGGCTGGAATTTTGTTGATATTCTCTATTTGCTAGAAATATACTATTTTCGAAATTTCTTCTCTTCTTTTAGGGTTCCTGCTCCTTCAGGAACTGGGGGAGGTGCTGGCTTTATAATGACAAAAAGAAACCTTTCCTACCCTCAAGAATTTTTCATCATGTTGTTTATCAGTAAGCCAGGACCACCCATAGACTATTGAAAATTATTGAAGATTCTTAAAGAACTTTTGCTTATGTGGGCTATGTTTATTGATATTTTCTATGCAAGAAATTTATTTGTCTTAATATGATTATGTTGACACTTTTGACTTTGTGGATCTCCTGAAAAGACCTAGAGGATCCTTTGTGGTTTGTGGACCATACTGTGAAAACTGCTGACGTGGACTGATAGAGCATGTCTGACTCTCCTTGATCCCATGGACCGTAACACTCCAAGTCTCTTTATTCTCCACTATTTCCTGAAGTCCAAGCTCATGTTCATTGATTCCAAGATGCTATCCATCTATCTCATACCCCGCCAGCCCCTCTTCCTTTTGCCTTTAATCTTTTCCAATATCAGGGCCTTTTCAATGAATCCTATCTTCTCATTATGGAGCCAATGATTTAATATATATATGACCTTCCACTAAATAGTCAAAGCTAATTTCTAAGTCTTGACTGATTTGACCTCCTTGCTGTCTAAGGGTCTCTTGAAAGTCTTCTCCAGCACCATAATTCAGAAGTGTTGATTCCACTTGGCCTCCATGTCAGGAAGACTTGAGCTTGAGCCCTGTCTCTATTACAGATGCACTGGTCATGTGACCTTGAGCAAACCACTGAACAGGTGTCCTAAGCACCTGAAGTTTTCAAGACCATCGATTTCAGAGAAGGTATAGACTTGCTCTAGTCAAGGATGTTCCTTTACTCTACCAATGATACCGTGGGTCTTAGCCTTATTATTATGTTACTAAAACATTCTTGTAATGGATCTGTATCACTTATTTTGTACATTTTAAATAACACTTAATATTTTATAGCAATGCTTTCTGAACTTTCCATTTTTCCATTTATTTCCCACAGATATTTTCTCATATAATCTTGATGCAAAATATTTGACAGTCCTAATATTTGGCAATTAATGACAGGAACTTGAATAAATTAGTTGGCATTATTGATTTGTTAAATTTAAATTGTTTACAATTTTTACATAACATTATGTTGAACGTTTATTTTGAAGCAGAAATTTATAGAAGTCTTCTAATTTTAGGGATAGGCCCAAAAATTAAAAATAAAGACATTATTTTAAAACATGGCAAAGAAATGTCAAGGAATATAATGTGACATATTATGTATTATGCAATGAAGAATTCAATATAATTGAAGGAGTTCCAAAGTTGTATTCCCCTCCCCTAGAAGAAAGATCTTTTCTGCATATGAGGCTGGGGTTAGAAGTCTCAAGTGCAATGGGAAATTATCACTAAGGGAAAAAGACTGAGTGTGGGGGTATCTTGCAAAGAAAAATTCCAATGAGGAAATTCAGTGCTAACTAAAACTAGAGCATCTTCTTGGGTTTGAACTAAAACAAAAGAATTAGTCCAATGATATAAGCTTGAAGACAAACAATGATAAGCAGTTTTTGAGAGGATGGAGCAACCAAAGAAATCATTTGATTTATGTAGGTGAAAAACCAAGAGGATTAAGGTCATAGTAGTTTACTAAAGAAGGCTGTCTTCCTTGAGGACTAGGGCCTAGATGGCCCTTACAAGTGACTTAGGGATTCTAGAAGAGAACCATAAGTGAGACCAGGGAAGGAGAACATCTTGGACCTCCAAAGCAGAAACCAAAGTTCGGCATTGGTGAAACCATAACAATTATGTAAGAAACCACTCTCAAGATCCAGTTGGCAAAGCAGCACTGTGTTCTGTTACAAATGGGCATAGATATGCTAAATGCACTCCAGGGGAGAATTATCACTTGGTCAAGAGGAAGCTGATGCCCAAAGAACCCGTGGCAAGGAATAAGTGATGCCAAGAGACCTTATTTTGTTTTCAATAATTTTCTTTGCCCTTTTAAAAAATTATATAACACTTTGAAGCTTACAAAATAATTTAAATATGTTCTCTCCTTTAATCCTCTTGACAAAGATGACAGGTAGTATTACATATATAATATGAAATATATATATGTGACATATATAAATAATATAATTATAATACAATGCAACATAATTATATGATTTATATAAAATTACAATGATCATACATAGTTATATTCTACAAATATATATCACAGTAGAAGTAAATATTAATTGAAATGTAATTATGAACAATATAATATAGCAGATGATTTTATACATGATTATTTTCCCCATTTTTCTTAATAATCATAATCATAAGGTAGCTAGGCTGTTCATTGAATAGAACACTGGGTCTAAAGTCAGCTCATCCTCATGGGTTCAAATCTGGCCTCAAATACTAACTAGACCCTGGGTAAGTCACTTGACCCTGTTTGCCTCAATTTCTGGAGAAGGAAATGACAAGAAAACCCCACGGGAATCACATAGAGACATGACTGAATCAATTCAACAATAAAAGTAGTAATATTTATATAACCCTGTGATCTAAGTACTCTACTATCTCAATTTATCCTAACAGTGACAACTGAGGTAGATGCTATAATTATTCCCATTACACAGTTGAGGAAACTGAGATAAACACAGGTGAAATGACTTGTCCAGGGTCACATGGCAAGCAAGGTCTGAGATAAGATTTGAACTCAGGTCTTCCTGACTCAAAGTCTAGTGGTTCTGTATGTTGTATCACCACACACTGGATGCAAGAGAACTTTGGTCTATTGAATGTGCCATTGCTTTAGGATGCTTCCCATTTAGCCAAGAGAGTTGATGAGAAAGGTATTGCTTTGAATTAAAAACAAAACAAAGCAAGACACTTCAAGGAAAGAAACCAAATAAGCTTTCCTAAGCCTAAGGTAGACCCCAGTTCAGACAAGAGGAGAAAGCTGAATGTGGGGACAGCCTCAGCTATAGCTTCCTCTTGGCCAAAGAAATGAACCAGAACTTAAAAATATATAAGGTGAATCCACATCATAAACACATTTCAAAAGAGATGTAGAAAAATGAATAGCTCAAAAAAAGAATTGGAACTGACAAATAGTTTATATTATAATATTATAATAATTTAGATTATAATACTTCAAAAGAAGTGGTTGGTCCTTCAATTACATCTAATTCATCACTGAATAATACATAATGCCATATGTAATACTGTTAGTTCTTTTATGTGTTATTATCATAACTAATGTGTTCTTTTATTCTATTTCACTATTCCTGTTATTGCTAGTACTTCTTTCCTTATTTTAATCCTGTTGTCAAGTGGTACATTACTTGAAGACATGTATATTTTAGATATTTTAATTACATTTTATGGACTTTATGGTAACAGAATAGGACAGGATCTTTCTTTTAGGACAATCATCACTGTCAAAGTTTTTCCTGGCTACTTTGGTCCCTGCTGATCTCAATTATCCCAGAATTTGGTACTTAATGATCTTTATATCTTCTATTCAAATTTCATTATATTGGTGTCTCTATGACAATATTGCAAGTTCTTTTAAAAACAAAGAGCTTTTTTTTTACATCCTCTATTGGCTCAGGTAGAGTGCTAGCCAGGGAATAAGTTACTACTATGTATTAGGCATTTATGCTAAGCACAGTTACAGGTACTCCCACACTGGATCCTCACAAAAGTTCTGCAAGGTAGGGACTTTATTTTCTTCATATGATAGATAAGGAAACTGAGGCAAACATAAGTTAAGAGACCAAGTCACATACCTCTGCAAGTATCTGAGACAGGATTTGAACTCAGGTCTTCTTGACTTCTGGCCCAGCATTTTATCCACTGTACCAACAGTCACATGATGCAAACGAATGATTAGAAGATATTCAAAAGGAAACTGTCACATTGAATGTAGGCAGCTGGGCTTATTTCCCATTCACTCAAGATAGTTGTTGAGAAAGGTGTTGCATTACCTAAGAAACCCAAAAATTACCCCAAAGACTGTGAAAGACTTCATTTCAGAGATGGGGGAAGGGCTGAACTCAGGAGCAGCACCTTTATTGCTTCAGCTGTAGCTTCCCCTAGTCTGAAACATTTAAAATTATTACCCCACTTTATAGTTGAGGAAACTGAGGCAATCAGATCAAGTGACTTGTTCAAGATCACACAGCTAGGAAATGTCTGAGATTAGATTTGAACTCTGCTCTTATTAATTCTAGGCCTATTGTATCTATAGCATTCAGCAAACAGTAAAAGGCCAATACTAACTGATTTTTTAAAAAATCTGTTTTAAAAATCCTTGGTGGGATCCATGAATCATAAAGTCTGTATGTTCAATTTCCAAAAGAAATTCTTTAGAGTGTGTACCTACCCTTGTAATGAAGACTGAAGCTATGATGATGCCACCTTATTTTAGCACAGAATGTAGAGGTGAACATGACTTAGTCTAATCCCCTCATTCTGCAGTTGAAGACACTGAGGCATGGGTGGGGAGTGACTTGTCCAAAGTCATTCAGATGGAGAGAAGATGAGAGGGACCTCAAAGCTGGGTCTATATTCATCAATATAGATGATGAGCACAACAATATTTACCCCTTTCTAGTCTGCTTTGCTAAGTGACTTTATTTTAAAAGGATTAGAAAAATTGAACAAGTTTATTCTGTATATGGTTTCTTGGTAGAGTCAGACCCAAGAAAGCTTTTCAAGTAACTAAATATTTAGGACTGGTTCTCCATTGTCCTGTCTGGTTTCTGTTTTTACAATGATGCTGTAAATTAGTTAGAAAACAAGAAGGACAGAACACTGGTCCTGAAAGTGGAGGGAATAAGAAAGATGAATAGGAGGGGAAAAGTAATTTTTATTAAAACATTTTTTGCTGTGTTTTGAGAAGGAGAAGACAGCTTGGGTATCAGATAGTACCTTTAATCCCATGACTATATGGGAATTCTCAGAACTCAGATTTGGTTATTATTTCAAGACAGCTCTTGTAAGTTTTCTAATTCTCAAAGTGAAAAACCATTAATGAATAAGGCATATAGGAACATCTAGTTTTACTTACTAGGGAAAATCTAGCAACAGCCTAAAAGTAAAATTATTTGACCTTGTGATAAAGAAAAAAAGTCACATTATCTGTTATGTTGGCCAACTTGGATTAATTTTGGAAGTACTCCACCCAAAAAGATTCTCTTAATGGATGGTGAAATTCCAGTTAGTCATTTATTACTTAGTATCAGACCTTATCCTTTCCAAACTCTTCTTTTATAATAAAAAACCCCTCTGGAGAAATCCTGTATTTTATTCTTAGCAAGTCTAAAACAAGAGTTTTAGCATCAGGGGATCTGCTGCTCACTGCTTTGAGACTTTGGGTGCCAGGCACTTAACCTTTGATATCTTTAGTTCACTTATATGTGAAAGACAATGAGAGTGGTGCGCTGGATGACCTTGAAGATTTCCCCAGGATTGTTTTCTAACCTATGAGTTCTTGAAGATTTCCCCAGGATTGTTTTCTAACCTATGAGTTCTTCGATTCCTTTGAGTCCCACAACTCTCCCATTAGGGACCTTGATTGGTGTGGCCCCCGGGTCAGGATGCTCTTAGTCATGCTTCATTTTATTCCCATTATCTTCTCACCAGCCTTTGATTATGTTTGTATCCTTAATATCAATCTCTTCTATGAACTATCTCCCCTAATTAGAATATAAGATCCAAGTGTTCAACATGTTGCTTTTGCTCTTATTGCTTTTGCATTCCTTCCTTTCTTCTTTCCTCTATCCATCCATCTATCCAACCATCCATCTATTCATTTATTCTTCCATCTTTCCATCCATCCACCCACCCATTCCTCCATCCATCCATCCATCCATCCATCCATCCATCCATCCATCCATCTATCCATCATCTTATGCCTTAACCTCCAAGTTAATGTACTGAGACCCTATACTCCTGATTGATAACTGACCAAGCAAAGAGTTCTCTGGCCATCTTTATTTATGAATGCTGTTACAAATGGCCATTTCCTTAGCTCTGAGAGAGTAAGTAAATTAAGGTTTTCCATTCCTGAAGAGGATGGATTGGTCAATTTCCCTATGGCTCTGTTCATCATTCCTGTGACCTCCAAGTCATCCCTTTTCAGTCATGATCCCTTTATATGTATTGTCTTCTTTTTTTAAAAATTTTGTTTATTTAAGGCAATGGGGTTAAGTGACTTGCCCAAAGTCACACAGCTAGGCAATTATTAAGCTTCTGAGGCCGGATTTGAACTCAGGTTCTCCTGACTCCAGGGCTGGTGCTATATCCACTGCACCACCTAGCTGCCCCCATCTTCTCCTTTTAGAATGTAAGTTCCTTGTGGGCAAAGATTGTTTTCTATAATTACATTCCTGATGCTTAGCACAGTAAGCATTTTAGGAATACTTTTCATTATTCACTCAAACCACTTCATCTAACAAACACTTGATCATTTTGTTAAGCAAGAAGACATGTTGACTAAGGGCAAGGTCACTTTAAAGTATAAACTTATTTTTATAAAGTCACACAACAGAGGAGAATAAAAAATTCAGGCAGGATTAAATGAAACTGGAGGAAGCTTGACATGAAAACCAATTAAATCACATCTTCCCCAGAGCATTTGGAAATGAACCTGGAAGGAAAGCAACAAACAAATGAAAACTGGAAACATCTGCCAGTGTTTTTATCATGATCTTTTCCCATCAATTGTGAGTCTGGAAAGATTTCCTTGGGATTCTAATTTGGCAGTCCCACAAGATCTTAACAGCATTAAGGAAATAAATTCAGAAATAATATTTTATGCCTTAAAGTTTGTAAAATGTTGTTTGAAAAAAATTTTACCCTGAATGAAGCAAATGCCAATTCAAATGAGCATTTGTTGTTATTTATTGTTATTGCTGTTTATCCTTCTTTTTTGGACAGGACCAGTGACATTATTGGAGTGATGCTTTGACTTGCACATGAATTGGATTTGTTAGGTGTTGTACAAAGTCATCAGCATCACTCTCCTTCAGAGTCATCAAAGTCAAGACACGGTAGAACAGAAAAAAGAGGTTTGAATATGAAACTACAAATATTTATTACATATTCCTTGTTTTTTAAAGAATATAATAAATTCTGACAAGAAGCTTTCAAAACATCCTAATGATCTATGCTGCCTTCTGGCCTTCTTTCTCTTCTGTATAGTCAAAAAGTGCTTAAATGATTCTTTTTATTTAGTTAGTTTTTTAATCACCAACCCTTTATCTAGCTCCCCAATTTTCCTAAGTCAACTTCCCCATTTGGAAAAAGCAAACAAAACATTAAAACATTTTCACTTCTATGCCAAGTACACAAAGAAAAGAACTTTTGGGGATACAATAGCATTAAAAAAATAAAAATCCTCGACTTCCCAGGAATTCAAATGCCATCTAGTGCAATCCCTTCATTCTATAGATGAAGGACCTGTGAACCAGGCAGATTAAATTCCCAAAGTCATTCAGATAGTAAATATAGGGCATAGGATTTGAACTCCAATTTTCTGAGTTTAGAATTGTTGCACCTTGCATTATACCATTCGATCTGTTTACAAACTCAATTAGAAGTCTGATCTCAGCTCAAGCATCTTTTCATGAGGTTTCCCATTTGTTAAAGTCCCTTCCCACCCAATTACTTTATGCTTATTTTTAATACATTTTATATTTATTTATTTGTGTTTTTGCTTTTCCTCCTATAACATGTAAGCTCCCTGAAGACAGGGACTATTCTGTTTTCATCTCTGTTTTCTTGGTACCTAGCATAATCACTTTGAAAATGCTGTGTTTGTGATTTCTTTTTTAAATCTCAAACAAATAGCTCTTATCTTCAGTGTTTGAGACCCTCCATAATATGATACACAGCTATGTATAGACTGTCAGACCTGGAATCAAGAAGACTCGTCTTCATGATTTCAAATCCAGCCTCAGACACTTAATAGATGTGACCTGTTTGCTTCGCTTTCCTAATCTGTAAAATAAACTAGAGAAGGAAATGGCAAACCGTGCCATTATTTTAACCAAGGAAACCCTAGACAGGGTTGTGAAGAATTGAACATGATTGAAATGACCAAACAACAATAAAACATACGATGATACCTCAGCTCATTCTCCCAAAAGAAAACCAGCTAAATCTCCCCTTATGGATTCTGGGGTTTGCCTGATGGCTTCAAATATCTATCTCTAGGGGGTGGCTAGGTGGCATAGTGGATAAAGCATTGGCTTTGGAGTCAGGAGTACCTGGGTTCAAATCCGGTCTCAGACACTTAATAATAACCTAGCTGTGTGGCCTTGGGCAAGTCACTTAACCCCATTTGCCTTGCAAAAACCTAAAAAAAATATATCGCTAATGCTTAAGCTCCCTTTCTGAATCATTCTCTCCTCACTAAGGGTTTTCTTAGTCCCTGACTCTTTACTTGAAGAAAACCAGTAAGAAATGACCTCTACTTCTGTCTCCAATCAAATAACAGAGCATCTCTTAATTCTGTGGTTGGTAGACCACAGCTGGTTGTGGTATAATCTATGCAAGCTCCAAAATATGGAGCAGGGCCCTTCAATTAGAAGTCATTATGCCCTTCCTGAAGCAGGGTTCCCAACTTCTTCCATTCAAGCCAACAGGTTGTACCTACCTGCTCATGGACTTCCTGTTAGGAATATATAGCTCTTCTTATCATATATATATATATATATATATATATATATATATATATATATATATAAAATATATTATATATATGGTGTTTTTCACTGCATCAGTAAGCTATTAAGGAATTATTTGATACTTGTAAATGCTCAGTCTATTTTAAGTCTATTTTCAGGTATTCACTGAATTGATATGGTAGTTGTACATTTCCATTCTTTCCAGAATTTTATGTAGTAAAATTAGTCACTCTTTAGAGGCAGCATGGTATAATATTTAAGGAAGCAGCCTCAGAGTTGGTAGGACCTTAGTTTTAATCCTGCCCCAAATGCTTACAAGCTGTGTGATCTTGAGCAAGTCTCTTAACTGCTCTGTGCTTCAGTGTCCTCAACAGTATAATGGAGGTGGTTTTGGACTTAATGACCTTCTAATGGTCCCTTCAGGCTTTAAAGCTAAGATTGTGTATCAAACATCTAGTTATTTAGTCTCCCAGTCTTCCAGGTAGGTCTCTAAGACTACAAATTATAGGGGAGTAGAAATATTCACTGGGTGATGAACATTTCAAACCCAGTCATTGCTTACAGCAATGAAATTACAGGTTGGGACAAAAAAAAATTCTTTAGTGTCAGGAAACATAACCACACAGAGAAGAAAGTTCCTTTATTCTCTGGTTATTGGTAACAATCTCCATGTTATTTTATTAAATTTTTTTAAAATTAATTCTTTCTTGCTCTAATTTTTCTTCCCTTGTGACTTTGGGCAACAGTGGAGCATCAGGCCCCAAGTTGCTTGTTTGTCCTTCTCTCTGCTGTGACTCCCAGAGTCCCCTTTCTTCTTGGTTATCTTCATCTGCCTCTCCGTTCTTGCTCATTCCACCCAGTATATGTCATTCAGGGGATACAGGCAAGAGTTTTCCTCCACAGGGCCTCTGCAGAAGTCTTGGAGATGGGCCTCATGCTCTTGGCCTGTGTCTCCGTTTTCCGAAGGAGAGTCAGCAGCATCTCTCGTCATTGATGGAGGGATGTGCTGCTTGGGCCTTCTTCAGAAGAGACACATAAAACTCTCTCTTGTCCTGGGTCTCCTCTGAAAGGTGTTTTTCTAGTGATTATTCCCATTCAAATAAAGAGAGAAAAGGAAGAGGCTGGGAGTCATTGGAACACTAGGGTGCCTCCCCTGACCTTCCCCAAAACCCCTCCTTTGCCAGTCTCTCACATACACACACGTTGCTCTGTTTTCTGTACTGGAGCAGCCAAGACTGAGTGATTTTTGAAGATGAATGTGAACTCTTTAAACCAGAATAGAAATTCTGGGAATGGGAGGCCCCGCCTCCCCTCTTGGCCTGCTGCCCCTTTGGGGAGGTGGGGTCTTGTAGGGTCAGCCCAATTGGCTTCCTTTCATCCATGAGGCATTTTAGTGTGGAGGGAAGCTTTAGATTCTCCCAGCTCTTCCAAGAAATGTTTCCAAAAGTGGCAATAAAGAGCTGTACTTTGGAGGTGCCTAGTCTGGGGATATTGGGTAGCTTTTCTTAAACACTTCTTGGCCATAGTTTTTGCTTTTGGCCCTTGATCTGTGAAGCTGTCCTCTCCTCCTAGTTTCTCTGGTCTTAATGGGGACCCTATTTAGTAATTCATTGGAGATATTTTGAAATCATCAACAAAAATTTTCCTAATGTTTTTCTCAATGTGTCTCCAATATCTGTGTGGCCCTGGTCAAGTTAGCATCCTGGACCTCAGTTTCTTTCCCTGTAAAATGAAATGGTTAGACTTGATGACCCCTGAGGTCCCTTCCTGATCTATTACTAGAAAGACTGTCAAGGATTTTTCAAGGTAAAGAGTATCTAGACCTGTGGTTTTATTAGTATAAGGGAATCCTGGCAGGAGACTCCCACCAAAACAGAGATTGAAGCTTAAGGGTTGTCTGAGAAATTGAGGTTAAGGGAGGTACCTAGGTACCTAGGTGTCACATAGTCAGTACAGATCAGAGGCAGAATTCAAATCTGACACTTCCCAAATCTGAGTCCAGGTCTCTTTTCATTATTCTTTACTGCCTTTTATTTGTCATTTTAAAATTAAAATATAATCAGTAATAGCTGTTCACCCTTAAAAGTATAAAATAAAGTCAACTTTACAGGATCATCATATTGAGACTGCAAAAGAACATCAGAGGGGCAGCTATGTGGTGTAGTGGATAAAGCACCGGCCTTGCAGTCAGGAGTACCTGGGTTCAAATCCGCTCTCAGATACTTAATAATTACCTAGCTGTGTGGCCTTGGGCAAGCCACTTAACCCCATTTGCCTTGCAAAAAAAAAACCTTAAAAAAAAAGAACATCAGAGATCACCTACAACAACCTTCAAATCCAGGGGGCATGCCCATCAGTGTTTAACAATCAGCTCTCTATGGGGAAATGTGCCTATCAATTTAATTATCTGGGATGTATACAGGACTTTCTCTACCATCACTGTCTTAGGTCTGAACAAACCAACAATAAAAATTTAACAGTTAGCTCTCTGGAGCTAGTTTGAGCACACCCCTGGATCTTGCAAGAAAGGAACCCGAGCCTCAGAGAGTTCAGGTCATCTGTCCAAGGTCAACTAGAGAGGAAATCATAAAACAAGCTGTGATTCAAATCCTGGCCTTCTCTTTGACAAACCTTGTGCTATTTTCACTCTAATTTTACAAAGAATGGAAATTTCTAAACTTCATTTTAGCTATTACTTTCAATCTTCTTTACCATTGAATCAAACTGAGGGACAAAGCATTTCGGCTCCCATTTAGTACAGATAGGAAGAGAGGAAAAAAGTCTTCAAGGGCCAATATGAATCAGATACAAGACAGATATTTATTTACTTCTCACAAAAGAAATTCTAAAAGCTAGAAGACATGGCATGCATTGACAAAATGAGTTAAAACAGGATTCATTAATTTAACCTCTCTTGGAATACTAATATCTAAATTTCATCTAAACATGAATCATTTTCCAGGACTGAATGATTAGCCATTTTACATTTCACCTGACTCTGCACTTTCTCTCTCAAGTATGCCTTCTGGAAAGACAGGCCAAGGGTTTGACTTCTTTCTTTTGAAGATGGGTCATCTCTGATGAAGATGCTTCCCTTGTCACCATTTAAGCTCTGTTCTTTGGCCCCAGGAATTCTGACCCTTTTGAACACACTGATCACTTTAAGCCCTGGAATAGCCACCATGAGAACAAAGTTTGATCACTAATAAGGGGAAAGAGAAACAAGAAGCTGAAAAGGCAGTGAAAGATTCAGAGGCAAACTCATCTCTCCAAGGCCATGCTTCTCATGGGAGCAGGTCCATGGTAGGGGGAAGGCACCCCACCCATCATCTCCTGAGTCCCTCATGAGAAGTTTAATGACTGAAAATACTATTTGTCATATGAATGAACTGCAGTAGGGAAGAAAGAAGTTTTTCCTCCTTTTTAAAGTCCACTGAGTCATTGGATCTTCCACCTCAGTAACTAGTGAATAGATCACTGTCATTTCAGACTATCCAAGTTTTTCAGCATGAATATACACACATGGTTGGGTCATCCCCAATTCAAGTACTGAACTAGTAGTAAACTGGAACCAGAAAGGTCAGCTCTTAGCAAACTCCACAGCACGGCTCTCATTACACTCAAAATGAGATCAGTAAGACTGGACCCACTCTCAGGGATAGAGCAGCAGGAACTAATGGATAGAGTCTTTATTTGTGGAGAGCTTCAGATCCTGATCAGACTACTTCTTGGCTATGTGAAACCTGTGCTACTAGTTTTTCTTTCCAAACTTCAATTTGACCATCTGCAAAATGGGAATGCCAAAACTATATGGTTCCCTTCCCAAGATTGTTATATGTTTACAAATCTTAAAGTGGTAGGTAAATGAAAGACATTGTTGGGATGTAAGAACGAGTTGAGTTTGTTGGATTGTATCTGTGTATTATGGGAATTCCCATGAGGAAAGTTTTTCTACCAGTGTAGATAGATATCTTTTCTACATCTGTAACCTTAGAGAATTGCTTGGGTCACTGAAACCTAAAGTGAACTGTCCAGAGTCACTATCTTCAGAGATGGATCTTGAACCCCCAAGGTCAATGCTTTATCCATTTTTCCATACTTTCTATGAAGAAATTCTTTAAATCAGGCCAGCAGATAGAATTTTAAGGGTAAGCTTAGAAACAAACAATTGGAAGCACCCCCCACCTTGGATATCTCTCCATGATTTCATGGCTCCTCCCAAAATTTCCTTTAAGAAGGGTGCCATATCCCTTTCTTATCTAGGATGTATACAGGACTTTCTCTATCATACCATTTCACTGGGTGTCTCTGTGCCCTTCCTGCCCAACCCCATCCCATGTGTTCTCCTTGATGTGTTGTCTTCCCTCATGAGAATGTAAGTTCCCTGAGGATAGGCACTATCCATTTACTTTTATTTGGATTCTCAGTGCTTAGTTCAATGCCTAGAAAGAGTTTAATAAATAAATGCTTTTTTTGGAGGGTGGCTAGGTGGCACAGTGGATAGACCATTGGTCTAGGAGTCAGGAGGACCTGAGTTCAAATCTGGCCTCCAATACTTAATGATTACCTAGCTATGTGGCCTTGGGCAAGCCACTTAACCCCATTACCTTGCAAAAAAACCCCTAATAAATAAATGCTTTTTACCTCAGTAAAAAGTTTTCTTAGTTTTTTTACTACTTTTTCTGACCCCCTTCTTAAAGTTCTCTTGGCAAAGATACTGAAACACTTTTCCATTTTCTTCTCCAGCACATTTGACAGATGAGAAAATTGAGGCCAATAGGGTTGAGTGACTTGCTCAGGGTCACCCAATTAGTAAATGTCTGAGGCCAGATTTGACTCAGGGAGATGAGTTTTCCTGACTCCAGGCCTTTGCTCTCTAGTGCACCACTTGGTTGGCCTTGTTGCTTAATTGATTGGTAATACTAAGTTCTCATTTAAGAAAGCAGATGAATTTTCCTTGAATACTAATGGAACCATCCAAATATGGAAGTTCACAGAATTCTAGAACTGAAAGAGAGCTTCAAGGGGACTAAATTCTAGGTCAATTCCCTCATTTTAAAGATGGAGAAACTGAGTCCCTGAGAAATCATGGGATCACTTGGAGGAAACAATGATTTTCATCTTCATCTCTGGATTCTGAAACTAAGGTCTATAGAAACCAGTTAGCTTGTACTGTATCCTCCAAGTAATGAGCAACTACAATATCCTTTTTATTTAAAACCCCCATTACTCTTTTGTAAAGAGGAATCTGGTCAGAAATTTTCTAAATGTGATGACATTTGATAAATATGAGATTGGTTTTTACTCTTGTTTGGAGCTGCCATACTCAGGAGGCCCTGGGGGATTTGGGGGAGACCCAAGCCGCTCAAACTTCAGTGGGCAAGCATAACCACAGATCACCACTACCTGAGGTCGGCACTTAGTTTTGTAGTTTCACTTAGATTACCTCTGGGTTGCAAGCCAGGGAAATTCCCTAGAATCCAGGTGAGTCCGATGCATCCCACAGTCACTAAGAGACAGGGAACCTTTGCAGAGGGAAAATCTTCTCGTCTGCACCCAACCTGCTGGAGCTAGCTGTCAGTGGAAGACTTCCTGGAATGGGGCTCTCTCTCCCTTTTTCTCCTCTCTAGTTTACTTCTGTCCCTAGGAGCTACTGTGCCTTCTGTGGAGCGGCTAAAGCACTGGAGAAGTCTGCTTCCTGTATTACACCCTTGAGCTGAGATGTCATAAGGTGCCAGATGAGCAAAGAGAGTCCCTACTCTTCTATGTGCCATCCTTCTGTCTTTCCTATTATTCTTGAGCAGGATAACTTTGACATTAGAGCACCCTATCCATTGAATGGGGTTGGCTGAGTGTGCCATAGGGTATGCTCATACCTGTCGGTCAGCCAGAGAAAATACTTTTTAAGTTTGTAAAGTCATAAATCCAGTGGGGGACAGACTGTAGAGGAACAGGAAGTGTGGTAACTGGTTGTTTTTACGGACTATGTTTTTATACCTGTGGCTGCCCTGTGTTGGCAGAAGACAGAAGCCATTCATTAAAAATAATGATTTAAAATTGTTCACTTTGAGATGGTTTGGCTTAGAGAAAAGAAAGATCTTTGGCGCATCATGGGGACTGTGGTAACAATGTTGTATATTTATTTTAACCAGTCTTATGAAATGCAAACAAAGTCTCCATTCTGAGGGTAAGGATAACATTTCTATTTTACAAATTTACAAATATGAAAACTGAGGCAGAAAATTAAACATTGAAGAAAGTTACATTATATTAATAAGTTAATCCATATAGTTCCCAAGACTTGTTGATTCTACCTTTATAATATCTCTTGACTCCATATCTCCTGTAACCATCCTAGTGATTGTTTCTTAACTGGACTACTGTAGTGGTTTCCTAATTTTTTTCCTTCTTCCAAACTCTCCCCTCTCCAATACATTCAAGTCAATTCAATGACCATTCAGCAAATATTCATCTATGTGCATCTGTTAAAAATACCTTCGAGCATGGGGGAAAGCAACATCCTTACAAACAAAACACAAATTACATCTGTAACCTCCAGTCTAGGGATCCCCAATCTTTTACCTTAATTGATTTGAGGACACTCCGAAAATATCAATATCTCTTTGGGTTTCTTAGTACTCTGACCTAGAGTTTACTTTTAGAAATCTTTGAGGGGCAGCTAAGGTGCCTCAGTGGATAGAACACTGACCCTGGAGTCAGGAGGACCTGAGTTCAAATTCAACCTCAGACACTTAATATTTACCTAGCTGTGTGACCTTGGGCAAATCACTTAACACCATTGCCTTGCCAAAAAAAAAGGAAATCTTTGTATATAACTTGTACATGTTTATGTTTTGACAAATATAGACATCTTAATAAAAGTGTCCTCAGCTGCTGTAAAAGCATTCAAGGTAATAAATTTATATTAAGTAGAGTTCATCTTTTATTTTACCCCCCAGAAAATTACAATGATGGGGATAAGGATGAGGATGATGATGAAGAAGATGATATTGATACTTGGTAAAAAATTTTCAGGGACAATTGAATACTGGAATCAAGGATGAACTATATGCTATTTGGCTACTGAATATGTTACATTGTTTTTACTATAGTAAATTTAGTAATAATATACTATAACATGATATATTTTATATAATATTAAATACTATATAAAATATAGTAAATGTATAAAATTGTGGTTATTCATTTGAATAAAAGTAAGCAAATTATTTTCATTGATTGATGGAAGCTGTGAGAGCACAATGGTTTTGTAAAAGAATGGGGGTGGTGGGCATCTCCACATACAATTTGAAAATCACATCATATACCTCTTTATCCCCTTTTAAAATGATGCTGGATGGAACTGAAGGAAATTGTGAAAAAATCTTAACTGCAAATTTTTGTTATCTTTTCTTCATTGGGCCCTGCCTGTAGCCAGGCAACAATTTTATTCCTCCATAGTTGAATTCTCTCCACATTCTTCAGGGAAGCTATTCCAAACCTTCTTTTCTCTCCTCAAAGCTTTCAAAGCTCTCTCTCCTTCTATCTTCTCAACTGAGGTAAATCTCATACTTTATTGAATTCAGATTTTTCTCAAACTCACTCTATTCACTATGCCACCTAAGTGTATGCTTTTGGTGAGGTGCTGACTCTGTGTTCTTGAAAGCTATTCTAGTGAAGGACCCTTGGTAGGATCTACTATGCTGGAAAACTTCAATTACACATTCAGTGGTGGACTGTTCTTTTTTGTGTATGTGGACCAGCCTGAGAAAATTATGAGAGTTTGACTACCAGGTTGGCATTGGGTGATGGATATTTTTTTCAATCATAAGGAAGTATGGGAAGAGAAAGGAACTTGACCTTTGTTCTTTTAACCTCATTGATAATGCATAAAACTGGATGAGTATCCTTTTAGTAAATCACTTCCCCCTTCCAACTTATCTAATGAGATGCTATATAATGAGGTTCTAATAACTTTATCAGGAGAGAAAATCTCTGTTGAATCACTTAGAGGCATCACTGAGTGTCAACAATCTAATTCACTACTTTTGAAGGAACAAAAAACCAATGGATACAATAAAATAACCCAATAGAAATACATTGTGATTGGTTGAGTACTGTCAGTCATGGTCTGTATATGTTTTTTTTTTCTTTTTAGGTTTTTGCAAGGCAAATGGAGTTAAGTGGCTTGTCCAAGGCCACACAGCTAGGTAATTATTAAGTGTCTGAGGTCAGATTTGAACTCAGGTACTCCTGACTCCAGGGCCAATGCTCTATCTACTGTGCCACCTAGCTACCCCTATGGTCTGTATATCTTGAAAGAAATAGTGAGCAGCTAGGTGGTACCATGGATTGAGTGTTTTACCTGGAGTAACAAAGACTCATCTTCATGGGCTCAATCTGAACTCAGGCACTGCCTAGCTGTGTGACCCTGGACAAGTCACCTCACTCCTTTTGCCTCAGTTTCCTCATCTACAAAATGAACTGTAGAAGGAAATGTCAAACCACTCCCATGGGGTTTGTCAAGAAAACCTCAAATGGGGTTCAAATGGACCATGAAGAGTCAAACACAATTGAAATGACTGACAAGAGATTCTCAGACATTTAAATATAGGGGGCAGTCTAGAGAGAGAGCAGGCCTTCTTAAGGCCCTGATTGAGAATCGTTTTAGGATGGGATGGCAAAAAGACTGCCCCACCCTGCCCCAAGACCTTCAAAAAAAATCAGATTTTGGCCTTCCCATTTGTATTCTAGCAGGGTCCTGAAACAGCAGTGTCTGGATGAGAGTCAAGTTAAAACTAGGCTCCCTGAGGAAAGGGGGCTTAAGGTCTCTACAAGAAGGTAAGTAGAGAACTATGTCATACTTAAGGGGACTCTGAGAATCCCCCAAAGGGACAAATGGTCCTCTGGCAACCATGAGCCAAATAACTTCATATGTTCTCTAATCAATCAAAAGCCAAGTGGGAACAAGCTAAATTATCAATCTGGAAGGAATGGAAGCCATTGAGTACTTGGACTCAGTGTGTATTTGTGTAAAACATGGCCCTGGTTTTTGTTTGTTTGTTTGTTTTTCATTTGTTTGCTTGTTTGAGGAGATATAGTGAGAGGGAATTCAGTTCCTTCCTTTTGGATAGCTTCTTGGCTTTCCCCAGAGACCTTCCCCCTCTGTCTTCCCATTTCATTTCATATCTCCTTCAAATCAAATACTGTCAAGTGGACAGTCTCATGTATGTGGTTGTGGTTCTTCCTCTTGTCTAAGTCTTCTGACACTCAACAATAGTAGACGAAGCTTCTCTCCTTCACTTGACATAATAATTCTGTTAGCGAATGGAATCAAGTATCTGGTTCTTCTCTTGTGACCAACCCATCCCCCCATCATACATTTCTCTCCATTGCCCTCTGGGAAAAAAATTATTTTTGATTCCTCAGACCATGTAGAGTTCCTTGACTCATGGTGATACAATAACGTACACTTATCCTGAAATGTGTCCTACCATTGAAGTTATCTGTCTTTATTGCTTTTCTCTCTTATTGTTGTTCAATTATTTTCAGTCATATCTAACTGTTTGTGACCCCATTTGGAATTTTCTTGGAAAAAATTCTAGAGTGGTTTGCTAGTTCTTTCTCCAGTTCATTTTATAGATGAGGAAACTGAGGCAAATGGAGTGAAGTGATTTGCCCAGGGTCACAAATCTTTTTTTCTTTTTTTTCTTTTTAGTTTTTCAAGGCAATGGGATTAAGTGGCTTGCCCAAGGCCACACAGCTAGGTAATTATTAAGTGTCTGAGGCTGGATTTGAACTCAGGTACTCCTGACTCCAAGGCCAGTGCTCTATCCACTGTGCCACCTAACCGCCCCAAGGGTCACAAATCTTGATGAGGGAAATCAGTCAGACAATAAACATTTAAGTATCTACTTATTGCCAACACTGAGCTAAATAATTTCTAATTATTATCTCTTTTATCCTTACAACAATCCTGGCAGATAGGTGTTATTTTTGAACCCATTATCTTATTGAGAAAACTGAAGTTGAGAGATTGAATGACTTGCCCAAAGTCACTCAGCAAATAAGTATCTGTGGCTGAATTTGAGCTCAGGTCTTCCTGACTCCAGACCTAATGCTCTATTCACTGAACCACATCAATCAAACTCTACATCTACCACAGTAGCCTCATTTGAAGATGTGAATTTTTGGGATGATTCTACATCTTTCACTAATTTTCTTTGGAGAGTTAAGGACTGTCCCTTGCTAGAAATAGAATCCTTAGTTAGTGAGAGTGAGGTGATCCTTAGATGCTCTGCAAAGAGTTTTCCTTTCTCCAAGTGGCAGAAAAGGTATGTGTATCTTTAAGACAGAATTTCCATGGACTGGGGAACCCAAGCTGGCTTTCCCATTAACCTGAATAAATACTCTAGCACATACTGATGGATGTTTGAGTGTTTTCATAGGACAGGCCAGACTGGGACTCCCCAGAAGGTTAGACAAAAAAGGAACTAAACTTTTTCATACTTCAAAGGAGATGGTGGTGAATTCACCCCACATTCTTCTGGAGATTTTTGTCAGCTGGCTGTTCAACAAATAGCTTCATTTCCTAAAAAATTTAGGGAATGTTTACTTTGTCTCATTCCTTTGTTTTCTAGGGGCAGTATTAGATGAGACATTATAAAGAGTCTTTTGACAACTAGTCTTTTATGATTCCTTCATTGGTGGATTGTAATAATCAAAACAGTTAAATTGTAATCACACTTTAAGATTTGCAAGATGCTTAACTCATCTCAGTTGATCCTCTCAATAACCCTGTGAGATCTGTGGTAGCATGATCCCTATTTTACAGATGAGGAAGCAGGCTAGAAGGTAGCAAGTGACTTGCCCCAAGCCACATAACAAGTAAGATTCTAAGTCAGAATTGGAACTCAGGTCTATCCTGACTACAAGTATAGCCCTCTAACACTATGCCATCTAATAACCATTCATTTATCTACTTTCTTCCATGCTAAGTGATGGGGCTTAAGTATTAAAAGACCAAGTTAAATTAGAGCTTTAGAACTGGAAAGAATGAAGGGCAACTTGGTGGAACAGTGGGTAGAGCACCGGCCCTGGAGTCAGGAGGACTTGAGTTCAAATTCGGCCCCAGACACATAATAATTACCTAGCTGTGTGACCTTGGGCAAGTCTGTCAATCCCCATTGCCTTGCAAAAAAACAAAAAGAATTAGAAAGAATCTTAGAGACCATCTGGTTTAACCTCTTCATTTCTGAAGGAAGAAATGGACTAAAAAATAGATACTTGGGTTGATATTTAATAACCTTTTTCTATGTGTGAGGGGGAAGGAGAAGAGAAGAAAGAGAATTGAAAGACACTGAGATACAGAGATGGAGAGGGAGGGAGAGAGAAGAAATGAGAGAATGAGGAAGAGATAGAGAGGGGGAGAGGAAAAGAGTGGGGAAAGAGAGGCGGAAAGAAAGAAGAGTAATAAAGGGGAAAAGGATGAGATTTGGAAGAAGAGAGGGAAAGAGAAAGATGAGAGAGAAGCAGGAGTGATAGGAAAGACAGAGAGGTAGGGAGGGGGAGGAAAAGAGAAGAGAGAAAGAGACAGAAAGTGAGAGCTTGATAGGCAGAAAGTTTGGCTCAATTCTATAGGATCCCACACTTTCTTCTTTACTTCTAAACTCTCAGAGATAGCCTCTATCTTTTATACAAGTTTTTCTGTAGTGGCCAAGTTTCATATGCTATAGCTTTGATTGATTTCATCCTGATTTTGATTAATCCAGTCATCAAATTTTCTAATCTAGCAAAGGAAATTACTTTTAAGAGGGGTAGAATAATTAACAGAACCAGATTAAGGAGTCTGTATATTATCCAAATTGTGTATTGGGGAGTCACTGAAGATTCTTGAGCAGAAGAGTGACTGATCAGGTCTGTGTTTATAGGGGATTGATTTGGCAGATATGTAGATGGCAGATTAAAAGGAAGAAATTGGAATTGAGGAGGGCAGTTGAAAGGCTATTACAAAAGTCCAGGTGAGCTATGATTTAGATTTGAATTAGGATGGTGGGTGTATAAGTAGAAAGAGGAAATGTCAAATGATTGAAAAGGTGTGGTGGTGTCCAACAAAGGGAAGGGGAAGAGTCCAACAAAACTCCTAGTCTCAGTCACAAGAAAGATGACTGTACCTTTAAGAGAAATAGGCAAGTTTGGTGGAGAAGTGGGTTTAGGGAGGTATAAATAAGTTCCACTTTGGGCATATTGAATAGAGATGCTCATGGAACTTCCAAGTGGAAAAATAGTCATGTGGAACTGGAGCTCAGAAGAGAATAAGTCTAGATAAGCCTGGGAATCATTATCCTAGAGATAATAATTGAACCCATAGCTACTCAAGAGTATAGAGGGAAAAGAGAAGAGAGACATGAATAATGTCCTCAATTAGGAAGTGGAATAGAGATAATGACTACAAAACTGGGCTGGGAGAACTAGAATCTTTGCAGTGTTCCTTTGTTAAAGGTCAGATTTTCAAATTGTATAAAGAACTGATTAGATTTTTTTTTGCAAGGCAATGGGGTTAAGTGGCTTGCCCAAGGCCACACAGCTAGGTAATTATTAGGTGTCTGAGGCCAGATTTGAACTCAGGTACTCCTGACTCTAGGGCGGGTGCTTTATCCACTGTGCCACCTAGCCGCCCCAAGAACTGATTCAAATTTATAAAATTAGAGCCCATTCCTCAAATGATTAATACTTAGAGAATTTTTGAAGAAGAAATGTAAATTAAGACAATTATAGGAAAACTATTATAGATCTTTATTAGAGAAATACAAAATAATATAACCCTGAGGTTTTACCTCATATCCATTAGATTGGTAAAGATAATAAAAAAGGGAAATGATAAGTATTAGAAAAGCTATAGGGAAAGGGCAGATTAATATCTGCTGTGGTGGTACTAGGGAAATGGCACCACCATTCTGGAATGCAATTTGCAACTGAGGTCCCTTGGGTACCAAGCTATGCTTAACTTTTGGCCCATTGATAGAAATGTTGGGTCAATAGTTCAAAGAATTCAAAGAAAAAGTAAAAGAATACATTGCACAACATATACAGCTTTTTATACTGATAAAGAACTGAAAACTAAAGGGATGCCCATCAATTGAGGAATGGCTGGGTAAAGTGTGGCAAATGAATGCAATGGAAGACTCTTATGCTGTAAGAAATAAAGGGACAAACAAGCTCATTTTATATAAGTTTATGTAAATGTGAATGACATGTCATGGTGACATTGCAAGACACTATAAAATTTTTTGATGTAGTTAACATGAATTATTTTATGAAGATAAAGCATTTTTAGGCATTTACTGGGTAGGAAGTGCTGTGATAAGTAAACAGTATATTCTTAGAAAAGTTCTGGCTATTCCTAATATTCTCAAATCTGACCTCATATAAAGGTGTTTGGGAGTAAGGGGGGAAAATGACAATTTCAGAGAAGCCTAGGAAGATTCACATGAACTGATGCAGAGAGAAAGGAGTAGAGCCAGGAGAATCATTTATACAATAACAATACTATTGCAAGATTTGATATACTGTAACTTTGAAAGACTTATGAATTCCGATCAGTGCAATAACTAATAATGACCACAGATGATTCTAGTCCTTACTACATCTTAGGTGCTTAATACATGTTTTTTGGCTGACTGATAAAGGACTGATGTTGGAGTATGCTATGGATTAAAGGTACAGATGTGACATATTTCAATGCAGAAATTTGTTTTTCTTGATTTTTTAAACGTGTTTAAATGGTTTTTCTCCCTCTTGGTGGGGAAAAAAGTAAGGGGGGGAAGAAAAAAATCAATGTTTTTAAATTTTAAAAAAGTTGAATTAAAGTTACATTTTTAAAAGACAAGAAATAATTCTTTAAATGAATCTAGAAGGTTTAGTCGGATGTAAGATAGGAAGAGAACTAGGAAAGCAGCATCCAGGAGGAAGGGGATAGTCACCTGTGTCAGAAATTACAGAGATTTAGTAATTCAGATATCACTAATAATCTTGCAGATAATAGTTTCAGTTAAGATTGCAAAGTGTTGAGGTATGAGAAATGAATAAAAGACATCAAAAGCCTAGGCTGAGGAGAACTGATCTTGGTCAAAATTCCATCCTTGTCAAAAAACTAGAACAAAGAAGGAGACAATGAGGGAAGATAGTGAGGTACAGAATAGGAAATAAAGTAGAAACTCAGAATAGATGGTCTCTATTTTCCTGTTAAAGAGAGGAAGTCTTTCATTGAGATGGAGGGGAAAGAGGGGGCTTCACAGAGTCTGAGGAGAGACGATTAGGTTTTCAATAATCTTGGTAAGAAATGTTCTAGAAGGTCAATTGGGGAAGAACAAAAGGAATACTCTGTAGAAGGTGAGGGTCCAGTTAAGATATGTTAATCGGGCATCATAGTTATGTAATTTCTCTCTAAATCTGTTCAATGGTCCTCCTAAGGAGGAGAGAAAGCAGATGGTGTGTAATTCAGAACTGAGATTTAGCAATATGAGCAGGGATAGAAGGATAAAGGATAACATAATTGAACTGATTGATTCTCAGACAGGGGAACAAAGTGTATCCAGAGAAGGGAGGAGTGGAATGCAAGTGAAGCTCAAGAAAAAAGTTTAGGATGAAAGAGTTAGAGGGAGAAAGATGAAAGGTTAAGGTTGTAATCAGAGAAAAACTTTAATCTTCTGGATTGTACAGGTTATGGTGAGAGTAATCTATTAATATTTATTAAGTTTCTACTATGTATGAGATACTGTGCTAGGCAACTATGGTTACAAAAGGTAGCAACCTTCCTGTTCTCAAGGAGCTCACAATCTAATGGACATCCTTATGTATGAATGTGATGAAATGATGGTATAAGTCATGGAAGTGGAATGAGATGAGAGTGTTTGAAGGGACAACAAAGTACATATTAAAGACTCCAAGGACAGGGACTGGGGAGAAGGGGAAACCTGTTAGAGAGGTACTAGACTCCTTAAGAAATGAAAAGAAATATTTGGTAGATGGTTACCACCAACATCCCAAAAGGTGATATAAACCACTCATAGAGATAGCAGAAAATTGGTCGGAAAGTGGTGGTAATAAGGAGCAAGGGGTATGTTTGCTCTGCATCCAGTTTCCTGATAGGCATGTCTTCTAGGGGTAGCCAGGTTTCCACATGTAAAAAAAAAAAGGTAAGAACAAGAAAAGAAGAGGTTTAAGATGAAGAAACAATAGAATAGAATGTCCAGAGACCATAAGGAATGAAAGAGAAGAGTAAGATAAGAATTTTATTGGGATAGTTTGGAGATAAATTGGAAAGACTAGAAGGTAAGAAGGCAGTTTGCTAGGTAGATGGTGGAAAAAATAGTGCCCCCACCTCTGCAATAATAGAAACTAGGTTAACTAGTTCTTATACAAGCCACAAAAAAGTCATCAATTCTCTCAAGTACTGGCCTTTGCTTCTTGTATCATATCAATATTTAATGTCAACTATTTGATAAGGACATAAAATATCTATTGGCTGTCAGGACTTCTGGTACCTTTTGTTCTCCCTGTTGTGGTGATTGATTTATGTGTGTTAAGCTTCCTTAAAAAATAGCGATAGTAGGGGCAGCTAGGTGGTGCAGTGGATAAAGCACTAGCCCTGGAGTCAGGAGTACCTGGGTTCAAATCCAGCCTCAGACACTTCATAATTACCTAGCCGTGTGGCCTTGGGCAAGCCACTTGACCCCATTTGTCTTGCAAAAAAAAAAATAAGGATAGCCTGCTTTAATTAATGTTTGCTCTTTGATCCATTTACTATTTTTCACTGTCAATACTTGTTTAAATAAGCCATGTCCGGGTAGCTAGGTGGCACAGTGGATAGAGCACCGGCCCTGGAATCAGGAGGACTTGAGTTCAAATCCCATCTCAGACACTTAATAATTGTCTAGCTGTGTGGCCTTGGGCAAGCCACTTAACTCCATTGCCTTGCAAAAACCTAACAATAAATGAATAAGTCATGTTAGGATTGCCTCAACCATGCAGAAATGCCTTTTTAATTTTTTCCCATGATATACTGATTTTGATCTTTACTCCAGCAAATCTGTGGTATATAGAGAGTTAATTCATAAATCTCTCTTCCATTGGTAACCAGCTTTTCCTGTCTGCTATTAATTGGGTTCATATCCAGTATTTTCAAATTCTATTAGGAAGAAAATATTACTACTGTAGGAAGATGAGGGTTCCATCCAGTCTACAAGCCTTTTCTTAATCCTCAGTCATATTTTTTGCCATCCCTTCTTCATCTTTATAATGAAACCATCAAGTATTGAATGTATACTGATTCATTTCAGCAAATGTTTTATAACATTTTTCTACCTCTCTGATCTCTACAACGTAGGTCAATGTATGGGCTGCATTCAGCTTCATGAAAATGTTGGCTTTTTTTTTTAATTGCTTGTCCAGAGTCCTGCAGTTTAAAATAGCCAAGTGTCCAATGAAGTTGTCTTTGTCCTAGTCCTCATCCTTCTTGATGTCTCTTCAGTCTTTGGTCTTTGACCCTTTCAATCGTCCTGTTTTCCTGGATATTCTCTCCTTTCCTTTAGTGACTATGCTCTCTTCTGATTCTACTGTTTGACCCCCTCTCTCTTCATTTCTACCTTTTGGCTTTCCTAGCATCATCCTTTAGGACTCAGCTCATTGGGGCAGCTGAATGGCCCAGTGGATAGAACCATGACCCTGGAGGCAGGAGGACCTGAGTTCAAAATCAGCCTCAGACACTTAATACTTAATTAACTTCCTCATTGCCTTCCACAAACCAAAACAAACTAACAAAAAGACTCAGCTCAAATCTCAAGATGGGAGGCTTTTCCTACTCCCTCCCCTGCACCCCATTGTACCTGCCTTCCCAAGCTCTCATTTACATGGTACCTATCTTGCTTGGACACAGTCATATACACAGTATCTCTCTCATTAAACAATACATTTCCTTGAAGGCAGGGACAATGATTATTGCCTTTCTCTGTTTCCAGTTCATGGTACATAATAGGTGCTTAACAGGATGCATGTTCAACCCAACTCTGTTTCTCCAAGAAAACCTTTTCATTTGACTTCAACTTTTATCTTCACTCTCATTATATATCAGGAATTTGAAGAATGTTATGATTCAGTTCCTCCCATCACAATTCGGATAAGGGAGCCAAAAAGAACTGGGATTCTGAACCTTCTCTTCTTTTCTAATACTTGGCTACCATCTCTGCGGAAGGGGAAGGAGCAGCACAGAGCTGAGGCCATTCTGGATTCTTCTCTTGGCCTTTCTTGTCTTTCTTTCTCCCTCCCCCACCACTCTCTCCTTCTTCCCCTCTCTTCTCCCTTCTCCCCTTTCCTGTTCCCCTCCCTCTCCCCTCCCCTCCCGCTCCTTCTTTGTTCCTTTCTTTTCCCTCCTCCTAAGCCTTTCCTGCCTCTCTCCTCCTTCCCTCCTTCTCCTGTACCCCTCCCCTCCTACCCACCCCCTGTTCCCCTCATTCTCCCCCTCTCCCTCCACCTCTTCTCCTTGTACCCTTCTCTTCTCCCTCTCTCCTTCTCCTCTTGTCATCTCCTCTCCTTCTCCCCCTCTCCCACTACTTTCTTCTCCCCTCCCCCTCTCCTCCCTCTTTTGTCTTTTTTCCCTTCCTCTTCCCCTCCTTCTCCCCCTCTCCCTCTACTTCCTCTTCTTGTATCCCCTCTTCTCCCCTTCCCCTCTCCTCTCCCTCTTCTTCCCCTCTCCTTTTCTCACTTTGCTGTGACCAAAGAGTTCATGACCAATAAGCCCATCCTGAACTAGTCTGACCCATAGAAATTAAGACAGTCTAATGCAGGACCATTGTGAAGGCTCCACCTTGCCCAGTAGAACCTTCTAGAGTTTACATGTGGCTGGCATAACTTCAAGAAGCCAGGGCCCTTCTAGGCCCTGAAGTGATGTGAGACTTGGCTTTCTGAATATTGCCCATAAATAAACATACAAGAGCACAAACAGAGAGCTCAGAAAGGACTCAGTGCAAATGGGAATAAGTAGACTGCTAATATTTGGATTACCACTGAAATACGGTCTCTGATCGAAATGGGAATACTTTGGACTTGACTATTTTGTTTGAGGATTTTAATCTTTGTATTGTTTAAACAACTTTTTATTGGTGACTTGTTAATAAAAATATATTAGTTTTTTTTAAAGAAATGTGGTATATAGTGGTGTGATATTAGTACAATTAATATCATAAGTGAGAATTGGCGGGCTAGCCTTAGACTTAATCATCGCATCTATATCACGAAGGCCTGATGAAATTGATGGTCCCTTTCTTAGAATAATGTTTTTAAATGTGGAAGGTAAAATAAATAGGATTATAAAGGGAATTAATTATCTTGATAGTTTGTGTTCCAATAAAACTTTACTTTAAAATGTTACAATTATTCTTGCTCAAGAATTGTACCAAAACAGACCTGCCAAGCAATGGTTATCCGGAGAGACACACACACACACACACACACGCGTGCACACACAGATACAGACACAGACACAGAAACAGAGATAAAGAGGTAAAGAAAGACAGAGACCAAGAGAGACAGACAGAGAAACAGAGAGAGATAGATAGAGGGAAACAAAAAGAGATACAGAGGAGACAGAGAGAGTCAGTATGAGATGAGGAGGGAAGGAGGGAGGGAGGGAGAGGGAGGGAGGGAGGGAGGGAGAGAGAGAGAGAGAGAGAGAGAGAGAGAGAGAGAGAGAGAGAGAGAGAGAGAGAACGAACAACCTTCAAGTTCTTTGTGTAGCTGACTAAAGCATCCCCCATCTCCCTCAAGTGCCCTAAGCAAACAAAATACTTACAGACCAATAAGTGCTGTTTTGGATGAATGGTTTTTACCTTTGTGTGTTTATAGAGAATAGGTAAGCAGAAACTATGAATTATCAGATATACTTTGTAGAGATGTTCTCTTGGAAGGAGAAGAGAGGGAAGCTTGTCTTTTATTCATCAGCTGCATGTTTTATATCTATCCCTAGTTCTATATATCTATATATCTATATATCTGTCCTTCTGTCTATCATCCATCTACCCATCCATATTTGTATCTATCATCTATCTATCTACCTACCTATCTCTAGTCTGTCTGTCAATCCTATCTATCCATCCATTTATCCATCTATCTGTCTGTGTCTGTCCATTTTTCTGTCCAACCATCCACCCATCTATCCATCATCTATCTACCTATCTCTACTCTGTCAATCCTATCCATCTATCCATCTACCTACTTATCTATTATCTATCTATCTATCTATCTATCTATCTATCTATCTATCTATCTATCTATCTATCTATCTATTGTGGGTACAATATAGCAGCAGCAGTAACTCTAATAATCCCTAGGAGTTCCTCTTTTTTCTATGTGGTGGTTGTGCTTCCAAACTCTATTCTCTCCTAAGCCCTCCTATTACTCACATCTCACCTCTTGTGAGATTTTGGTTTTCCTGTTCTAGTTGAAAGCAAGGACCTGCTTTTTCAGGTACTGACCTAGTCCTTAGTAGCCTTCCTATCTGCCTGCATTCTCTCCTCTTCAGCTCTCTGTTCTGCTGCTAGCCCAAACAAAGCAATCAAGAAACAAGGAAGGGAAGTAGGCACCATAGGCTGTCCATTCCTTTAAGTTATATTTTACAGCTGTGAGGCTAAAATAGAAGAGGGGAAGAGAAGAGGTGAATGCAGAAAGAAGCCAAAAGTCAAATCAGTGTATAAGGGTAGGATTCTTAACCTGCAAGTTCTCAAGCTTGTCTTTCTAAAAATATTTTATAATTGGTTTCTTTTGTAACCATGAAAAGGAGTCCACAGGTTTCATCAGCCAAAGGGGTCTGTGCCCCAAAGGTTAAGATTGTCTGTTTTTTAAGGAGAGACTGTGTAGGGTATTTGAGAGATCACAGGATGACTTGAAGTCTTAGTTCCTGTGTCACTTTGGGCAAGTAATTTCCTTTGGGACTCGGTTTACTCCAGAATAAAAATGAGGGAATAACATTAACTGACCTCTTTCTGTGCTCCATTCTGTGAATAAATCATTTAACTAGTTACTTGTACTTTGAGGTATGCTGGTACCCATTCAAATTATTGAATTTTCCATGTGAGTATTTAGATCTCAGAAATCTGCAAAAGTTACTATATGATTCATTTTGTTGATTGTCTAGACTTCAGAAATTGATGGAGAAAATATTAATAATATTGGTTAAAGTTAAAAGTGTGCTGTGAGTTTATTTTGGGGGGGGAGACAACCAGTTATTAAACATTTGCCAATTTCCCCTAGTTATATTTCATCTAGACAGAAATAGTTAAAAAGGAATACAGACAGTGAGTCTGAATCTCAGAAAATACTGTATCCAAGAATCTTTTCATTAAAAAATTTCTGTAAAATTGAAAAAAATTAATATCAGGATAGCTCAGTGGTGCAGTAGATAGACCACCAGCCTTAGAGTCAGGAGGACCTGAGTTCAAATTTGATCTCAGAAACTTACTTATCAGTATGACACTGGACCAGTCACTTGACCCTAATTCCCAAAATAAAAAAGATAAGGTCAGAACTAGAAGTCACTTACTAAAGGGTACACACAGATGATTCGTGGCAGAGATGAGGTTAAGACAGAGATCCCTCACTCCTTCCCAGTTTACTGTTCTTTGTATTACACTGATATAAAAAAATGACTTTAGGGGAAAAACATACACATAGTATAGATGATCACTGGGAAACGTAACAGAAACAGGAATGGTCTGGATCCCAGTATACCTGGTACCAGCTGGGCACCAGTGAACCCTACCTACATATAACTAATTGATTAAATTATTAATCCATAGGTTATAGTCCAACAAGAAATCTCAGTGTTCTCTTTTTGGCCCCAGGAGAAGCTAAGTAGTTTGGGGGTCTCCTTTAGGTAGTCAATGCTGGGCCTACTTGTCCTTCATAGATGGTATTCCACCCCTATCTCCATGCTTTTTCTCCACTGCCCTCATTCTAAGAATGTTTTTCTTCTTCACTTCCATCTCTTGTAATCTCCAGCTCCCCTCAAGGTTCAGCTCAAGAGCCATATCCTTTGAGAGGACTTTCTTGATTACTTAGTTTCTGGTGACTCTCCTTCCATCCCCATCACTGTCTGTTTATTTTGTATATATTGTTTATATATTCATTGATGAGCATCTCTTACATATTTTCCTGGTATGTATACTCCTTGATGGCAGGGAATGAAAGCCAAATACTTTTTATTTGTGACACAAAACACCTTTTATCTTTGTATTTTTGGTCTGCCTTGTACCTGGTAAAAATTAGGTATTTAATAAAGGCTTGTTGATGGACCATCAGAAAATGGCCATGAGTAAAGCCCTTTGTACTCTAGAAAAGGTGGTTACTATTATTTCTGTCCTTTCCCCCTCCTCCTTACCTATTATTTCACTTTTTGAAATCCTGCCCCTCATATACCATCAACTGGAACTGTGATTCATGATAATACCATGACTTGGGTCATGCCACCTTAGATATTAGCCTTCAAAAGAGCATTTTCAGAAAAAATTAGCAATTTATAGTTGTATGAGCCTATAGGAGAGGGTTGATCCACCTCTTAATGTCCATTAAAGGTGGTATTGGAGAGTCTGTACTCTCCAAAGAGCAGTAGATTTGGGGTTAGAACAATTGGGTTTTTATTCTGGCTTTGCTATTCAATATCTATGAAACTTTAGGTGTCCCTTCTTCTTTCTGGGGCTCTGTTTTTCTCCCCGTAAAATATGGGAGTTCTACTTCAAAAGTCTAGGATGGCATCCGTGCACATCAGTGACTTCCTGTTGTTTTTTCTCTTTTCACAGTTAAACTACAATTACAGGCTGAAGAAAGAGGAGTGGTGTCCATTAAGGGAGTATGTGCCAACCGCTATCTTGCCATGAAGGAAGATGGCAGATTACTGGCTCTGGTAGGTGTTTTTAATGAAATGTCTTACATTTTATATTCAGAATTAGTAGTAGTTGATATAACATAAAAATATTTTACTATTTTGAAATTTTTCTTTTATGAACAATTTTATTAGAATTAATTTATATAAATTTTTTTTTGGAACTTGTGTGGAATTTCTCTCCAGTAATGCAGATTTGCAACTGGCTGGTATATGATCTGCCTGAGGCAATAGGAGTCTAAATGACTTGTCCAAGGTCACTCAGCATGTATCAAAGACAGAATATGATCTAGGTCTATGTCTATTATACCACATTGCTTTTCAAAGAGGGCAAATCTAAGTGTGCGCATTCTAGTTACCATGTAGGTTTTGTCTTTGGAACTTAGCAAGCTAAATACTTCAAGTCAAAATAAGTGAATAAATAATTTTTATTTTTTATGACTTGGAAATCCAAATAGCAAAAAAGACAATTACTCTTTGTTATGTTCTTAAGTACAACTAATTTGAATATATAAAAGGAACAAAATATATTTCTGGGAACCTAGAGGCAGCAAGGTATTTTGGAAAGCACATTAAGACCAAGCACCTGGAATTAGCTGCTGGCTCTGCCAATTATTACTTCTTCAGACTTGGATAGCTCATTTCCCATGTATGAACCTTATTTTCCTCATATATATATATATATATATATATATATATATATATATATATATATATATATATATATATATATAAAGGAATTGGATTGATTATTTCCAAGTTCCCTTCCAGTCTATAACTATTGGCAGCAAAGAAGGAAAGAGGAGCTGATTTGTATCCTGTCCTTTCTTATGTTGTGGTAAGAAAATCTGTCTTCATAGACAAGGAAATATATTTAGAATATTTTAGAAAGATTATTCCATACATTGTTGCAAGCCATGACAGAGAGAAGCAACAGATGGTATAGGGAGTCTGTAGGGCAAGGGGGCTTCTGAATAAGATCCGTTTTCCACAGGTTGAATTGATGCTGAGTAGTTTTTTTTTTTCAGTCCTTTCTGACTCTTTCTGACCCATTTGGGACTTTCTTTGCAAAGATAATGGAGTAGTTTACCTTTTCTTTCTCCAATGTTTTATAGATGAAAAACTGAGGCTAACACGATTAAGTGACTTTTTCAGGGTCACACATTGAATTAGTGTCTGAAGCTAGATTTAAACTCAGGAAAATGAGTCTTCCTGACTCTTGGTCCAGTGATTTATCCACTGTGCCACCTACTAGTTGTCCTTTTCCCATAGATACTTGGAGTATAGAGAAAACGGGTTGCTATCTGAATATACAGTCTCAGAATTAGGGTTACTTTGGGACCAGTATGTTGAGTTTAAGGGAAGGGGAGGTCTGTCTTTTGATTATCATTGAATTTTAAAGTTCAAGATCACATATCTAGAGGTTGGAAGGGACCCTGGAGATCAATAAGTCCACACTCCCTTCCCTCCTACAATTTTTCAGAGATGGCAACTGAGGCACAGAGAGGTTAAGTGACTTGTTCCAGGGTCATTAACGCATAAGTTTCAGAATTGGAATTTGAACCCAGGTCTCTCAATTTCTTGTTCAGTGCCCTATCCACTACTCTATACTGGCACTTCATAAGAAACTGGGGGTGGGGGGGTGTTTAAAGGAAGGCAAAGGGTGGAGTTAGATGTCACTACCCATTTAACACCAAAGTGGAGGCTTATTCTAAAATGGTATTACTCACTGTCAAGAAGGGAAAATTCTGTGTCCGTGTTTCTGTGTCACCACAATGACAAGTCTTTTCCCATTCACTGGAAGCTCTGCCTGGCTGCTATCTGTCTGGAGGAGGGGGAGCCCATTTGCTCTTGTGTTCCCAGTGGTGGGGAGGTGGCAACCGGCGCTTATTCCCAAAGCCAGAAGTGAGGCCATCGTGCATAGCTTCATAGACCATGGTGAAGCAAACTGGAATAAACTATATCCTCACAATGAAATGTTTGTGGGCACAAATCCACAGGAGAAGTAAAAACTGAAACCACAATGATAGTCTGGGTCCCGAGAGGCTAGGGAGGGTTGGGCAGAATGTTTATGCATCATGAGAGAGACTTGTCCAGACAAAGGACCAGGGAAACTCTTATTTTTAGCTCCATCTTTTCTATTCTTTTCATTCAGGGTCTCCAGATTAGGGTTTTAAATGGTTCTCTGGCAGTCCAGAGTTTCTGTTTTGGAAATTTGGTGAAATGGATGGTCCCCTTCTCAGAATCATACTTTTAAATGCATAAAATAAAACAAAAAGGATTATAAAAGAAACCAAAAGATGGTAAAGAAAAAAGATTTAATTTTTCCTAAGTTATAGAACCTGTCAAATCTATCCACAGATCTCTTGGGAGTCCATGGACCTTAGGTTAAAATCCTCATCAGTATCCTTAAGGTGAAGGATACACTTGTCATCGACGACTATAGTTTTCCTTGCCTAGCAGCGTTTGCAAAGGGCTATCCTTTTTAATCTATATGTGAGCATCCCACTACAACTAGCGAACCAAATTCAAACCTACAAAAATTGATTAAATGCTTTTGTACAAAGCATTTTCAGAAGAATTTCAAGGACCTTTCTTTGGTCAGTGGTTTGGGAATGTTGCTGTCCTGGAACAGATCACAGTCCTTTTAAAGTGTTATGAATTTCTGTGAATGGAAAAATCTCAACCTACCTGAAGTAGCCAACTTGGGTACTAGCTTTTTTTAGTTCACACTCAAGACTCATCTGTCAAGAGATGCATCTCTGCAAAAGTTACTTCTCAATGATTCTCCTCTCCACTCCTAGAGAGGTGCTGGGGGTCCAAATTAACACAGCTCTTTGTAACTCTTCCCAACCTCTCTCCATCTTCATCCCTCCCTCCCTCCTTTCCTCCCTCTTTCTTTCTCTCTCAACTCTCTTCTCTCCTTTCTCTTTATAACTCCATCTCTCTCTCACTCTCTCTCTCTCTCTCTCTCTCTCTCTCTCTCTCTCCCTCCCTCCCTCCCTCCCTCCCTCCCTCTCTCTCTATTTCTTTCCATCTCTTCTCCTCCTCCCTCTTTTTCCTTTGCTTTCTCTCCTTCCCTCTGATTATAGAGTTGGTGGGAGGGGTCCTCAGAAGTCATATCATTTAGTTCCCTCATTTTATTTTGTTTTTTTGTTTGTCTACACTTTTTTATCTTATGTTATTACCTTTATTTTTATATCAGCATCATTCAGTTTTATTTTATATTCAGGTCTATACCCTCATTTCATCAAGAATAGGTAATGGAAGGTTAATTTCATTTGTTTTGGGACAGTGAGAAGGAAAAGATGTGGATCAGACAAGAATACAATCAGGCTCAGAAATGGTTGGGTGTGCAGCCTCAAGGGGTAGTGATGTGTGTTCTGGTCAGGTGGCTAGAACCATATTTTTCAATGTCAACATGACAGCTCTCCAATGGTCTGTATTTGACTTTATGTTGTCTAATGTTTTTAATGGATTAATTGGTTAAAGGTATAGGTACAATACTCATCAAACTTGCAAATGATATAAAATTGGGAAAGATAAATCATACTATATGACAGTCAGGATCCAAAAGCATCTTGATGGGTTAGAGCACTGGGATAAATCTAATAGTGTAAAATTCATTAGAGAGAAAAATAAATGTGTATACTTTTGTCCAAAAAATCAACTTCAAGAGTATTAGCTACATGGTTAGACAAGAGTAGTTATGAAATAGATACAGGATTTCAGTGGACTCTAAGATGAGACAGAAGTATGATGGGGTAGTCAAAAAAGTTAATGAGATCTTGGGTTGTCTTAGGATCAGCAGAGATTCCAGGAGTGGAGGCTGGGGTTGCACTCTGTCATTGTTCAGCCTCACCTAAGGTATTGTGGTCAGTGGTTTGAGAAGTGGTTGAGAGGGAGACAACTAGGATGGTGAAGAACTTGAGTCCATGAGTCCATGTCATATGAGAATCTTTTGAAAGACCTGGGCATGTTCAGCCTGAGAAAGAGAAGCCTTAGAATTGTTTTTAAATATCTAAAAAGCTGTCATTTGAAGAAGGGACTCTATTCAATTTAGCCCCAGAGAGTAGGAGCAGCAGGATGAGGTTACCAAAAGATTCCTTTAGGCTTCTTGTCAGGTAAAACATCTTAATATTTAATTTCCCCAAAATGAAATGAGCTACCTCAGGAGGTGGAGATCTTCAAGCAAGGCCAACTCAGGAAGTTAGAGATTCCTTCTAGAGCATGGTAGACCAGAAGACCATTGAAAACCTCAAGTTTTGTGATTCTATCATTCTACAATTGTGGTTAGTAAAATATGCCTCCTCTTTCCCTCCACATTATGTTTGAGGTCTTTACCCTTTTATCAAAGCTTAATTTCTTTACTCTGTATCCTGGACTAGCAATCATTTCTGTTTTGTTTAAAAATAAAACCAAAAACCAATTCTAAAAGCATTAGTGCTAAACAGTTACAGAAACTAAGGGTTAGGAACAAAATCAGAGGCTTTCTAGTTCAATCTGGACTTGAATAGAAATTTCCTCTATAACACAGAATAGTTGCTTGGCAGAGAGGGACAGGGCACTGAACGTTTAGTCATTAAGACCTGGTTTCAGATCCTGCCTCAGACACTTATTATCTAGGGGACTCTGGGCAAATCAATTAATATTTGTGCTTTAGTTTCCTAATTTGAAAAACAGGTTAGATTTAAAGACCTCTAAACTGTTTTTATGTTAATTTATAATTCTAGCATCCCAGAAGAGTCAAAAAGAAAAATGAAAAAGTCTTCTGTATTCCAACAACTATATTCTATATAATAGTATATAGTATATAAGTAATTAGCTGCAAGATAATTTGAGGAAAAACAGAGCAAATAGAAAGGCAATAAGGTGGCACCACGGTAGATAGAGTGCTGGGCTTGAATCAGGAAGACTCTTCTTCCTGAGTTCAAATGTAGCCTCAGACACTTACTAGATGTTTCACCCTAGGTAAGTCACTTAACCCTCTTTGTCTCAGTTTCCTCATCTGTAAAATGTAAAAGGAGAAGGAAATTGCAAACTCATCCAGTATCTCTGCAAAGGGTTACAAAGAGCTGGCTGTGCCTGAGAAATGACTAAGCAGCAACTACTATTAAAAAAAAAAAACCCTCACCATATGTAATTATTAAAAAAAGAACATAGAGTTGAGTATTTTCTTTCCCAACAGCCATTTCAATTCAATAAACAGTTATCAAGCACCTTCTATTCAGTAGGCACCATGCAAAGCCCATTTTCTACCAGGAGTTGACTAGGAAAGATCATTGAATCTGCAGCTGTAAGACCTGAGTCTTCATCTGAGGAAGATCTGAGTCTTTCATCCTTTACCACCTGTGAGATGTTGGACAATTAATTCACCAAACCTCCTGGACTCTAGTGTTCTCATCTGTAAAACATGAAGGTTGGAATACATGGCCCCTGGGTTTCTTCTCGTCTAAAACCTGAGATCACTGACCCATGCTAAAGAGTTGGATACAAGAGTCAAGTATTGGGAAACCATTTCAAACTCTATTTTGCATCTCAGAGAAGTTCTTTTTTCAACTTTTCTGGATGCTGCAAATCCCCTGTAGTATTTGAGAAAATAGCTTTTCTATCCTTTTCAAAATAGTTTTGTTTTTACCTATAGATTTAGTCAGTCCCTTGATGTAAGGACTATTTTTCTTTGTTCTTTGCATAGCAGTGCCTGCTACCCAGTAGTAGGTTGTTAATAAATGCTTTTTGATGGAGTTAAAGTGCTTTGCCAATTTGAAGCTCTAATCATACTAAGTCAGGTAGTATATTATTGTAAAGGTACAAATCTGTAACTCAGCCACTTCAATCCCTGTTGATATCTGATGAAATGTTAAAGTCCCTTTTCCTTTTTGCAACTCTTCTTCCTTGCCGGCTTACATTTCCTTTAGTCTGCATTCCTTACTTGCTTCCAGGGTCATGCTTTCCTCTTCCTTTACATTTGAGGGAGAGATTCCCTTCTGTCTTTCATCTTTCTGTTCTTGACCCTGATCTCCACTAGTCTTGTCTTTCAATGACCTCAATGGTTCTCTGAATGATCATTGGAAAACAACCCATGGAGCGTGTAATAACAAAAGAGGCCAAGGTGTGTGTCCTTTTCAATGAGTGCTCTCTCCTTCCAAGGAAGTGAATCAGCCCTAAATGTTAATGCTTTAGGCATGACCAGGAAGAGAGAAAGGCTTTTAAGCTCAGGATGTGACAAAACATGGAGGGTGAATCATGATGGTGTCTGTTCCAGCCCTCTTTTGGCTTCCATACAGTGGTGGGAAGCCGGATGGAGTCTCCACCACACAATTTTCTACCTCAGAATGACTTAGCCATATCCAGCATTATTCACCATGCTTTTAAAATGACCACCTTTTCCGAGTCTGTATTTCAGTTACTGGTTCTGATTCTATTGGGATCGAGTTACTCTGTGTCCTGTCAATGAACTCTCACCCAGTGAGTTTCCATTGATCGTGACTACAGGGGACTGTAGGTCTTAGTGTCTCTGGGCTGGGGGTTAGTCATGGATGGGGCTGGTCACCTCTAGGGTGTAAGATAGGAAATGAATGAATGAATGAATATCAAACATAATTATGTGCCAAAGGCTAGAGATACAAATAGAATATTATTATAGTAGTATATATTATTATAGTAGTATAATATATTATAATAACAAATAAGCGTAAAAATGAACCGAAATCTCTACAATTTTGTGGTAGGTGATAGAGAGAGAGATGGTGGCTGCTGCTTTCCTGAATAGTAAAGTCCAGAAAGATAGGAAAGATGGGTGCTATCGTAGACAAGTAGGTACGGGACTTGGAGTTCAAATACAGTCTCAGACATTTCCTAACTGTGTGAACCTGGGCAAGTCACTTAACCCTGTTTGCCTCAGCTTCCTCATCTGTCAAATGAACTGGAGAAGGAAAAGGCAAACACTAGTATCTCTGTCAAGAAAATCCCAAATGGGGTCACAAAGAGTTAAGACACAACTGAACAATAACAACAAAAACAAAAACAAAAAGACCAAGTTGTCTTTTCATTTGGGGGGTGGGGTTTGCAAGGCAATGCCATTAAGGTCACACAGCTAGGTAATTATTAAATGTCTGAGGTCAGATGTGAACTCAGGGCTGGTGCTGTATCCACTGCACCACCTAGCTGCTCCTGTCTTTTCATTTCTAAAGAGCTCCCTCCAGGTTCCTGTTGGGCCTCATCTGTTGCTCATCTTGACACCATTTGGAAGAGTTCTCAGATTGGTCTGTCTAGCTTGGGAAATGTGGCATTCTCCTTGACCTTCCAGAGAGTGGTTAGATCATTAGTGCTGGAGTCAGGAAGATCTACTTGCAATTTTACCTTGGAAACTGAGCATTGTGACACTGAGCAAATTGCTAAACTTCTCGGAAACTCAAGCAACTCCCTATGCTGTGCTTTTTAAGTCATGATGGCTGTGATCGGTGTTGGTGGAGAGTATTCCTTGCCACTTTGCCATACAGAGTACTTCCATAGAGTCTGGAATGAGGTCCCAGAAACTTCACTTCAGATTTATGTCAAACGTTATGAAGTCAGAGGACTGGAGGTCAAATCTCAGCCCTGATACTTATTAGCTATGTGATGAGGAGTAAACTGCTTAGCCTCTCTGGACCCAAGACAACCTTTATAGCATTGGGTCTTGAGTCCTAGATTGACCACCAGGAAGACCTAGGCTTGATTCCCCTCTCGGGCACAGTAGTTGTGTGACCCCGGGCAAGACTTTTAACTTCTCTGGGTCCCAATGTCTTTAAAGTGGGAGGAGATAAACTCGGAGTGTCTTTCCTTTGTTAAATCTACTTTTCTATGCCGTTACAAATAGGTTGCAGCTATCTGTGTTGGGAGAGGGAATTTCCACACTGAACACAGTCTTTGGTATTTTGATGCATCATTCAGCCAAACATCCTGCTCAGGTGTCATCATCTGACTTCACAAAAGGGGACTGATAAATTTTAAATGTCTTTTGGCCCCTCCCTTTCTCCTTGCCTATTTCTGATGCAACAGCAGACATGTGGAAAGTCACTGAGCCATTCCCCCAGACTGGAATGCTCTCCCCTCCCCTGCCGCCTTCCCTGGCTTCCTTCAACTCCCAATTCCCACCTTTTACAGGGAGCCTTTCCCAATTTCCTCAATTCTAGATCTCTCTCTCTCTCTCTCTCTCTCTCTCTCTCTCTCTCTCTCTCTTGTTCTAGGCTAGGAATCCAGAAGACTCATCTTCCTGAATTCAAATCTGGCCTCAGACTAACTTTGTGACCCTGGGCAAGTCACTTAACCCTGTTTGCCTCAGTTTCCTCTCTTGTAAAATGATCTGGAGAAGATGGCAAACCACTCCATTATCTCTGCCAAGAAAACCATAAAAAGGGCCCCAAAGAGTCGAATATGACTGGACTACATCATCAAATATCATGTGTACATGTTGTCTCCTCCCTTAGACATGAATTCCCAGGAGTGGGGACCATATTTTGGCCTTTCTTACTATCCCCAGCACTTTTCACGGTGCCTGGAATGTTGAAAACACTTGATAAAACCTTGTTGACTGAACGATAGGCATACAGCTCCAAGCTGCCTCAAGGGAAGCTACCTGCAGTGATGGCCACAGCTTTCTGTCTCTGTCTCTGTCTGTCTGTTCTGTCTCCCTTTTAGTTTCTCTTTCTCTGTAAATTGGGAATTTTAATAGGCTTCATCTCCTTTAAGGAGGGAAGATACCAGTTGTTGCTAGAGTCCTTTCTGGCCCTCCAGCTTCCCTCTTTCAGGGGCCATCCTAGTTCCCTTGCCAAGTTCATCCCACACTTTGACAATGCCAGCTTCCTTGGCTGGCTTCCACACCACAGCAGGCAGCAATCTGGCCTTTCTCAATCTTATCTGTGTTGAGCTGGGTCAATCCTCAAATGAAAAAGCCCTCATTCCCCAGAAATCCAGGGGAAGTGGTAGGAGTGTTTGTGGATAAGAAACACTTCAGAGTTAGATCCACATGTTGTTATGAGCCTGGGGTTACCCACACCACCACCAGCAGCAGAAGCTTTGAGGGAGAACCCAGTGTTCTCCACTATTAGAGGCTACTTGGTGGTAGACTAGGGCCTTGAGTCCTAGATTGACACAAACCAATCAGCCTTGAAATGATGGCATACTGCCAAAGGTTGATTCTTCCCACTTGTTCCTGGTCCCTTAGCATCTCCCTTCAGGTGCCTGTGATTATAAAACTTGGTGTTGTACAGCACCCTGGTAAAACTTGCTTTCCAGAAGGAAGGGTTCTCTAGGTTCTTGAGACACAGTGAGGCCTGAGGAGTCAAAAGACCTGATTCCTTCACCACTAGCCTCCAGTGATGACCATTGATCTCCTTTCCAACCTAAAACTATGATTCTATTTGTCAGAGTAATATGAATTTTTTAAAAAATGGAGGTCAGGGTAGTGCCACATGGAGGGCATGTATGTCTGGGGGGTGGATTTTAAAGCTAGGCTTGGCTTTCCCTGTACATTCATGGTAACAGAGAAGGAATAGGAAAGCTTTCAGGCCAAGGGGATGACTTTTCATGGTTTGACGACATTTCATCAACCTTTCCACAGGCAGAAAATTCATGGAAACATTCAAGCCACAGCACTATTTAACATCTAAGGCGTTTATTTGGCATCTCAACCTGGGGAGTTTTTGAATGCACATGAGATATTTTCTCTTCCTTCATAGTGGAGTTAGCTCCATACCCGAGTACAAGTAGTAGGATTTAGAATTTTTCAAATGTGTTCACCCAGAGATTGATGTTTCTGTTCTTGCGTGACTATGAGGAAGTTACTGGCATTTTCTTTTCAATTTAAATCAAGTTACTTTTCCAATGGCTTTTCTACTACGTCATTTGCATCTGCCCTCTTCATTCACATCACAACACCCCTAATCTACATACATTCCCCCACTGCTCAAAGTCATGGGTGTTACATTTCACCCCTCCTTCTCCTAGAATTCTCTGGGAGAGATCTTCTATAAGGAGATTTGGGGGATATATAGTTTTTTTCATTGGCTCATGCCACTATTATTTTCCCCTAATTTTGGGGGGTCTCCTGTACCCCAGTTCTATCAAACTATTTAACAATAGATGAGCTTTTTACAAAGGAATATTTACTTCAAAAGTATTCTGAGAACCAACATAACAACATATCCCCCCATCCCCAGTCAACATCTTAGGATATAACCTTGTACAACCTCAGGCTTTGGGGAGGACTGGAGGCTTAGGTTAACTCATTTTCTATAGAGTGGTCCACTAGGTTCCAAGCCCAAAGTACTCCCCTCAATCTCTACTTTTCTCCTGGCATCTTGTCTGCTGGGTTGGCAACAATATATGACTTGGAATCTTGACTCCAAGGTCACTATGGCTCAAGCTCTTATGTCCAGGGATTCCACCACCCATGCCCAGAACTGAGAAGGACAAATAAAACAGACCAAAACCTCAAATCCAATTCTCAAGGCCATGGGATCAAAGGGGGAGAAGTAATCTTTGTCTTCACTCAACTTTGTTCATGAAGCCTATGGTGAGAATGAATAGAACCTTTTTCCTCCTGGATAGATGAATGGATGGATGGATGGATGGATGGATGGATGGATGGATGGATGGATAGATGGAGAGAGATCCAGAGACATAGAGAGAGAGACACAGAGAGAAAGACATAGAGTCAGAGACAGAGAAGAGAGAGGCAGAGAGAGATTAAGAAGAGGAAGAAAGAGATAAAAGAGAGAAAGACAGACACAGTGACAGAGACAGAGACACAGAAATGAGACTAAGAGACTTCCTCAATTTGGTCATTTTAAAGACAGAGCTGGTTCTGGCTACACATTCACTGGCTTTATAGTCAGCTGTTCCCACCCACAAGGTAGAAGGACTTTGAGATGTCTTTTTCTAGAAGCAGATCTCTGCCCTCTTAGCAGATATCACCATCTTAGGTGATCTGGACATGCCCCAAGCCCATGCCACACACAGATTCCCAGCCTTAGAATAAGAATTTAGATTCTCATCATTTTTCATTTGGTCTATTAGAATCACTTCCAAATTAAAAATCCCATCTAGTCTTTCTCTTCTCTAATTCACCCTCCATACAGTTACCACATTAGTATTCCATCTTAGGATGCAGATCTGACATGATCTCAAATCAATGCCTCAATCAATGAACAGATATTTATTTAGATTACTTGGCTCTGGGTTTTACCTCTAAGAGAAAGCATTAAAATCCTGTCTGGTATTTAAAATCCTGAACAAGTTGATTTCGGTTTACCTTCCTGTCTTACTATTTAGCCCCTTCACACAGTCACTTCTACTCAATTTCAACTCCTATTATCATTCAGTTATATCTGATTTTCCCTGTCCTCATTTGGGGTTTCATGGCAGAGATTGGAGTGCTTTGCCATTTTCTCCTCCAGCTCATTTTACAGATGAAGAAACTGAGGCAGAGTTAAGTGACTTGCCCAGGGTCACAGAGGCCAGATTTGAACTCAGATCTTTCTGATTCTAGGCCCAGCACTACATCCACTGGGCCAGTTAGCTATCCATCTTCACTTCCTAGTAAGAGTAGAGTTCATTGAGTAAATCAGGCAACAATCCCAAATGATGCCCAAACCAGATTAAAATGTAATGGAGAAGTATTTAACAAAATAAATAAAATTATAATAAAATAGAAATAACATTACATTTTAAAACTAAGTCAATCTGCAGAGATCTTTATGTAGTTGTAGTTCCTGTTTCTATTTGAGTTTGACACCACTAGAATAAATTAATCAAATTATTGCACCTCACCTAAAGTGAGTGGCAGCTAAGTGGCAAAGTGAATGGAGGGCCAGGCCTGGAGTCAGGAAGACTCACCTTTCTGAGTTGAAATCCAGCCTCATATACTTACTAGCTGTGTGGCCCTGGGCAGCTCACTGAATCCTATTTGCCTCAGTTTCCTCATCTGTAAAATTAGCTGGAGATGGAAATGGCTGACCATTTTAACATCTCTGCCAAGAAAGCCCTATATGGGGTTATCAAGAGTCAGTTGCAACTGAAAAATGACTGAATGACACCTAAAGTTCGTGACTTGATTGATTCAAATCCATCAAAGGCATTCCAATTAAGTATGTAAAGGCCTAGGGTGCAGGCCCTCATCTCCTTAGGTCTGGTCTCATGCCATAGCTGCTGTTGGGTCTGTCTGGTTCAAGTCTCTCCCTGCTCTCCAGTCCATCCTACCCTCAGTTATCCCGGTGAACTTCCTAGCATGAGGGTCTGACCATGCCATCTCCCTTCTCAGCAAGCTCCACTGACTCTCTGCCACCTCCAGGACCAAATATAAAACCCTTGGTTTGCCATTTGATGCACTTTATAACCTACCTCCTCCCACCTTTCCAGTCTCCTTACCAGTGACACTGGTCTCTTTGCTGTTGCACAGACTTGGCTCTGAGCAATTTTTCTAGCTGTCCCCCATGCCCAGAACCCTCTCTCCTTATTTTAGCCTCTTGGCTTTCCAGGTTTCCTTTGTGTTCTAGTTAAAGTCTCACTTGCTCATCTCCCTTTATTCCAATGTCTTTCCTTTGTTTAATATTATTTATGATTTCTTCTTTCTATAGCTTATTTGCACATTGTTATTGGTTCAGGGTCTCCCCATTAGATTGCCATCTCCTTGAGGGCAGGACTGTCTTTTGCCTCTTTTTGTATACCTAGCACTTAGCACATAATAGGTGTTTAATAACTGTTTATTCACTGACTGATTCTTGTGATTCAAACCTTTTCCGTTAAAAAAAAATCAAGAAAATCAAAGTTCTGAAATCATTATCCCTCCCCTCCCCAGAGGCTTGATGAACAAAAGACTGAAATCACAGGTCACTCTCTGTTATATTGAAGTTTTTTATGTATTTGTGTCTGTGTGTTTTCAGAAAGTAGATCACATAGCAAATGGAAGCTGTTTGGGAGTTTTTACTGAGTATTAGACAAGCCAGGATCAAAGGCTGAAGTTCTTGCTGTTGATCCATTTCCCTATATACCTATGATACTATGAAACCTGTGAACGTGGCCTAATAATTTGTTCAGTCATTTTTCAGTGGTGTCCAACTCTACATGACCCATTTACTTGGCAGAGATGCTGGAGTGGTTTGCCATTTCCTTCTTCGGCTCATTTGACAGACGAGGAAACTGACAGGTTCAAGTGAACTGCCCAGAGTCACTCAGCTAGTAAGTGTCTGAGGCTGGATTTGAACTTGGGTCTTCTGGATTGCAAGCCCAGTGTCTTTTGCATTATGGAAGCCCCTAGCATCCCCAATTTCTACTAATCCTGGGCAGTTCAGCTCTCTCCTAGGACCAGCAATTAGCAAAGTATCACCAGATATTACCAGAAATAAACAGAGTTCTCCCATTCAATTCTACATCACTAGATCAAAGTCTTATGGAGCCTTTAGACTCACCATGAATTTGAGAAATTAAACTGTAGGGTCTTTCAGGGAGGGAAATCTCATGGTATCTACCTTGACAGGTGAATGCTGTCTTTTTTGAGTACCCAGAGAATCTATGAAGGCTGCATGTGTCATAAGAAGGCAGAAGGCAGGAGAGGGTCAACTCCAGCTGCCATCTAACCTTGGTGAATCCCAAAGAAAATGAGTTCAAGTTATGAAAACCAGTTCATTCTACCTTAGCTTTCAGAGCCAGTTCCTATACTATATTCACTAGACTCCAAGACCATGGGTAGGGAAGGCAGTTTTGTGGGTCACACATTAGGATGTGGGAAATAGAAGGGTGGGAGATTTTAGGAGCTCTCAGAACCTAGAAATGAGCATGCTATTGTCCAGAAACAAAGCAGGGTAAATGGTCACATATTCACCATGTCCTGGAATCCATTCTGGGCTCCAAGGGCTATGCCAACTGACCAGCTGTTCTCTCTGGTCCTTCTGAGTGAATGTTCTGAGAGGCAATCTAGGGCTGAACTAGTTGACCATTTGAGCTAAGGTCTCATTCCCAGATTGACTCCAGGTCTATGACATTTTTGGTCAGATAACTCATGAAAGGAAGTAGTCAGCTGGCAACACAGTGTATAGTGCCAGACCTGGAGTCAGGAAGATTCCTCTTCATGACTTCAAATCTGGTCTCAGAGACTTCCTAGCTGTGGCACCCTGGACAAGTCACTTAACCTTGTTTGCCTCAGTTTCCTCATCAGTAAAATGAATTGGATATGGAAATGTCAAACCATTCCAGTATGTTCACAAAGAATACCCAAAATGGAGTCATGAAGAGTTAGATATAGGTGAAATGACTGAATGACAACAAAAACTCATTAAAACAAAGATAAAGACCATTCCTCACTCCTTCTCAGAGGTGACTCTAAGGACCACCTTGGAATATTACATATGATGTTATATTTTCTTCAATGCATTGGTTGGTTTAACTGCTTTTCTCTTTTTTCCCACTTCTTCTTTTAAAATTCTTTGTATAAAGTGTCTGGGAAGGGGGATCAGAAGGAATTTAAGGAGAAATTTAGGTGATATATAAAGCAAAGATCATTGATGTAAAAAAATGGAAAGTGTAATAAGGTATAGTGAGAGGGAGAAACATTGTGGCATAAGAAAAATCAAGGGCTGTTTTGGAGTCCTACTTCTGAGACACACACGAGGTCACATGGGTGACCTTGGGCAATGTTTCAGAAGTCACAAACTAGTTGCGAACTACTTGCATTGGTGCAAGGACTCTCCATACTGGGAGTTCTATAGATTAATGAAACCATTGCTCTAGGCCCTCTAAAAAAGGTGGGTTTGGAGAGGTTGTCATCTACATTGTTGGAATAAATGGAATAGAGTCCCAGCTCTGCTAACTAACCTTGTGACCTTGGGCTACTCTATTTTAAAACAATAATGATGGTGGCAGTGGTATTTACATGGCTCTTTATATATCACTTATTCTTCACAATAACCTGGTAAAATAGAAGCTAATTTGCTTTATGGTAACATCCAACTCTTGGTGACCCCATTTGGGGTTTTCTTGGCAAAGATACTGGAGTGGTTTGCCATTTCCTTCTCTAGTTCATTTCACAGATAAAAGGGATAAAGTGACTTGCCCAAGGTCACCCAGCTAGTAAAAGCTGGAGTTCAAATTTAAAGTCAGGTACTTCTGACTCTGGGGCTGGCACTCTTATCTATTGTGCCATTTAGCTGCTGGTATTAACACCTGCCTGCTAATCCTAGCCAAGTTTTCAGATGAAGAAACTGAATCAGACAATCATTCAATGACCTGCTTGGGACACAGGTTCAAATTTAGCTTTTGCAGATGCTAAATCTGGTGAGCTACCTAGCTTAGGATAGCAAAGTACTACAAATGGCCAGAACTCTAATTAAATGTTATATTACTAGATGATATGGGAGATCAAAATCTTATGGTGCCTCGGTTCCTCTTCTGTAAAATGGGGTGATTAAACTAGATTAAGTTCTGGGGTCCCTTGTGCCTCTGAATCTATGAAACTAAGTATCAAGCATCATTCACATTCATCTAGTTCTAGAAGTTTTGAGTCTGCTTTCATGCAACAACTATGCGAACCAGATATAGCAAAAGATTTTTTTCTCCAGTTTTGTAGAAGAGGAAACTTTCTCAAACATTATGTGACTTGTCTGTCCACAGTTTCATGGACAGTTAAGGGAACTTGGGTTAAGGTTGAACTTGGGTCTTCTGATTGCAGTCTTATCATCCCGTCCAACTAACAAAGATACAATGAGGAAGCATGCTTTTGACACTTAGAATTCTTAATTTGGAAAGAAGTCTTCTGTATTTCAGAATATAAATGTGTAGTCACAGCTGTCTCCAAATAGCTCTTTACTGAGTAAGGCCCCCTACCCTGGGAAGGTGGACCCATCACCTATCATGGCAGAACAGTGTCTGTGCAAGGCCTTTGGGGAAGAGGGAGTTTTGGCTTTTGAGTCAGACAACCTAGGTTTTCAAACTGGCTTGTGTGACTTTGGGCAAGTTACTGCCTTTGCCTCAGTTTCCTCATTCATGGAATGAGGTGGTTGAACTAGAAATCTCCAAAGTCCTTTCTGATAATACATACTCAGCTGCAGGAAGAATAAGAGGCCCAGCAGGTTTCCCATGAGTAGTGCAGCCCATGAAATTTAGATATGCCATTTTAATATAAAATTTAATTTATCATAATGAATAACAATAACAATAGCTGGCATTTTAAAACTATTTTAAGGTTTGCAAAATGTGTGTTATCTCATTTGATTTAATGCTTCCAACAATCTTTTAAGGTAGGTGCCATTTTACATAAAAGAAAAACTGAGACAGAGAGAGGTTAAGTGATTTCTCAGAGTCACACAGCCAGGAAACATCTGAGGTGGGGTTTGAATTCAGATCTTCCAATCTCAAGGCCCAGTGATCTATCTATTGAACCACCTAGAAGTCACTTAATTATTGCTGTTTTGCATTACTGGAAGTCTCTCCCCTATGAAATCTCAGTTCTCTATCTCTTTTGTCTCCCCAAAGGATGCATTCAGCAGGCCCAAAACGCATCTTATTTTTCTAGAGCTGAGTGGCTCCCCCGAGGGAATCAAAAACCAGCTCATTTTACCTCTCATGGTCTTCATTGTCTATGGCTGAAAGTCGGGCTTTTCTTTTATTAAGAGGACACAATCCTATGAGGTCATCTGATGGATTTTCTCCTCGGGAGAAACATCTGCTGGCTCCTTTAATGCAAACCAGGCTTGTTGGCTGGGGTCTTGGTCATAAACAAATGCTGCCACCCCCTGGAGGCACTCAGCATTGGGGGGGCTAATTCTATCCAGGCTGCACAAACTCAACACAAGAAGATGAAGAGGAGATGGGAGCTCAGTCGCAGGGTTGGAAAGGCTGGATTTGTATTCAGCAGACACCTCGCTTGAAGATGGCTGCAGGATTTACTAGCCGTGACTGTGGGCCTTCCCTTCCTCACCTAAGAAATGGAGGGAAGAATGCTTCCCTGCCATGCCTCTGGGGGCAGTGGTGAGAAGCATGCTTTGTAAAGCCCCACTGCAGCCAGAAATGTGAGTTATTAATAACAGTAAGTGGAGTGGTCATTTGATTTTTATTTTCTTTTTTAGAAATGTGTGACTGAAGAGTGCTTCTTCTTTGAACGTCTGGAGTCCAATAATTACAATACTTATCGCTCGAGGAAATATTCCAATTGGTACGTGGCACTGAAACGAACGGGGCAGTATAAGCTTGGATCTAAGACTGGACCAGGGCAGAAAGCCATCCTTTTCCTTCCCATGTCTGCTAAGAGTTGATGGGCATGGGACTCTGTTTCTTCTTCCATTCCAAAAGGAGGCAGAAGACAGAAAGGTGGGCACGTTGGCCCATTTGGGATGACTTTGATCTTACTGTAATCATTTATTTATCCGGGGTGAGTTAAATCATTGTGTCAATACAGAACAATAACAATATGATCACCTAAATGACTGCTATATCTATTGTGACACAGTGGTGAGCCTCCCTGGGAAGGAAGCACCCCTCTTTTCTTTATTCTGACTGCCTCTACAAAAGAAATGTTTAAAAGATGTGCAAACACATATCCCTCAAGAAATTTTGTAGAAAGGACAGATCCAGTGATCACTCCTGAAGTCTATTATTCATTCATTTGACCCCATGAACTCTTTTTAAATTATTAAAGGATGTAAATGTGAATTTTAATTCATTCTAGCTCTATTTTCATAAAATTCCGGCAACTCCCGATGATAGAGTTTATATAACAGGCCTCTGTAGACAGAGGGGAGCTCTCGCATGGTGAGGTCGATCTTCTCAAATCCTTCCTTGTGCCCGTAGAGCAGCAAATTTGCAACTCTGCGGGTGATGGGAGTTGTGTTGTCTGCTTTCGCGAGGTCTGTGAGATTCATCCATTCACACTTAAGGCACTCATGTGGACAGAAGTTAATGTGGAAGGAAAGAGGCTTCAGACGGCAGATGATGTACATATCAGACTTCCCAAATGCATTGGGGCTGCCATGTTGCTGCCGGATACTCAGGAGGGCTTTGAATTCCGACTTGATGCCAGTCTCTTCCAAAACCTCTCGAATAGCCGTGTCTCCTGGGGAGAAGAGAAGAATGTATGTATAACAGGTCTTACTGGTGGGGACATATCCTTGTGGAATGTTTTTGACTAAAGGACCTTTATTTGTAGCTGCCACCCCAAAGGCCACAATCCCAATGCCAAAAAGTGAAGTTTTCACATGCCCTTGGCCATGAAGGAAGCCTTTGGGAACACCTTGAAAAGGACAAGACTTGCAAATCACTTTTTCTCTTTTTTAAATTTAATATTTTATTTTCCCCCAATTACATACAAAAACATTTATTTTTAAAAGTGTCAAATTCTCTCCATCCCCATCTCTCTCATTGAGAAGGCAAGCGATCTGATAAATACATATATAATTATGCAAAACACATTTTCTTATTAGTCATGTTATAAAAGAAAACAGATCAAAATAAAAATCCAAGAAAAATAAAGAAAACAAAAAAGTATGTCTCAATCTACATTCAGATTCCATTCGTTCTTTCTCTGGGGATGGAGAGTATTTTTCATAAGACCTTTAGAGCTGTCTTGGATCTACAACACTTCTGATGGACTTTCTTATGATGACCTGTCTGAGTGGCATTCTTTTCTGAAGTGACTGATCTAGTGAATCACCAGAGAACTCAACCTCTGCATGTCTGGAACAATAGAGGTACACATGCCCAATGTCTACCCAGGCATGGGCCATCTGCACCACAGAGGAAAAAAGAGATCTTGTTTGTCTGGTTTTCATGAACATTCAACTCTTCATGGAATTTTAAAGCTGGAGAGGAACTTAGAGGCATTGTCTCAGCCCATTCTCAGATAAGGAAACTGAGACCCTCAAGAAAGAAGGAATTTGTCCAAAGTTATGTATATGAGCTTGTGCTAGAAGCAAAGTCTCCTGGCTCCTAGTTCAGTGTTGTTTCCCCCCTTATAAAATGCTGCTGTTATACTATTGAGTGACGATTGTCTCCAAGTGTTGGTTCTGAAACATGGAGGATGCTTCCATTCTTTTTGGGTGGGGAAGTTCCCGTTCTTTCTACCTTTGGTTAATGGCAACTCCTGCATCTTCGTGCCTCATATGCTCAGGTTCCAAATCATAAGGAGCCCAAATGGACCTAGGACTAAAAGTTCCCATTGCTACTTATCTTGCTGTTCAAATATCTTTCTAGATAACAGTGTAGGTGATGAGCACTTTTCAAGTACAACATATTTTTCAATTGAAAATAAATATGGTGGATTTCATTATTAGAACCATAGATTTAGAACTAGAAGGAATCCTAGAGCTGGTCTAGTCCAACCTTCGATAATAATGTTTGTCCTTCATTCTTGAAGACCATGGCATCAGGGAGGTGATGCCATGACAAACACGTGAATTGCATTTGACTGAGAGGTGGGGCTGTGCTAAGTCCCCAGCCTCACTTTCTCCTTGAGAACCATCTGGGTCCAGTGGCCCGATAAGAATCAGGATGACAGAGATGGCCCTGGATGCGGGGCAGTCAGGGTGAAGTAACTTGCCCAGGGTCACAAAGCTAGTTAGTGGCAAGTGTCTGAGGCCAAATTCGAACTCCTGTCCTCCTGATTCCAAGGTCAGTGCTCTATCCACTGCTCCACCTAGCTGCCCTAACCTTTGATATTCACCGAAGAAGAAGAAAAAAAAAATGACTTGACCAAATTCATACAGGTAAACAACATCAGAGCCAGAAGGTGATTATTTCACTCTGGGGTAAGGAATTTCTCCTTGCCTTCCATATTTAGTCCAGTGGTTACCAGTTCTAAGTAAACATTCCTTGTGTGGATTTGCCCCATCGTCTCTCTTCTGTGACCACTCAAGAACCCTGGGAGCCACTTCCATGCTAATCAGTCCTGTGATTTGGATGCCATCATAGAATCCTAAGAGCTAAGGATAGAAGGGTCCTTGGAAAATTGTTTCTTTTGTGTCTCTTTTTATAGAAGAGGAAAATGAGGACCACGAGTATGTGGCAGAACCCCTCACCACCATTTCCTTTCCTTATTCCTATTCACTATAGGCATCTGGTTTCCTTTAAAATACTTTTTCAGTTGCTTCCACTGTTGCTGGCTGTCAAGCAATAAGGTTATTGGAAAGCAGGCATAGAAGGGAGTGGAAGAAAATGTCTCACTTCCCAGCATCTCCCCGTGGGCTCTTCCTGGAAACTGTCTTTCCAGCTCCTTGCCTTCCTTATTACTTGGTCTCTTGTTTCAGCATCGCTGGCAGGGGTGAGGAGGGGGGATTTAAGGGATTTGATCCCTACTTTTTAAATGTACTTGTAGGTTCCTCTACATTAACAGCTATAATCGAGAGTTAATTGTAGGCTGGACATACTTAGAAATTATTTTTAAAATAAAAGGAAAAAATCCCCAGAATATAATTTGGAAAATTTAATGAGTAAATAGCTAAGTTTTTTCCCCCTCATCATTTAAGTTCATGATACTCAATTTTATCTGACTTCAAATTATATCCTATATCCATGGAAGTTCTAATACTTAAACTACTCAACATTTTTTTCAACAAAGCTATTTTTTAAAGCATTTTAAAGGTACAAAATCTAGTGCCTTAAGTGTTCCTTACTATTCCTACACAGAGAGGCATTGAATGTAAAGAGGGTGAGAACTTTTGGGTCCTGGGGCAATGGGGGCCTTGCACGTCTGAACAACCAAAATCCCAGATGATCAAGAGTCAGTTCTATAACCAAAATGATGGTATTTAGTCTACAAAATTGATTGGGAAAATGAGAAAAAACAGGTGTTTGGGTGTCCATGTGGGGGTCTAGTGCATATAGGTGAAACTCATCTGGGATCCCACAAGGGTGTCATGCCCTCCTATGAGAGGAAACTTTTTGCACAATTAATGGGTGTCAGTATAGATTTCAGTTCTGCTTCCAAGTAAAGTCCTTGATTCTCTTGTTCTATTATTTGTATTACTTTAATGTACTGTAAATTAACCAGAAAGAACATTTTGCAAGTCTAAAAAGCAAATGGAAAACTTTTCTATCAATATGATGATAGTGCTATTGTTGTTATTATTATGTTGAGATTTATCTAAATCATGTTATACCCTCTACAAGATGATGCTGAATTGATGATGGCTTATCATTGGTGTTTTGTGATATGTATTTAAGGGAAAGAGCTTGGAAAACTATATGTTTATCCTGGGGGGGGTCCCTCTGTTTCCCATGCACTGATAGTCCCTATCTGATCTGTCCCAGATCCTGCCTTGTGATCTCAGAGACCTCTGATTCAAGAAAGTCCTTGGGGTTACTTTTTTGGCGCTTCTTATTCTTGGATCATCAGAGTTCCATTTGATTTCTAGGTTATTACTAAACTTCAGCCCAATGTATAGAGGTAGGGGTTAGAGCTATAATTTTATGGATATAGGGAACTCCTTTTCTACCAGTCAATGAAGGACTTTGTAATTTTGTCTCAGACTGCTGTTGCTTAGGGTCTTGGGCTTGAAAGTTATTCAGGGTCTCACAGACAATAGGTTTTAGAGGTAGGATTCAAACCTAGCTCTTCCTGGTTGCAAGATCAGGTCAAGATATCACAGCCATAAGAGTCCAACCCCCTCATTTTGCAGTAGAGAAAACTGAGGGATAAAGTGACTTGCCCAGTCACATGGACGCAGAAAATGGTGAATGCAGTCTACAACTCCTATCCAGAGCTCTAGACCAGATTCACTCTCAATGACCCAAAGGAAGGCTCTCAAGCAGAGGTGACCTCTTAGCTTGTCTGGTTCATATTGTCCCGGGGTTGATTTGGGGCCAACTAAGAGTGTTGATAGCAAACTCATCCTCCCCTGGCTTGTTGCAGGTCAAGTATCCCTTTTATATTAACAAAGGATTTTGAGACCTGAAAAGTAGAATTGCTCCTTGTAGACCTTCTTGCTTGTAGGTCATTGAGAGCTGGCTGTGACAAGAAAACTAAACAAAAATCAATTTGACTGACATGTTAGTTCTGAGTAGTAATGATGAAGAAAGCAGATTTTCAAATGAAATCAATTTTAGGAACTTGTATAAACTGAGGTTGGAATTTTCAGGCTCGAGGGAAATAATACCAAATAGATTCCTCCAATTTTCCATCAAATAGGATTTTAGTTCTAGGCCTGGTCTTGGTGACTGATTATCTCTGGGCAGGATTGAATGAGTTATGCTTTTGCTGGCACCCAGCCCACAAATGGAAGCAGGATTGGACCAATTTGCTCATCTCTGATTTCTGAGGGGAAAGTTGTGTTCTCTTATAGCTAACCATTACTGTTGGCTGCACCTCTAGTTCCTGATCACCTCTCAAGTTCTTCAGAATTCTTTTACAGGTTATTTTTAGGTTGGGTGAATCTGAATCTTAGTAAGTGAAAAAATATGAATAAATAAATATACTGCAAATGGAACATGGATTAGGCAAACTGATTAAGTGTATTATACTAGGATTCTGGATTTAGAACAGAAAAGAGTTTTAGGGGTGACTGAATCTAAGCTTTCCATTTCACAGATGAGGAAACTTCTCTTTTACCAGAGAAGTTAAATGATTTGCCCTGGGTCATACAACTAGTTAGTCCTTCTGATTCCAAGCCCAGGATCTTATTCACTAAACCTTATCCTGAGGAGAGGGACTAGTTTTAAGTTGTTGTTTCATCGCCAGAGAATTTGGCCCAGAGTGTGATATGTGGTGGGAAATTAATCAATGGTTTTGGAGTCAGCAAAATTTGCTTTTCCTTTTTCCTCTAACCCAGAGCTAACTTTGCCATCATCTTATCCAGGTTGTAACAATCAGAAATTTCCAAATCATATTTACTAGCTAAGCAAACCAAATGGTTACTGCTTGGATTTCCTTACCTCATTCTAGGCCATTAAAAATAGAATAAGGCACATACCAATATCCTCTCCAGGTTCTGACAAACCTCCTGGAAACTTCCATGCATTTTTCATCTGAATTTTTAAACCAGAAAACAAAACAAAATAGAAAAATTAAAATACTGTGCCTCTCTGTAAAACCAATAGAATAAAATAAAATAAAATTCAAATCCAGAATTCATTGGTTAAGATATGGGGGGAGGGCTTGATCCTTTTCCATTTTTACAAATTTAGACTTTTCAAATTTTTTTGATGACTTTCATTATATAGAAATATTATATATTATATATAAATATGTATATTTTGTACATATATATATATATATATATATATATATATATATATGTGTGTGTGTGTTATTGATACTGGGTCCTCCTATCTTTATTAGGCTGCAGTGGTCAATCCCAGTGTACCACCTGCACCTGGGCTGGTAGACAGCCTGGAGGCCCTAGTCTTAGTTTAAACAATCCAACTGGCTTTTGCCCTCTTGAACTCAGTTCTCCCAAGCTCAAACAATCCATCAGACTCATTCTCCCCAACAGCAGGGATCCCAGGTTGTTTTTGTTAATGTGATTAAAAATTCTGGCATGACTGAAACAATGGCAGGAAACTCTAATGAATGTTTGCGATGATAGCTATGTATATAATATTAAATTTGCTGCTAGTTGACTAGTTAAAGACACAAGGAAATCTTGAGGCTGCTATAACTATAATATATATGTATATGTATAATTTATATGTAATCACCAAGTTATGTGACTTCTAAATGTCCCCTTAAAATACTCTATCATATATACCCTAAGAAATGCTGATAATATGATTACTCCCTATGCCTTAAATGATTTTATGTAAAAGTGTATTTGCTTCTTGTGGATGGCACAAATAAATCATTTATTATTTTATGATTATCATACAGTCTGTTTTCTTCCTTGCTTTTGGGGGGGATAGGATTGGAGGAAAAGGACAAAGGGGAGGAGGAGGAGGAGGGAGGAAGATCAGAAGGAAGTAGAGGACAGTGGCCAGAGTATTAAGTCTGGAGTGAGAGGACCCTGATTTGACTTCTGGGTCTCTTCATTTCTGAGTCAACAGTGTGTTGGCCAAGGAGTGTCAGAGCAAGGCAGCAAGTACAATGCAAAGCAAACAGACGTGGGGATTCTGTATTTTGCTCTCTTCTGCCCTATTTGGGATTCTGTGCTTAGTTTTAAGCATGCCAAGGTTTAAGAAGGATGTGGTTCAGAAGAACTCATGATGAAAAATGCTCTCCACCTCCAGAGGAAACTGATAGAAGTATGAGTGAAGATCAACGCATATTTTTTTAAAAATTATATAAATATTTTATTGGTTTTTCAACTACATACAATGGTAGTTTCTACCAATCACGTTTTTGCAAGGTTTTGAGTTTTACAATTTTTCTCCCTCCCTCTCCCCAACAGAAGGTAATCTGATATAGGCTTTACATTTGCAACCATGATAAACATTGATTGAAATTGAATGTTCAATGCATAATTTTTAAACTTTTTTTTTTCTTTTCCTTTTTTGGACTGTTTTCTTTTACAACAAGATTAATTATGGAAATGTTTTGCAGGCCTTCACATATATAATCTATATCAAATTGCTTGCTTTCTCAAGGAGGGAAGGGAGGGAGCGATGGAGGGGTAGAAAGAAAATTAGAACTCAAAATTTAAAAAAAAGAATGCTAAATTGTTTTACAAATAACTAAGAAAAAATAAAATAAGAGGCAGAAAGAACACGGGGAAGCTAAGTAGCTGTGGATAGAGCACTGGCCTTGGAGTCAGGAGGACTTGAGTTCAAATTCGGCCTCAGACCCTTATACTTCTAGCTGCGTGACCCTGAGCAAGTCACTTAACTCCATGACACCCCCCCAAAAAAAGAAATCCATGACATTAAAAAGGGGAGACATGTATCTGGGCAGTATCCAGAGAGGGCAGCCAGGGATGGTGAAGGGCTTGGATCTCTATCATAACTGGAGCTAGTTAAGGAACTAGCAATGTAGGACCTGGAGAAGAGAAGGGAGTGAGGTGGCTGGCTTCAAACAACTGAAGAGTCATCTTGAGAAGTGGGATTGGTCCTGCTCTCTCTGGCCTCCAAGAGTGGGGATGATGATGGAGTGCTACAAATTGGCTCATGAGTGCCCCCAGATGACAGCTGAGGCCTCCTTGTGTGATCTGGCTTGCTAATCCTAGCTGGTCTCACTTGGTCATGTAAAGCAATGAGATGGAGCTTGAGAATATGATGGACTACCTAGAGTAAGGCTGCCAAGATAACATGACACCCGGTCCCAGAAAGACATAGAAGATATCCTCTACCTACCCTTTCTTAAACATTTATTGGTGGGATCAGCAGCAGATGAAGCCATGCCTAACCTAGGAGTTTCGTCTTTCTGTCCTTCATATCCCATTTGACCAGGACCAACTTGAATCCTGACCCTGATCTGAATTCTGAACTCCAAAATCTGTGTGTTTGAATTGCTTGTGGATCCTTATGTGGTCTAATAAAACCTTTATTTTCTTTGCACCAATCTGCATCTTTGCAGTTTCTTTTCCTATTTGTTCTGAACCACAGAGATTGGCTTACTTAAATCTGACCTGAAGCATTCTATCTGAAGACCTCTTGGACAGGGGCACTTTTTGATTGTGTTTCATTCTAATTTATTTATTGAAGGAATTGTATACCACAGGATCCACATACCTTAGAGGTTTTGGGGAAGAGATGATTGGAAGGAGATCTGGAGTCAAATGTTTTCTTCCTTCTATCTCTTCATGTTTTCTGAATCACTACTGGGGGACGGTAAAGGGTCAGAGAGAGTACATCCTCTCAAGACTCCTGTGGGTTAGTTCACCTATTGAATTCTCATTTATAAGTCAAATTTCTGTACTTAATATGTTCTGTAGCTAACTTGTGCATTTGAAGAGTTTTGAAAAAACATGTCATTTTTCAACTACGTTGGATTGGTGAAGTCATGATATCACTCAAACATATGTGGAGTTGAAGGAAGCAGGAAAAGCTTTATAATCTCAATTGGCAACCCCCCTCCCATTGCAACAAAGTAATCCTTTTGGACCTCTTAAAATGACACACTATTCAACTCAAAAAAGTAGTGTCTCAAATATTTTTCATTCCTTCTCAACTTCTTATGGATTCTCTTCCTTCCACCCTTTGCAGACTGCCTCATATTTTACTCAAAAAATTGAGGCCATTTGCCAAGAGATTCCTTATAACCATTTCCTTATCTCATATCATTCATATATCTTCTACTATTATCTCCTTTACCTCTTGTCCTCTCTTGATGAGATGGCCCTTCTTGTTGAGGCAAATCATGCACAAGTGATCCAGTTCCAACCAATTTTCTCGAATAGATTCTCCCTCTATCATCCACACTCTCTCATTTATCTTCAGTCTCTCCTTACCTATTGGCTACTTCTCTACTGTCTACAAATAAGCCTATGTCTTTTCCATCCACCTGATCCATCCATACTCCCTTAGCTATTTATCATCCCATATCTCTCCTGTCTTTTGTGACTCACCATCTTGAGAAAGTCATTATAATAGGAGCCTCCATTTCCTTTCCTCTTCTCTCTTCTTAATACAAGAGTGGCTTCAACTTCATCATTCCACCAAAAATGTGCTCTTCAAAATTATAAGTGATCTTTTAATTGCCAAATCTAATGAATCTTCATTCAATCCTCATCTGTCCTAACCTCTCTGAAGTCTTTGATACTGTTCATCACCCTCTTCTCCTGGATATTCTCTTCTCTAGGTTTCTAGGGTACTTCTCTCTCTGGGTTCTCTTCCCATCTATATTCTTGATCACTTTTGCTTTCTCTTCATTTAAGCTGTACCTGGTAAGGGTGGGGGTTCCCCAAGGTTCTGTCCTGGGCCCTCGTCTCCCTCTTTCCTATTTTGTTTGGTGTTCTCAGCTCCCATGAATACAATTATGATCTCTGTGGAGATAATTTTCAACCCGTTTATCTAGCCCTAACCTCTCTCCTAATCTCTGGTCTCACATCTCCAACTACTCACTGGATATTCTGAATTGGAATGGTACTCTGGAATTATACAGAAAACGCATGTCCTTTGACCCAGTTATACCAATTCTAGGCCTACACCCAAAAGTGATCAAAGAAAGAGCAAAGGATCCTTTTTGCACAAAAATATTTATAGCCCTTTCTTTATAGTGATAGAACTCCCATAAACCAGGAAACTAAAGGGATGCTTTATCAATTGAGGTATCAAGTGTAGTATGTGAATATGATGGAATATACTACTGTGTATATGGAGAGATGTAATTTCAAAAAGGCATGGGAAGACTTGCAAGAAGTGATAGAGTTGGGGCGGCTAGGTGATGCAGTGGATAAATCACCAGCCCTGGAGTCAGGAGTACCTGGGTTCAAGTCCGGTCTCAGACACTTAATAATTACCTAGCTGTGTAGCCTTGGGCAAGCCACTTAACCCCGGTTGCCTTGCAAAAAAAAAAAAACAACCCTATAAAAAAAGTGATAGAGTGAAGTGAGCAGACTCAACAGTTCATGCTATAATATTGATATTTTAACAGTGAATAATTTTGAGAATTTTATAAGCAGATGAAGAATGAATTCTGAACAGAACCAGGAGCACAATTTATCCAATAGAATCAACACTATAAAAACCAACAACTCTGCCACAATGACCATTCATGATTTCAGAAGACCAATAAAGAAACAAGTCATCTGTGACAGTGGTGGTCAGAGGGCAGAATGAGACATATCCCCATTGAGGGAATATGCTTGGTTTGACCATGTATATGTATTACAAGCAATATTTCTTTTCTACTTTTTTCAAATGGGGTGAAGTTTCTCTTAATTAAGTAGATAACAGGGAGGCAGGGGAAGGTTATAGATGTGAAATGTTGCATCTCCTTTCAGATGAGACTGTATTAATTTTACTTAACTCTTTTAATTTGTTTTGAGATCTTTTATGAAGTGGGAGTAATCTGTAAATGTTTGTAATGTAAAAAGAAAACATCAATAAAATTTAAAAAATTAAAACAGACATGTCTAAAATTGGACTCATTATATTTCCCCCTAATCCCTCCCTTCCTCCTAACTTCCTTATTATTATGGAGGGTATCACCATTTTCTAGTCACCTACTCTCAGAACTGAAGTTTCATCCTCACTCTCATCCCCATTCCTCCTGCCCCAATATTTAATCAGTTGTCAAATTGTGGTGAGTCTACCTTCATAACACCCATCCTTTGACACTGCCATGATGTTATAGGCACTCATAAACTCACTCTGAAGTATGAAGTAACCTACTGGGGTGGGGGTCTACCTGCATCAAGTCTCTCCCCACTCCAGTCTATCCTCCATTCAGTCACTAAAGTAATTTTCTTACAGCTCAGGTCTGACCATGTCACCTACCTACTTAATAAACTCTTCTTCCTCTTTTTTTAATATTTCTCCTCTTTCTCTTTTTATATTATTTTACATTTTTATATTTATATTATATATCTATTATAAATATATATTTATATAACTATATATTTATATTTGGAGGTCCAGTATGGCCTCCAAAATGCTGTTGGTCATCCAAAGCTCTTCATAATCTGCCCTCTCCTTTCATTCGAGTCTTACACCTTAGTCTTCATCACATACTCTTTAATTCAGTGACACTGGACTCTTGGCTTTCCACTAAAAAAACCTTCCATCTCTTGACTCTGGGCATTTTCTCTGGCTGTCCTCATATCTGGAACACTCTCCTTCCTTTGCTCTGATTGCTGACCTCCTTGACTTCAAGTCCCAACTAAAGTCTCACTTTCCACAGGAAGCCTTTCCCAACCTCCCTATTAATTTCAAACCTTCTCTCTGCTAATTATTTTCTATTTGTCCTATATATATTTGCTTTGTATATATTTATTTGCATGTTGTCTCCCCCTTAGACTATAAGCTCCTGGAGGGTAGGGATTATCTTTTGCCTCTTTTTGCATCACCCCCCCCTCCATGATTAGCATGCTTTCCTGGTCTGTAGTAGGAACTTAATAATGGCATTACAGACACTGTTAAAGCATGTTTTTTTTTCAAAGAAAGGTAAAGATAGTCCTTACTTTCAAGAAGCTTATTGTCTAATGAGGAGACAACATGCAAATAAATATATATGAAGCAAGCTACAAACTGGGTAAATTAGACATCAACTGAGGGGAAGTACTAGAATTAAGGGGAATTGGGAAAGAATTCTTATGGATATGGGATTTTAGTTGGGACCTGAATCCCAACTAAATCTAAAAAAGCCAAGAAGTGAAGAGGTATTTCAAACATGTGGGACATCCAGAGAAAATGCTTGGGACCAAGAGCTGGGGCATCAGATAGGAGGAACAGTACCTGGAGGGTTGGATCAGAGTCTATAGTAGAATGTAAGATATGAGAAGACTAGAAGGGTAAGAGAAGGATAAGTTACAAAGGTCTTTGAAGGCTGAACAGAAATTTTTATATTTGATCCTGGAGGTAAGAGGGAGTCACTGAGTTTTTATTGAATGGGGACATGGCATAGTCAGACCTGAACTTCAGAAAGGCCACTCTGACAGCTGAGTGGAGGTTGGACTGGATGGGGAATGAGCCAGCATGGAGACTCCAACCATCAGGCTACTACAGTGGTGGGAGGTTAAAGTCTACACCAATGAGATGAATGAGGCAAAATCAACAGGCCTTGGCAACAAATTGGATTTCAGTTATCTAATTGCTCTTTCTAAAATCACATAACTGACTATTTTAATTTCCCTTAATTTCCCCATTCAATAAACTCCAGTGGCTCCTTACTAACTTCAGGATCACATATTAAAATCCTCTATTTGACTTTTAAAGCCTTTGAAAGAAAACTTTTCCTTTCCTCCCTTTGGAGATTCTTTTGTCTTACTTTCTTCTCTGTACTCTTGTGATCCAGTGACATTGGCTTCCTCGGTGTTCCCCCGCACAGACAATCTGTCTCCTGATCCCCTGCATTTTCATTGGCCCTTCCCCAGACCCTGGACCTTGCTCCTTATCTCTGCCTCCTGTCTTCCCTGGATTCCTTTACCTCTCTGCTAAGACTCCCTCTTCTGTAAGAAACCTTTCCAGATCCCTCGTAATGCTAGTGTCTTTCCTGTAAAATTAATGCCAAAATATCTTTTATGTAACTTGCTTGTACTTAGTTATTTGCATGCTCACTCAATTAGACTGTGTTTCCTGAGAGTAACAGTCTGTTTTCTTTTCTTTCTTCGCATCCTCAGTGCTTAACACAATGCCTGATAGATAGTAGGTGATTATTAAATACTTGTTGACTTGTTTCCCTTCTTTACAATTTGCACATGACATGGGAGCAGAAATCAGCCCTTCCAATCTTTTTTTGGCTGGGATTAGGGACTAATTTTCAAATGGACATAGACAATTATTTGGGCCACCAGCAGGTGTCCCTATCTGGCAAGGTTTGGAGGTTTGAGGTGAAAAAAATGGAAAGCTAAAGGATCATTTGCTTTCTGGTTCTCCTCTCCTCTGTTCCCATCTCCCCACATCCTTAGACATATGGGCAGGGCAGATTATTTCCAGACCACATCTTTTTCTTCCCAACATGTAATTATAGAAGTGTACTCTTCCCTTGGTTGATGCTTTTATCTTGCCACTTGCTCCAGATGCTTACCAGTCCATACTACTTGAATATGTATTATCATTAAATGCATTATTCTGTGAGACTATAATACATAAAACAATAATAAGACTCTATGTATATAGTCTTTAAGTTATATGTTTATCTTAATATTTAGGAGCTTAGAAACCATAAAGTTTCATTTCGATTGGTCCAGCCCCAGCTAGAGACAGAAAAACCTAACATTCTGAACAGAGGTTTACATCTCTGACCTATTTAATTCTGTGCATACTAAGCTTGTCACTGGCATCTTCCCTTGCACTCCCCCTTGCCTGCAATTAATTAAGAGATGTGAGTCACAGTCATTTATAATCACTGTTTATTTGGGTCACTGTTTATAGGGCGACAAAAATCAGGGGATAGGAACAACTTATGGAAATAGTTAATCACACAGAACATGCCTTTCTTCAAGAGACACCAGGGAAAGGGAGGTAAACCTTTACTCTACTTTTTGGATCTCAAGGAGTAACTTCATTCAAAATGTCCAGTACACTCCAACCACGTAGCCCAGAGGTCTTTGTTCTGGAGAACAGGGACCTGCCACTAGAGGCTGCTCAGCCAGCAACAGTCAGCCTTGGTTTCTGATAGGGCATTGCAAAATGCTTCCAGGTCTTCTCTCCCTCTCTCCCCTGATTGCCATGGTACTGTGGCTGCCACACTCCTCCCAATGCTGCCTGCTGCTCCAATCTCAGCTGCCATAAAGACCACCTCTTTGTCTTCCTCCTTTCTTCTCCTTCTCCCTCCTTTTTTCCCCCTCTTTCTCTTCCTCCTTCCCTTCCTCCATCTTCATCTTCATCATTATCATCATCATCTTCTTCTTCTTCTTCTCTTCCCCCCTCCTCCTCCTCCTCTTTCTTCTGTTTCTCTCTCATAGTCCAGTTCAAATACTCTCAGTGCTATAAAAGTCCATCCCAGTCCTGAACTCAAAATGTCCTTCTCCCAGTGCAAGAAGAAGATGGAGCTCTGAGATTACAGTTCCCAAGACTCACAGCTTGGCTTCAGAACTTTTTGCTGCCCCCAGAAAAAGTTCTAAGATCTGTTTTATTTTAATATTAACATCATGAGAAGTACCCAGACTCTATAATAAAGAACTGGGTTTCTGATTTCACTGAGAAAGGGAGTTCCAGAAGCCTAGATTCCACAGAATCCCCTTTTCTAAAAGTCTCACCACAAACCATTTTCCAAAAGAGAAATTTTATAATGAGGCAGGAAAATAATTTCCTATAAAAAGTTTTTAAAATTTCATGCTGCTTTAATTTCAGATGGAGTGCAATCTTCTGTTAGTCTATCTTAGGACACTTTGCATTTGGAGACTTAAGCGTTTTTCCAAGAAAAAAAGAAAAAGTGTTATAGTAATAGGAAAAAAAGGACCAGATTTGATTCAAGTAAAATATATTTAGGTAATGGCATGGGACCTCTTGCCAGGACAAAATGGAATAGAAAGAATTGCTTTGGGGTGGAAAACATTTGTGATGTTCACTGTCATCTAGTTCAAGGTGTTTATGTACCTCTCAGAATTGATCCTGGATTTGGGGGCCATACTATCGTGAGACAGGGGTCTTAGCCTCATGGCTTTAATAAAATCATAGGCCTGGTTAACAGAAGGGTTATTAGCACTCTTTCCTCTTACAACTAGCATTTACATAGCATCTAGTACATGTTTAATGTGATAAAACTTGAAAATAATTATTTCATTTGATTTTTACAGTAGCCTGAGAAGTAGGAACTATTATCATCCCCATCTTATATTTGAAGAAATTGAGGCAAATAGAGGTAAAGTGACTTGCCCAAGGTCATATAACTAGTTAAGTGTCTGAGGCTGGATTTGAACTCAGATCTTCCTGGCCCCATATCCACTGGGCCATCTAGAGGTCTAACATGCCTACATAAACTTAAATATTACAATACATTAAGATAAGTTTATTTTTTAAAAGCATTCTAAAAAAATCCCAATTCTCTAGTAAAATTTGGGGTCTTTCACTGATCTTTATCAATTATTGCTTAATTTAACCTTGGTCTTAGAACCAAGGCTTAGGAAGTACTAGCTACTAATATGTGTCCTTCATTATTGAAGAAGATCATGACATCAGGGAAATGATGCCAGGACAAGCACATGAATTGGATTTGAGTGAGGAGGGCCAGGCTAAGTCACCAGCCTTACTTTCTCCTCTAGAGCCATCTGGATGCAATAGCCAGATATAAATCAGAAGAACTGGCGATGTCAGGGTTAAGTGACTTGCCCAAGGTCAAACAGCTAGTAAGTGTCAAGTGTCCGAGGCTGGATTCAAACTCCCTTCTTCCTGACTCCAAGGCCACTGTTCTATCTACTGCGCCATCTAGCTGTCCATTGGAATCAAATACCTCTGGGGCTTTGAACGTGGGTCATGACATGATTTAGAAACAAGTTTATTTTATGTGAATGTACATGTTTCGTTAAAAGTGAAATGACATAAATCCTTGGCTGGCTCAGTTAAAGAGCCCAATCTTTCCTCTAAAATATAACGTCGGAAAACAACATTGAAGCAAAAGTAGAAAAATATCTTCAAGGCAATTTCCTCATAGCAGCAAATAATGGTGAATGGACTAAGGCAGAAATGTCAAATATTGTTGTCAGAATCAGATTAAATTATAATTGGAAAATACTTGACAAAATAAAAATGCAATGAAGCATAGAGAATGATAATCTGTAGTTTTCTTAAGTCTTTCAAAGTTGTCTCCATCTTTCAAATATGCAGATCCTTACTAATGTTTAGTGCCCCTTCCTCCCACTATTTGAATCTGATACCATTGGGTTTAATTGTTCCCTTCGAAATATTTTTCCACTTGTCCATCCCTGTGGAGGATAGAAGTGAGAGGATGGAAGGAAGACAGGAATCTGTGGATGACAGATATCAGTGAAAATGAAAGTTGCTTAGTTCTCAGGAAAAGGCAGCACTTCAGGGCAGTGTTTACTGGTCACTTATTGCCCTACATCATCCAGGAAAATCCAAGATAAAGATTAAGGGTTTATCTTTCTGCCACAAGTAAACATTACCACTGCAATATTCACTGTATTCATTATAGAACCCAAAGATCTAGGATCAAGAGTAAGAAGTGGTCTCAGACACCATCACATCCAACCCTTAACTTTACAAATGAGGAAATTGCAGTCCTGAGATTAAGTTAATTGGCCACAGTCATCAAGACACTCAGAATCTGAACCCAGATCCTGTGACTCTAAGGTAATATTTCCTGAACCTCTGAAAGTAAATCAACCTTAGTCAAGTTCGGGATTCTTGGAAAGGATCAAGGGGTGGTCCATGGTCTGTGCTGTATCTCCTCTTCTCCCTCAACTTGGTCCAATAGCTCTTTTTCCTAGAAGCTGAAACCAGGCCTCGTATTGGAAGCTGAAGGCTTGTGGACAAGAGTTTATGGAATCGGAAAAGCCAGAAAACAAAGAGGATGAGGCTGGATGACTTCAAATCACTTCACATCTGAAATCTATAGCCCAAGAGGCTTGGTTTGAACTCAACTTTTCCAGACATTGAATCTAGCTTTTGATCCATTCTACCAAGGCCTTCCAAACCAAGATTAGCGTGTTTTATTAACTCTGGAGATTGGTTATGTCTAGAGCTGTGCCTCAGGCTCAATGCCCCCAGTTATTTGAATATATCTTCTTCTTTGGATCTAAAAAGAGGTTACCTGGATCCAAATCCTAGCTTAAACACATAGTTCCTGTGGGATCTTGTCCAAGTCACTCCCTATCCAGTTCCTCAGTTTCTTTTTTTTTCTTTTTTGGTTTTTGCAAGGCAGTGGGGTTAAGTGACTTGCCCAAGGTCACACAGCTAGGTCATTATCAAGGGTCTGAAGCTGGATTTGAAATTAGGTCCTCCTGACTAAAGGGCCAGTACTCCATCCAATGCACCACCTAGCCACCTCTGTTCCTCAGTTTCTTCTCTCCAAAGTGAGGGAGTTGATTAGATGACCTCTGGGCTTCTTTTGGTCTCTAAATCTATAATCCATATATTAGCCTAAAGACTGAGCTCAACACTGAGGCATCCCAGTCGAGAGTGAGACAGGCTCTTTCTGGTCACTGGGGAATTTCCTTCTGACCTGAGTCACTCTTTCATGACACGATTTAGACACAGGTTTATTTTATATGAGTGTCCATGTTTTGCTAAAGGTGTAATGACATAAATTCTTGGCTGCCTGATCTACCCTGGGAGTCTGGCTAGAATGGAACCAGTTGTGGCAGTGGGGTGGCCTGTCTCTGCTAAACTCTTCACTGGAATGACATTTAACAAAGTCATTTCCCAGGCAGAGTGACTATTTTTAAATCTCAAAGGTTTATATTCTTCTTTAAAACTGTAATAAGAAATTTGGTAAATTTATTTTATAGCATGCAAACAGAGGGATATGCAAAAAACATATGATAATCTCTTTGTCATTCGGTTAAAAAGTATTCCATGAGACTTCTCCTTTTTAATATATGAACCTGATAAACATCAATATACAGGAACCATACAAAGAGGAACAGAAAAAGAACTAAATATGAAACCACAAATCTCGATAATCTCTTCAACATTTGCAAAGCATTTGAAAATCTTGAAGCCCAATATAATTATTAACTTATATTTGTATTCATATATGATATTTTAGAACTTTAATAGTTTAATCTGTGCTATGAATTTTGAGATACTGTGAAAGGATATAAATGTACCCATGTATACATACATATAATATATTATATATATATTTGTGTATGTGTATGTATTTTTTTGTATAATGTTTGTTCTTTTTCTAAGAAGACCATGACATCAGGGAGGTGATGTGTGACAAGCACATGAATTGGATTTGAGTAAGATGGGGCTGTGCTAAGTCACCAGCCTCACTTTCTCCTCTGGAGCCATCTGGGTCCAGTGGCCAGAGATGAATCAGGACAACTGGAGATGGTCCTGGATGCCAGGCAGTCAGGGTTAAGTGACTTACCCAGGGTCACACAGCTAGTTAGTGTCAAGTCTGAGACTGAATTCCAACCCCATCCTTTTGACTCCTAGGTTAGTGTTCTATCCACTTTGCTTTCTTAGTGTAGTTTTAGATATTGAAGTTTATAAATAATATGAACTTGCATTTATATAGTATATGTATATATATATTATATATACACACATGCATTGCACAGATATATTTTTGTAGAATATGTGTGTATGTACTATCTATCTATATTTACAGCTATTCTTTCCAAATTAACCAAAAGGAATAAAGGAAAGAAAAGATTCTTCTCATAATAAGCAAATATTCTTTCCAAATTAACCAAAAGGCTTTAGAGAAGAAGAGATTACTAACTGATTTGTAAACTTTTAAAAAATGTGACCACATGCACAATCTACATGTGTTGAACACACACAAACAGATACACAAACAACAATCAAAGCTCAAGGCTCAACTCTGGCTCAGTCTTGATGCTGGCTGAACTCTCTCAGTTCTGGCCAACCTACCTTGCCAACATTCCATTTAAGTAATTTCAGATGGGATAATTGGAAATGAAGATCAAAATCTTGGCTCTCTTTGCTTGAGCTATAGTGAAAGTGATAACTGCATAGACCTGGCAAGGAGGGATGGGATTGCCTCTCACCCACCTTGTATTTACGCAAATTGGTCTGTATCTCTAAAGTGCTTGGTTAAGGCTCTGATTAGCATTTGGAGGAATCTGGGAGTCAATCCTAGGATTTTAATGTCTAAAATAAACATTTATCTCAGGCCTTGGCTAGTCAAGTCAGTCAAAGGCAAGGGCCAGTGTGTTTGACAGCAACTGGATTTTGGCCACCATGTATACAGACACAAAACACAGAGTCACATATAAAAAACATCAGAATTGGATTCTTTTAACCATTCAATGTGGCTGCTACTACGCTGGAATACCTTGGTAGACAAAATAAGTGAATGGCTCTATTAGGAAATATGTTAGTTACTGGGAAGGAAAATATATGCATCCTTAATTATTAAACTGAGGTTCTTAACTCTCAATCCTCAAGTTCATAGAACCCAAATTCAGTCAAGGTAATTTTGCATATTTGTAAATAAATATATGTAAAATATATAAATAGAATATGTAAATATAAAAATATAGGAATGTATTTATAATTTATAAATTATTTATAAATATATAGATATTTTAAAACCTATATGGAGAGCAGCTAGGTGGTACAATGGCTAGAGTATTGGGCTTGGGGACAGGAAGACCTGAGTTAAAAATCTGACCTCAGCCATTTTCTAGCTGTGAGACCCCAGGCAAGACATTTAACCTTGTTTACCTCAGTTTCCTTATTTGTAAAATGAACTGAAGAAGGAAATGGAGAAACACCCCAGTATCTTTGTCAAGAAAACCCCAAATGAGGTCACAAAGAATCAGATAGAAATCAGAGAAATAAGAAAAATATGACAAATCAGATAATATAACAATCAGAAAAAAATACCAAAAATATGTGTATATATATATATACACACATGTGTGCAAAACACACTTGCTTATAAATATATGTATATATTTTAATGCAAATGCATGTAGTGTTAGTTTATAAATATATATATATATATATAGTTTAATAGGCTTAAATAATTTAATCTAAAATTTTAGTTTAATTTACACTATGACTTCTGGGATACAGTATACAAAATTATATGTGGATATATGTGTGCATGTAAATGTATATGAACACACATATATTTGTATACACACACACACACACACAGATTTGTATGTATATAAGCCTTTCAGTACAAATGGTTCCTTTGTAATTCTATACTTTATTTCTATGTATTTAAAAACATTATTCTGAGAACTGGTTTGTAGTGTTTACCAGTTTCCTGAAGGATTCCAAGTCACAAAAAGGATTAAGAACACTAGAACCTGAATTGAAGTCCATCTCAAAGGACTAAGCTATAGAAAATGGAGATAGGAGGATGAACATTTTTTTTTGGCAAGACAATAGGGTAAAGCGACTTGCCCAAGGTCACTTGACTAGGCAATTATTAAGTGTCTGAGGTCATATTTGAACTCGGGTCCTCCTGACTCCAGGGCCAGTGGTCTATCTACTGAGTGACTGAGCTGCCTCCTAGGATGAACATTTTTTATTTCAAAGTGGAATAATAACTTTTCGTAATGATTGTGTATGAAGTACATTGTACAGCTAGGAGAAATTATAGTAAATAATTATAGAGCATTAAAGATCATTTTATGTCAGTTGATGAGCAGGATCCCTTAAAAAATTACCTGCAGGGCAGCTAGAGCACTGGCCCTGGAGTCAGGAGGACCTGAGTTCAAATTTGACCTCAGACACAAGTCACTTAACCCCACTGCCTCACCAAAAAATTTATCCCCAGTCCCTGGGAACAGTGGCATTTCTGAATACTGAGGTTTCAAATGTTCAAAACTAATTGAGTTAATATTTTCCTAATAAAAGACACACTCCTATATCCCAAATGATTCCAGATTTCAAAATTCTTCAGGCATTTGAATTTCCTTAATTTCTACTGTGATGTCAGAGAAATTCTCTGTTCCAAACACCTTCAGCTCCAGAAAATTCTACATTCATCTGAGAGAAACATTGGTTAATATGTATTACTACTATTTCATTCATTTTCCTGGGTTTGAATTTTGCCAGCTTGTTTAGACTTACTGTTCAGCTTTTAATTGTGCCTGACTCTGTGACTGTATGGATACACCAGTACTGTTCATGGAACTTTCTTGGCAAAAATAGAGTGATTTGCCATCTTCTTCTCCAGTTCAAGAGAAGAGTTCATGATGAGTTTTCTCAGATGAGGAAACTAAGGCAAAAAGGGTCAAGTGACTTGTCACACAGTTAATAAGTATCTGAGACTGGATTTGAACTCAGGTCTTACTGACTCCAGGCCCAGTGCTTTAGCTACTGAGGCATCTGTCTTCCTCCTGTTAGACTATGAAGTCCCAAAATACTAACTAGAAAGACCTCTAGAGTCAAAACTCCATCTGAAGTATAATCCCTTCTATAGCAACATCAAAAAGTGATCATTTTGTAAACCATGAAGCATTATATAAATGGTATCATCATCATCATCATTATCAGTTTCATCACCATCTTTATCATCATTACCATCATCATCATTTTCTTTATCTTCATCATCATCATCTTCACTATTTTCTACATCATTATCATCATCATCATCATCATCAAGAACATCAAATTTGTTATCAGAAGACCCACAGAGCCAGGGAGTTCATTCCATCTCTAGGCAGCCTAGTTAATTTTTGGACAGACTAATTAGGAAGTTTTTCCTGATGAAGAGCTGAGATGCATAGGATTATACACTTCCAAATGAAAGGGACCTTAGGAATGTTTTAGTCCAGCTGCTCCATTTTAGCTTTGTATATTAATATTGCTCAAAAGATGTTTGCTCACTGAATCAATACAAACAAGGTAATGAAAGAGCATAACAAAGTTTGGGGAATGTAGTGGCTGGTCTTAAATCTGGGAGGACTTAAGGTCATTCTTGCTTCTGAAACACACTGGCTATGTAAACAAAGGCACATTGGTGATATGTGGTATATTCCTTCGGCTTCACAAATGCTTGTTGAGTTAAAGGAGTCCCTCCATGTTGTCACTGATCTGTTTCTTTAGGTAGTCAACTGATGTCATGCCTTCCAACATACTAAGAGCTTGTCTACATTTTACTATCTTGGCTAAAAAATGATCAAAAAACACTTTGTCATATGTCTTGCTAAGGTGTGAATATATTTTGTTTATATTTTCCTCAAGTACCAGTTCGGGAAATTTATCAAGAAAGAAAATGAGGTTAGTCTCCCATGAGTTACTCTTATTCTTTTTGGGTTTTTTTTGCAAGGCAGTGGGTTTAAGTGGCTTGCCCAAGGCCACACAGCTAGGTAATTATTAAGTGTCTGAGGCTGGATTTGAACCCAGGTATTCCTGACTCCAGGGCCAGTGCTCTATCCACTGCCCCACCTAGCTGCCCCGAGTTACTCTTATTCTTAATGAACTCAAGCTCAGTCACTCTCATTCCATCACTGCTCCTCAACCTCTGTGGACTTTCTGGGTTGCCTGGTTATGGGCATCTGGGCATGACATAAATCTTTAGTAACTCATTCCAGAATTTTTCAGGAATAGATGACAAGTTCAAGAGTTCATCTTCTTTCCTTTTTAAAATTGGGATACCTATTCACCAGTGATCCTGCAGTTCTGCTAAAAGATTACTGAGAGTTTTTAGCATTTCAACTACAAGCTTTCTCAGTAAGCTATGGTATAGCACATTTAAACCAGGTGGTTTGAAGACACTGGGGACAAGGTACTCTTTAATCTTTCTAATCCTGGGTTTTAATTTCCTAATGATTTCTGTTCCTTTTTGTTTGTTTGTCTTTGAAGGCTGAAGAATGACACTGTAGGAGATGACCCCATTCCCTAGGGGAGTAGATTAAGCTCCTTTATGAGGGTCCAAAGCCTAAGGAGTTTCATCATTGTGAAACCAGAACAAGCCCATAGGTCAAGGCTGTCCTTTCTAACTACTTTGCTTTCTTCCTCAGTTGCTGCCTTAGGCCAGTCTGAAATATAATTTGGGATTTATTTAGTAAATTTCTTGCTTCCTATAACTCCCCAGGGACATGCAAATTAGTCCAGAATTTCACTTAACAAGAATCCCAGCAGAAGGTGTTCTTTGTTCTGCAGATAGACCCAAATCATGCTACAGTATGGATGCAACCTCCCAAAACTGTGTATTAAGCCCAAAGCCAAGCACAGTGCTTTGTATATTAATATTGCTCAATAGATGTTTGCTCACTGAATCAATACAAACAAGTCAATGAAAGAGCATAACAAAATTTGGGGAATGTAGCAGCTGGTCTTAAAGCTGGGAGGACTTGAGGTCAGTCCTTGCTTCTGAAACACACTGGCTACATAATTCAGAGAAAAGCAGGTAAACTTTTAGTCACAAGCCAGTGATTAAGTGACTACTGATTGTTGTCCTTCATCTTTTACCCTCCACAATGACCAAAAGGACAGCACTAGGTTGGAATCAAGGCAAGTGCCTATGACATAACAGGAAGGGATAAAAAAAAGGTAAAAACAGTGCTTGGTCTCATCTAAAGGGAAGATAATATAAACGTGTAGCCAATAGTCTATAAACATTTTCCTATAAACATATTCCTTAGGCTTCAAAAATGCCTGTTGACTTAAAGGAGTCCCTCCATGTTGTCACTGATCCTTTCCTTATAGTTCCTTTAGGTAGTCAACTGATGTCATGCCTTCCAATATACTAAGAGCTTGTCTATGTTTTACTATCTTGGCTAAAAAATAATCAAAAAACATTTTGTCATATGTCTTGCTAAGGCTAAGTGACAAACACTAGGGGATACAAGACAGTCCTTGCCCTCAGGGAGCTTACAGTCTACTGGAGGAGACAATAAGCAAACAAATATGTCAAATATGCTAGATTCAGGATAAAGGGGAAATCATTAAAAGAGGGGAAGCACTAGAAAGGTTTCCTGTAGAAGATGAGATTTTAGTTGGGGCTCTGAACAAACAAGATAGACAAAGGACACACTGGGAGTAGTCTCAGAGAAAAAGAGCCAAAGCTAAGCTTCTAAATGGTAGAGAAGATTCAAGCCTGCCTTAATAGAAAGTTGTCTTATCAAAGAAATCTTTATTCTTGATATTACAACTATGTGACCCTTGAGACAGATAAAACCTCTCCAAGACCATATGATACCTCTGTATAAATGAGAGCAAATAATTATACTTTTCTATATGAATGTCTAACTCTACTCTTAGTACATCCCAAATCAAACTCAGTTTCCTCTTTCTATCATCCCTGTTTCTGTCAGTGGAACGGCCAAGATCTCAGAGAAGCAGGCTCATGGCCCAGGAGTTTTTCTAACTATACTGGAATATGTCCTAAATCTCCCCTGTGAGTCTTGAAAACAATTCTGCTTTTTCACCATAATTGGTGATAGTAATGATGTTGATTATTATGAGGAAGTCAGGAAGGCTTACAGCAACAAATACTGATGGCGGGATAACAATCTTACAAGCCCACAGATAGTACACTGGTGATTCAAAAACCTGTAGTTTCTTCTATCTGAAGAATAATTAAGGCAGAATTCAGTAGATGGTGACTCTACGCACCCCCCCCCCCCCCCACCAAATTCATTCTCTTGTGGCCAACCTTTTGGTGCGGAGCTTATTTTGAACTTGGCTAGCCTGATCCTCAAATAAATCACAACATCTATCACCAGGTTTGCCCTGGTTTTGTAAGGCCTGCCACAATTTCCGTTGCGTTGGTATAGCCTTTAATAGTCAAGTATATGTCTTGGAACTGCACTTCAGTGAAAATAAAATCAAACAAATCTTAAAATCTTTCCCAGTAAATAGGTAATCTCATATGGTAAATGTTGTTTAGCTCTTTATTAGTGAAAAAAGTTTGTCTTAGAACCTGTATTTGGCCAGCTTCAGAAGTCCCCTTTAGAAACAATGGATATTGTTACTGTATCTTGTATGAGGAAATAGAATCTTGGTGAGGTCAGATTGGAGTGAATTGTGTTATGGCTGGGAGACATATGTGAATCACAGAAAGAAAAGTCTAAGAGACCTTTGCTGAGAGTTTAAGTGTCTAACTTATTATCCTAGAGATAATTTTGTGGTTAGTAGTGGTATTGCTCCTTGGAAGAGATGAATCATACTGCTATTTGGAGAGCTATATGGACTTATCCTTTCTAGCATCATCTATAGCCTGAAAGAGACTGTATACCTCTTGGTATACAGCCCTGTCTAGTGAAAGGGAAAAATGGGGAAAGACAGGCTTTGCAGAGAACCAGTTGGACAAAACAGACTCCTTGGATAGATGAGGAAAGACTACATGGATGCTATAACTAGAAATTGAAAAGGAGAAATTCTTCAAAGCCCTTGAAAAAAATCTGAAGATTTTGGCACTTGCACATTACATATTCTCTAACTTAGGCACAACACTTTCTCAGCACCCAATTGGCAATGTGCTAAGAGAATTTATCATTACTTCCACAGCTTGAAAGGAGCAGAGAACTTTTCCTGGCACCAGAGACATAGGCTCACAAGGGAAGCAGAATGCAGGGGAGTGATTTGGCTTAGTTAGAGAAGTCTGGTGGATTGTTTTCCATAGAGATTGAAGATGTAAAGTCTTGTTATGAATTGTCCTCCCAGGGCACAAATGTCCCTCTTCACCTTCCTCTCTGTTAGATTTCTATAAGTATGTGTCCATTTCTTTCCCAGAACATTCTGAATTCTTGGGAGAGTATGACCCAGGTTTATTCATGGATTATGTACTTTGATCATTCCTCTTCTTCTGTTGAATAACTGTTATTCCTGCTTTTGACTTACCATTTCATAAAGGTTTCCTCTTTGAGTCAATGGTATCATTATGACAGATTTTGTGTCTATGGGAAGCAGCAGTTAGGGCTTAGGAGCGACAAGGTGAATGACTCTAAGAACAACAGCTATGTGGTGACCACTTTGGGAATACCACTGTTATGTGCCAATGTAGAAGCACGTGGGATGAGACCCTAGTCCTGAGGAAAGTTGGGGATCAGTGCCTTGGGGGCTACATATGGACCTATTTATTTACATTATTGTTTCCCTTCTTAGAAAACAAATTCCTAGAAGGAAGAACTTTTTTCTCTTTATCCCTCGCCCATTTTTCCTTTCAGAACTTAGGGCAGGTCTTTGCACAAAAGAAGCATTTAATTAGTTACTGATTGACTGACCTTTTAAAATGTCTCCTGTGATTTGTGGACAATGGTATTTTATCAACATAAAGATAGAAGACTTATTTTTTTGTTCCCCTAGTATAATCTGAACATACAAAATTTATTTATAACAAAATCACTTACTTTATTTCGATCTTGTACAACTAGTACTTTTCCAGTGTCTTCATCAAATACAGCACCTGTTAGAAGGAAAGCATAGGTGAAGGAAAATTAATTAGATTCATCAAGTTTTACCAAACTCTAATCATTCTTCAAGATCTAGCTCAAAGCCCACCTTCAAGCATTCTCATATGATCATGTCAATCTTTCTTCCTTTCTCTCTCTCCCTCCCTCCCTTTATTCCTTCCTTCTTTCTCTCCTCTCCCTTCCATTTGTCTATCTCTGTTTCCCCTCACCCCCATTCTCTGAGCTCCTCCAGCATTCTTCTTGTACCTCTCATGTTCCTTATACCATGGTAATCTCTGAGCGTGCTTTCCCTATAGTAGATCGAAAGTTTCTGAAGAGCAAAGAAAACATCTTATCGATCTCATATCCCCTAGAGTATACTGAAGACTTGTTCTAGACAGGGTCATCTCCAACCAATCCAATGAATTAGGCTTAGAATTAGAACCCAGTGAAGATTACCCATTGTGTCTTCCCCATGAAGGTTAGTCTAGTTTTTCCATAGAAGGTATTCAAAGATATACTTGAGATTTACTAGTCCAGGGGATTATTCCTGTCAGTGCTGTAGGGGCAAAGACCTTCAGTGCTTTGGAGAAATGAACCAGTTATAGCCAGTGGAAAGGCTGCTCATCTGAATTCATGCAGGCTCCTTTGGGAATCTTGTATTTTCACTGGTAATACCCTACAACATGGAATTTTCTTTTTTTCATCTCCATCTCCTGCTTTCTTCAAATCTCAGCTAAAACCCTACTTTGCACAAGAAGCCTTTCCTTGCCCCCCTTAGCAAGGGTGCGTGCCTTCTAATTAATTATGTTCAATTCATCCTCTGCATTACTTTTTTTTGGGGGGAGGAAGTATTGAGAAATTGAAATTCCCAAAATAATTTGTTTTTCCTATAACATTTTATTTAAATGTCATAAACAATGAGTATACATATTATTTTTTGTTGCTGTTCATTTTTTCCAATTTACTTTATTTTTCCAATTACATGCAAAGATAGTTTTCAACATTCACCTTTTTGAAAGCATTTAAGTTCCACATTTTCCTACCTCCCTTCCCATGGCAGAGAGCAATCTGACATGTCCAATATTTCCAGATTAGTCATGTTATAAAAGAAGAATCAAACTAAAGGGGCAACAAAACCTTAAGAAAGAAAGGAAAAAGCTTCTTTCATGCTTTTTCTTCTCATCCTCTAGATTTGTTTGCACATAGTTGTTTGAGTCACCAGGAAGCATCATGGTGCACAGAGTACTGGGCCTAGAGTCAGGAAGACTCACCTTTCTGAGTTCAAATCCAGCCTCAGACACTAGCAGGGTGACCCTGAGCAAGTCCCTTTACCCTGTTTGCCTCAATTTCCTCATCTATAAAATGAAACTGAACAATCACTCAACAACAATAACCTGTGGTTGTTTATGTATTGTCTCTCTCATTAGACTATAAGCTCCTTGAGGGCAGGCACTGTCTTCTGTTATTTGCTGTATCCTCAGTGCCTAGATGAGTGTCTGGCACCTAGTAGGTGATTAACAAATACTTACTATCAGACTGACTCATTTTAATCTGGGATTGGCTCTTGTCTGGCCTGGCCCACAATACTCATGGACCGTAAAATTCAATAAAAGCAAATAGACTCACAATAGGATAAAAATGCGACTTACTAAAAACAGATGCTGTTCTCTGCATTTGCTCAAGATATGCCTTTACCACACATAATAAAACTCAAGGCTGGGGTGGTGCCATGCATTGGCAGAATAAAGGAGGACAGTAAGGAGTCACCCTACCTGGGCTCTGGATCTAGGATTGTTAGACTATATGTTCCTTCCCCTTCCTAAAGTATCACTGACTCCACAAAAAAGACTCTCGGAGGTGGGACAATGAACACTAATATCAGAAATTTGACAATGAAGGTGATGTTAAAGATCATTTAACAATACCAACAATACCAAGGGAGAAGGAAAAAAGGGAAGATCCACATTATCATAAAAATGGCCCCTTGATCAGATATACTTGTGCAGTGTGGCCCATAAAGAAGACAGGGCATGCTTTTGTAAGAGCTTTGATGATGGATGCCGCCATACCTAGCATTGTAATATCATATCCTGAATACTTATTAATTGTATTAAGGGCCAACCTCTTGCCCCGAAATGGGAGAAAAGGAATATAATTAATTTGCCAGTTGCTTCCAGAAGCAGGTCAAGAATTAGATGGAATCATTCTATACTGATTTTCAGAGGCATGAGGAGCATTATTGAATAGATATTTCTCTATACAGAGTTAAGGGGATCATATGATCATATATCCACCACAATACAGCCTCAAGACCACCAAGCCCAGATCGGTGTTAGGCCAAGTCACCAATCTCTTTCATTCTTGTAAAGGCATCAACTTGTCTATTCAGTTTAGGAGACAGTGTCTCTGATATCTCTGATGGTCAGCAAAATGCCTTACAAACAGTCCTATAGGATGGAGGGCAACAGAAAATTCTTGGAGTCAGGAAGATTCAATTTAAATCTGACCTCAGATACTTAGCTGTTCACTGCCACCCCCACTCCCCAAATCACAGCCAAGCTGTTCTAAAAACCTACTGACAGTTCTCAAATACCCCACCCCACCTTCTCTCCTCTGTCATCCCCCTAATCCTGGTGCAGGCCGTCATCACCTCACAATGGGGTTACTGCAATAGCTTTGGGGGGGGGGTGAGGTGGGAAGGGGAGGTTTACTTGCCTCAAGTCTCTCCCTACATCAGTCCATCCTCCAACCAATAAAATGATTCTTTAAATTAAGGTCTGATCATGTAACCCCTCTGCTCAAATTAATCCCAGTGGTTCCCTATCACCTTCATGAGCAAATAAAAAGTACTATTTGACATACCAAAGTTCTTGATCACCTAGCCTCCCCACCCCAATTCTGCCCTTTTTGAGTCTTCCTACATCCAGGAATACTGGTCTCCTAGCTGTTCCACTAACAAGATTCTCCAACTCTCCCAATTCTAGGTCTTTCCCTCGACTGTCCCCCTTGCCTGGGGTACTCTCCCTTCTCTGCTCAAACTACTGATTTCTCTGACTTCTTAAGTCTCAAACAAAATCTCATCTACAGGAAACCATCCCTAATTCCACCTGTCCTCTTTTAGTAGTTTCCTGTGTTTAGCTTGTTTCGATATATTTGTTTGTATGTTGTCTTCCTTCTTAGATTATAAACTCCTTAAGAGCAGGGATTTCTTTTACTGTTTTTGTATTCCCAAGAGTTTAGCACAATACATATTGTAGGCACTTAATAAATGTTGACTGAATGAATAAATGGTACTAGGGAAGAAGAAAATAAGATAAAGATGCCATCTTGGAGCAGCCTGTAATTTTAGAGAAGTAATGAATGCCCCTGTTTGCCCCTGACTTCACATAACATCTGTATTTTATAAGGTGCTTAATGTGGAATATTATAGAATCTGATATTTGGACTCTACAGATCAATCAATAAACGTTTACTAAGGACTCATGATGTGCCAGCTGTTCTAAAAGCTGGGGACCCTCAAAGACTACCCTTAAGAAATTTATGTTCTAATGAAATGTGTTGTAAATAATATTGCTGTCTACAAGGTAATACACAGGCTTAGAAGGTAGGACCTGAACTGAGTCTTGATGGAAGCCAGGGATTCAAAAAGGAGGAGATAAGCTAGAACAAGGTTGAGGAATAGTCAGTTCAAAGGCATCAAGGTGGAAGATAGAGTGAAAAGGACCTTGGCCAACCAGACCCCAAAAGGAATGTTTCAAATGAGATAAAATAGATGCTTTGCAAACTTTAAAGAGTCGTAGACACATCAGTTATGTTTAACAATAAGAATAACAAAACCACATTTTGATATAACAGTAACAAAAAGAACAACAAATCAACACACAATGTTGGAATGTTTAGAAATGGATCCCTCTTTGGAATTATGCTAAAAAAACGATCAGGATGTCCAAACTCTCTGACCTAAACACCTCCCTGTTGGCATATTCTTGAAGAGACTAATGACAAAAAGAAAGGTCTCATTTACAGCAAAAGGTCATTGGGAGTACTTTTTGAGACAGTAAAGAATCAGAAAGAAAGGTAGTACCCATCGATCTATCGAGGAATGGTGAATCAGGTTATGACATATGAATATAATAGAATCTTTCTGCATTTTCAGAAATAATCACTATGAAGAATTCAGAGGAGACCAAGAAGGTTCATGTGCACTGATACAAAGTGAAGTCTGCACAACAGGAAAACAATGACTACAACAATGTAAATAAAAAGAACAGCAAACAAGTGAATGGGATGCAATTACAATGACCAAGCTTGGTGTTGCAGCCAGGACTTGAACACAGTTCTCACCTGATTCCAAGGCCAGTACTGTGAAGTATTTCTTTTAAAGACAACCTGGTTTGCACTATTAATTTTTAAAACCATCAAGCAATCAGATTGTGTGCTGTCAGAAAACATGCTTTCCATTTTATTTGGTTTTGCACCGAAGTCTTGTCCTGGAGGAAACAATATACTAAAATGGAGATAAAGTCAGTAATCTAGGTAGAGGGTCAAATTTATAGTTCATTACTCCAAGTATTTATTGTCCTTGGGGAAAATCAGGTCTCATGCAATCAAAATGTGAGCTCCCCCTGGTGGACATGACTTGAAAGTTCATGAACTGCTTTCGAGTCACCATTTTCTAGTCAAAAGTCAAGGGCTTCCAAAGACTTACTTAGATGGGGGGGAAATTACAGCTTTGTTTTCACTAACTATAATTGAAATTTAGTATTTCCTTCAGCTATTTAAAAACATTATTGTGAAAAGGAGTCTGCAGCCTTCACCAGATTGCCAAAGGGGTCCAAGAGAAAAACAGATTAGTTATTTCTGGGCCAGATAATCTCTGCTTTCCTTTCAAGTTCTTAATTTACAATTCTATGATCTCAAATGTCTTCAGAGTCTCAGTGCAGTTTTAAGCACTTAACTTGAGCAAACACTTTAAAAGCTTTCCTTAGCTGGGTGTTACATTCTCAGAGGTAGAAGTCTTAAGGTTAAAGATCTTGGAATTAAGAGTTGGGTTGGCTTACCATACCCTGTATTTAGGCAGAAAAGCCAGGTCCTTAGATACCCCATAGCAGAAGAGATGACAAACCACTGTTCCTTGTTGTTGTGCAGCCATGTCCAACTCTTTTGTAGACTGTAAAAGGTTAGACCCTTTCATTCTCTACTCTCTTTAAAGAGTTTCAAAGTCTGTTCAGGTTCCCATTCATTGTTTTCATGACAGGATCTATCCATTTCATCTTCTGCCCTCCTCTTTTCCTTCTGTCTTCCATCTTTCCCAGCAGGAGGGTCTTTCCTAATGAATCCTGTCTTCTCATTATTATGGCCAAAGTATTTAAGCTTCAGTTTCTGTATTTGTCCTTCCAGTGAAGAGCCTGAATAAATTTCTTAAGTATTGACTGATTAGATCTTGTTGCCCCAGGGACTCTCAAAAGTCTTCACAATTTAAGACCGTCATTTTAGATTGGGCTTAAACATGAAATAGTAAAAGTCAAGATTGTTCACTGTTCGGTGATCAGTGTGCATTGGGTGGAAATAGTCCCTTGCACCAGGTTCTTCTATGATGGCTGTACTGAAAAGGTTGGCACCTAGGCAGATTTCATAGGGCATCACCATCCAGGGAAGCCTAGATTCTCTGGGGTCCATGTCAGTCTAATAAGTTTTTACTGAGCACTCATTGTATCTACAGGAGACCATGCTGGGCATTATGTGGGAAGCAAAGACGCACCAATGGCTTAATGAGATCATACATAAACACACATTCATAGAGATTTTTAATAACACTATACAAAACATGGCAAGAACCAAGCTAATAAGATCCAAAAGGCTTGGCCCCAGGGATGTGACGATCAATGTTTTAACAACTGGCTTTCTGGGAGTAGATTACACATTTTAAAGTTTAATTTGTATTATTAATATTTTCTGCATCATTTTATTGTTTAAACAATCAAGAAAATATATCAAGTCCTGACTTAAAGTGTTTGCTGATTTCTGGGGACAAATGCTCTCAGTGAAAATGAACAATCTGCTCTCTTTGGCCTGTTTGAGAAGGATCCAGGTCTGTTCTGGCCTAAGGAAGGAGCCCACAGACTGACAGAGTCAGGGATTGGTTAATGGAAAGGTCTGTAGGGCACAGGTCAAGTGTAGGGGGTTCTTGACCTGGGGTCATGGGGAGACTTCAGGGAGTCTATACATTTGAATAGGGGAAAAGAAATCTTTATTTCAATATAATTGTTTTCCTTTATAATCCTATGTGTTTTTATATATTTGAAGCTATGATTGTTAAAGGGTAAAGAGGCCTCACCATCTCCTGGAGTGGTCCATGATCAAAATAGTGAAGAAACCTTGATCTAGTCAATCCCTCTTATTTTACAGAGAACGAAACTGAGGTTAGGAGAGGATAGTGGTCTTTCTCAAGCTAATACAGGTAGTAGAAAAACTGGGATTTGGACAGGGGCAGTGTTTCATAGCAGAGAGAGAGAGTGTGTTGTCCTTGCAGCCAGGAAGACTGATCTAACCCAGCTGGACAACTCATTTAAATCAAGCTATCAGTTATAAAAAAGATGCTGACTTGCACTAATGGGTGGGATGGTGTTTCCTTACATGGAAGAGTCCACCAATGAAATCTCGGATCTTATCTATTTTTCTTTCTGCAGCACCACAGAAGAATGAAGTAGGGTTTCAAAGTATGTGAATGAACCCCAGTGAGAACAAATTTATTCTGCATGAGGCCGCACTGATCTCTTTGGGAGGAGGGAAGGATGTTTGGGCAAATGCTATGTGGAAGTTGTTAGAGTATCATTATTGTAATTATGAAATTATACTTTCACAAATGAAGTAACCAAGTTGAGATTCTGAAGATGATTGTGATGTCAACAAAGGCAGTGAAGGCAGAATAATTAAGTTAATTCTATGATTTGGTGCTTGAAACTAGAGTAAATTACTCAATTGGGGCCCACTCTTGGATAACAAGCACCTTCCTTATTCTGAGGATTGACTGGTCTGCTTTAAGGGTCCAACAGAAATAATATGAGGTGTAAAGATACACGCTAGCTTGTGGCTTATGTAATAAGTCTCCTTGCCTGTGATTTTAAGTGCTAAAGGGGTTCAAGAGAGATATGACACTTTTGGTTAGTGTGGTTAGGCAGGAAGAAACTTCCATGGAGGAACCTGGACATTATTGTTCATTTGGGGTTTTCTTGGCAAAGATACTATAGTGGATTTGCTATTTCTTCTCCAGCTCATTTGAGAGATTAGAAAAGTGAGGCAAACAGGATTAAGTGACTTGCCCAAGGTCATCTAACTAGTAAGTGTCTGAGATTGGATTTGAACTCACACCTTCCAGATTCCAGGACCAGGGCTCTGTCCACTGTACTAACCTGCCTTTGGACTGTGGGGAATGCTCAAAATGTCATGCTAAGAAAATCTGACTTTCTCTTGTAGATTAGAGGGAATTAGTAAAGGGTAGGTGCAGAAGAGTAATATGGTCAAAGAAAAGCAGCAGAAATGAAGCAGAATCTGAGCTTGGTATAAGACAGTGAAGGAAGGAGGGACCACAGGTTAGGAAACCAGTGGAACAGTTATTGCAATACTCCTGGTAAAGAAACTCTATTTTTTACAGTGGTGTTGGATTCTTTGTGACCCCATTTGGGATTTTCTTTTCAAAGGATACTGCAATGGTTTCCTATTTTCTTCTCATTTTACAGAGGAGGAAAGTGGGATCAATAGGGTTAAGTAGGGAGGGAATGAGAAATGAAGAAAAATAGACAAAGTTAATAATCACATTTAAGAAGCATGGGAAATGAAGGAGTCACAGATGACTTTGATGTTTTAAGCCTGGGAAACAACAGTCATCATAAGAAAAAGGGTCATTGAGGAAAAAGGGGAGGACTGGATCATAGGGTTTCTCAATCCCACTTAACAAGGTCCTTTCAAATGGTACTTAACATTACATAATAAGGCAACAACAGTCAATGTATTGGTACTGATCCAATAATGACGTGTCCATTCCCCTCTAGGTGGAGTTGGAAGATGTCCATGAGATAACTAGTAATCCCATTCCCCAAGGAGTGTGCTGGTGACACCACCCAAACCCTCACACACATAACAGACCTGGATACAATCAATTCATCCAGGCTAGTCATAGTTACAGGGCAAAATGATGTTTGTCCTTCATTCTTGTAGAAAACCATGATATCAGGGAGGTGATACCATGACCTTGGAGTCAGGGGGACAGGAGTTCTAATCCAGCTTCAGACACTTAACTCTGGTTGTGTGACTTTGGGCAAGTCACTTAACCAGACTGCCTCACATCAAGAGCCATCCCTAGTTGTCCTGGTTCTTATCTGACCAGTGGACCCCAGATAACTTTTGAGGAGAAACTGAGGCTGGTGACTTAGCACAACCCCCCTCACTCAAATCCAATTCATGTACTTGTCATAGCATCACCTCCCTGATGTTGTGGTCTTCTTAGAAAATTAAGGACAAACTTTTAAAAAAATTAGTTAAAATTAGTTAAAGTCCTTATGGACTAAGATATGGATCTAGAAGGAATCTCAAAGGTCAGCTAACCCTAACCCTTCTTTTTACAAATAAGGAAACTGAGGCCTACAGAATGTCATAGCTTGTCCAAGGTCACACAGGTAGTAAGTGCTTGAAGTCAGATTTGAAGTAAGGAAGATGAATCTTCCTGACTCCAGGTCCAACACACTAACCACTTTTCCACCTAGCCGCTCAATGATCTAGCTCAAAATTTGTTGAAAGTGAACAATTCTCCTCAGAGATACTGGATCGCTATGAAGTGAGTCAGTGCTAAGACATTTTTTTAAAAACATCAATAAAACACTTCAAAATACAATGAAAGAGGGAAAAAGAATTCAATCAGAACTCTGCTATAGTACATATGGAACATTCATCCTGGGCTACTTACCTCCCCAAGGTCCTTGGTTTGTATATTGAATTCCCAGAAGAATGACTACCCTCATAAACTGCAAAGGATTCTCTAGGGTTTCACACTTTCAAAACTATAGCTCATAGGCCCCCACTGATGAGCTTCTCTTTAATGGACAATTAGAAGACATAACTAGTTCAAAGCAAGAGCTTTTACTAAGGATGGCAATAATTAGAACATATTGGCTCAAAAAAACACAAAGCATCAGAGGGAAGAGTGAACCTCAACTTAGATGATAACTAGGACCCAAGTAGTGTGAATAATGAAACCTGGAAAATGATTATAGTTATGACGATAGTTCAAAGTTATAATTAGGGAAAATATGGTCATCAGCTCTAGACCAATGGAAATATGAAGGGTGAATCCGAATAATGAGACCACCTCAAAGAATTCATCATTCCCACTTAATTATGACTTGTACATTGACTCTCCAGAGCACATTCTGGGAACACATGTGATTAAGTCAATTTATGCTGGATTATAGCTTCCTGATACTTTTTTTTGCTCTGTGTCCTCACATTGCTGCACCCTAGATGAAGTATCTGTACTGGAGGGGTCATTCACTCAGGCTCCCTGGATACTCAACTACCAACTGCCAAGGGTAGTTTTCTTTTGGATTAGTGGTGGGTTCTCTTCTTTGCTTTCAGAGGTCACAGTCCTTGAAGTTTCTCCCTATTATGAATGCTATTAACTGTTCACATCTCAAATTCTTTGTTTGGTGCTCAGGGGTGACATGCTTGTTTTGCCAGTTATCAGATGATAGCCAGTCTTTCACTTTGCTCATTGGCAGGTTCCTTTCAAATTTCAATGTGGAGAATTTCTTAAAGAGATAACAGAATATGGACATTTTTGTACTTTATTAACATATTAAGACCTAGTTTCTTCTCATCCCCAAATTTATGATAGTAGGCATTAGGCAAATAGACATGCTATAAAACGTTCATACTACCACTGGTTTTGGTGTTTGCAATGGCCTGTTGTAGTCCAAGATGTGAAAGGAAAAAGAAAATCAAACTTTTTTTCTTAGATGGAAACACTTGTCTCAATAAGACTTTTTTTTGTTTGTTTTAGGTTTTGCAAGGCAAATGGGGTTAAGTGGCTTGCCCAAGGCCACACAGCTAGGTAATTATTAAGTGTCTGAGACTGGATTTGAATCCAGGTACTCCTGACTACAAGGACAGTGCTTTATCCACTATGCCACCTAGCCACCCCTCAATAAGACTTCTAATAGTAATGGGCATTGACTGAAGTCACTTTCAGGGTCATACCTCGTGAATGACTCAGGCCGGATTTGAAGTCATGAAGATGAATCTTCTTGAGTTCAGGCCTAGTATTCTATGCATCATGGCACCATCTAGATGGCTATCATTTCTGAGTGTAACTGGTTAATAGGAATAAATGATATTTGTGATTTAACTGAGAGAAGGAGCTTGTGGATGAGGAAATTACCCTACCCATACAGGTCACCACTTTCTCTGAAACTTCTATTTTTAGAGACTTGCTTAGAATTGTGGGGAAAGCAAAAGATTTACCCAGGGTGAGTGGCAAAAATTGTCTCCTTCAAATCAAGAATACCTGGGTAAAAATCCTGCTTCAGTTGCCTAATACCTGTGTCATCTTGAACAAGTCACTTTCCTTCCCTAGAGACCTCAGTTTCCTCAACTGTAAATTATAATATTGGACTAGCTTACCTTTTAAGGTCCATTTTAGCTCTAAATCTGTGATCCTATCCTCTCTCCACTAATACTGTTTCTGATTTCTTCATAAATTAGATAGTCTTGGAAATTTGGGAGATTGAAAAAGATGGCAAACCTCTCTCTTGTTAGTTATGTGCCTTTATCAGGCCATCCCTAAAAATCTCAGTTTGGTGCAATAATATAATACACATTTGTTGAAATAGCTGGGACTAAAATCACTTATAAAGAGAGGGCCAAAGGTGGTTTTCTATGCCTTCTGAACAATTTTAAAAGTTGCAAGCTTATATAAATATCTAAATTAACTCTAAAGGACATGTGAATAAAGATGCTACTTGTATCTAGAAAAAGAACTGATAAATAGAAGCATGTATAAAATAATTTTACATATATGTATATATAATACATAGATTATCTAATGGTAGTCATCTTTAGGGTGGGGTAAGGAAAAAGGAAATTTACATGATAATTGTTGCAAATTTGCAAGAAATAGAAAGCTGTGCAGAGAAGATCTGTAGTTTTGTATAGACTTCTTTTTTTAGTTATGGACATGCTTATTTTATTGCATGTATTAAATATAAAAGAAATTTTAAAAATGAACACTGCCCGCTCATCTTCCTTGAATGAATGAACTGTAAACCCAGGAAATCACATGTCCAGCCCATATCTGATTGAAAGCTACATATTTGAAGGAGGCAGGTTTCCTATGGGAAGAATGATCAATCTTATCCTTTGCCTCCATGCTGCTCCTTGGTGGCACAGGAAACAAACAGAATGCTCCTGGTAAGTAGAACACAAAAGGATGCACATGATATGCTTCCCTTGTACCATTTTGCCCCCTTTTTAGATATCACCTGAGTCTAGGGAGAAAAGATTTTTGTTCTGCTAGGAAGGAAGAACTTCTCCAAGGGATTGGGACACAATACATTGCTGCTGGTCCTTACAGTGGGCATGGTATCCCCAGATGGAGGATGTGAAGGCTGTTTTTTGAACAGGATGACTCTACTCAGAGGCTCCTGTAACTGGAAGGACCCCAGGGCCCAATTAGTCCAACCCAATCATTTTACAGATAAGGAAACTGAGGCTGAGAGAGGATAACCCACGGTCATACAACTAGTGTCTGAGTTAGGATTATTATTATTTAGGTTTCCTTGACTTTGTATCCAGTATTCCATCCACTGTACCATGAAGCTATTTGTGCCAGAGATACTGCCTGCCCATCCCACACCTCTCTGAGCACATTGCTGAATCTTTTAGGAATACTCTCATTGAAGATGCAAGCATTCTCCTACCAGCCATATAAGAAGTACAATGCAGCAATGTTGTAGAGAGGGCTTCATTCAAAGAGTGGACCCCCTGGGAATGAGATCATCATTTACTTATGTCTGCATCTTCTTTAGGGCCTGGCTATTTTCAGAGCATTATTTGCAAAAGATGGGCCTTACCATAACCTTACCTTAAATGCAAATGATGGGCCTTACCTTACCTTAAATTCAAAATGATCAAACAAAGGATCAACTGTGTCACTTCCTTGAAGAAATTAGACAAGAGTGTGTACGAAAAAGATTTGAGGGTTTTAGTGGACCTCAGGGTTAACATAACATAGGCTACAAAGTTTATATGGAAGTAGTGATGATCTACTTGTACTCTATCTGGATCAAGAGTATAATATTCAGGTTTTGAGTGACTGAATCTACAGACAGCTGAATTGGAATTTGATTGGAAGAGGGCCAGTCATATAATAAACAATGATAAAATCAGGCATAGTGTTGAGTGTTAGGAATACAAAGAAAAGCAAAAGACAATTTGGCTCTGATAGAGCTCACGATCTAATAAGGAAGACAATATGAAGATGACTAGTAATTATGGGTTCTAAAGAAGATAAATTGAGGCTTACTGACAGAAAGAAAGCATAGAATAAAGAGAGAACAGGCTTCCCGTACAAGGTGGGATTTTAGGAGCAGGTGTGTCCCACCAGCAGCCCTCAAAACCCATTCATGCAACATTATATTTTATTATTATACTACTCATTGATAATATGGGGTACATTGTAGTCACAAATTAATATGGAATTCTACTTGTGGTCCTTTACAAGTTTTTGTTGGGAGATGTGGCCAAGAAGAGCTAAAAGGCTGGACTCCCAAGTTAAGTAGTATTTGAAGGGATGATGCAGAAAGAGCATTCCAGGCCCAGGAAGGACATAGACACTGAAAATGGCCAGATTTGAGAGATGGGAGTGTATTGGTTGAGGACCAGGCAGAGCAGAAGCTAGAAGAGCAGAGGGGTCAAGGGGAGAGATTTACAGTTGAACCAGAGATGTTTTGCCTGGAAAAGAGATGTGATAAAGGGGTGGAATGAGAGTGCGGGGTTACCCTCATCTGAAAGAGCTCTAGAGATGAAGGATTAGAGTAGCTTTTATTGGCCCCAGTTCTGTTTCAAAGCAAGAAAAGATGCCCTAACAATGAATGTTCTCCACAAGTACAATGGGTTACTTTATAAAGTTAGTAAGCTTTTATTATATGCCTACTGTATTCTAGGCCCTTTACAAATATGATCTTATTAGATCCACCCAACAATCCTGGGTTGGGTTGATGTAGAGGGAGAGGCTGTTACTATTCCCATTTTGCAGTTGAGAAAACTGAGGCAGATGAGTTTAAATGACTTGACCAGGGTCACACAGCTGGATTTAAACTCAGGTCTTCCTGAAACCAGACTTAGTTGTCATATCCCTTTGGCTACCTAGATGCCCCAAGTCCCTGTCACTGGAGGTCCTAGGGATCATAGGATTACAGATTTAAGAGTTGGAAGAGATGCCTGTCTCCCTCAGGTAGGACTTCAAAGATCCTTCAGGTCAACCCTTTCATAGTATAGTTAGGAGAACCAGAAGTTAACCAAGGTTAATTGACTTGCCCAGGGTCACATAGATCTTAGGCAAGGACCTCATAAGTCAACTCCTCATTTTTACAGATGACAAGATGAGACCCAGAGAAGTTAAGAAATTGGCCAAAGGTTACACAGATTGCCTTCTTTTCTAGTACCTTCTCTCTGTTAATTATTTCTGATTTCTATTTACACACACACACACACACACACACACACTCTCCACATTGCCCAAGGAACTCACAATTTAATGGGGGAGAAAACAAATAAATATAATTAAAACACATTATTAGATAAAGACATATAACATAAAAAATGCTATGATATATATGTTATGCTAATGTATATTATAATAATAATTATTGTATTCTAACTCATATTGCTATTTTCAGTCACATTTAACTCTTTGTGACCACATTTGATGTTTACTTCCCAGAAAGGAGTGGTTTGCCATTTCCTTCTCTAGCTCGTTTTATAGATGAAGAAACTGAGGCAAATAGTGTTAAGTGACTTGACCAGGTCACACAGCTAGTAGGTATCTGAGACTGGATTTGAACTCAGAAAGAGGAGTCTTCCTGACTTAAGGCATGATACTCTATCCAAAGCCTCATCCAATGATATGTAGGATATTATTATAATCATACATAATATTTATTTTTGTTTCCTTGTTGTCTCCTCCATTAGGCTGTAAGCTCCTTGAGGGCAGAGACTGTCTTTTGCCTCTTTTTGTATTTCCAGTACTTAGCAGAGTGCCTGCCAGACAGTAGGCCCTCAATAAATTCTTATTGATTGGCTGAAATGGCAAAGTCAGGTTTTGAAGGCCAGATCTCAAACCCATCATTCTCTCCACTGTCCTGCTAAGGACTAAGACCTTCTGATCTCAAAGCCACTGGTGTCTGACCATAGCATGCTGCTCTTCTAAGGTAGAGGAAATTCCCATTAAAGTCTTTTGCACTCTGAGAATCTGTGAATTGTTTCCTGAATGGAGGTTGTTTCTTGAGTAATCCTAGATCCCAGAAATGAGAAATATGGTAGATTTGGACTTGGACACTGACCTGCAACTCCTACTTGATGGGTGGCATAACTTGGCAAGCGGCTGGGTCCTTCCCCAAGCCACAGGGTCATCAGGGATGCATCTGATTCTGCATGGTGAAAACGAAGGCCCAGGGAAGCCGCTGGGCTTATAAACTGACTTTGGAAGATGGGGATGTGCAGCCAGATGGCTATTCTGCCCTCTGCTTGCCATTGTTGGATTGAAGCTGAAAAGGAGAATGAATAAATGTATTTTTAAAAAATCATCTTTATTATCTTTTGCTTTCACAACAACTGTATTTCCCAATGTCTCCTTCCCCTCCGTGTCTTAAAGAATAAAAAAAAGGAAATAAACCAACTGAGTATAATCAACATATCAAAGAATTATATGTCACGTTCTATACCACAGACCCCCCCCCCCCCAACCTTTGGAAAGAGGCAGGGATTTGCTTATATTTTCCCTTTGGAATCAAACTTGGTCACATAATTTGGTAGCAATTAGTCCCATTGTTATGTTCTTTCCATTTACTTAAAAAAAAAGATTTTTACATTTTTTTTGTTTTGACTACATTTTCCTATCTCTACTCTTGCCCTCCCAGAGAGCCATCTCTTATAATAAAGAAGAAAAAAGAAGGGGTGGAAAGTGTTACTAAAACTGGCACATCAGGAGAGTCTGACATTATATGCTATATATCCCACATTGTTTCCCATATCTGTAATTACATTGGAGAAGGGAGATACTTTCTTTCATCTATTCTTTCTAATCAAGCTTGGTCACTCTGTTTTCACAAAAATAAGACTTTTTAAGATTTTCCAGGAACTGTTATCTAAATTTACTTGAAGAAATGAAGGGGGGACATGTTGTCTTGGGGGGGTCAGATTTTGATAAAAAATAATCTTTATTTTGGGGTGGCTAGGTGGCACAGTGGATAAAGCACTGTCCCTGGAGTCAGGAGTACCTGGATTCAAATCTGATCTCAGACACTTAATAATTACCTAGCTGTGTGGCCTTGGGCAAGCCACTTAACCCCATTGCCTTGCAAAAAAAAAACCTAAAAGAAATCTATATTTCAACCCTTTAGATGGTTTTCTTCTTGTCCCTCCCCTTTACATTGTTAACATTGTGTAGATGTGTATGATGTTTGTCCTTCATTCTTTTTTTTTTGCAAGGAATGGGGGGGTTAAGTGACTTGTCCAAGGTCACATAGCTAGGTTTAATAAATGTTTGAGCTGGATTTGAACTCAGGTCCCCTTGACTTCAGGGCTGGTCCACTGTGTCACCTAGCTGCACCCCCCCCAATCATTCTTGAAGACCATGACATCAGCAGGATCATGCCAATGCAAGCAAGTCTGCTGGAGTAAGGGGATGCAGTGCTGAGTCACCAGCCTCACTTTCTCCACCAGAGCCAGCTGGAGATGGCCCTGGATGCGAGGCAATGGGGGAAGTGACCTACCCAAGGTCACACAGCATATATATGTGTGTGTGTGTATATATATATGCATGTGTGTATATATATATATATATATATATATACATATATATAATAGGCACGTCTGATGCATGTCAAATAAATGTCTGAGGCTGAATTTGAACTCCAGACTGGAACTCTGTGCCGTCCGCAGTGCCACCTAACTGTTCCTGTATATTATACACACATATACATATACATACATATGTGTGTGTGAATAATGAGTATTTCCTAATTGTTTACTTTTCCCCAATTTCAATGTTTCCCCACATTTCTTTGCATTTATCAAGGACTTTTCAGGGAGTGTAGCTAAACTTCGAATAAATTCTGTCATTTTTGACTGGGTTCTGATGCCCTCACCTGGGGCCCTCGCCCCCGGGCACCTCCGCTGTCCTGATCCATCTCTGGAAGGGAGGCGTCCTCAGAGCGGGGGCTGCAGGGGGCGCAGTGGATAGAGCACCAGCCCTGGAGTCAGGAGGACCTGGGTTCAAATCCGGCCTCAGACACTTCATAATGACCCAGCTGTGTGACCTTGGGCAGCCACTTAACCCCACTGCCTTAAATAAACGAAAAAAGGGGGGGGAGGAGCCTCTCCGGCCTCCCCGGGAGGCCGCCCCCGCCGGCTCCCCCCGAGCCCTGCGCACCGCGGAGCGCTTCCCTTCGCCACGGGGCCGGGGGCCGGGCTGCCCGGGCGCGGAGGCCTTCCAGGGCCGCGCTACGGCCCCAGCAGGGCGCCGGCAAAGTCCGCGGCCCGCCAGGCCCGGGGCCGCCCGGGAGCCCCAGGCAGGGCGCACGCGCACGCGCACGCGCCCGACGCCCGGCTGACCCCCGCCCCCGCCCCGGGCGGCGGCGGCGGCGCACTTGCCCTGCAGCCAGGTCCGGAAGGCGGCCGGGTCCACGGCGTCGGCGGCCCGGAGCCGGCCCAAGCGCACCGTGACGCCCCCGAAGCGGTCCACCTCGGGCCGCAGGCCGCTGAGGGCGCGGGGCAGCGCGAGCGGCCGCGGCCGGGCGGAGCGCGTCCGGGGGCCCCGGAGCAGCACCGCCCCGCCGAGCAGCACCCGCCGCCACATGCCGCCGCGCCGGCCTCCGGGGGCCTCCCGCGGGGGCGGGGCGGGGCAGCGCGGGGGGCGGGGACCGGGGCGGGGCATGGAGAGCGTGGGGCGGGGCCTGAGGGGGCGTGGGGCGGGGCTGGGGGAGCGCGGGGGCGGGGCTGGGGAGCGCGGGGGGCGGGCCCGAGGGAGCGCGGGGCGGGGCCTGGAGAGTGTGGGGGCGGGGCCTGAGGGGGCGTGAGGGGGCGGGGCGGAGAGCGTGGGGGCGGGGCCTGAGGGAGCGCGAGGGGGCGGGGCGGAGAGCGTGGGGGCGGGCCCTGATGGGCGTGGGCGGGGCTGGGGGAGCGCAAGGGGGCGGAGTCGGGCAACCTCTGGCCAGGAAGCGCTTCGGTGGCGGCGGGCCGGGCCGGCCGCGCTGGGCAGGCATGACCTCCAAGAAAAGCAAAGCGCGGCGGAGCCAGGGCGCCGGCGGCGGCTCCCCGGCCGCCTCCCCCGGCCCCGGCCCCGGCCCCGGCCCCGCTCCCGGCTGCCTGCTCGTGGCGGATTTGGTGGAAAAAGGTACAAGTGGCCGGCGGGGGCGGGGGCGGGAGCGACCACGTGCGGGGGGGCGGCCCGCGAGGCCGCAGCGCCTCCGCAGCCTCGGCCTCCAGGCCCCCCGGGCTGCGCGCGCAGCTGCCCTGGGGCCCGGGGCGGGCCTTGCCCGAGGCCCCCCGGGCGGGGCCGGGAGAAGCCGAGGCTCCCTCACCCCTCAGCCGACCGCTTTGTTTTACATTTGGGGAAACTGAGGCCCAGAGAGGGGCCCAGCCGGTAGTGGGGAGCTTCAGACCAGGCCTCTCGCGCCAAGGGCAGTAGATGAGGAAGCCTGTGCCAGGCGTGCGCCGACTAGCTGGCTCGGGTTCGGGCTTGGACTCCTCCTGGGTTCGAATCCAGCCTCAGGCTGGCACGTCCCTTACCCAGTTGGCCTCAGATGAGCTAGAGAAGGAAAGGGCAACCCCCCCCCCCCAGAACTCTGCCCAGAGCCAGAGTGGGGGGAGGAGGAGGGGCTGGGACCGGGGCGCCCGTGGGGGTCTCGGCTGGGCCTGAGCTGTGTGACCCCCAGCAAGTCCCCGCAAGCATCAAAGTGAGGTAACTGCCAAACCCTCTTCTTTTGCAGCCGATGACCCCGTCCCCAAAACGTTCCAGAATTACTTCTCCCAACTTGGCATCAACACGATGAAACTGGCCAAGCTCTGTGTGGGTCGCCCGGCGCTGCTCACCAGCGGGCCCGGAAGGCAAGAGGTGAGTTCTGGGCCTTTCCCGACCTTCCGGAGGGAAGCTCCGTGGAAGGGGTTCATGGCTTCTGTTTTCTTCCCTGGCTGTAGGTCTGCACTGCGTGGCCCGTGGCAGGATTTCCTGGAAGGAAGGTTGGCTTGAGTGAGGGGGTTCAAAGAAACTTGGGAGTGAAACCCGGGGATGGGGTCCTGGTGGAGCCTCTCACCGGAGCCCTGGTACCCGCCGAGGGAGCGGACCTGGTGCTGAGGTTTGCCTTACTTCTCTGAGGGATGCCAGGGAGGGGCGGGCACTCTTGGGGTGTTGGGGTAGGTTCCTTGCTGTAAAAGCTGTGAGTCCTGGCTGATCTGGCTCTCCATTTCAGTTTCACAACATGGGCAGTTTTTCTTTTTTTTTTATACTTTATTTGAAAATAATTTAAAATTTTGATGTGGCAAACAGAAGAATTTCTATATACAAAGATGAACACAAATGGAGGTTCACATTAGAAGGTCCCAGCTCCCTTGCCTGCTTTTTTAAAAAAGTTTACAATAAATTCAATTTATTCATTTCAAAGCTGTCTTTGTGTTTCCTTCTGAACTTTCCTATGTTCAGGGTCTTTTTTGGTTTCACTATTTTTAGTAAGTATTCTTTTCCCTTTGAAATCCCTCACTTGTTATAAGTAAAAACAATGTGTTTTGACATTTTATTTATTTACATTTTTTAGAATTTTACTTAAGGGGCAATGGGTCACACAACTAGGCAATTATTAAGTGTCTGAGATCAGATTTGAACTCAGGCCCTCCTGACTCTGGGGCCGGTGCTCTATTCACTGCGTCACCTAGCCACCCCCCAAACAATGTGTTTTAACATGGTCTGGTTTTTTGGACAAACCTATGAGTTGTGATGGGGAAGCAGAAAGTAGCCCCAGGAGATGTCAGAACTAGAAAGACCAAGGAAATCCTCAGACTCAGGATTTTAACCTTTTTGTATTTTTCAGGACCCCCTTTTTTGCAGTCTGGTGAAGTCCATGGACTCATCTCAGATAATATTTTTGAATAATTGAAAGATGCTAAATATCAGAAGTCAGTAGCAATACAGATGTGATTCCCCCCCCCCCCCCATCCAAGTTCATGTATCCCATTGAAATCTCTCTAGGATCCAGTGTCACCTAGTCCAATTGAGGTCCCAACTGGGCCAACCCTAACCCTGATTCAGAATAGTTTTGTTGTATTTTAGACAAGGGGTAGCTGTGGTGTAGTGGATAGAATATTAGGCCTAGAGTCAGGAGGATCTATGTTCAAATCCAGCCTCAGACACTTGCTAGCTGGGTGACCCTGGACAAATCACTTTGCCCTGGTTTGCTTCAGTTTCCTCATCTGTCATTAAGTAAATAGCAGAAGTCTCTGCCAAGAAGGAATCAATCATGAAGAGTCAAACACAATTGAACAATAAAAATCTTAGGAGGGAAATCATTTGTCTGCCAAATGAGCACATTAAACTTCCCTTTTCAGCTTCTAATCTTATGGGAATCTGGTGTTTTCTTCATTTGAGATTCTGGTGAGCATTTATAAATGAGGCAGCCAGATAGTGCAGAGGTTAGCTTTCTGGCTCTGGAGTTGAGAAAACCTGAGCCGTCCAGCCTCCGGTACTTGCTGGCTGTGGGACTCTGGGCAAGCCACTTAACCTTTGTCTACCTCAATTTCATTACTCATTAAAATGGCAGATAAGGATGATAGCTTCTACCTCCCTGGGCTTTTGTGAGGATCCAGTGGGTTAGGGTTTGTAAAGCATTTTGCAAGTCTTAAAATTCTATGCAAATACAAGCTATAAATCTTATTATTACCATAATTATCACATGTCTTCTGGCACTTGAATGGGATCTTTGAATGAGATTTGAAAGTGGCGGGGTTTGTTATCTGGGGAAACACTTCCACCCATCCAGTGTGAAAGCTCAGTTGTGTGGGGAAATTCCTGTGTGGAAACTCCCTCCAGTAATGATCACCCCTGTTTATTCACTTGGTCTTAGGCACTAAATGATTTGTTATACAGTCTGTATCCTAGGTTGGATTTGAACCTAGCTCCTCCTAACTCTGCCCTTAGGGATTTCAGGGATATTCAGAGGAAGAAGCAATCTGTTCATTATAGCTAATAGAGGGCTTAGACCTCTTTATTAGTTTAGGGAACTCTAGGAAGAGAAAATCCCCCTTCCTCCATAGTGATTATTTCTTTACATTGCCTGGGGTGCTGAGAGGTGAAGTCACTTACCCTGGGTCACATAGCCAGTGGGGGTTAGGCATGACTTGAATTCAGATCTTCTTGGTTCCAAGGCCAGCTAGCCCTCTTATCTTTTAGACTATGGAGAAGACCCTTGATGGAGGGAATCAGGCCAGGCTTTGTGTAGCAGCTGGCATTTGAGCTGTGTTGTGAAAGACACAAAATCCTGAGAGTTAGGGGTGAAGGCAAGGGGAGGGGGGCCCAATTTGGGCAAAGGCTTGAAGACTGGAAATGCAATATCATATGAGAGGAAGAGCAAGAAAGTAATTTTGACTGAACCCTAGAGGATGCATTGCAGAATTTGTAGCCAGTCGTAAAAGCCTTTCAATTCCAAACAGCATTTTCTATTTGCTCTGGAGGTAATCAGGAGCCATCTCATTTCTTGAGCAAGGATGTGACCTGATCAGACTCTGGGTTTAGGCAAATTGATTTGCCAGCTAAGTGGAGGGAAAATGGAGTAGAGATGAGAGATAAGAGGCAGGAGATTAATTAGGAGATTTGGGCCCTAGTCCAGGAGAGAACTGCTAGCCTGAATGGGGCGGTGGTCCTCTTCCCCTTATATCACCCTAGGTAGCTGGTTTTTCCTGCCACCTCTAAGAATTCTCGCACTTTGAACACATGGTCTTTGGGTGTTCCTCCAGAGTATTTACAAACTCAACCTTCTGAGGACGTCCCCCCTTCCCTCTGTCCTGTCAAAACCTGAAGTGGTCTCCCCGCTTCCCACAGTCTAGGCTTTGGTGGGTCCTTTGCAAACCAGAGAGGTCTCAGGAAGGAATAAGGTGAATGCTAGGTCTGTCCAGTGAGAGAGAAGTATAATCAGACTGGGCCTGGCACTTACCAGCTCATCAACAAAAGGTCAGGGAAACTAAGGGAGGACCCTCTACCCTCCCCAAGTGTAGCAATCAACATGTCATCCATCCAGTACCAGTATATCGTCCATACTCTACAAATGTGTGGCTCAGTCAATACCTCACCAAGCATTTATGAAGTCTCTACTGAATATCAGGCTCTATGCTAAATGTGGGGTGGGGGGCATACAAAGACAAAGCCCCCAAACTCCTTATTCTCATCAAATTTAAGTTCTAGAGGGGCAGCTAAGTGGCATAGTAGATAGAGCACTGGCTCTGGAGTCAGGAGGACCTGAGTTCAAATGTGACCTCAAGACACTTAATAATAGTTGTGTGACCTTGGGCAAGTCATTTTACCCCATTGCCTTAAATAAAATTAAAAAAAAACTTCAGTTCTAGACATGAAAACATGGATATTTATTCTGATTACACACAAAATGACTTGGAATTAAAGAAACAATAGTTTGGGAGGGTGAATGCCAACAGGAAAGGTATCCTGTAGAGGGTGATACTTGAGCTAAGCCTTGAAGGAAGTAAGGGATTCTCTAAAGGGGCGGGGAAAACCAGCATTTATTAAAAACCTACTGTATACTAAGTGCTTTACAAACATTATCTTACGTGATCCTCATGACAACCCTGGAGTAGGTGCCATTGTCATCCCCATTTTACAGTTGAGGAAACTGAGGCAAAAAGTCAGTTAATTTTCCTGGCTCATACAGGTTATACATGAGGAGGGAGTTCATTCCAAGCATGAACCAGGACACAGACTAGAAAGGGAGGGCACTATGTGAGGACCAGAGAGACGGCCGGTGTGGTTCGAAGGGGGAGTATGAGACTGCAAAGGGAGGTTGAGCACAGGTTGGGCAGGGAGCTAAAATGTGGAGAAGTTTTTATTTTATTTTAATTTATATTATTTATTGTTTATATTATTATTTATTATATTTATTTTATTTTCATTATCTGAGGGGTGTTGGGAACCAGAGAAATTTTTGAGTAGGGGGATGTGATGTTCACTCATACTTTAGGAATAGCTTTGGCAGCTGGGTAGAGGACAGGTAAGAGACAGTAGAGACTGGGAGGAGCTGTTAGGAGGTCATTGTAAGAGTATAGGTGAGAGGCCATGATGATCTGGACACGGGGACGGGCCATGTGGTTGGAGAGATGAGTTATGGCAAAGTTTGGCAGCTAATTGGATGTGTGGGGTCAAGGAGGCTAAGGAAGCCAGGATAATGCCAGAGTTATAGATTCAGAGAACTGGTAAACTGGGAAGGTTTGAGGGGTGAGAGAAGATTAATGAGTTCATTTTAAATTTAAGATATCTATGTGACATCTGGGGTCAGTTAGGTGGACCAGTGGATCTGATGCGGGGCCTGGAGTCTCAAGAAGACTTGAGTTCAAATCCAGCCTGAAGATGCTAGCTGTGGGACCTCGGACAAGTCAATATAGTTTGAAAGTCTAATACAGAATTGTTGATTTTTTCTTTGGTGGGGGGGGAACCAAAACTTTAGGTAAAGACTGGGATTAGATATATAAATCTATGATCAGAGACAGAGATAGAGAGGAAGAGAGACAGAATGAGAGAGACAGAGAGAGACAGAGAAGGACTCCCAGAACAGAAGTGATAAGGATGAGAAGCTTGCAAAAGAGGCTGAGAAAGCACATTCAAATGGGGGGGAGAGGGGGGAGAGAGTAGTGAGGGTCATAATATCCCAGAAATGAGAGAGTAATTCAGGGGGGTGATTTTTGTCATTGAATGTAGCAGAGAAATCAGGAAGTATGAAAAGTGAAAAAGGACCGTGTTCAGATTTGTTAACTAAATGATAAATCATTGGTAATTTTGGAGAGAGACACTTCAGTTAATAAGGTAAAAAGCCAGTTGTAAAGAGTTGAGGAACTTCCTAATTGTGTGACCCTGGGCAAGTCATTTAACACTGTTTGCCTCAGTTTCCTCATCTGAAAAATGATATGGAGAAGGAAGTGGCTAAACACTCCAGTATTTCTGTTAAGAAAACCCTAAATGGGGTCATGAAGAGTCAGACACGACTGAAATGACTGAACAAGAGGAATGAGTGAAAGGAAAACTGGGTATATACCTCATCAAGGAGTTTTGTGAAGAAAGAGAGGAGATAAGAATATGAGGATGGAAAGGTCTAGTGAAAATCCTTTTAAGAATGGAGAGACTTGGGGGTATGTGAAAGCATCAGGAAAGCATCCCTTTCTAGTTGGGGATATTGAATGTAGCAGAAAGAGTGATTGAACATTATAAGGAGGGGGTCATGAATGAGGAGGCCATCTGCTGAGAAGATGGGAGAAATGGTGGTATCAAAGGTATATTCAAGTAGAGGTATTGCCCTTGGCAACAAGAAGGGTCACTCCATCATCAGACTTGGACAAGAGAGGTGAAAGTGGAGGATAACATCAACGGCCTTTGAGATGAAGAGAATGGAGGAAGAGAGAGCTCAGAGTACATGACCACAGTTTTTTCTGTAAAGTAGGAATTGGGATCCTCAGGTAGAGTGGGGATAGTACAAAGGGAGGAAGGTATCAGAGGAATAAGGAGGGAAGAAAAGATTTGTAGCAGCCCCTCTGGGGAGTGAGATGGCATTAGGAGATGGATCAGGAAAGAAGAGAAGGGTTAATTGCCTTGCTTCCTGGAGAAGCTTCTTGAGATTGGATCACACACATTTGGTCAGTGGGTTGGTTGACTGCTGGAGGCTTTGTTCATCAACCCTTGAAGTGGAGAGGAGTTGACAGATAATGGGAGATTTCTAGAGCTGAGGTCTGGCAAGGGATGAGTCAAGGAAGGTGAAGAGGGTGAGGAACTGCAGAGCAGAGTGGAATAGAATGATTTCAACTCTTGGGGTGCCAGTAGCAACCTCAGGAAAAACGGGGGGGGGATTGGAGGTCAGAGAAAAGCAGAAGAGTAGGTTTGGGAGGGGTCTGAGGCATAGGGAGAGATGGAAAGAATCGAGGTTATTCTCAGAGGAATGTGGAGTCTTTGATCGTCAGGCTCCCTGAAATATTCTGACCACAGACATGATTGCCCATGGAAAGGATCCCCCCCCCATCTCTGTCTCTGTCTCTGTCTCTGTCTCTGTCTCTGTCTCTGTCTCTCTCTCTCTCTCTCTCTCTCACACACACACACACACACACACACACACACACACACACACACACACACAATCCAGCCTTGAACTTCACAAGATATTGATGACTGAGAGCTTCAAGAGGGGAGAGTGACCTCTGAGCCATGTCTGTAAGAAGCAGCGAGCTGGATGGACGGCAGGCATTTAGTTGGAGAGGAGACTCAGAGGGAGCAGTGATGGCTATTCCATCTGTTTGATGGAAGAGGAATTAGAGGCAGCTAGTTAGCTAGAGCCAAGAAGACCTGAGTTCAACTCCTCCAGCCTTAGCTATTTCCTAGCTGTGTGACCTGGACAAGTCTCTTGTCCATTCTCTACCTCAGTTTCCTCATCTGTAAAAAGGAGATAATAATAGCATCTACCTCCCTGGGCTGTTGTGGGGATCAAATGAGATAATACCTGTAAAGTGTTCTCTGTAAATGCTAGCTGTGAGACTGGGCAAGTCCCTTGAATTCTGTTTGGGGCAACTCTAAGATGTTTAAGCTTCAGAGAAGCTACGGACCTTCTTGAGTGGAAGGAGTTTCTCATCCAGGAATTTCCTATGTCAGTGATATGACAGATTCTGTTCCTGCCCCTGCCCCTTCCTGACCTGCTTATGGTTTAGGGATGCCCATATTGACCAATGGGGGCTTATCTCCGCAGCTTACATCTAAGTTTCCGGGAAAGGTGATATTGATTTTTTTTTTTACTTTCTGTTATAGTGACAGGGATGCAGAAATTAATGAGGAGGAACTGACTGCTTGTCTTCTGAGAAAATTAGGTGAGCCAAAGTTTTCTTTTGAATTGTTTTCTTGGTGATTTAGTCAGGTAGGCATTTGTGATGCTGTTTCATTAGTCATTAGAATGTAAATTCCTAGCAGCCAGTTTTGCTTTTGTGGGAGGTCAGCTTGTTGCTAGGTGGTGCTGCAGTGGAACACTGGGCTTGGAATCAGGAAGACCCATCTTCCTGAGTTTAAACCTGTCTCCAACACTGCTTGTTTGTGTGACCCTGGCAAGTCATTTGACCCTGCCTCAGTTTGCTTATTTATAAAATGAGCTGAAGAAAATGGCAACCACTCCACTATCTCTGCCAGGAAACCTCCAAAATGGGGTCATGAGGAATAGTAATGCCTGGAAATGACTGAACAACAACAAGGTTTGTTAAATTGAATTGAATTTTATTACCCCCCATATTCTGGGTTTAAATAAGTCCTTGTGGAACTGTAGATAACAATAATTATAATAAATGACAACTATGATAACTATAATAATAAAATTAATAGCAACAATAGTAATAATTACTAATATTTATGTCCTATGTAGTGCTTTAAGGTTGATACAGTATTGACAGATATTATTTCATTTGATCCTCCCAGGTAGGTGTTATTTTTTTCTAGGAGGTAGGTATTATTTATTTTTTTCTCTTTTTTTTCAGTTGAAGAAATTGAGGCAGGCAGCAATTATGAGACTTGTCCATGGTCACACAGCTAGTTGTTGTCTGAGGCTGAATTTGAATTCAGATCTTGTTGACTCCAGGCCCGACCCCATGTTCTGGCACTGTGGCGCCCTAGCTTCTTAGCATGGTTATTGATGTAGGATGCATGAAAAGGTTTAATGTGAATCAAGTCTTTAGAAGCTAGGAGGTGGATGTCTCTAAATGTTTGATTGATGCTTGATTTGTTCTGGAAGCAGTGTGGAGCCCCTAGAGATTTTGGAGTGGGGAAGTGACATGCTTAAGTCTTAGGAAGATAATTTCTGTGTGTGTGTGTGTGTGTGTGTGTGTGTGTGTGTGTGTGTGTGTGCACGTGTGCCTGCACATGTGTGTGTATATGGAGGTGGGGATAGACACTAGTAATAAGTAATGTCATTAGGTTACTATAGTTTGGAGAATGATCCAATGGAAAGAGTATTGACTGTGGTGTGGGAACCAACCTCCCCTTCTGATTATTAACTGTGTAACCTTGGATAAATCACTCTCCCTCCCCTGGACCTCAATTTCCCCATCTGTAAAATGAAGGGACCGGACCAGATGGTTCCTGAGGTCCCTTTTAGCTCTACTTCTGTTATGTGATGGTCAGAAAGGTTTTAGGGGTGAAAAATCACTTATTCTGGATGTAAAATCAATTACATACTATAAACTCTTATTTTCTAGATGGCAAAATCATGTTGCCCGGCAATGTTCTGCATGTCACTTTCTATGGCAGACTGTGCCAGTTGAGGGTGACATCCGTGAAGGGTTCTGATGGCCTCACCCTGGAAAGAGCTGGTGCGGAGATATCAGACCTTGAGACCACTGCCGGGGACTTGACTTTAGAGCTCAGCCAGCTTAGTCTGGGAGACTCCCAGAACGGAGTCTCCACCAGCACGCCATGTAAGCTGGGAGAGGACAACTTCACCCCGAAGCTGGGAGATACCTCCCTGGAGGCTGCCTGTGGCCCAGGAGAGGCCCCTGCCCTGACTGATGGCTCCAATCCTGTCCTCCAAGAAGAGAGATTGCAGCCCCCAGCCCAAGCCGGAGCTCATAGAAGTGCTGACACTTTCTACTATATCTCTTCCATCACCAAATTCAACTTTCTAAAGCCCCAGGCAGCTGCAGGAGAGGATGACAGCCCACTGAAAGTCACTTTTGACCTCATTGGAGGTTTGACCAGTCAGTTGAAAGCCATCAGAGAAATGATTGAGCTACCTTTGAAGCAGCCAGAGCTGTTTCAGAGATACGGTATAGGCCCCCCCTTTTTTTTTTTTACTCTTGGGGTTCTAGTTTTTCAGCAGCTAGTCACCAGAGACTCTTGGGGTTCTGGTTATATAGCTGTTAGTCACCAAAGACTCTTAGGGTTCTAGTAAATACAGAATCCAGAGAATGTTCTTTCCTGGCAATGTGAGGAGGATTGGAAAGACTTATAGCTTGGGGCACCCCAGCTGAGCTTTTAAGGAGTGAGGTGACCAGCCTTAGACACAGCCTCTGCCTGGGCTGGAGAGGGAGTAACAAGCCAACCAACCTGGCCCAAGTAAATTGGACATGTGGAGGAGTCTGCTAAGGGAAGTTGGAGCAAGATGGTCAAATGTTAGACATGCCAGACAGGTCTATTCTCCAACAGGCAATGGGAGCCCCTGGAGGGGAGTGAAACAATTAAACCTGTAGAATTTTAGGTATATTCACTTTGGCAACGATGTGAAGGGTAGCTTGTTCATTTTATAGATTAGAAAACCGAGCCCCAGAGAGGTTACAATAGCTAACACTTATTTAGCACTTTAAAGTTTGGCATGTGCAGGGAGGGAGTTTCCATTATTACCTCCATTTCACAGAAGAGGAAACTGATTTGCCCAGGATTTCAGCTAGGTAAGTGTCTAAGGCAGGATTTGAACTCAGGGCATCCTGACTTCCAGGTCTGAGGAAGAATGCGAAGTAGTCAGAAAGGACAGCCTTGACCTAAGGGCTTGAGTCCCAATGACTCAAAAAGAGGCAGAAGACTGTCAAACCCAACTCAGTCCTTTGACAAGGAGAGGAGACAGAGTCCCAGAGAGATCCTACCCTCCCTGCTAGCCAGTGGCAGGGAAGCTTCTGGTGGCCAAATCAGGACTTTTCCCGCTAGCCCTTGGAAGGTTGAACTGATGTCAGTCCACGCCAGCCAAACGTCCAACAAGATTGGATAAAATTTTTGAGGAGGAGGCTGGGATAGGGGAGATGCCTATGAAGGTCTGCTCTGGTTGAGTGGGAATTTTGGGCCTTGCCTGGGATCTGCTGAAAGCATATGGGGAGGGAAGGCTCGGACCAGTTGGAGGGAGGACCAGAGAGAGTTAGCAGTCTTCCCATAGCCTTCTGTTCCTGGGCCTGGGCTCATTCTTATTTATGTTACGTTGTAGCCAAGATGGGGGTGGGGGGGTCAGAAGGGAAGATGTTCTGGAGTTGGTGACCCTTCACTGCTTATCTGTCTTGGCCCTTACCAGCCTTAGTGGCTTGGGATTGTGTCTTTCTGAAGATGTGAGCCCTTGGGGAAGTTTCCATACTATGGATTGTACCCTTTCATTCTCTGATTCTTTCTAAAGGTATCGCTCCCCCTAGAGGAGTACTACTCTACGGTCCCCCAGGGACGGGGAAGACCATGGTTGCCAGGGCCATCGCCAGTGAAGTGGGAGCCCATCTTTCTGTCATCAACGGTCCTGAAGTCATAAGCAAGTAGGTTCATTGGCAAGGAGCACACTGAGAAAAGTAATCTTCATCCCAAATTTGAAATTTGTTGGGAAAAGAATCCCTCTGCAAGATTTTACTGAGAAAGGATTTTGTAAGACATTATGCTGAGAATGCTGATGTTTTCATCAACAACCTCTAATTTGTGATCTTCAAATTTCTATAATATTTTCTCCCATATTTATTTGCTAGGAGAGGTCACTGAGGCTGTCTCCACACTGAGCCCACTATCTCCTGTGCTCCTTCCTCACCAACTGCGCCTTCTGTCTCCTTTGCTAGATATTTTCCTAGATAATGCCTCTGACCACGAGTGCCTCTCAAGCTTCTGTCCTTGGCCCTTTTCTCTCTCCCTCTCTCTATTACCTTTTTTGGTGATCTCATCTGCTCCTGTGGATTTAATGATCACCTCTAGGATGATGATTGTCACATCTATATCCTGCCCCAACCTGAATGTCCAGTAGATAACTTAAACTCAATTCATCCAACTGAACTCATTATCTTTCCCCCAAACCCTCTTCCCCTCCTATCTTCTCTGTGACTATGGAGAGCCACTCAGGCTCACAACCTAGGAGTTATCCTGGATTCCTCATGATCCCTCACTTCCCACATCCAAGCTATTGCCAAGGCTTGTTGACCCTACTTTGCAGCATCTCTCTCATAGCCCCTTTCTCTCTTCTGACCCTGCCCCCACCCTGGTGTAGGCCCTTATCACCTGTCACCTGGATTATGACCAGAGTTGCCAGTGGCTCTGCCAGCCACAAGTTTCTTCTCACTCCAATGTGATCTTCCTAAAGCCCAGGTCTGACCCTGTCACCTCCCACTCAGTTAAACTCCAATAATTTCCTGTTTCCTACAGGATCAAATTTAAAATACTCTGTTTGACTTTCAAAACCCTTCAAAACCCCTTCTACCTTCCCAGGCTACTTAGACCTCACCCAGTGTTACACCCTGAGACAGTGTTCAATCTAGTGCCAGCAGGGAATGGATTCACATTCCTCTGGATCCATAGAGGCAGTATCACCCTGGGCAAGTCACTTACCATCTCATTGCTCTGGAACACTCTTAAAAATTCCAAGTTGCAGAGGAGGTGCTAGTCTGCCTTGGTAGAGGGAATATTTTCACCTGGAAATGAAGTCATGGGTCCCCTACCTGTCCCTCTCCTTTTATGGAAAAATAAAAACAGAAGGTAATTTTGAAAAGTTATCTGACATATTTTGAAAGATTTTGGGAACGTGAGATATCCCCCCCCCCCCCCCCAAGACTTTCTTCTCTAAGGATTTAACTTGTAAAACAAGGAAAGTTTGACTTTCAATGGATTTTCTTCTTTGTAGGTTTTATGGTGCTTCGGAAGCAAGACTGCGGCAGATCTTTGCTGAAGCCACTTTGAGGTACCTACCTCTGTCTTTGTAGATTCCTGAGTTAGAGATGGCCTTTGTGCTGACCGATGCCTCCCCTGCCTCATCTCTGGCTGCTTTCTCTGCTTTCATCATCATAGGGAGGATGCTATGGGTGGATGTTTCACAAGGCTTCCTCTTTGATTTCAGGCAGCCCTCCATTATTTTTATTGATGAGCTGGATGCCCTTTGCCCAAAGAGAGAAAGGTCTGAGAATGAGGTTGAAAAGAGAGTTGTGGCTTCTCTCTTAACTCTAATGGATGGGATCGGTTCTGTAAGTAGAGTTGTGTGTATCTGTGAATGTGTGCATGTGTATTCGTGAGCACATGTAGGTGTTTGTGTGGAAGTGCATCAGTGGGGATGTAGGATTTTTGGTTTTAAAGCGGTCTTGGGATCATCGCTGTAAAAATTGCAGTCTTGAGATCATCTAGTCTTAACCTTTCATCTTACAGATTGGGGAACTGAGCCAGGATGTGCCAGAGGCGGCTCTTACCCCAAGGCCAACTGTCTATCCAGTTTTTCCTCAAGGAATTTTCATTCGTATTTCATAAGACTATAGATTTAGAACCTTTAAAGAGCCTTTTGGGGTCATTTAATACCTTTATTTTACAAAAATTGAGACCAAGAGAGCTGTTGTGACCTGCTCAGAGTTACCAGTTTTTGGACCAATGTCCTTTGATCCCCCATCTCACTGTATGGTGCTGGGTCCACATGTACCTCATTTTGAGACAGGGATTTGTTTCAGAGACCATCTGTTCTGCCCCATCCACAGACAGTTACTCAGTTTACAAGCATCTGGTTAGTAATGATGCCAGGCATTGAGTGTGGGTCATGGTCAGGTTCTCAACACATAGGTGAAATCAGCCCCGCCCTTGAGGAACTCACTCAACCTCTACTGGAGAGAAAAAGACAGAAGGTGCTTTATCTCTAGGGGTAGGGACTGGACCTGTGATTTTGGTGGGAGAGGAGCTGCCAGGTGGGAGAGGAGCTGCCAGGTGGGAAAGCAATGCAAACTGACACCTCTGACACTTATAGCCTAGGAGGGTTACCTGGAGTCTCAGGTGGTTAAGGGATTGTCCAGGATCACACAGAGGCAGCTTTGGAACTCAAGTCCTCCTGGCTCCATGGTGAGCTCCGTCCTATCCTTTATGCTTCTACAAGGCCATTTTCTGGGGGAAAGCTGTCTAGATCAGGGAAGGCCTCTTCTAGGAGGGGGAACTGATGCTGAGCTTTCAAGGAAGTGGGGATTCTAAGACTCAGAGATGCATAAGCAGTGCCTCGGGGGGGGCAGTTCTTGCAAAGACTTGGAGGTGGAGGCCACTTTGACCAGACTGTAGAGTTGGGGAAGGGATGTGATGGGGGACATATAAATTGGAACTAGCTTATGAGGGATTGTCAAGGTCAAATTAATGAACATGTACTCTGTTATAGAGGGATAAGAGGGAGCCATTGGAGTTTCCTGAGCAGAAGTGATCTGGTCAGCCATGTATTTTGTAGAAATCATTTTGCTGGTGGTATGAAGAGGGAATTAGAGGAGGGAAAGCATTGGGGATGGTTAGGCTGTACTGGGATTGTGGGTATGAAAGTGGACAGAATGGACAGATGCAGTAGATATTTCACTGGCAAAGTGATAGCACTTGACTTCTATTAGCTATGTGGGTGAGGGAGAGAGGGCAGAGAAAGTTAGCGAAATAGCCCTTAATCTGCGCTTAGTCTCTGAGATAACCCAGAGAGAGTATGTGTATGAAGAGGTTGGGTGAGAGTCTGGACACATTTATTCCCTAAAAGACTACAGAGGTGATGTTTGTCTCATTTTCTTTCCTAGGAAGGGAGTGAGGGGCGGGTTTTGGTCATTGGAGCCACGAACCGCCCTCACGCTTTGGATCCTGCTCTGCGAAGGCCAGGACGCTTTGACAAGGAGATTGAAATCGGGGTCCCTAATGCTCAGGATCGGTTGGATATCCTTCAGAAGCTCCTTCAGGGGGTCCCTCATGGTCTCCAAGAGGCAGAGTTGGTCCAGCTTGCAAACAGTGCTCACGGTTATGTGGGGGCCGATCTGAAGGCCTTGTGTAATGAAGCAGGTGAGACTCGTCTGCTTGTCCCCTGGAGAGGAAAAGTGATCATAGTGACCCAGGAGACTCCAATGGCCTTGTGGTCTCAGACAGACTCATCTGCTTGTCCCCCCGGAGAGGGAAAGTGGTCATAGTAACCCAGGGGACTCCTGTAACCTTGTGGTCTCAGACAGACTTGTCTGCCCATCCCCCTGAAGAGGGATCCTGAGTCCAGAGTCCTAGGAAAAATGGATAGTACTGTCAAGACTGGGCCTCTCAACAAGCTTATGCTGCTAGTGATCCTTCTTTTAAGTTTGAAAAACAGAGTAATGTTCCTACAACAAGGTCAGTTGTGATTCAAACCCTGACCTTCCCCATGCCACAGTCCATACTGTCGTCACAGTATAAGATAAAATATACAGAATTCCAAAGGAAACTAATTATATCGAATTACCTGATTCCAATTCAATAATTATCCAAAAACATTTTTTTTTAAGTTCACAGGCCCAAGTTGAGATCCCTTGGCCTAAAGGTCTCTAGCAGAAGGAGGTTTCTTTTTTTTTTTAAGATTTTTTTTCAAGGCAGTGGGGTTAAGTGGCTTGCCCAAGGCCACACAGCTAGGTAATGATTAAGTGTCTGAGGCCAGATTTGAACTCAGGTACTCCTGATTTCAGGACCAGTGCTCTATTCACTGTGCCACCTAGACACCCCCAGAAGGAGGTTTCTTTTACAAAGAATTTAATTTTTTAAAATGAACAAAAGAGCCCACTCAATTGGGGAAAGGTCTGCCTCAGGGGTTCTTAGCACCTTTGTGGCATGGACTGCTTCAGCAGGTCCGAGGAAGCCTTCAGGCCCATCCCACTGTCATGTTTTGGGATGTAGATGATGTCTCACTGATTCATTTCCAGAGATCTTTCTAGCACATGGTTAGCTCTGCTACCATGAGACCTCTTCTGTTCCGCTCCCATTCAGCAGCTCTTCTGAATTCCTAGGCCTTTGGAGGCTCTCCTAGGTGGCCCTTCCTCTGTCTTAATTGGCTGCCTTGTGGTCCAGGTCACACTGACCACGAGTGTGTAAGACAAGAAAGAGATGGAATGAGGGGCGGGGGGGGGTGGTCAACAACCAGCTGCTGTGGGGGCTGCTCCTAGGAACCATCCCCTTCTGGGCACCAGTGTAGACTTAACCTGGATTCGTTGGCATTCAGCGTGTTTCCCATGCAATGTTCACGTCTGAGTGCTAGTATGTTTTCTGAATTAAAGCAAGGTGGCCCTCTCGTTTACAAGAAAGCAAACTGAGGCTGAGGGAGCCAGGGGACTCCAAGGCTACTCAGGTAATAAATACAGGAGGGGAGACTTGAATCTAAGACTTTGGACTTCAGAGCAGCATTTGGATCCAGCTGGGTCCAGAGTGGGTTGTTTCCTTCTCCCCTGTGCTTATGGAAAGTGAGGCAGTCTGACATTTTGCCCCCCCCCCCATTTGCTGGTCCACTTAGTTCAAAGAAGCAAGTTTACCTGAGTCTTTAGGGCCTTTTAAATTGGCACATAGTTTCTTCTGAGATAGGATATCCTTTACCATGAACTAGTTTTTGTTTTTTAATATTTTGAGAACTGTGTTTCACCAGAAGTAGTTTCTTTTATCTTCCTATGTAGTTCATACTTTAAAAAATCTTCCTCTGAGGAAGGGTCCAGAGGCTTCCCCCTGCCCTCCCCCAGCTGTCCCTGAATCTGAGACACCAGAAATCCCTCAGAAGCTGTCTTTGAAAGGTGGAGATTTTCCCTCCCGTCTGTGTCTTTCCTACTCTGGCCATCCCTTTTCCCCTGAACTGGTTAGCAGATTCTGTGTCCTGTAGGAAATGTGAATGGCAAAGGGAGGGCTTGTCCTGGCAGCCGCTGACACTCCATGTGTCAGGACTGCTGCCCTTCAGTCCCTTCTTGGGAGTGGCTGCCCAGCTCCTGGTCTCGCCTGCCCTCCAGTGGGAGCATCTCAGCATTGCGGCCTGAATAAAGGGGCTTTGTAGGTGGGTGGTTGGTTATAAAGATCTAAAGTTGGAAGGGTCCTCATATTACTGATGAAGAAACTGAGGCCCAGAGAAGGGAAGAGATTTGCCCAGAGTCATGTTCCTAGGAATTCATAATCCTCTCAGAACTCTATTGTGCTTTGAACATGGTTCCTCTGGTTTCTTTAGTTCTTAAAAAAAAAATCCTAAAAACACTTAAGTGGAGTAAATAAGAGTGCCAGGTATGCCCATGATTCTTGGGTGGTGGTGGGGGCTACATATAATAAAACCAGACTCTGCCTCCAGGAGCTTATATTTTAGTGGGTGAAATGATTCCTAGAGCAGAGTGACATCTGAGGTCAGGTCTATTATCTGACACCTGAGTGGCCATGGACAAATTTCATTTTGGTGTGAGCCCGCTCGCTTTGGACTCCACTTTTGTGGATGTCTGTCACTTATCCAGAGTTCTAAATATGGCATGGTGCCTGCAAATGCTGAATATAGGTGGAGCCAGGAGACGCCCGAGTATGACCATGGATAATCACTCCCCTTTTAGGAGTCTTGGTCTACCCATATGTAAAATGGGGACAATTAACTGCAGCGCCTGCCTCCGTGACTATGGTGAGGGAGGATCCCATAAAATAATGACGATGTTGGCAAAGCACTTTGCAAACCTTAAAGTGTTTTCCAAATATCAGTTATGATAGCTTTGCTTTGGCATAAAGGTGCTGATTTTACAGTTTCTTTTCCTTTTCTCTTGCCTGATTTGGTGTGGTTGGGGGGATTAGGTGGTGCAGTGGATAGAGTCAGGAGGACTTGAGTTTAAATCTGGCCTCAGACACTTGACCCTTATTAGCCATGTGATCTTGGGCAAGTCACTTAACCCCTGATTGCCTTGCATCCAGGGCCATCTCCAGTCTACTGGACCCAGATGGTTCTGGGGGAGAAAGTGAGGCTGATGACTCAGCACGTCCTCTTCACTCACATCCAATTCACTTGCCTGTGCTGACATTACCGCCGCCCCCCATGAAGGACAGGGGGCAGCTAGGTGGCGCAGTGGATAGAGCACCAGCCCTAGAGTCAGGGGGGCCTGGGTTCCAATCCTGCCTTTGACCTATCCTGAGTGTTTTATTGTGGGTGAGTCACTTAACTACTCAGTTTTTCAGACAATTCCCTGAACCATCTTCATGATTTGCTTCAGCTAGGTGGTACAGTGGTCAGAGAGCTGTCTGGAGTCCAGGAAAGCCTGAATTCAGGTGACCTTGAGCAAGTTATTGCACACCTGGTTGCCTCAGTTTCTTCTGCTGTAAATGAAAGATGATAGTAGCTCCTACAGTCTATGAGATAGTAATGGTAAAGCACTGCTATTTATAAATGTTTATTTTAAAAAAGAAGCATTAGTTGCATTAGTAGAGGGGAGAACTTTGTACCCCGAAATCTAGTTCTTATTCTGAGGTTGTTCCCCAAAATTAGAATTCAAAGCATTTTTTAAAAATGAGCATTTTTAGGGCAAATCAAGTTAGAATCCCTCACTAATTGTGCTCATGCTTAAACTCATTTAAAATAATTGTTTGAAATATACCAATTTCTTTAAAAATTGAGAGAAGTTTTTGAATTTTTTATTTTGATATTATTATTATTGATTATTGATTATTTATTAAATCCATATATCCATTAGAGGCCAGATGATCCTATTTGCTTCCTTCACCTTCTGGTGGGAATCATGGCCTTCTGCTTAGGGTAAGAAGCAGCCAGGGAACTTCTCCAGGAGACACCCTTGGTGGTCCCTGCCAAAGTGGGGCTGGGGAGTATCACCCTGTGGCCATGCTTGGGAATTGCACCCAACTACCTTCCAGCCTTCAGAGACTTTTCTGGTGTAGATGCTCAAAAAATCAGAATAATGGATGATCCAATCAAAATACTAAGATTTGGAAGGGGCACTGGTGAGAGCTCTTGAACATTCGTTAACCTCTTCTAAAACATCCATGTACTGAACCTCATCTCTCTAGGCATCTACTGTTGGAGAAATAATCATGATATTAATGATGATGATAGAAGTTCCTTTTTAATAACGATTTGTTGAATAATGGAAATCTTTTCCCTTCAAGAAGTTTATTTCTCTGTTTGTCTCTCTGCCCCCTTTTATCTTTATCTTAACCCCATTCTGTTTCCTGTCTTTGTGTCTTTCCTTCTCTATTTCTTTCTATATTTCTGAATCTCGGTCTCATTCTCTGTGTCGTCCTCTATCTCTGTGTCTCTACCTTTCTGTGTCTCATCTGACTTTGTCTCTCTGCTTCTCTGTCTCTATCTCTGTTCCTGTCTCTTTCTCCATCTCTTTCTGTATCTCTCCCAGAGTTCTGATCTTGATTTGCTGTTCCAGTCTTTACCTCATTAGCTCAAGTGCCCCTCTCTGCTTGGAGTGTGCTTGTATGGGGACCCACTTTCTACAAGACCTAATAAAGATTTCTCTCTTTCTAGTGGGAACCACAGACATTTATGAAGTTCCTAGGCGTTGACCAAGAGCCTTACCAGCTATCTACCTACTGACCAGACCCCTGGGTGGGGAGAGCTGCAAGTGCCCTTCATCTCATTTTATAATTGAGGAAATTGAGGCAGTCAGGGTGATGAAAATGGCCATGGTCACACCACTGATTCAAATCCATGTCTTTCTGATCTCCAACCCCAGGCCTCTTTCCTCTGCTATATACTGGTTCTCTTTACTAGTGTGCATTTTCAAGACCAAATCTTTCTGTGGAAAAAGAACACTTTTGGGCATTGGTGACCCTTATTGAGCACCTCCCTTCTTCCTTCCCCTTCTGTTGATTGGGTCATTGGATCTCCAAGGCTGGTGGTCCTACCTTAGCACAAGCATTTTCCCTCTGGTAGAGCAGACTGTTGACCCTTCTGTATCTCCAGGGAGATACAACAGCTTTTTGGGTGGGCATTTCCACATTGGACAACTTTATTAGGAAGCTCTTCAGATGTCCCCTATTTTAAGGGAGAAAACTTAGGGTGTAAGAGGAATGCCACTCCTTCAGATCTGAATCCTGGGATTTTTGTAACAGTGATTGCTGTTGGTTGTCTTCCTGTCTCATTCAGCGAACAGTGGGCAAGGCTTTGTTCTGTCTGCATAGGTGCCAGGGCGAACATCAGGCCTAGAGCTGTGTGGGTCCAGAGGGGTATGGTTTGTCCTTGGGTTTTTGGCCTCTGATGTGACAGAGGGGAGAAGAAGGCACTGGGTCTGGGTTTTCATTGGCATCAGGAACTCCCAGGAATTCCCTTGACTCATGCCCATGGGAGCCATCTCTGCCATGATCATATTAAAGGATCTCCTGGAGTGGAGCCTGGACCTCTCCAACTCACTAACCTTATAAAAACTGGCAACTGGGGGGATGGGAGCCAGATTTGGCTCCCGGGCTGAGGTTTGCTGTCCTGTGGGCTAGAACACTGAGAGAATTGAGTCAGGGTCACATAGCTGCCGTGTGTCAGGGGTGGATCTTGAACCCATGTCTTCTTGGGTTGGCCTAGGGCATGCCTGGTACATACTTCTTGATTGACTGTTGGTTGATCCACTCTACTGCCCTTCCTTGATAATTGTTAGGAGTTTTATTCCATGCTTGCTCCCATCTGTCCCTATCTTGTCTGTCTCTCTCTCTTTCTCTTCCCCCCTTTCTTCTCTTTTAGTTTTGTCTGTACCCCACCTCTCTTCTTTCTCCCCTCCTGTCCCTCTCTTTTCCTCCCCTTTCCCCTCTTTCTCTCCCACTTCTTTCTCTTTTCTTCTCTTCTCTTCTCTTCTCTTCTCTCTCTCTCTCTCTCTCTCTCTCTCTCTCTCTCTCTCTCTCTCCCTCCCTCCCTCCTTCCCTTCTCTCTCTCTCTCTCTCTCTCTCTCTCTCTCTCTCTCTCTCTCTCTTTCTCTCTCTCTCTCCCTCTCCCTCTCCCTCTCCCTCTCCCTCTCCCTCTCCCTCTCCCTCTCCCTCTCCCTCTTCCATTCTGTCCTCCTCTCCTCTCTCCTCCTTTCTCCCTTCTCCATCTCTCTTCCCCTCCACCCTTCTCTCTTTTCTCTCTCTCTCTGTGTGTCAGTTCCTTCCTCCTTTCCCTTTTCTTCTTCCTCCCTTTGTCCTCCCCCCCCCCCCCATCTCACAATCAGCACTAGGGCCCTTTTCTCAGAAGTGGTGGCTGGCTGGTGGGTGACTTTGTTCAGGGCTGCTCCAGCTGACCTTTCTGCTCTCATGTGTAGGACTGCAGGCTTGGCGGCGAGTCCAGAAGCAACTGCTGGACCTTCCTGAAGGTGAGGGGCCTGCGGAGCTGGTGAGGATGACTCTCAGCGACTTCCTCCAGGCCATGAAGGACGTGCGACCCAGTGCCATGAGGGAGGTGGCCGTTGACGTCCCCAACGTAAGTCACATCAGGTTTATTCCTGCCCGTCTTGGCATCTTTATCCCAGCTCAACTGTCTTCATGTGCCATCTATCCCCTCACTGCCTTTGCCCAGGCTGACCCTCCTGCCTGGGATTCTGTCCCTCCTTGCTTCTTCTTGGAACCCCTAGCTCCCTCCAAGGCTCTGTGCTCATGCCATCCCCTACAGGTGCCCTCTGGCCCTGGCCCTCATGCCATTGTTAGAACCCGTCCTTTAGTTTGTGAAGTTTTTTCATCCAACCACTGATTTCCTTGTTCTAGGGGCTCCCAGGAAGCAATAACTTCCTTGTTAAAGAGGTCTCACTCTCTGCCCATTAAGGTGTGAGCTCTGTGGGGTAGGAGCCAGCTCTTACCTCTCTTTGCATCCCTCTGCATTGCACAGTACCTGGCCCGTGGTACACACTTTGTGATGTTGAGCCCTGTTCCAGTCACCTCTGACTCTCCCTGACCGTGTCTGGAGAGGTCCTTCTCCAGTTCATTTTACACACAAGGAAACTGAGGCACACCAGGTGAAATGACCTGCCCAGGGTCATGGAGGTTGGACATGACCTCTGTGTAGGCACTCATTGAACTGCGACTTGGAGTGACTCCTGGACTGTTATTTCCTGAGGTTAAACGCTGGCCAAGGTCTCACCAGCATTTATTAAGCACCTACTGGATGCTGAGTCCTGGCAGTACAGGAGGCAGAGTAGTTCCCATCCCTGAGAAGCCTGCTCTCTGATGGGGGGGTGCCTTGGAAGAGCAGCAGGCACGGAGGGGACTGCACCTGGGCCTCGGGAAAGGCTTCCTGGGGAGGCATGGCAGCCAAGGGCAGTGTCCCCAGAGGTCCAGGTGGACCCCAAAGTTAGGAGATGGCAACAGGCATCTGCTGTGCAATGGGGAGACCCAGCTTAGAGAGCCCTTTAGAAACCAGACTAGGAGGTTTTCTTCGATCCTGATGGGCACAGGAGTCCTTGGGGGAGGGGGTGATGTGTTGAGAGCTGAGGAGAAGATGGTTTGGGCTGGGGTGGGGGGCTAGGAGACCCTCAGGGCACTGTCAGCAGACACTGATTAAGTGCCTACTGTGTACCAGACATTGGTTTAAGTACCTAGTGTATACAGTTTTAAGATCTGGAAGCCCTGACTTCCTGCTCTTCCTCTGACATGTTGTTAACTGGCCATCACCAGAGATGGTTTATTTTTATATCGATCATATATACACATACACACAGATGTGTGTGTGTGTGTGTGTGTGTGTGTGTGTGTTGATTCAGCCTGCAACTCTTTCTGCCACTGAAGGATCGTGTGTCTGTGGGGCTCTGCCAGGGAACAGTGAGTCCTGCCTAGCCCAACTGCCCAGATCCCAGCTGGCATCACTGACCCACACCGTTCCCCGGTCTGTGCCTGACAGTGTTGTTCTTGAGTGAATGACGGGCGTGTCTCTCTGGTCCCCAGAACGGAGCTGAGAGGGCTGCCGCTTATTAATCCTGGCAGCCTCGGGTTTCCTTTGTGGCTTTTTGAGAAAAGCATCAGGAAAATTACCAGCTCTGAAAATACTGGCAGAAAAGGAAGCCTGGACTCTAGGAGCACGGGAGCATTAGTGTTTATTGACACTTTCTGAATGAATTGGAGTGAAGGTGAATGAAGGTGCAAGGGAGAAGAGAAAGGAAATAGCAGCCAGAGCCAGGGCCTGGTTTTGAATTCTCACTCAGACACTTCTCAGCTATTTGACCCCAGGGAAGACCCTTCATTTCTTCTAACCTTGGTTTCCTCATCTCTAAAATGGAAATAGCATGGAGTAGAGTTCAAATGAATTAGTGTGTGAGATGCTTCCAGAACCTTATAATGCTGAACAAATGTTAGATTGTTATTAAGTAATAATGTTGAGTTCACAATTCTCTTCGTGTCAGAATTTAGGGAGCACTTCTCTCAGAACAACCTGTGTGAGGTGAAAGATGGTGTGAGTTTTCTTATTCCACATGAGGAAACTGAATTTCTTATCAGTTGGTTTGATTAGTAAATGTTGAGTTAGTCAGAATTTGAACTCAGGTCTCCTGACTCAAGTTTTTTAGTCTTTCCAATAGATCATAGAGTAGATCATGGTTTCCACACCCATAGCTACCTAATCAGTTCTCTAGAAGCATTGACCCTGTTTGGATCCTTGTCCTTTCTGTGAGTTCTATGACCCCGGATACATTGAGGGGTGGCATTGCTTATATTTTGACCATCAGTTCACAACTGAACATAAATATTTTTGGAAGTATTTGGCCTCAGGCCCTGAGGGGGAAACTCCAGGGTTTCTCTTTGTTAGTAGAGTCCAGATAGTGCTGGGGAGACTTGTGTTCGGTCTTGGTCTAGGCCATGGAGGGTGCGAACGCATCTCTTCTCTTCCCCTCTGGAACCACTCCTGAGAACTAATGGATCAGGAGGCCCCCTTTTGAGAGCCTATCTATATAAGGGCCTGTGCCCCATTCTGGGACTGCAGAAGCACTGGTCTGCCTCATAGGAAAACTGCTCATTATAAGCCAGCACCCCCACTTTGTTTCAAACAGTTGGAGTAGAATCATGTAAAATTGAACAAGTGAACCCCCCGGATGATCACTGGGGCCTTGGAGCTGGTTGATGGAGTTGGAACACACATTTCACCTGCCCCCCCATTCTTGGCACACAAGACTGGCTGGGGCTTGGCATTGCTGGCCTTGGTTTGGCATTCCTGTGTTCAGGTCCCCAAATGGTAGACTGTGAAAAAGCCCACCCAAGAGCCAGGGGTAGAAATCAGCCCCACCAACCAGAATGCAATTGGATAATTCCAGGAAAGTGTCAGACAGCTTGGACTTCAGCTCAGCCCTGAAAGACTAAATCATTGCTTAGCCAGTCAGTCATTCAGTAAGCCCCTACCATGTGCCGGACAATGTGCTAAGCACTGGGGATACAGGAAGAGACAGAAGACAGTCCTTACCCCAGGAGCTCACCATCTTATGGGGAGAAACAAATATGTAGAGACAAGGCTAACTACAGAATAATAGGAGTGATTAACAGGGGGAAAGTGCTAGAATTAAGAGGTATTGGGAAAGGCTTCCTGTAGAAGATGGGAGTTGAGTTGGGACTTGTAAGCCATAGACCCCAAGTTCAGTTACCCCAGCTGTCCCAAGGAGGAAGTCTTGGCAAGTGGTGAGGTTCTAGACCAAGAGCTAGTTGGCCAGCCAACAGACAGGATTCTTGGTCAGGCACAAAATGAACTGTATCATCTCTGAGGTCTCTTCTGTGATTCTCTGACTGCTCTGTGGTCTTCTCTGGTTAGACCACATCTAGTTCTTATCAGGTGTTCACTTTTAGAAAGGGCATTGAAAGGCTTGAATGGGGCACCAGGATAGTGAGGGTCTGAGGAATATGAAAGCCTTGAGGCTTAGGAAGGAGTCTTGAGAATGTGTTGAAACCCTGACCATCTGGTAGAATGAGAGGACATTCACTCTTGGATTTGGGTTCAAATTTTACCCCCTGACCCTACTACTGTGTGGCTTTTGGACAATTTTTATCTTCTCTGGTCCTCAATTTTCTCAGAACGGAGTTGGACTGATTACCAAAGCCCTTTCCAACCCTAAATCTATGATTCTGCATCCCCTTGGTGTCATTAAAGTGATTTCTACCTAGGGGATTTATAGCTCTCTTGTTAACTGAACTCATGAAAGACTTTCCTAATTTTCTTTTGATGCTATATTTATAATCCATGACCTTGGACCAGTTTTCTTTTGGGATTTCTTGAGTTGGCAGCTGTCCATGGTGCCCTCAGTGCTACCTATGAACTTTGACATGATGATCCTAAGCTCCTCATGGTTAGAAGATGACTTCCTGTAGTCAGTTATTAGAGGAAAAAAAGTCCTGTGGTGGCATTATTGCTGTAGGGAGACTCTTCTTTTTGAGTCTACAAGAACAAATGACAAACCATTTGAGTGATTTTTGTTCAGGAGTTGTCAGGGGCTTAAGCCCTGTTAAGACATACTTTAATCAAGTTGGGGATGGCAATGCATAGTTCCCTCTTCTTTATGAGGAATGGTTTCAGGTAAATGCCAGCATCAATTTGGTCTAAAAGGAATGGAATGTCCCAAGTTGAGCAATACCTTTAATTAGAACTGAATAACTGAAATGATCTATTATTTTATTTTTTATTTTTGAGTGGAGATAGTAGAGGTTGGGGCTTTGTTAAGATGAGATTCAGACATGTTTAGACCTTCCTTGTAAAAGTACAAGGTAGCATCTGAAAAATAGTTTTATTCCTTTTTTATCTGAGTGAACATTTGTCTAAATATATATGAACAAATATCCATCCAGTTTCATTCAGTGAGCATTTATAAAATGCCAACTGTATACTGGAGATGCAGAGACAAAAATGAAATATTCCCATTTTGGAATAAACTCATTGGGAGGAACAACATGTATATATGATATGTATAATGGTCATATTAAATATGTACAAAGTAAATACAAAAATAGTTTTGTCTAGAACAGGGACTTGATGCCTTTTTTTAATTTCAACAGGCCTTTGCACTTGTCTGGGGAAGCCTTGAAGAAGAAGGGCAACCCTTCTTAAAATAGCTTGTTTTCTTCATTTATGATTGAAGGAAATGCTAAGTTTCAGGGAGAGATGAGTGAAAAGAAGGATGTTACTTTTTTTTTCCCATCGAAGTTCACAGATTACTCCTAAATCCTTTGGATCTAGAATCATATTTCTCTACTGTTGTAAACATCCACAGTTCCTCCTAAAGGAGACAGTGTTGATGCCAACACTACTTTGGCCACTAAAATATTAAAAACTGTTTTATGTTCCAGTAAGACTGATCATATCCAGAAGTGTTTCAGTATAAAAATAAGTGTATTGTCCCATTTAAAATTTGACTGGCCCTATTTTATTCTATGGGTCTTATAGTAGCCCAGGATTCCAACCCTAGTGGTATTTGTGAGTCTGCTCCTAGCCCTAAAGTATCCCATGATGACTCTATTTTGGGAGATGTCTGAATGTAGGGCAAAGAGCCCTAAAATTGCCTCCTAATGCTGGCATGACCATTTTCTGGGTGATTTCTGTGTGATGTTTGACAAGGAACGGAGCCTTGTGGGCTTCAGTTTCTTGATGTATTTAAATATAGGTTGGAGCAGGGGATTGCATTTATTTCTTTTTCTTTTCCTTTCCAATTTTTTTTCCTCGTGGACCTAACAAACATAAACATTTCAATTTAATAAAAAACAGAAAAAGAAGATGGTATATGAATCACGAATCTCTACTAGATACCACTTTCTGAAAAGTTAGTTTGTTCCTTTTTTTTATTCTTAGGTCTTTTTTCTTAATGGTTAGTTTGGGGCAGCTAGGTGGTGCAGTGTTGGCCTTGGGAGTTAGGAAGTCTTGATTTCTTCACACACTTAAAACTGTATACAAATACAAATTTTCTTCATCTGCAAAATGGGGGAGCACCTACCTCCAAGGTAGAATCAAATGAGATCATAGTTGTAAAGTGCTTTGCTAGTTTAAATCTCTATTTATTTATTTAAGGCAATGGGGTTAAGTGGCTTGCCCAAGGCCACACAGCCAGGTAATTATTAAGTGTTTGAGATCAGATTTGAACTCAGGTACTCCTGACTCCAGGGCTGATGCTCTATCCACTGCGCCACCTAGCCACCCCCAAACAAATGATTTTTATTGGGAGTTACTTTTATTTTGTTTTGTTTCTTTTCTGATATTGGGTTATTTAAATTTTCCATTTCTCAATCAGGATGTTTTGCTTTTTTTTTGTCAGTTTTCATCTGTCTCATCTGAGTCATTTTTCTTAGACATACAATTGGACAAAATAGATTCTGACAGACTCCTCTTTTTCACTTATATATATCAAGACTTCTCCCTTTTTTTACTTTTTTATTTTGTAGTTTAGTTTTCCTCTCTCTCTCTCTTTCTCTCTCCCCCTCTCTGTTTTGTGTTGTTTTTGTGAGGCATTCAAGGTTAAGTGACTTGGCCGGGGTCACACAGCTAAGTGTCTGAGTCTGGATTTGAACTCAGATCCTCTTGACTTGAGGGCTGGTGCTGTATCTACTGCACTACTAGCTCTTTAAAAAAATCTCTTTAAATGATGCCAACTCATAAATTTGAAGAACTGACAGAAGCAGAGATCAGGGTTTCAGGATGCAAAAGGGAGCTCAGTAGACATCTAAGCCCACTCACCCTTGGTCCAAAATATCTCCCCTGTGACTTTGCCAAGTAGTCTTCCAGTCTTTAGTGGAAGGTCTCTAATAAGGCAGGACCTAGATTTTTCAAGGTAATGGGGTTAAGTGGCTTGCCCAAGGCTGCACGGCTAGGTAATTATTAAGTGTCTGAGGTTGGATTTGAACCCAGGAGTCAGGAGTACCTCATATCTTTAAAAAAAAAATAAAATGACTGATGGTTTATATCCAGAATTCAACTAGCCTTTCAGCCCAGCCTCTTGGTAAACCATTCTGGATGGACTGCCTTAGTCAGTCTCTGTCCCTGAGGGCTACATGTCAAGGTGGGATGGTCACTGTCCAGGCTTAGGGAAGACAGGGACAAGACCCTACATGTAGGGGAAGTATTGTCCTCAATATCTCTGAAAGCCCTTTCACCTTGAGGGTTCCATGAGTTTGGACATGAGTAATCTTGACTAGTCTCCTTTCTGGTTTCTTTGCCTCAAATCCCTCCCCACTTCCCTACCTCCACTTAGCTGCCAGGATGCTTTTTCTAAAGCTTAGGTCTGACCGTGTTACTCTCCTTCTCAGTGAGTTGCAGTGACTCTCTATTACCTCTGGGTTCAAATCTAAAACCCTTAATTTTTAAAGCCCTTTCCAACCTGCCTACTTCCTACCTTTCTAGACCTCTTGCATCTCATTCCCCTCTGCTAACCCTATCATCCATCTGTAATGGCCCATTTTGCAGTCCTTACATATGGTCTTCCATTTCCCATCTTTGAAACTTTGCCCCAGCTGTGCCTCCTACTTGGAATGCCTGCCATTTTCTAGCCTCCTTGTTTTCCTGCAAGATTTAGCTCAGAGGTTCCTGAGGATTTTCCTACCACTCTAAAATTATCGTCTATCTACTCTGTATGACTTTCAGATATACTGACTGATGTACATGCTTTCTTTCCTGCTAGAAGATGAATGCCTCGAAGGCAGGAACTATGTTTTTACAGTCTCTGGTCCATTGCAAACACTTGTGATATCTCTTAGAGACAGTTTTCCTCATTTGTAAAGTGGAGAAAAATTTTTTCGTAAATGGAAAAAAATTTAAATTATTTTAAAACTTTAAAAATAATCATTGCTCCCCCCCCCATTTCATGGAATTATTCATTGAATAATTAGGAAAATCAGATGAGATTGGCTGATGCTAAACACCATGGGATACTAGCTAGCTGCCATTCCCTTCCTCCCTCTCTTCTTTCCATAAATATATAAGTATTAGAAATTTGGGGAGATCACTAGATTTATTGTATTTGGCTTGAGAAAACAGAACTAGGAGTAGTAGGTGGAAGCAGAGAAAGAGATTTAGAATTATTGATGTAAGGAAAAATGTTCTAACAATTGGCACTGTCCATATGGAAGATAGCTGCCTAGAAGGCAGTTGGTCCTGCCTTATTAGAGACCTTCCACCAAAGACTGGAAGACTACTTCTTGGCAAAGTCACAGGGGAGATATTTTGGACCAAGTGTAAGTGGGCCTAGATGTCTACTGAGCTCCCTTTTGCATCCTGAAACCCTGATCTCTGCTTCTGTCAGTTCCTCAAATTTACGAGTTGGCATCTGGCAGGTTTGTTGATGTACACCTAGTACCATCAGCTAAATAAACCTTCCTCATTCACCTCCTTTTTAAAGTTGGTAGCAAAGTTCTCTATGATCTGATTAATCAAAAGTCTGCCTGTTGTATTAATTACATATTCAACACTTGCCTCCTTATTTATTTTTTTACCCTGGCATCTTTTCAGATGAGCCTAGAGCATTGAGATGTGGCAAGTCAGCCTGGCTACAAGGGATGAGCTCATTAGTGGCAGATTTCTTGGGCAATGATGGGGGAGGGGAGTAAAATTGGCATTTAATTGACCATAATTACATTCCCTCCTTAAGACACCCTCAGGATGAGTAGCAGGGATCTGTCATGCCAAGTTTTCTGTTTTTTCCAAAGAGTGTGTTCTTATTCCCTGGTTTCTGCAAACTCAAGAGATAGAGACTGGGAGTGTCTGACCTTGAGCAAAAATCTGATTTTTAGAATGGAGAAGTTAATGCGGCCTTTGGAAACATACTTAATTCTATCTTGCTGATTGTCAAAACTTTGAAAAGAGCTTTATTTGACCTTGTTTCTTGTACAGACCAGTGGTCAGTAAACTTGTGATGACACATACCAGAAGTAAAAACAAACACCCAACCAAAATAAAATTGAGAAAGCATCCGTGATATTTGAATTTTCTTATTTCTAAGTCACTTCTGCTATTGTACTATGGCCCTCTGGCCCTCTGTTTCCTTATCTGAGTAATAATGTTTGCTCATTGTGAGAATCAAGTTAGAGGATTTTAGATCCAATGCTCGTAATTGTCTTGGAGGTTACCTACTACTTTTTATTTTTAATTTTTAAATTTTATTTAAGGCAGTGGGGTTAAGTGACTTGCCCATGGTCACACTGATATTAAGTGTCTGAGGCCTGATTTGAACTCAGCTTCTCCTGACTCCAGGGCTGCTGCTCCATCCACTGTGCCTCCTAGCCACCCAAGAGATCACCTACGTCTAAACCTTCATTGTAGAGGAAACTGAGGCCCAGAAAGTTCAATTAGCTTGTTCAGCCTTACTATGCCCATGGCTGGATTTGAACCCAGGTCTCCCTGTTTCTGAGGTCTAGCTCCCTATCTACTCAAACACGAGGTATTATCATTTCCCCAATGCCCAGCAGAGCTGACTGCCCACAATAAAGTCCTTAAGAAATGATTGTTGAACTGAATCTAATCAAAAAAGAGAGAGAGGGATGACAGAAAATGGTGGCTGAATTATGGGGGAATTTCAGTTAAATAGCACCAGAGGGACTCTAGAGGTTCTCCTCAATGGAAGAGGTAGACAAGAAGACAGGGCCAATAACCCTGACATCTTAGGTTTTTATTATTGTGGTTGTTATCTTTGGTTTTTGCTTTGGGCATCCCATTTGTTTCCCTCACTCCACTTCATCATCTCCGCATCCTTTTGAAATACATCTCTGGTCTTAGGTTAAGACAAGATCAGGATATGAAATGTTCTTGGCAAGAGTTCTCACAGAACACAGGAAATAGCTACCCCGGATCTCTGTTTCATCATGTCTCGGGAAGGCTTTCTCGTCTTTCAGTCGGCACAGACAAGCAGCCTGTCTGGAGGACCCTTTGTTTGCCAAGCTTCCTTATGTGCCAACATAGCCAGCCCCAAGCGGGGAAGTGCTGTCAGCCACCCTTCCCCTTCTGCAGGAGATGTGACCTTGAGAGCCTTCATTTAAACTGGGGAAAATTTAAATCTTATCGGCCTAGAAAGGACTTACTGGTCATGGCTTAAGATTCAGAGCTGGAGGGGGTCTGAGAGAGCCCACTTAGCCTAATTCCCTTCTTTTTGCAAATGAGGAAACTGAGGCCCAGAATGGGCAAAGCTCTTGCTAAGGTATATTAGAGGATCATATTATTTAAAGCAGGCTTTGACTTAATTCTTTTTAAAAAGAAAAACCCAACAAAATATTAGTTTGTAATCATGTTTATCCTTATCTGAATCAGGATGGTCTGTAAGTTTTTGATTCATTATGCTCACATGACAGCCAACCCAAGAAATGCTTCCAAAACTTTTCCCTGGAACTTCTTTCAGTACATCAAGACTAACGTGGGAGAGAGGGGAGGGATGGGGGCCATGGTAGAACTGGCACAACCATTCTAAGCCTTAGTAGACAGTTGAATATATTCCCTTCATTTAAAGTCATCCACTGATGGCCATCCCTCCCTGCAGTCTCCCCACATCCCCCTGGGTGTAAAAGTCTTCCCAAAAATATGTAGCTAGTAGATGAAAGGAATTTAAGAAACAAAATCCAAGATGAAGGGAATTTGTTATGGCATGGGAAGGACCAGACCCTCATAGGACACATCCCCACCCCTGGTTGACCAGCATACTCTGCTGATGGCTAGGAAGGATACCACACCCCCTTCTTCCTTTCCCCTGTAGCTTACTGGCTGCCCCTCCAGCAGCTACCCCAGAGCAGGAGCAATGATAACATCAGATTGAAAGCCGAACGCAGACTTAGGTCCTACCCATCACCACCCACAACAGCCAATAGAGACTGAGCTTCACTATGGGTCACTGGCTCATCCAAGGGCTATCTCTTCTTTCTTTTCCTTTTTCTGTATCAGTTCTTCACTAGCTATTTTGGAAAAAAACAACAATTTATCTCCAGTCTTCACCTCTCATTCTCTATATTCTTCAACCATGACCCATCCCCACCACTTCCACTATGCCTTCTGGGATTCCTGTTTCTTCAGGAATTTTGCTAAAGAAAGTCCCTTCATTCTGTCTCTCTCTCTCTCTCTCTCTCTCTCTCTCTCTCTCTCTCTCTCTCTCATTTTGGCACTCTCTCTCTCTCTCTCATTCTGGCACTCTCTCTCTCATTCTGGCACTCTCTCTCTCTCTCTCTCTCTCTCTCTCTCTCACACACACACACACACACACACACACACACACACACACACACACACATTCTTCCCATCTACTTTTTTTGAGGGCAAGAATTGGAGAGAGAAATGAGTTAGCTTATTGAAAAAGGAGGTAAAACATCCCAGGGGTTGATAGTTAATGGCCACCAGGTCTGGGTTGGTTGATAAATTTGTGTGGGAGAACTCAAGATAGCATATGGTAGAGGAAGTGGCAGAAGGGAAACAAGGAGTTTTCTGATCCTGCCTCCCAGATGGTGAGTTGGAAGGTATGAGAAGGTACAGCCCATGTTGGAAAGGATGGCTGGGAGTCTTCATTTGGTGGCAGGAGATACAAGGAATTTGAGAGGAGGCTGTCTAAAATGAGAATTTGAAAGTTTGACAGGGGACACATGGAAAGGACAGCCCAATTTGGAGTAGGACATGGGTAGGGAAGGGTTCAGGTGAATGTGGGGCATGAAGGAGCAGGTACCTGGGGAGGGGAGCATTTTGATCCATAAGAGTTCCCCCAAAGTTCTATATCTCCCTTCTCCCTTTTATTTTGAAAACAGTTTATGGGCATATTTTGTTTTGCCCAGCCTTCTGTTTGTCCTGGCACTGCTGACATGGAACAAATGGTTTGCATTGTAGGTATCCTTGTCGGACATCGGAGGCCTGGAAGACATCAAACTCAAATTGAAACAAGCTGTAGAATGGCCCCTGAAGCATCCAGAGGCCTTTGCCCGGATGGGGATTCAGCCGCCCACAGGGATCCTTCTCTATGGGCCTCCTGGGTGCTCAAAAACAATGATAGCCAAGGCCCTGGCTAATGAAAGTGGACTTAACTTCTTAGCTGTGAAGGTAGGTTTCTTTTCTAAAACTAACCTCTTCTTTTCCCCCTCCTTGTCCATCCTGGTGGAAGGAATATGGAGGGAATTTGCTGGTGTGGAAGGGAGGGGAGAGGGAGAGAAAGAGGAAGGACAAAAGAGGGAGGGAGGGAAGGTAAGGGGATAGAGAAAGAGAATGAGAAAGGTAGAGAGAAGGGGAGGGAGAGAGGGAGGAGAAAGGGAAGGAGGATTAAAAGAAGTGGGGAAAGAGGGAGAGAGAAACAGACAGGCAGATAGAGACAACAGGAAAGAGATAGGGAAAGGGCAAAAGACAGGCAGACAGACAGAAAAAAAGTGACTAGCTTAGCTCCTGAGTCACTGAAAGTCTTTGTTCCATCTCTTGGATATCAACATTTCAAAGCATGAGTCTGATATGGAAGCACCTTCTTAAAGGTAGTCTCCTTCATTTCCAAAAACAAGAGGAAGATTGGTTGAATGCCAGTTTCAAGCACTGTGAAACTGGCTTCTTTCCCTCTGAACCACAGAGCATATTCTGATCACTCCCCAAAGAACACAAGGCTGACATCCCCAGGACTATCATCGCTTCATGGAAATGCATACCTTTTTTCCTCCCCCTAAAGCTAATTTGTGCTCAATGAAATTGAAGAACCAACTCAAGTTTGAAAATTTGAGTGCCAGGGACTTTCTTGTGAGACAAGAAACTTTTCTTACCTCATCTTATGTAATTCTCTCATTTGTAAATGTTCATCTTGTTTTTCATTATTCTGGTACCTTTAAGGACTGATGCTTTGATATAATTCAATGTCATTGCTCTTGAAGAGAGATCTGGGATTTCATTCATATAGGAGACTCCCAGGGGAGAAAATTGCTTTCACCAATGTAGTACCTTCTAGTCTTAGGGGATACCCAGAACACTTATCCTGCATCTCAGAGACATTTTGAACTCAAGTCTTTCTAGATCCATGATTCATGGTCCTAGGCATGTCACCAGATGCCTCTTGCAGAATACTTCTGTCTTCCTCCTCTGTTTACTACCTGCATGACCTTGGGCAAGTCATTGCATGACTTAATGGTACACCTTTTCTCTGTTGATTACCCACAGTTTATCTCATGTGTATTTTGTTTGCACATAGTTGTGTGACTATTGTCTTGTCCACTAGTCTTGAGTTCTTGGGGGCAGAGACTGTCTTTTGCCTTTCTTTGTATTCTCAGCATTTGGCACATATGCTCAGTGATTAATAGTCATTGATATTATATCACTATTGCTCTTCATAATAAATTAATTGAGATATCTTTTTTGGTGTAAGCTTTCACTCATCTCTTTCAGTCAAACTCTGTTTTCATAGGCTTAGATAAACATTTTTATTAAAAGTGTAGCAAACAATAGACTGATTTAGCTAGGCCTACATTTTCAGAATGAGGAGGACCGAATGGCTCTGGGGTCCCATCCTGCTCGATGATCCCAAGTCAGAGGTCTCTAATGCCATCCCTAAAGCCAACTTTCTTTCTTTTTTTGCAAAGCAATGGGGTTAAGTGGCTTGCCCAAGGCCACAATTATTAAGTGTCTGAGGCCGGATTTGAACTCATGTACTCCTGACTCCAAGGCCAGTGCTTTGTCCACTGCTCCACCTAGCTGCCCCTAAAGCCAACTTTCAGTGGCTCATATACTTTTGGTTTTTAGTTCAGAACGTTTTTGAGATGTAGACCTCTTGCCCACTGTGACTAGTCACAATTCATTCACTCACCAAACATATTGAGAGTGCTTTCTCTGTTCTGGGTACTGAACTGGATTGTGGTTCTTAAGTTTAGAGGAGATGCAGACCTTGCCTTCAGGTAGTTTGTAGTTCATTGGGGAATAAGGAACTAACACATCACATTATTAAAAAAAAAATCTATTTATCTTCTCTGTCTATCCATTCATCCATCTATCCTTTTTCCATTCAGCCATTCATCCATTTGTCATCTGTCCATTCATCCATCTATCCATCTATCTTTCTTTGTTTCTTTTTCTTTCTTGGTTTTTTTCTATCTACCTATCTGTCCTCTCTATCCATCTATTTATTTATCTATCTGTGGTGCTTAGGAACTCTGGATCCCCTCCTCCCCCACCCCCACCTCCTCAATTTGAGCAGCTGTTGTTAAGGACATTGTCTGTGTTCAGTTGTTTGGTATTTGAGCTTCTGGAGATCTGGACATGATCAGTGAGATCCCTTTGGCTCAGAATGTCATGGAGAGCCATAGAAACTTTTTGCTGCCCTCCCTAGTTGATGAGTCAGTCTTCCCTGATCTGTCAAAAGCACCCTCATCCTTCCAGTCTCCCGGGTTCAAAATGCTGACTTTAGCTTGGTCTCATCCTAGTTGATCAACCAGGTGTTAAATCTTTCTATAATTTTCCTTCAAGTTCTTAGATGCTATGCCATTTGGTGTATGGCAAATATGCAGGTTTCTATGTATACACATAAAAAAGACATACACACCTATGCATAACCAAAGAAATCTTTTTTTGGTGTAAGCTTTCCCTCATATCTTTCAGTCAAACTCTGTTTTCATAGACTTAGACAAACTTTATTAAAAGTGTAGCACACAATTAAATATTTTAGTGGTGCATCAGCTGTGAGAAACCTCACATTGAAAGTTACCCCTAATCATCAATTGTAGCTGCTGATATCTTTATAATTAATGGATCCATAGATCTGCCATTCAGTTCTCCGTAAGGGTCAGTCTCTCTCTGTTACAGTTAACTCTGAAAGAAAGACTTTTAGTTCTTTTCTTCTGTGTCTCACATAGTCTTTCTCACCATGAAAATTAATTCGTCTTTGGATGAGAAATTGTCTCTACTCAAGATTCCATCTCCTCTTAAAGATCCATGGTATGCAAGAGAGACCTATTGATGTTCCGGTGTTGTGCTTTGTCAAAGGCCTTTTTCTTAATCTATTGATATAATCATGTAGTTTGGGGTGTTTTTGTTTCAATATCATTAACAATGTTAATTGTTTTCCTAACATTGAGTCATCCTTACATCCCTGGTGCAGATCCAACTTGGCCATAGTGAGTAATTGTTTGGACACACCGCTGCTGCTCCTCTTCCCCCGAATGGATGTGTTTGGCCGCAGGTTGTTTCATTCGATGGTTGCGGAAATTTTGTTTGTCATCTGGGTCACTTACATCAGAATATTTTTCACTGGCCATTTTCTCTCTTCCCTCCCTTGCTTTTGGCTCCAGTGATTAAAGAGGATTAGTGTATTTTGGATGTCAAGAATTCTCCTGGAGTTCTGGAGGAAGGCAGGACTGACCTCTGGTCTGGGTTTTCACAGGGTTTCCTATTAGCCAGATTTGGAAGCATTAGGATGAAATGAACTTGGTATATTGCTTTTCTGGTTTCTTGAGAGAGGATTGGTTCACTTCGTAGAGAAACTGAACTGGATTTGTTCAATGTACAAAAAACTCCTTGCTGCCTGACTCCAGAAAGTTAGGGCCTCTCCGCAGACAGCCTGTGATCCACCAGTAAGTGAAGATCTATTTGTTACTTATTTTTAAAAAATTTTTATTTAAGGCAATGGGGTTAAGTGACATCCCCAAGGTCACACAGCTAGATAATTATTGTCTGAGGCCATATTTGAACTCAGGTCCTCCTGACTCTAGGACTGATGCTCTATCCACTGCGCCATCTAGCTGCCCTGTTATTTATTGTTTGTTTATGTTTTATATCACCATCATTCTCAATAATCCCCTCCAGAATGAAGCTTCCATTATGGCAGACAAAAAACATTTAAGGGAAAACAGCCAGTGCATCACTATCATCAATATTATATCAACATCAGTTTATATTGTACTTTAAGATTTACAGAGCTCTTTACAAACAATATTATTATTATTATTATTATTTGTAATGAAATAATCAATATTTTTTGACCAAAATGGGAAAGTAAATTTTGAATGATCTTGATTCAAAAAAATTAGAAAATGCAATCAATTTTTATTATCTCTATTTTCCAGGTGAGGAAACTGAGGCAGACAGGGTGAATGGCTTATCTAGGGATGCCAAAACTAGGATATATCTAAGATCAGATTTAAACTTGGGTCTTCTTTACCCTAGGTCTGCTTTTCTATTCAGTGTGACATCAACTACCCCCCTCAGACAGTGTATGCCAGTCTAGTTTAGGTAGCTCTCTAGACGTGGAATCAAAAAGACTTGAGAGTCAAATCCTGCCTTGGACATTTACTAGCTGTGTGACTGTCGGTAAGGCATTTAACCTCAGCTTCAGTTTTCTGATCTGAACAATGGTTATAATAATAGTACTTATTTTACAGGATTTTTTTAAGACCAAATGAGATATTATATGTAAAATGGTTTACAAACTTTAAAACACAATTACTGCTACTTATTGTTATGTCTTAGTAGTCTCTCTCTTCTCTGCCTGAGAGGTAGGAAGTAATTTTTTTCCCGTTTTGATTTTTTATGACTCCGGTTTACCTTCCTTTGAGTGATCTTTCATTATATTGTCTTCATTATCATATATATTATTCTGTCTTCATTATTGTAGATTTTATTCTCTTATTCCCATTTTTTAAAAGTTTAGGCAGTTCTAGTTTTTTGTTATTTTTAGAATTCTTTTTATTTGTCATTTTCTTCTGTACAATAAAATCCCATTATAATCATGTATCACATTGTCTGGTTGATGGGCACTGGTTTCAGATTCTTTGTTACCACAAAGAATGCCTCTTTGGATATTTTAGTATAAGTCAGACCATTAGGGGGCAGTTAAATGGTGCAGTGGATAGAACATTGGCCCTGGAGACAGGAGGACCTCAGTTCAAATACAGAGACACTTATTAATTACCTAGCTGTGTGACTTTGGACAAGTCATGTTGCCCCATTGCCTTATAAAACAATATAAAACAAAATAAATCAAGCCGTTATCCCCAATGTCTTATCTTGTCTTTGACTTCTTGGAGTCTGTACTCACCGAAAGCTAGAGAATGGAGTCATTCACCTAAGAGTCCCCAGGTAATAAGCAGGTCTGACTCTGAATCTAGCCTTCCTTCACATTTTTATTTGACAAAAATTTTCTCCACTTGATATGCACTTCTGATTTCGGGTAATTGGAAGCAGTGTGGCATTATAACTGGAAGTATGAGCAGAAAGACCTTAGACAATTAATGGCTCTGTCATCATAGGCAAATTGTTTAAACTCCCTAAGATTCAACTTCCTTTTCCGTTAAATGGAGATCATAATATTTGTACTTCCAACCTTACAGGTTTGTTAACTTACAGCTTAAAGTGAAATCATGTATGCAATGTACTTTACACATTGTACCTTAAAAAGATTTATAAATACAAGCTATTATTCCTGAAGATAAATTAATGTGGACACCTTTCTTGATTCAAGTAAGCTAAAATGTTCTGTTTGTTGAGGGTGTTCAGTTGGGTGTTTGAATGAATGAAATATCAGTCCAGAGAATATTTTTGTATTCAAGGCTGTTTTCACATGAGTAGTTTTAGCAAACAGATTGGTTTCTTACCAGCTCCAACTAGTTCACTAGGTAGTTTTGCAAAAATATTTTATTAGGCTTGTGTTCAACCTAGGGCTGTAGTGGAACCAGAATTTGATTTTGGCACAAAACCCAGATTTGAATCTTGCCTCTTCCAAAACCCAATAATTACGTCATCTCAGACAAATTACTTTTCCTCCTTAGCTTCCTCCTCCTTTAATGCAAAAAACCTAAAAAAAAAAATTTAAGGCAGTGGGGTTAAGTGACTTGCCCAAGGTCACATAGCTAGAGAATTATTAAGTTTCTGAGGCCACGTTTGAACTCAGGTCCTCCTGACTCCAGGGCTGATGCTCTATCTACTATGCCAACTAACTGCCCTGAAATGTTTTATTCTTGCAAATAATATCAATATGATTCTTGATTTTTTTGATAGTTTGAGAAAGAACCTTCAACCATCTCCACTGTCATCTTATATTTCTTCTTCCTTTCTCAACCAAATTCCTTGGAAATATTGCATATACTTGATGTCTTATGTGTATATCTTTCTACTCCCCGTCTATGGCCATTGATCTATTCAACATCTTCCATCATCTCTGAAAGAAGAAAACAGGGATTCTTTATCAAAAGATTTCCTGAAATCAGGTCAACTTGGTCCCCAGCATGTGTTCTCCTCTAATAGTTTACTAATCCTGTCAAAATAGGAAGTGAAGTTGGTTGGGCATTTCTTGTTCTTGATGACATCATGTTGGTTCTTTGCAGCCTGTTTCTTTCCTTTCTTCAGCACTGAGACAAGATTTGCTCTTCTTTAGATGGTGTGTTGACACGTCTCCCATTTTCCAAGATCTTTCAGATATTTCTGACAGTGATTCATCTTTCCGCACCTCCTCGAGGATAGGATTCAATCTAGACCATGTTGACCAAGGACAAGGAATTGCTCTTTTAACTGTCACTTCTTCTTTATCTTTAATATCAGTCAACACCCATTGTAGCTATTTTTATTTTGTTACTTCCATTGCAAAGGTCATTTGTCCATAGTAAAAAGCTAAGAAAATAAGAAATGAACAGTTTGGCTTTCTCTTTCTGGTTGTCATTGATTCATCCACATCAAGCAAAGTTTCTGGCTCTTTTACCCTCCCTTCTCTCTATTATAGTTTTTTTTTTTTTTTTTTTTTTTTTGCAGGGCAGTAAGGTTAAGTGACTTGCCCAGGGTCCCACACCTTGGTAATTACCAAGTGTCTGAGACTGGATTTGAATTTGGGTCCTCTTGACTAGCTGCCTCTATCTAATTTAGTTTTTAAAAACCCATCAAAATGCTCTTTAACTCTTAGCTTTCCCAGAGTCCAGTATCAGTCAGGGGAGATGGGGGGGGATGAGGAGGAGGGGGACATCAATGATGAGGGAATTTGACATCTGTATCTAAAACAAATGGAGAGTACTCTAAGAAAGATTTTCTTGGTCTGGCTAAATTACTAGGATTTTCACATTATGACAAGGAGAAGAAATTAAAGGCATCATCTTGTATGTTTATGGGAAAGAAAGTTTCATTGTTACCTTCAGTTTCTACCTCCATCACATCTGCTTGCCTCCAGATACAGAGATATATTTGTCAGCATAAGGTATCATGTAAACTAATGGAGGATGGTTCTGGGTTTGGAAATTGAATGCCATCCCAACTCTCCTACCCACTACCTGTGTTTCCTTGGGTAAATAATTTACCCTTCCTAAAATTTGGTTTGATTTTGAGATATTCCCTGTCCTAGTTGTACTTTAAAGATTTAAAGATTTTTAAGTTTGGATCTGATAGAATGGAACTTGCTTGATCAAGGACCAGATTTGTTTCTTTGATCTCTGTAACTCTATTACCTTGGAGACACTTACTCAATACTTATTGATTCTTTTAAATGTTATTTTAGATATAAAAACTGTACAGGCTATTCTCTAATTTAAGTAGATTCTGTTATTGATGGAGAAAGTTAAAAAACTGGGATTTGGATCTAGTTCTTAGGACCTAAAGGAAGGCCTCCAGCATCTTGGATGGTTCAATGAAGAGTTTCTAGGGAGGGCAAAATGGTGCAGTATCAGAATACCTGAGATCAGTAGTGATCAGTTGTGGCCAGGAATACTTTGAAATATTAAAGTCTAGTTTTCTGCCTCTCCATCACCTCTTATTACTTCTTGCTGTTGTTCATAATCTGTTTCTAGCATCATCTTCGTATTCTTCACTAACTCTAGTCAAAGAAAACACGACCTAGTATATATATAGCATGCTATATGCTACAGGGCCATATATATTTCATCTGGACATGTAGACACCTCCTATTCTCCAAGTTAGTTCCCTTCCCTTCCTCCAACCAGCTCTCACAATGAAAAGTCTAGATCCTAATGCAGGACCATTAGCATGTGTTAAACTCAAAGTCTCTCAGGATCCTAGAAGTAATCCTATTGGAGGAACATGCCCTTCCCTATTTTTGACTTGGGCTCTTGAGCCCCCATAGATTCATTTCTATTGACACAAAGTAACACATATCTTAACCATAACTCTTTACTTACTATGTTAAACAGATGCAGTAATGATAAATACCTAACTAAGGACCCCTGCCTTAGTTTATGTTATTCTTCCACTAGTGTGGGAATGGGTGAGCACACTCTCACAAGCAAGCACATGAGGGAGGAAAAACTCAAGAGGTCCAAGGGAAATCACAACTCTGGAAAACTTGGACACCGTGAGTTTATTCAGGAATGTCTGTACTACACAAAACTGCTTTTCTGCTAATTATGAATCCTCACTGATCTCCAGCTCTGTTCTTGAACTTAATTAACACTTATAAATTCACTCAGACTGCAGTGCCCTTCAGATGGTGTGGAGGAAGTACGACTTCTTCATTTTGTAGAGCAGCCAAATTTCTTCAAAGCTCGTCTAGCTGGCTTTCTCTGAGCAGTATGAGCTACCTTAGCCTGTTACTCACTGATCAGTGAGCTGTGTTGGCCAATCCAATTACAGTAGATAGAGCTCCATGCACAGCTGCTCTTCAGTCATCTCACTAAACCTCAGTATCTCTGACTTTGTGGTTTCTGTCCTTCCTCATCATCGGGGTGATGCCATGACAAGCACATGAATTGGATTTGAACGTGGGGGTGGGGTGGGGTGGGGGACGGGGACTGGGCTAAATCACCAGCCTCACTTTCTTCTCCAGAACCATCTGGGTCTGGCGGCTAGATATGAACCAGAACGATTGGAGATGGCCCTGGATGTAGGGCAATCAGGGTGAAGTGACTTGCCCAAGGTCATACAGTTAGTAAATTTCAAATGTCTGAGACTAGATTCAAACTCCTGTCCTCCTGACTCCAAGGCCAGTGCCCTATCCACTGCAGCACCTAGCTGTCTCCCTTGCATCTCTTCCTAGTGAGCAGCTGCACAATCTGTCCTTTAGAGAGCCTTTGCCTTTCTGCTTTTCTCTCAAATCAGATTGGACAACACAGAGTATCAGTCACTTTTTAGAACCTGCCAATCTCTCTTAAGCCCCAGGAAGAGCTAAAGAGCAATGTCTGGAGGTCTGACTCAGTCCTGTGTGATTGTAGTAATCCCTAATAAGTCAGGATCCATTCTGTTAGCTGACTGCTCAGCATCTTCCACCAGCTTTTTCCATATCCTTCATTTGTCTACCCAAGCTACTTCTCCTTGTTAGTGGCTTAAATCAGAGCTTCCTGAATCTCATTGATTCATTTTTCATTTCAGCCACTACATTTTCCTTTATGATATCAACAATCTCTAAGAAATCATTGCCTGGGGTAGCTAGGTGGCACAGTGGATAAAGCACTGACCCTGGAGTCAGGAGTACCTGGGTTCAAATCTGGTCTCATACACTTAGTAATTATCTAGCTGTGTGGCCTTAGGGAAGCCACTTAACCCCATTTGCCTTGCAAAAACCTAAAAAAAAAAATCACTGCCTATTCTCCAAATAATTTTCTCATTTTTTAAACTTTCTTATGTCTTAAAACTGTTATATGCAATTGAACTAAAGGATCACAAGACCCCAGGGCACTAAATACTCAGTAGAGTAAACCGTCTTATTTTATGTCCTTGAAACTGTTTTGATATACTCAAGTTTTCCCAAGTTTTGGTAAATTAGATTTTTTTCCTGCCTCTTAAGCCATCAAACTGCTCATATACAAATAAGATAGCATCCTAAATCTTTCACATGAAAACAAATGAGATGATATTTGTAGAGCTCTCAACAAACTCCCTTATCCTCAGTAGGCATTTAATAAATGCTTATTATTATTATTTCCTATTCCTTTAAGTCTTTGCACCAATTCCACAGTCTTTGTCTTTCCACAACTGCTCACATTCTTCTGAAGGCTGTTTCTTTGTACATGTGGTAACAGTTTTTTATTAAAACAAGGTTCTTTTCCTACATCTTTCAGACATCAAAATGTTCACTGGACAGAGGCAATATCTTTCCTCCTTTGCCACTTCATTTGACTTTTTCTTTATACAAAGGTGCTTTTCTTGCCCCTTCTGACATGAAACTGCTCTGTAGGAAAAGAACAGTCCCTTAAAGGGTTCCATAGTTAATGAGAACTCTGTGTCCAGGGAGTGTAACTTTCCTCATGAATGAGGGCCTGAGGGGCTTTCCTGGTACTAATGGGTCCAGGCTTCAGTACACCCATGTTGTAACATCTATTTTGGCTTCTGAGAGACCTCTGTGGTTTCCTTCCTGGATCCTGACGTATTTCAGAAAGTTGATGTTTCCAATTAAGTAAACTTAAGATGAATGAAGTATTTCTCTTTTCGTTGAGGTTGGGAAGAAAAGACTGGGGAATGCTTATCAAATAGGCTTTTACCTCATACAAAATGATGCCATAGGAACCAATATTTTTGGAGTTGTGGTTTTCAAAGTTTTTGCATTCGAATTCAGCTACCAAAGAGATTTTTCCAGTCTTTAATCTCCTGACCACACCATGTAAGTGTGTATGCATATGTATATTTAATGGGCACCAGCTTCACTGTAACCTCCTGAGAAATGTAGTAGTCCATGGTATATACAGTGTTATTACTCGCTAAGACATCTGCTATGTCCAGTGGAAACAGAACACCAACAATTTCCCTTCATCCCACAGGAAGTGATTGTTTGATCTTGTGGATTCTAACCAGTTGATGCTTTCTTTTCTTGCAGGGACCTGAATTAATGGATAAATATGTTGGTCAATCAGAACGAGCAGTCAGAGAGGTAAATGGTGCTGATATTTGTTTGTCTCTATTTCTTTCTATCTGCTTGATCTGGACTTGTGATTTCATTCCTGTGGGAATGGGAAGAAAGGCAAAAGGAAAACAGAAATGAAGGAAAATGAGGGAGGGAGAAAAATAAGAAAGGAAAGAAAAAAGAAGGGAGGAGAAGGAGTAGAGGAAGAGAGGGAAGGAAGGAAGGAAGGAAGGAAGGAAGGAAGGAAGGGAGGGAGGGAGGGAGGGAGGGAGGAGGGAGGAGGGAGGGAGGGAGGGAGGAAAGTACTCAACATTTTGTTATTTCATTTAATCCTTCAACAATCTTGGGAAGTATGTCCTATAATTATCCACATTTTACAGTTGAGGAAATTGAGATAGACAGTGGTTAAATGACTTGCCCATGTCACACAGCTATTAAGTATCTGAGGCTAGATTTAAATTCTGGGCTTCCTCACTCCAAACATAGCAGGGCCAGTAAGTTGCCTCTATTTATGTTCATCCACTGATCACTTGATTGTCAAATCCTTTTTGTCCATGGACATTTCCATGTTCTTTGTGCATGCATGGTGTCCTGTATTTCCCCTAAGCAGATCTGGTTTTTCCTTTGCTTGGACTTCTGTCTCCTCCCTGATCTCTTTCTGTGGTGGTTGATCTTTCATTCCTTGACTTCTGTCTGTTTCTCTTGCCATTGACCATGGCTGTTTGCCTCTGCTGCTATATTGCAGGCCTCAGAAGTCATGGGCACTTTTAATATTCTGATCATAGAATTGGGTGTGCCTAGTATATGTTTTTGTATTCCATGGGTTTATGGCCTCAATTTGGTGGAATCTGGTCTTTCTCCATTTTTGTAAGCATCCTGAATGAAGAGATTTTTGTCATTTTTTTACCCAAGATAACTCTTACGTAATCAGAAGGGTAGAACAAGTGACCCACTTTGATAACTATAAAATATTTGAAATCCTGGAGGAAAACCCAAAACACGTGAGATAGAGGATATGGAGAATTTGGTGAAGATATGGTTAAGAAGTAGGCATGGATTAGTTGCTATTTGCATTAATTTCAAGAAATTCTAACCTTTTTTTAGGATGTATTCTATAGCATCCTGGTCTATTTTTCCTTCCTGCCTTAAAATCCTAGTGCTTTATATCTAGTTAAGATTTAGGCATGTTTATAAAATTAAACTGGGAATAAATCTCTGAGCTCAAGGATCTGTCCAGACTTAAAGTATTAAAATCCCACATGGAGGACTCATGGCACAATGGAAAGATGGATCAAAGGATGTGGGTTCAAATTCCAGCTCTGACAGTATCTCAGTAATTTTGGGCAAATTGCTTTTTCTTTCCTGGGTCTGAGTTTTCTTCTTTGTAACGTGAGGGCTAAACAGTCTGTGAGATTCTTTCTAGCTCAAAATCTATGAGCTTTTGTCAGCAACAGCTTAAATAATAATTGATTGACTTAATGATGACAATCAAAGACTACATGTGACTCTGGTTCTCATGCTAAAGGCTAACTCCAACAAGCATTTATTAATCCCTTACTATGTGCTAGGAACTGTGTGTGCATGCATGTGTGCATGAGAGTGTGTGTGTATGTGTGTGTGTGTGTGTGTGTGTGTGTGTGTGTGTGTGTATGGTGAGTGAAGGAATGGGAGTGCCTGGGAGCATCCGCTCTTATAGCTTGATGTTTAAGCTCATTGGAACATCTGTTTCAGATCTTTAGAAAAGCTCGAGCTGTGGCCCCATCAATTCTATTCTTTGATGAACTTGATGCCTTAGCAGTCGAAAGGGGCAGGTAAGAAAAGCTACTATTTATGTTTAATCTTTTCACATTTCTCTTTTGTTGCCTGTATTTCAAGATGGTGGGTCATCAAATGAAAGGGAGGAATCCTTATGGAATACTCAGCTTGGAGATACAGCAGTTAAGAGATAAAACATAAAATCAGAAGTGAAATAATATCTCCAAAGGGGAAAAAAATGGAAGAAAAAGAAGTAATTTGGGACATGGAGTAGAAAACTTGTAAGTGACGGACACCCAGAAAAATAATATGGAACAAACATCTTAGCAGTAACTCCCTGAGATAATAAGAAAGATGAGTAAAGTTAAAAGATTGAAAATAGGGGCGGCTAGGTGGCATAGTGGATAAAGCACCAGCCCTGGAGTCAGGAGTACCTGGGTTCAAATCTGGTCTCAGACACTACCTAGCTGTGTGGCCTTGGGCAAGCCATTTAACCCCGTTTGCCTTCAAAAAAAACCCCTAAAAAAACCTAAAAAAAAAGATTGAAAATAAAGCTTATCTACTATAAAAAATTGATTTTAAGCAGGTTGGAGAGAGTTTAAAAATTATTAGACTCCCATAACCATACTAAAAAACTTGGATGTAGTATTTGATGAAATCTTGAAAGAAAACTGTTCTGAACTTTTAAAAATAGAGCAGAGTGAAAAATAAAGGAGAAAAAATTACTAATTATTTCTTGAAAGAAATCTCAAATTGAAAATATTTGGAAATGTTATTTCCAAAATTATAGTTTCAAAGTTAAAGGAAAAAATATACTGTAAACAGCAATCTAATAATTCAAGAATCAAGAAGCTCCTGTCAATAAGATTATGCCATATCTACTGTAAAGAGGGAAAATCTTGGAATACAATGAAATAATATGTAAAAAGTGCCTGGCATGACACAGATATTACACAAAAGTTTATTCCCCTTCCCTACTCCTCCGGAAAGATTTAAAAATGGCACCAGATATGATCTTGATGGGTGCACCTAAGAAAATGGCATTCCTTCCTCGGGGTATCCTTGGTTTCTTTGAAGGTTCAGCCTCAGGTACACTTTCTTAAATGAAATCCATTCCAGCTGAAATGTCCCTTCCCTCAGAAATTTTAGTTTAATTCTGTTGTTAATTTACCTTATTTATCCTTCCCCCAACCCCCTTGTACAAGGTAAGGTCCATGAGGCATTCTTGAATAGAATTTTCTACATATGAGTACTTGTAAGAAAAACTTTACCCTAGGAAAAAAGAATCAGAATTTACGCACTTGTATCTCATTCTTGGAATTCTCTAGTTGAGTCATTTTTTGGTCTTGTGCAACTCTTTGGGACCTCATTTTTAAGTTTTCTTGGCAGAGATAATACAGTAGCTTGCCATTTCTTTATCCAACTCATTTTACAGTTGAGGAAATGGAGGCAAACAAGGGTCAGGTGAGTTGTCTGTGATCACAGAGCAAGCAAGTATTTGAGGCTGAATTTGAACTCAAGTCTTCTTGACTCTTGCCCAGTCAGCACTCTGTACCCTGCACCACCTACATGCCCACTGCTGGGATTCTCTAAATTCTTTTGAAGAGTAAGGGGTGCTTTAAGGAAGGAAATAGCTCAACTTAACCTTACATATCAGAGAAGAGAAATCACCCAACAGGCTTTACTTGTTCAAGAAGTGAATCTGACCCCCTGTCTTCCTGATCCATTGGAGACAGTTGTTTTTGAAACCTGAAAAAAGCAAATATGAACCAGATGTAAGAAAAATGCATGCAGCATAACTGTCATATAATTGATCCAACTTTAAACATTATGGGAAAATTGACAAAGCCCTTGTTAGAAATCAGGCCTTGTTTAGAGTCCTGGTCTGCACAATTGACCTTTGCAAAGGTATCCAAGAGGCTGACCATCTGCAGCCCTGGGAGACCAATTTCCTGTGCTCATACTAATCCTACGGAAGCATTCCAGGAGACACCTGTTGGTAGGGTTTATCCTTTTCCCCATGTAACTTGTTCAAGGTGAATGCAAAACCTTCCAGATGACTTTCCATGATTTTATTCTCTCTCTCTCTCTCTTAAAAATGGCATTTATAGTCATGCATTCTCTCTCACTAATTGATAACTCCACAAAGGGGAGTGATATAGACTGAAACCTGGCTTTATGTGTATGGGTATTGTGGAGGAACTTGGAGAAACTGCAAGGGTATGCAGGATGTGTTTGTGAAAAGGAGTGAGAAATGCAGTGGATAGACTGCCAGATGGAGAAAAGACTTAAAGGCAAGGTCAACCTCAGTCACTTACTAGCTTTGTGACCCTGGACAAGTTACTTAATCCTATTTGCCTCAGTTTCCTCATCTGTAAAAATGAACTGGAGAAGAAAATGGCAAAACACTGCAGTATCTTTGCTGAGAAAACCCCAAATAAGAGCTCAAAGAATTGGCTATCACAAAATGATTTATCACCAGCACCCTACAGTCAAACCGAACAATAGCAACAACAGCCTCAACCAGATCAAAATCTCAGATTTTAGTCCCCTACAATCATCTAGATATGACATTAATTTAAAAAGACCTAAGAGCATTTTTAGCAGATGTTATTATTCCTATTACTCATTAGCTCTAATTCGGTAGGATAAAAAGTTTTCAGAATATAAGACTTGCTATTCACTAGATTTTACATTGTTCCTTCAGATAGTTAGGGCTGGATGATCTGATGAAGACTAAATTAAACAGAAATAGGAGAGCAATTTGTACCATAATATTAATATTTTCCGAGTTTAAAATTCTTTTCTTGTGCTTAATAGTATTTAATTTTTTCCAATTACTGTAAAGATTGTCAGTATTCATTTTTGTAAGATTTTGCGTTCCAAGTTTTCCTCCCTCCTTTCAACAAGCAATCTGATTTAAATTATACATGAACAATCACGTTAAATAAATATTAATATTATAAAAGGGAACAACTTTGAAGACTTATAAATTGATGAAGAATGAAATGAGTAGAACCAGGAGAACAATTTATACTACGATATCAATATTATGAAAATGGACAACTTTGAAGGCTTATAAACTGATGTCGGATGAAATAAGCAGAACCAGGAGAACAATATATACAGTAAGAGTGAAGATAAATAACTTGGAAAACTCCAAGAACTCTAGTCAACACAAGGACCAGTCTTGATTCCAGAGGAGTGATGATGAAACATGCTTCCCACCTCCTGACAGAGTGGTGATGGATTTAGGGTGCAGAATGAGAGCACGTGTGCGCGCGCACGCACACACACACACACACACACACACACACACTTACTATTGTGTGTTTGTGTGTGTATGTGTGTATTTTTTTTCCTTCCTATGCAACCAGTGAAGGAATTTATTTTTTTTGACTCTACGTATTTGTTTTTATTTTTTCTCTTTTGCCTTCCAATCCCTCCCCTGCTGTAAGCTGGGGGTTGGAAAGGAGAGAAAATAGATTTCTATTAATTAAAAAAACAACTTTTTAAAAATAGATTGGAAGGGATGTTACAGATGACAAAAGTTGTGTGTGCTTTGAGATGAGGTCACTGTATTGTTAGTTTTGCTTAATTATCTTAGTTACAGGAGTGCTCTTGGGAAGAGGAGGGGGTGATCTAGAAGTGTTTGTAATGTGAAAAGAAAGCACATGAAGAAAACATTTTTAAAATTTGCACTATTTGGATCTCCAGGAAGGTGAGTTTGGGGAGTGCTGGTAGAAGAGAGAGCTCTACTATGGCTTTTTTCAATGCTCATACTGAGTTTTTAATGGCCAGAGAACTTTCTGGACCTCATAATTCAGTGATAGGCACCAAGGGGATCTTAAATCCCCAGGCACCAAAAGGATCTTAAATATCATGGAAACCCAGATGAGTTGGGAAAACATACAAAGCAACTTGAAACAAAGGAAATTTCTGCCTAATATTAAGCTGCCCCAACAAGCTATGGGTTTCATTTGTTTAAAGAATGCCACGTTCTCTTGAAGACTTCCAGGAAAAATAGATCATGACCAGATTACACCCATATGACTGGTCCTGAAATGATGGTGTCTCCACCCGGAGGGATGGTTTCTTTTGGTAAATGCTGCTCCCCATTCATGAAGGGGAGGACTTTTGAAAAGGTGCGCCTGGCAAAGCACTGTGGGTCTTTGCTTTTTACTACCCTAACCATGGAAAACTTCTTGCAAATAACTTGTAAGTGAGGCCCAAGGAAACAGCCTGTTAGGTAGAGCTGAAAGGGATGGTTGACCAGGGCTTTGGATAAACGTATCACAGCTTGTCTGCTTCTACTTAACAGGAAAAGTCGGTGTCCCTTGGAGAGGAGATATGTTTAGGAGAGAAGTCCCTAGTTTTCTAGGGACAGTGCTCCTGTCTCTGAATGAAGGAATTTATTTTGACTGTCCGTATTTGTTTTTCTCTTCTTTCTTTCCCCTGTCCCCTCAAGTAAGCTGGGGAGTAGAAAGAAGAAAAAAGATTTCTGTTAATGAAAAAGAACAAGTTTTTAAAAAATAGATTTGCAAGGTGCACTTTAGAATCCACTTGGATATTTATTGTGAACAGATTTTGAAAACATTAAAATCACCCTAAAATAGTAATAAGCATGACTCATTTTTGTGTTGTTTGCGAGTTTATGAGCTTTAGAGATATCATCTCATTTTAGCCTCAGAAAAACCCTGTGAGGTAGATGCTATTCTTATCCCCATTTTATAGGTGAAGAAACTGAGATTTGGGGAAGCCTTAGTGAATTTACCAGAAACATAATGATAGTAATTGCCTGAGACTGAATTGGAACTTTGAGTTTTAAGTTCATTAATGTATTTACTACTCCAATCTGCCACAAACATAAAAGTTGGCTGCTGTAATGTGTAAAATGAGTAATCTGGTTGTGATTTTCTTTTTCTGGAAGGCTTCATGGAGTTCTTTACAAAAATGAAATTAGAATTTTGGAAGTGGGGAAAGTGATTCAATCTTTTTAAAAAAATTTTTTTTAGTTTTTTAACTTTTTTCAAAATTTTATTAATTTATGGCAATGGGTTTAAAAGTCAACTAGATGATGCCATGGAGTATAAAATCTTGGGTTTGAAATCATGAAGATTTACCATTGTGAGTTCAACAGTTACTAGCTGTGTAACCCTAGAGAAGTTACTTGATTCTTTTTGCCTCAATTTCCTCTTATGTAATGAGCTAGAGAAAAAAATGGTACACCACTCCAGTTTATTTGCCAAGAGAACCTCAAATGGAGTCATGAAAGGCAGACATGACTGAAAAATGACAACAGCCACAACACTTGTAGGTCTAGAGGTGGAAGAATTCTTGCTACTTGGATGACCTTGGAGAAGTCAGTTCATATCTGTGGGTCTTAGTTCCTTTATCTATAAAGTGGGAGGATTTACTAAAGAGGTTGCAGAGATACTTTGATCCTCTTCAGTAGGAAGATGCTGTTGAGTATAATGAGAGAAGGGATAAATACATTTGAGCCATGCAAAGATTGACTTGAACAAATTAAGCAGCTTCAACAAAAACTAAAATAATTTGTAATATAGCAACATTCTCTTAGTATAGCTATTCTCTGGAAACACTCTGGAATTACTCCCCATTGATGGCTATAAGGGGAAATAAGCTTAGTAGAACCCAGCCAGGTTCCTTTCAGAATGAGGTCTGGCCAGGGATCTCAGAGAAGCTCTGTAACCATAACAATAGCAACAACAATAATGGTATAGGAATTGGGGTAAGAAATTGCTTTTGAATTTGTTATTTACCTAAGTTCTCCTACCCTTTGGTATACTTCCCCCTTCTTTTAAGAGCATGTTTTATTCGTCTATTTTGTATTTATATTACAGACTTTACTGAAATAAGGAGAGAAAAAAAGCTATCCTGATTGAGTTCTCTCTTGTGAAAAAATCATTTAATCAAAATCATTTTATATAGTCATTTCATTTGTCAGGATCATACAATTTAGCAGTCTACCCCATCTTCCAGCCTAAGACCTGAAAAAGGTTCTAGTATCTTTGCTTTTTTAATTAAGAATTTTCTTCTTGGGTCAGCTAGGTAGCGCAGTGGATAGAACACCAGCCCTGGAGTCAGGAGGATCTGAGTTCAAATGCAGTCTCAGATACCTAATAGTTACCTAGCTATGTGACCTTGGGCAAGTCATTTAATCCCACTGCCTTGCTAAAACTAAAAATAAAAAAAAATTTCCTTAGTTATAATTGTGAAAAGTGTCACCATCTATTTTCCTCTTATTCTCTTGTTTTTTTTTTTAAGATAGAGCCATTTATATTCATGTGGTAGATCAATTTTGCAATTATTGTGACATATATGCTGTTAATCCTTTAGGCAGTGTAGCTAATAGAGGTATATGATAGGACTTGGAGTCAGGAAGATCTGAACATGGATGCTAATTTGACTTTTAGTTGTTGTTGTCTCTGGACAAGTCATTGATCTCTTGTCCTATTTCCTCATCTGTAAAACTAAGGCCAATTCTAATACTACTTTACAGGGTTGGGATGAATGAAAAGATCAGGTGGATTTCTTTTTCTCTCCCTTTTCTTCAACCATAAAAATAAAACTACTCCTAGGCCCTCTCTTTTTCTTATTTAATTTTCTCTGGCTCTTTAAAACATTAATGTGCTAAAGAGACAATTTTTCTTCTCTCTCATTTAGAAAGTAAGCCCCTACCAATTGTTCAAATATACAAGCATGCTGACAAGGACATTCTATATTTACTTTTCTAGATTTTTCTGGACTCTCATGTTTGGATTTCAAAGTTTCTACTGAATTTTCTTTTCATAAGGAATGTTTCAAAACCCTTTTGTTGTAAAGATCTATTCTTCCCATGCTCTTTTGTGGGATTATTCTCAGTTTTGTAGGACACATTTTTCTTGTAATACTTTATCATTTTCTTGTTGGTATTATGATCTAAGTTTTTTTTCCTTTTAAGTAGCAGCCAACAAATCTTGAGTGATCCCAGCTTGTTCCTCAGTACTTGAACTTTTTTAACTCCTTATCCTTTTTTCTTTGACATTTTATCCCTGGATTTTGATTGACATTCCTGGCATTTTCATTTTGGGCTCTTTGAAGAAGTCATAATGGATTCTGTTTTCATTTTGCTCTTTATTTTTGATAGATCTGGGCAATTCTTATTTATGGTACCTTCAAATTCATGCCTTTTGTTTGGTCGTTGGATTTCAAGAAATCTAACTCTTGAAATTCCTTTCCTTCCCTGTTTTACCAAGTCAGTTTTTTTAAAAAAATAATTGATATATTTTCTTCAATTTTTTTCAGCCTTTTGAATTTGTTCTAACATTTCTTTTTTTTCTTATGGAGTAATTTAATTCTATTTGTTCCATTCTCATTTCAGTCAATTAAAAAAATAAGTTCCTACCTACAATGTCAGGCCCTATGCAGCTTTATAGAGAATTTCCATTCCAGTATTTTTCATTTTTGGGATAAGATTTTCTGCCTTCTGTTTGGTTGTGTTTTCTCTTTACATCTCTTTAATCTGGAGCCCTTATTTCATTTCTACTTTTTGTTTTTTAAATCTCTTTCTTTATTTCCTCCTGAAAATATAATCCTCTTTAAAGCTCATTTTGCTTTTATTGTAGAATTATTCTCCTCTTCTTCATTTACCTCATGGCATCTCTTGACACATAATATTCTTAATATTTAATATCTTCTTTTGTGAACTCATATTTGCAGCTTCAGCCCTCATAAGAGGCTTCATTCCCTCCCACACTCTGGCATCATGTGGGCAGGCTCTGTTTGGTCTTGACCTCTGTCCCTCTGTTCTTGCTACCATATGTTCCTCCCCTCATATGCCTGAATTCATTGTGCTGGCGGGGGCTTTCTGAAGCATCTCAAATCAGATTGCTGACACCTTGGAGATACCTGCCTCTGATGTCCAGGCACTTCTGTTTCTGACTTTCCCCCCTCAAGCTCCCCCCTCCCATGCCCCATTAAAGAACTCCTGGCTTCTTGCCCCTTGATCATTTCTGGTCTGTGCTGACTGGACTTCCAGGCTCTTTGCCATGTCGTTCACATAGGGCAGGGAGTTTCCCAGCTCCCTTCACTCCATCTCCATTCCAGAGCTCTAGTCTTCCTCCTTGTCCATGTTCTATAAACAGGCAGGCTTTAGAGACCTTTGGACAATCTCTAAACAGTGTTTACCAGCATTTCTCCTGGTGGGACCCTTTCCCCAGGAACTGTAAGCTTCTGACTGTCTTTTTGTATTGTTCTGATCTGTATAAAGATTCTTGCTATTATTTCTCTTTGGATTTCTTGATCATTATTTTTTTAATTTTTTAAAAAAATTTTGTTCTATTTATTTATTTTTTATTTTAAATGAATGTTGAAGGTTATATGGAAGAGTGAGTCTCATCCATAATTTCACTCAGCCATCTTCACTGCAAGTTTGTATTTCATTTAGAGCATGATGTCTTATCTTTGGATCTTTGAACCTGTTTGTGTGTGTGTGTTTAATATTTTGATAGCTATTTCAGTTTCATTTATTTCCTTTGAAATCCTATGTCTTATGCATTTTAACATTCTGAGAAGGGGGCCATAGTCTTTTTCAGGCAGTCCATAGACATAAAAAGAATAGAACCTTTGGTTTAGAGGCTGCACAGAGTAGTGGGTAGGGGGCAAGCCCTGGAAATCAGTCTGTTGTTTGATAAGCAGGCCAAGAGCATAGTTATACCTGCCCTTAAGAAAAATCTTTGATAGCTGTAAGTGGTGGCTGGGGTGGAGTGGGGAGAGATGTGGGACAGGAAGACCAAGTAGAAGGCTCTGAGAGGTCCAGATGAAGGATGACAAAGGTCTAAGCCAGGGTGATAGTGTCTGTGGAAGTGGAAAAGAGAATCCTGTTCCTTTCCCTTCATTTTAGACATTTATCTATTTTCTTTCCTACCATAACATTGCAAATTGGATGGCCTTCAATTTCTTGCCCTCTTTCTTCTGTCTCACATACTCTGATAGGGAGACTTACAACAATTTACAACTGTAGCAGTAACAGCAAAGAGATGATGATAGCTAGCATTTGTAAAAAGTTTTCAGGTCTACAGAACTCTTTATGTATGTTATCTTAATTGATTGAGTCAACTGGGTGGCACATTGGATAGAGTACTGGACCAGGAGACAGGAAAGCCTGAGTTCAAATCTTCCCTCAAAATACTTACTAGCTGTTTGACCCTGGGCAAGTCACTTAACTGTTTGCCTTAGTTTCCTCATCTATAAATCATCATAATAGTCCTTTCCTCCCAGGGTTGTTTTGAGGATCAAATGAGATAGCATATATAAAGTACCAGCTCTTATTATTATGAATAATAATCCTTACATTAGGTAACACTGCAGATAGATCCTCAGTCCTGGAATCAGGAGGACCAGAATTCCTATCTAGCCTTGGACACTTACTAGCTGTTTGACCCTGGGCAAATCACTTAATCCCTGTTACCTCAAAAAACCCCAACAACAATGCTTATTACTAATTACCCATTATGTTTTAGTCACTATGATAAACACAGTGATACAAAGAAAGGAAAAACCAGTCCATTTCTTCAAGGAGCTCTCATGAGGGATAGACACCATGCAGACAATAACATACAAACAAGATGTAGATGGTAGAAATCTCAGGGCAAAGCTGCTAATAAGCTCAAGGAAGACTGGGAAGACTTCTTGTACAAGGTGGATGTTGGCCAATACTTGAAGGGAGCCAGGAACCAGAGATGAGGTAGACAGTTCTAGACCCCAGAGACAGGCAGGAAAAATGCAAGGAGTTAGGAGATGGGGGCAGTCAAGGAAACGAGAGGTCACAGAGACCTGCTGATACAGTGGCAGACAGGGTGTTCATAGGTGACAGAACTACCCTCTCTGCATCTGTGATTTCTCATGGTCTTTGGACTGGAAAGGACAGAACCAAAAGTCCTGTAGAGATCTCTTAAGAGAAATGACTTCTCTATGTCACAAAGGCAGAAAGGTAGAGATGGAGGCAAACATGAACAAATCAAAAGATTGTTGTCATGCTAACTTCTCGCCTCCAGGTGGGGCCCAAGGTAAGGATATGAAGAGAATTTATAAACCTCTCAATAGCCTCATGGATTTTCCTTCTTTTGTTCTGTCTGCTTTGGTGCATCAGGAGGAGGAGGGTCGTTAGGCAGGTCAGACTTGGGCCATTGGGATGCTGCCCCAAGGGCCTCTCACTCATCCCCTGCCTGACTCAGTCTCAACTCTAAACAACTTTCTACACTCTGCCTGCCTGCCCAGTGTCCCTAGCAGTGGGTGCTTCTAGTCCAAGAAGGTGGACTCTTATGCCATGACTTCCTTTGGAAACTTACCCAAATGAATGAAACTTGGATGCAGTGAATCGTCTCAGGCCATAAATAACACTCCACTGGAGAAACATGTTTCATTGCTTTGTAGTAACTCTTTCCATACCCTCATTTGTCCCTGTTCTACGGTTGTGGAAGAAATCCTACTCCTCAAAACTATTCTTCATTGTAGAGCCTGCATGGCCCAAAGTGGAAAGAGGGAAATGAATCAAATCCATTCACTGTTAGATTCTAATACTCTTTCTGCTCTGGAACCTATTTTATTTTGAGATCTAGTTCTATGGGTGATTGGAATAAATGAGGGGGAGGTAGCCGATCAGAAAAGCATAGGGATCCTTGAATTTTCTAGCATGTTGACTAGGCCAAGCTCCTTTCTTTTTTTTTTTTTTTATAGGTAATGAGTGCCAGGACAACTGAAGTATAACTCTGGGTGCTCCAACTGTTTAAAATGTGACTATAAAATGAGGAGGTTGCCATTAGAGCCAGTGATATTTCTCAATCATTGATATACAATCACAGTTTTGCAGGATTTAATCCTGAGATTTGGGGTGGTTTATCATAGGATTTGTTATTGCTGTGGTTTGATTGTTTTTTTTCAGTCATGTCTGACTCTCAGTGATTCCCTTTGTATTTTTTTTTGTTTTTTAGCATAGATACTAGAATGACTTATCATTTCCTTCTTTAGCTCATTTCACAGATGAGGAAATTGGTACAGTGATTTGCCCTGGATCACATAGCTAGGAAGTGTCTGAGACCGGATTTGAACTCATAAAGACTAGTCTTTTAAATTCCAGACCAGGTGCTCTATCTACTATACCAAAGCCCAGTTGAAGATTTAGTCTTTATTTAAAAGAAAGGGTTTTTTTTTTTTATTCTTGACAGTTCCTTGGTCTCCCTTCGGTACTGCCCTTAAAACAGAGGAAAACAACTAAGCAAAACTGCCCACAAAAGACAGTGTATGCAGTATTAAACACCATAAACCTCACTTCTCTAAAATGAATAGGCACATAGACTTCACCATTTATTCTTCAGGAGGTTCATGATTGTGGGGTCCATCTTTTTTTTCATTTATGCATCAATTGTGCATCTTGTTCTCTTACTTATTCTGGGCCATTTGATACAACTCTTGCTATAGTTTCCCTGAATTCTTCATATTGGTTGTTCTCTATCAAATAATCCTGTGTCATCATTTGTTCTGCCATTCCATGATCATTGGGTACACACTTTATTTCTGGTGAGATATGGATTTATTCTTGTTGAACATTAAGGGTCTGGTCTGGGTAGATTGTTGAACCTGGAGTCAGGAATCCAGCCTCAGATACTTCCTAGTTGTATGACCCTGGGTGGTTCACTTAAACTCTCTCTGTCACCATTTCCTCAACTGTCAAATGGAGATAGTAGCAGCAGGGTGGTTGATAGGATCCAATGAAATGAGATTTGCCTGGCACATAGTAGACACTTATCAGATGCTTGTCCCTTCCCTTCCCCTTTTAGTATTAATACCTGTTATCATTATAGCCTTCAAAAAAAAAACTTTCCCCCAAATAAAACTGTAAATGCTTAGATGTTATAAATGTTGTAGGATATATGTTGTAGTGTTCCTCATACACAGCAAGGAGACCTTGGTTTAAGGTTGAGCCAAAGGTTATACCAGACTGCGATGTGAAATGATGTTAAATGATGGGACTTTTCTCATTCCCGTGGCCTGGGGCCAAGGGGGAAATGATAAAACAGAATTTCAGTGCTCATTTCCTTGCGTCTCCCTGGAATGATAATTCCCATCTGTCTGCTAAGGGTCCCGTCACACATAAAGCAGCTCCAGGAAGTGACCCCATCCTCAGTGGGTTTGCCAAAGACATTTGGGTCTGGAGAAAAGAAAGGTGTGTTGAGTAGAAATAATCCATCACATTTCATCATTCCGTGCTCTGTGTTTCCACTACCGACAACATATCCAGAGCCCAAAAGATGTTTCATCTTTGGAACCAACTAATAAGGTTAAAATGAGCAAAAATCCTAGCATTTTAGTTACTGAATATTCCTTACACCATACCAAGGTTTTTAACAGAAGAAGATACAATGGCTAAGTCTTGGTTCGAAATAAGTCCAGTCAGCTTGCTTTTATAAGCCTATGCTCAAACCTGGGGTTACATGGAAAACAAATAGGCATCCTTGTTCCCAAGTAGCTCATGGTCTAATGAGGAAAACAGCAAGCAAACCTCTTAATACATAGGGGATGTATAGCAAGTCAGCTGGAGCCAATTATTTGAGGAAAGAGTCTAACAGTAAGGGAGATCATCAGTAGGGATATCTCCTAGAAGGTGGGATTTGGGTTGGGAGCAGAAGGAAGATGGAAGCCATTGTGGGGAAGTAAGGCATAAAAACATTGGAAAGGAAGGAAACCAGCTTATAAATGCAGCTTTATGAACATCCAACAGATGATTTTGTTTTTGATCCTGAAGGTAATAGGGAGCCATTGGAGGTTTATGAAAAAGGGGTAAGGGAAGAGACAGAAAGTCTAGACTAACAAAACACTAATGCCAGCAGTCCAGAGTATTGCAAGTATGCCCCCAGTTTATGGAAGAAGAGGAAGGGCCAACATTTGTATTCTTAAAGACTAGAGGAACTAAGGTTTTGAGATGCAAATTTGGGTTCAAATCTTGGCTCTATCTCTTATTTACTCTGTGTGATATTGGACTTGACCTTTTCATTAACACTTGGCCTGAGATAGCTTCTTAGTTGAGAACATTAACTCTTGCATTATTAGGAGAATTGAGACCATTTGCCAGATTTTCTCTTCTTCCTTTCTCTTAATATCTTCCCCCACCTTCTCCTCCTTTGCTTCAGTGTCTGTTGAAGAGGTGACCTTTATCTTTGCCAATGTAAATTCTACTGCATGTACCCTTGATTCCATCCCCTCATCTTCTCTAGCAGATTGCTTCCACCATCATCACTTATCTTGCTCATCTTTAGTCTTTCCCTATTTATGTGACCTCCAAACATGCCTTAGAGTCTCTCCCGAAAAACCTCTTTCTAGATCCCATCATTTCTACTTCTTCATTTCTTAATCAAAAGTCATGAAAATACCATCCAGGTTGGTATTTTCTCTCACTTTATTCTGTGTTTGTGCTTCTGCTCTCATTGGTCAAATGAAACTACTATCTTCAGTTATGAGACATCATATAATTACCAAATTGGGTGGCCATTTTTCAATTTCCAGCTTTATTGACCTTCTACAGTATTTGACATTATTGACACCCTCTTTTCTTAGACACCCTCCTCTGTCACTGCTGGATCATTTCTCAGTTTCTTTTTCTGGGTGTCCTCAGGGCTCTGTTCTGGACCCTCTTCTCTTCTTTTCGATACTTTCTCACTTGATCTTAGCAGCTTCAGTTATTATTTTTATGAAAATAATTGCCAACCATAGGCTGTCCTAAGCATCAGGCCTGTGACATCAACTGCCAGTTAGACTGTCTTGAACTGGATAACCATTTCAAAGTCAACATTCTTCAAACAGAACTCATTATCTTTACCTCCAAACCCTCTACTCTTTCTTGACTTTCCTATTACTGGTGATGGTACCACCCTACTTCTAGTACTTAGCTTCACACACTTGATATCATGCTCCTTTTTTCATTCTCACCCCACATACCCAATCAGTTGCCGTACCTTCTGCTTCCCCAACATTTCTTACAAACTCTTCTTTCCCACCATTCCTTATTTATCTGCCTCCCTAGTATAGACTTTCATTATTTCACCACTCAACTTATTGGAATTGATCTCCCTGAATCAAGTCTCTCTTCATTCCAATCCATCTCTTTGGAGTATAGACCAGGGGAAGGTTTTCTGAGTCATAGGATATATGTACAGTTCAGAAACTTTTGGGGCATGATTCCAGATTACTTTCTAGAATTGCTAGACCAACTCACATCTCCACTAAGTATATAAGTGTGTTTGTTTTTCCTATAACCTGCAAGCATTAATATAATGTTTTAAAGCTTACAATGTCATGCATATGCATATACACAGATGTATATATTTCTATAATCTCATTTGATTATCACAACAGACTTGTATGCTCCCCTATCCATTTCTTATTTCTTTTTTCTTTTTTTAGGTTGTTTTGTAAAGCAAATGGGGTTAAGTGGCTTGCCCAAGGCCACACAGCTAGGTAATTATTAAGTGTCTGAGACTGGATTTGAACCCAGGTACTCCTGACTCCAGGGCTGGTGCTTTATACACTACGCCACTTAGCCTTCCCCTCCCCTATCCATTTGTAATTGGAATTATTTCCTTTGAGATCTAACTTGGTGCCTCGGAAGGACTTATTGTGTTCCTTTCCCAACAGCTGCTAGGGTCTTCATTGCCTATCCTCTCATTTATATTTTAAGTGTTTGTGTGTGTGTGTGTGTGTGTGTGTGTGTGTGTGTGTGTAATATGATTAATATGTTATATGATCTGACATGATATGATTTGCTATTATATTTTATGTGTGTGTGTTTGTGTTGTCTTCCTCATTAAAATGTAAGCTCCCTGAGAGTAGAGAAGGTTTGCCTTTTGTCTTTCTGTCTTGCCTTGGCTTAGTTCCTCATAGTCAACATTTTATAAATGACTGCTGATTGATTGATTCTTTGGTATTTTTTCAGCTCTCTTGCATGACTCCCAAGAGAATCGGGGAAATGAGATTTTAAATCCCATTTCCTGCTTTGGCAGAGGCTTTATATGTTTCCATATTCTTCCTTCCTGGCCAATAATGGATTATGACGGGGGAGGAAAATGTCCAGCAAGATTATTTTACCCAATTAAAAAACATTTTACTTATATTTCAGAGATGATGAAAATCTTTTCTTCTTTTTTTGGATGCAGAAGGGTTATGTTATTTAGTATGCACTAAATTTTCATTTTTTAAATGTAGCTCTTCAGGTGCCGGAAATGTAGCAGACCGTGTTTTGGCCCAACTCTTAACAGAAATGGATGGGATTGAACAGCTCAAAGATGTGATTATTTTGGCAGCTACCAATCGCCCAGATAAGATTGACAAGGTAGGAAAGACTGCACTGCAGCATCTATCTAAGATCCAGGACTTTTTTACCCAGATGATTCTCTGATCACTTTTTCATTTAAGAACTGAAGAAGAAAAAGCGGGGGTGGGGGGGGGGAGTCCTCCTGTTATGGTGAGACATCGTATGTGAATTAATATTGATGAAAATCTTTGCCGGCACCTTTGTATTTCTCCTCAAAATCTTTTTCAATTCAAATTAACTATTCATTTGTTGCTGCCAGTTTCTTTTTTTTTTCCTTGAGTTTCACTGCAACCTATTGTAATTCATTACCCTATCTGTTCCCTAGACTTTGTGTTTCATCTGATTTAGTTCTTTTGAAAGAAAGAGAGAATGCTGAGCTTGGAGTCAGCAAGACCTGGGTTCCAGTACCCCTGCTGATACTGAGTTAAGTGGTACAGTGGGAAAGAGCTGGGCCTGGAGTCAGGAAGACCTGAGTTCAGTTGCTGAAGTTAGCAAGATCTGGGTTCCAAAACCCCCTTCATACTCTAAGCTGGGTGGTCCAGTGGTGTGAACTTAGTGTCTGGAAGACCTGAGTTCAGTTCAGACCTCAGACTCTCTCTTAGCAGTTGAATGACTCTGAACAAATCACTTAACCAACATCTACCTGAGATTTTCCATTTGTAAAATGAGGATTATCATAGCCCATATCCCATGGTGTAAAAATCAAATGAGATTCTATTTGTACTTTGCAAACCTTAAAATTCTATATCAGTGCTAGCTGTCATTGCTATTAATGCCATCATTATCACTATTCATTTTTAACTAGCTCTGTGACCCTGGACAAGTCACTTCCCTTTTATGTACTTAAAGTATATAAAGTATGCAAAGTAGTTCCCTATGATTTAGCTACTGTATCATAGCTTCTCCCAATCCATACATCTGCTTTCCCAAGAAATGTTTGATGAGTATCTCCTCTTTTTTATCTAGAGTCAAATATAAGCTTTTGGCTTTCCAAAGCTATTAATAATAATGATGATGATAATGATGATGATGATGATGATGTTAGTTGTTGTTTAAAATTTGTAATGTCCTTTACATTTTTATCTCATTCAATCTTTGAATTCACCTTGCAGGTTAGGGATTATGATGATTCTACCCATTTTACAGATGAGGAAACTCAGGGGCTCTGTGGTTTTCCCAGGTCCACAAAGCTGGATCCAGACTCAGGTCTCCTCATCTCCAAGTCCATGGAGCTGCTCTTGATAAAGGAGATTCTGAGGTGGGGGGGGCGCTGTGACATTGCCCCCCTCCCACTTTCTGCCCCAGTTCTGCCCCATCTCTCAGGGGTCTGGAGAAAGTTGTTGTTGAGCCTCCAGGACTTCTGTCCAAAGGCTGGCTGTGGGGCTTTACCATTATTGCTTTTCCTTCCTTCCTAGACTCATGGGATCACTTCTCTGACCCTGTGATTTGCCTCAGGGCATTTTACTGGCTTGCACTGGAATTCTTTTTATGGAGCTTTGGGTCTTGGTGGTTTGGTTTTTTTTTTTTTAATGGAGAAACTGAGTTCCTTTTAGACCCAGAAGTTAGCATAGTGCCTCAGACACTGACTGCTCTCAGCATCAGCTGACTCTTTAGACATGCCTAAAGACTCTTCAGGTGAATGTATGGGTAGAGCTATCCCTGCTTGGGCTGAAACAAACCCTTCTTAACAGCTGAGGCTGGCTGTCACCAAGAATGGGAAGACTGGGGAGCTTGCCTTCTGTTGGAAAAACTGGGGATGCTTCCTTTGGAGAAGCAAAGACTTCAAAAGGCCTGGCACCCCTTAAATGTAGACTTTTGAGGCATGTCCACTCAGACCCCGCAATCAGTGAAGTCACTTTCATCTCTTTGCTCCATATGGCAGAATGGGTGGAGTTCTGGACCTGGTGGTTGGGAATCCTGGGGCAAATGCTGCCTCAGAAACTTCCTAGCCATGGGATGTGGGGCAAGCCTCTGTCTTCATCTGTAAAATGAGGGGAGTAGTAGACTTCTCCAGAGCTATAACACTCTCTAGCTCTGAATCCCCAGAGGGGAGCGCTAGGGAAAGGGGGATAAGTTAGAGAGAGAGACAGACAGAGACAGAAAATTGACAGAGAGATTGATTTTCTCTTGGTGTAAGAAAAAATGCTCTAATAACCCAAACAACCTCAAGGTGGACTATGTTGCCAAAGGTGCTGTTTGGTTTCCTTTCATCAGAATTCTTCAAGGGCAACTGAAGACCCCTGGTTGAATTTGTTGTAGAGTTCTTGTCCACAGGGGCTGGGCCTCTGAGGACTCTGTCAACCCTGGGATGCTCCACCATGGTTCTGGGCCCGTGGGGATTGGCAGCTTCCTGTGCCATATTGGATCAGGCCTTGTGCCAGTCCTGCTGGTATGTCCCAGAGCTACTGTAATGGCTCTGTGGTCGGGGAGAGCCATGTTCAGATCAGTTTCTTCATCCTTAAAGTGGAGGTCTGGTCCCTATCTTCTTTGAGAGACTCAGATAAGGTCATGGGATGGTGAAAGCAACTGGAACTGTGGAGGGGCCCTCCTCCCCTTTCTTTTCTGCAACTTCCAATCTTAGAGTTACATTATTCACTGAGGGTATCACAGCCTGTCTTTTGTCAAAGTCCCTGAGCATTCCGGTTTCTTCTTCTGTAAGATGAAGGGATTGAGCTTATTGATTTTCAAGGGCCTTTCTGACTCCAGAGGTGCATCCCATAGTCTCTCTCTCACATACATAGAGCATCTCATTGCCTCTCCTCCCTTTTTAATCCCCTCTGGGGATCATTCTGGTTCTGGACTAGTCCTAGAGATGTTAGCAATCCTGGAGTCAGCCCCATGATTTCCCAGGATGAAGGAAGAGCAGAGTAAGTCTAGACTATTCTAGATCTTCAACTCTGTTCTAGGAGCAATGGGACAACAACAGGAATGTCTCTTCTCTTAGGTGTCTGTGTTTCTGTGGCCTCAGTCAAGAGTGGCACATGCTACACACCTTCCCTTGGTAGTGTATGACACAAAGACACTTCTCCACCGACTACTGGATACCACATTGTATCATGATCAAAGGCCCTGGGTAGAGTGTCTCAGATACCTTGGCTGTAATGGAACCTTGAAGATCATGGTGGGCCAGTTCCTACTTCCTGCTGTGTCCACATTATTATATGTATTTATTATCTTCAAATGTGCTGGATCTCCCTGGTAGAATGTAAGCTCCACAAAGGCAGGACCCCAGTTTTTTTCCTTTCTAGCTGGTCGCCCACATGGTGCCTCTGACACTGTGGAGGCTTCTGGGATAAATCCTGCAGAATTCCTTCAGGGTCCATGCCCTTTGACAGATCATTTGGACTATGACTTGGACAGCTTGGAGCCTCAGAAAGGTGGACAGGAGTTGAAGGGGAGTATCCGCCTCTGTTTTTGGTTAGAGTGTGATCTGCCGAGAGTCTCAGCCTTTTTTGTTCTGAGCTCAGATTAGCAATCATTCTCGGTGTCTTGGAGATTTATTTCCTTTACAGGGGAGGTTTGTTGTTTGCTTTTTTTTTTCCTGTCAAAACAGTATGGAGACTATTTGTTACCCAACAGTAGTTACACGAAAGCATCAGTGCAGGGAGAATGATGGATACCTGCTTGTGGAAACAAAACCTTTTCAGAGACAATCCATTAAACTTCCTGTTTCAAAACCAGTCAACCCAGTTTTTGCCACCTGGTTTGACTGAAGAAATTGTGTGTGGGGGGGGCAGGGGGAGGCAACAGAATTCAGTGGAAAGGCTTTTGGAGTCCTGGGATTCTATTTTTGAATTCTGCCTCAGTTTCCCTTTCTGTTCAAATGAGGAAGTTGGATAGAATGGCCTCTGCTCTAGGTGTATATAATCTCATGTTCCCTGGACTCTGAAATCCTGGAAGATAGCTCTCTTGCCATAATCCTGTTTGGGCTCTGGCCTGGTCTGGAAGGTTTAACTAAGAGGGTTTTCAACATTCTTCTCCATTCATTCATTCATTCCTACCTCCCCCTCCCTGTGTGCCCCCTACCCCTAGAGATCTTGAGCCTGACAGCTTGTGTCCAGCAAACACTGGGGAATGAAGGGGCCCTGCCCGGCCTCGTCTCCCATCTGCATTTCCATTCTGCTCAGCCAGAGGGGTCTGGGGGACTGGTGACTGTTCTGGGTCCAGGAATTGATACAGGGAACTAAAGGATCCGATTGTTTTACCTCATGCTGGTCTCGTTTTGGAATGTCAAACACATTGGCTCTGATGGGAAACACAAGCGGGAGGGGGTGATGGCTTAGGGGGGTCGGGGAGAAGCCATCCCTGGGGTCTCGTTGGCCCCTTCCCCTTTGCCCCAACATCCTGTCTTGAAGAAAAGTTGCATCCTCAAATGTCCTATTTGCATAAGAATGACAGGATGTGATCAGACAAATGAAGATTAATGTGATTACGTGATGTCAGACCGGCCCATTGTCTGAAGATTGATGACAGGCTGCATTTCTTCAGAACGGCATCAAGCAGGGTTGGAGTTTATTGGGTCTTTGTTGCTAGTAGATGCCTATTGTGGACATGTGGATGGAATGGCCACTTGGAGTACCTCGGCTGATGGGGGGGGGGGTAGGCTCATTTTGGCCCCTCAAGAAAAGGAGGCCTCAGGCCTGCTCTCTCCCTGCCCAGGTGTTTTTCCCATGAATAAAACAGCCTCCCCTCCGCCATCCCCACTCATACACATGTGGTTTTCTTCTTTGAGATGTGGTTTTAATTTTGATGTAGACACTGTCAAATTGACTACTTTCAAATCATTCGACCGTAAAATGCTAACACTATCCTTAGTCTGGAGACTCAGACTTTGCCTTTGTATCGTCTGTTGAAAACCGTATGTGGTCATTTATGAGGGAGTGGGGTGGGGTGGTGGCAGTGGTGAGACCCTTCACCCTGGAGTCAGAGATGCTCAAGTGGGAAATTGTCTTGGACACTTAACTAGCTTTGTGACCCTGGGCAGATTATGTAACCATTCTTAGCCTCAGTTGTCCCAGCTATAAAATAGAGATAATTATGACCCCTATCTCACAAGGTCATTGAGAGGATCAATGAGATAGGATTTGTATGACACATTATAAATTGTAAAGCACTGTTTGAATGTTAACGCTTCTTAGTAGCTTTTATTATATTATATATTATGTATTTTATATAACTTTTATTATTATAATCATTTATGAAAGTGAATTAAACTTTACTCTTCTGATTTATGTTGTGTTTTGGATAGGTGTGAAACCTTGGAGAGTTTTATTTTATTCATAATAATTTGTTTTCCTAAAAAAGAATGTTTTATTGATGACTTTTTTAATACATCATGGTCATATTTTATCTGCCCCTTCATGCCTCTCCACCTTGCTTTTTGCTACCCAGTGAGCTTTCCCTTGTAACAAAGAAGAAAAGTTTAGCCGTCCAACAGACAGAGAGCTTTGTTGTTTGCAATAATACCCATGGGCCTTCCGCCTCCAAAGAAAGAGCAGAGATGGGTTTCTTCATCTGCTTTTTCAAAGTGAAAATTGGTCATTATCAATCAGTAAATATTTGTTAGGTGTAAAGCATGTGCTAGCCATTGTGATAAGCTCTGGAGGTACAGAAAAGAGGCCAAAGACAGCCCCTGCCCTTGAGGAGCTTACAGTCTAGTTGGAGAGACAAGGAGCAAATGAATAGGACCAACAAGCCACACAACACAGAATAATAAGGAAATGAAGATCAGGGGGAAGGCCCTGGACTGAAGCAGGATCAGGAAAAGACTTTCTGGAGAAGGTGGGATTTAAAAGAAACCAGGGACCTCTGTAGTCTGAGCAGAGGAGGGAGAGCGTTCCAGAGAAAATGCCCAGAGCTGAGATGGAGGTGGACCCTGACTCTGTTCATTGTCTTGAGGCCACTGGAAGTGCCACCAAATAGTGGGGCAGCTCTGAGCTTATTCTTTCTGTCTTTGCCTTCCTTATCATTCTTAAACTGATTATTGTTTTTTCTTTTGGTAAGAAGAATTGGTCCTTTAGGGAGAAATCAGATTAGATGAATTGCTTGCCAGAACCAGTTAATAGCTGGTGCTGCAGGGACTCAGGTCCTGTTGGTGCCTGGGAAATAGGCTAAGTTGGCAACTTAAAGCAGGAGTCATGGATGAATGAGAAGCCAAGAAAGAACTCCGATGGTCAGATTCAGGAGCTCTTGTCACCAAAGTAATTGTAACCCAAGGAGGACTCAAGAGACACCTGAGAGTTGAGGGTGTCTTCCCAAAATTCTTCATTTATACTGTGAACCTGGAGAGTGAGGCTCCCAGGCTGCCTAGGGAGGGGAGGGTCTGACCCACACTGGGAATGTTGAATAGGTTACAGCTTCTAGGCTGATTGGTTTTAGGAGCGGACTCCATAGTGGCTACTGAGCTTCCATCTGGGTTAAAAATAGAGAGACCCAGATCAAGAATTGTATAAATGCTGTGAAACACTTCATGCTTTTGAAAACATTTCTCTGACATAGAGAGCAGCTAGGGGGCCATGTCCTCATTAAATCTTCTCCCTACAGTTTTCAAAGCTCTTTTTTCTCCACCCCTGGAGAGTTGTCCGGTATGGCTCCTCTCCTTGTCCTCCTACAAAGAGGATTCATGAGATAATGGAAAACGTCTTTGGAGTCTGAGACCCTGAATTCTAATTCTGTCTCTTATACTTATGACTTGTGCTTCTGTTCTCGCAACTGTAAAATGGAGGTGTTGGAACAGTTTAAAGGGTCCTATGCTCCTGCCCAGGGAGGAGGACCTTCCCTAGAACCTGTACCCTGAGCTGGTTGGTCTAACTCTTAAGAACCAGGCCCTTCCCAATACGATTTTCTTCAGTGTTTTAAAGCACAGTTATTTCTCTTATAAATTATCCAGAGGTGAGATAGTATTACAGACTCTGCAGGACCAGCAGCCTCCAGCTGTCCTCCCTAGACAAGCCTTCCTTATTGCCTCCTGGCTGCACTGCCAAGTCCTCCGGAAACGTCTTGGACAGGAGGCTCTTTCTTGTTTCCCTAGGGCCCCACCGGCCTTCCCTACTGCCCCAATTCTGTGCCCTGGTGCCTGGGTTTGTTTGGAAGTTCTTCCCTTGCATTGGGATCCTGTGTCAGCTTGTTTGTGACCCTTTGGGGTGGGTATCCCCATTGGTGATGGCCACATACAGGAGCCATCAGAGTCTAGGGCCTTGAGGAAATTTGGATGTTTCCAGTGAGTCCCCTAGGCAGAGAGGTGGCCCAGGGGACAGAGCACCAAGCCTGGAGTTGGGAAGACTTGAATTTAAGTGTGGCCTCAGTCACTTGCTAACTGTGTAACCCTGGGCAAGTCACTTCACTCTGTTTACCTCAGTTTCCTCATCTGAAAAATGAGTTGAAGGAGGACATGACAAAATCCCCTCCAGTGTCTGCCAAGAAAACTCCAAAAGGAGCCACCAAGAGTCAGACACGACTGAAACAAGAGTGAGTCATCCTGAGGCTTAGTTACCAAGAACTGAGCAAGCCTCTTCTGGTTCCCTGTTTTTCTTTTGCTAACCCTTCCTTGTCCTCCCTTCCACCTCTCCTTCTTCGGGGGACACTGAGACTCAGTGGAAAAAAGAGGGTGTCTCAGCCATGAGCATCCAATGCAGTAATCATCTATTCAATCCCTTCTGTGTTCCAGGCAAAGTGCTGGGTACAAATTAATGAAAGGAAAGACAGTCCCTGCCCTCAAGGAGCTCACAGTTTAATAGGGGAGAAAACAGGACCTAAGAGGAGGGGCAGGGGAGGGGGAGCCAGTGGGAGCAGCCGAGTGGAGTGCCCTGTGTCCCACTTGTTCCTTCTCTAAAGGGAGTTGTTGGGGGGGCTGGAGTTTCTTCCTGGCTCTTCAGGCAGAGGGAAAGGAGGCTGAGCCTCCGATAGGAGTCTCTAGAGATGCCTAGAGGGACCTTCAGGGACACAGAGGTCCACAGAGTGTTCCCTTCCTCTCATGTTTGGTATTGTTTTAATTTAATTTAACAGATGTTTATTAGTCACCCAGTAAAGTTATAGAAAGAAAAGTCATCCAAGGTTGTGCAAAGGAGAAACAGTCACCTTTGCCCATGGGGAATTGACTTCCACTGAGCAGAAACACCAGGTACCCAAAACAAAACTATCCACAGGAGGTAATTCTGTCTACTTGGAGCATTGAGAAGGACGAGGGGTTGGCCCTAGAAGGGAGTGAGAAGGAGAGAGCAGGAGGGAGAGTGCAGTGAGACATGGGGTACAGCCTGGGCAAAAGTGTAGAGGTGGGAAGCAAGGTGGGGGGAGGGCATTCTTTCTGCTTGTCCCCAAAGCCTGGAATGATCCCCTTCTGTCTGACCTTGTCTTCCTTCAAAGCCCCCATTCAAACTCCACTCTCTTATTGGAAACCTTCCCCAACCCCTCTTAGTTCTTTGTTTTCTATTTCTCCCATAGATAGCTTTCTCAGTGTTTGTTTGCATACTGTCTGTATTAGATTGTAAACTCCTTGAGGGCAGGGACCAGTTTTTGCTTCTTTTTGTATCCCCCTCCCCAGAATAGTACCTGACATCTAATAAGTGTGTATTGGTTGGTTTTGTGGACTTTTGAGTGTGAGGAGAAAGCCTGTCCCCTGTTTGACCAGAGCTGGAGCATCCAAAGGACAGAGATTCTCATCCTGGTAGAAGCAGGTGTCTGATGAGGGCAGTGAGTGGGAGGTCTTTGTGTTACTAGCTCCAAGTATATTCATGGAGTATTTAGATTTATTGTAAGGATGTTCTCCAGACTCCACTTCTCTGGTAGAGATGGAGGGGGACCAGGGTCTCCACGGATGGCCACACGTCTGGGATAGCATTGTTTGTTGGTTTGTTTTTTAATAAATTTTCTTACCTCTTATATTTTTTTTTTTTTTTTTTTTTAGTTTTTACAAGGCAGTGGGGTTGAGTGGCTTGACCAAGGCCACGTGGCTAGGTAATTATTTTGAACTCAGGTACTCCTGACTCCAGGTCCAGTGCTCTATCCACTGTGCCACCTAGCCACCCTACCTCCTATATTCTTGCATCACCACCATTTTCCAACATGCTTTTCTCCTCCTTCCAATAAAAATGTGGTGAGACTAACCATCATGTCACCAAGATCTGGCAGCAAAGACCATGTTCTACACCCATAGCCCCCTGCCTCTGAAAAAGGAGGTGTCTTTTCCCATTTGGGTGACCCCACTTGGCCTTCTAACTTTGCAGTAGATGGTTTTGACCACTTTATTCTTAATTGTTTTTCATGCTAAGTTTTGTTTTCCTGATTCTTCCTTTTTCCATTCCTCATTCACAGAAGTCTTCCCCTGCCTTCTCTTTTGCTCTTCTCTGGATCTGAAGTCAGGGGTCACAGGCTTTTGTCCCTTGGGTCTCAGTTTCCTCCTCTATAAAAACGGGGTGGTTGCAGTTGATAGCCTTCAAGGTCCCCCACAGCTCTAAATTGTTTAAACCCTGAGATCTTAGGCCATGAAAGAACATGTCGGACAATAGACAATATTGATAGTTAGTGTTGTGCAGTCAAGGTTTGCAAAAGGCTTGACTTAAATTTTCTCATTTAACCCTGAAGGTTTCACTATTATTACTATTTTGTAGGTGAGAAAACTGAAACTGATAGAGATCAAAGAATTTCTCCAGGATCTGTGTGACTCTAGCAGCAGGATCTGAACTCAGGCCTCCCTAACTCTAAGCTCAACCTTCTGGCCATTGTGCCACAAAGTAGTCTTGGGGAACGTGGAGGACATAGATTGAAGGGGACCTGGAGACACTTGGTACAGAGAAGCCGAGGCAGCCAAAGAAGGGAGAGAGTGAGGGAGGGCACCCCAGTGATGGAGGCTGGAGCAGTGGCTTTGATTTGGGCTTGGATAGATCCTCTTTATTATTCCTCCTGGGCAGGGGGAGGACCTTGGGGGCCCTCTGCATTCCCTTCCAAAATGGTGACTCTAGTCAGGAAGGATACCGGACTCCCACCATATGGGGGGTTGGCAGCATATTAGATATGAAAAGCATGAGAAAAATCATTCTTCTCTGTGGCCTGTCAGTCCCAAGCTCTCCAGTTACTGAAAAGTCCTTCCTTTAAAATAGACCAAAGGGATCAGCTGTATGTACCCCAGGAACTCTGGCCTCTAGAAAAGGCAGAAAGCTGTAAGTTGGCCCCAAGGTGAGAAGTAGCTTCTGGCTGGAGTTGGAGGACAGTGTCATTCGCTTACTTTCTTTTGTGATAAATATATTTCTTTGGGGGATAAGAAAAAAAAAAAAACCCAGGAGGAAACTCATTAAATTGTGTATTTTCTCCTTATTGCCCAGGTGGAAGGTTGGCCTGAGCAGGCTGGTCCTCAGGAGTGTGATGGAGAGCTTGTGCACAGTTGCCCCTGGCTCTCCTGAGAGGACTGAAGAAGCAGGAGGGGTGGGGAGGCAGCAGGGTGCTGGCACTGGTGGGGTCCTTACTATCATTTAGCAACTCTGAATGTGACAATGGGGAGAGCGTCTTTGGGTCCGATCTTAATGTGGTCACTCTGGTTACTTCTATGACTTTGGGAAGGTCACCATCCCTGCTCTCTGCCTCAGGGTCCTCATCTCTAAAACGAGTAGATTCAATTGCATGACTCTGAGGTCCCAGACTCCCCAAGAGCTCAGGAGCTGAGGCTGAATTTCAGAAAAATCTTTTTTATCTCCCATAGAGAAGAGACACATGTAGTGAGAGAAACATGAACCATCTGAGAGGAGAGACAGATACAGAGACAGACAGAGATACAGAGAGAGAGAGAGAGAGGTAGATAGGAGAGTGAGTTAGAACTGGAGAAAGAGAGAGAATGGAAGAAATCTTCAAGGGGTAAATAATGAAAGAAGAGAGAGAAAGATTGGAAGAGAGACCTATGGGGAAAACAGCTAGCCAGAAATGAATAGGGATCGGAAGACAGAGGAAAGGGATTTAGAGAGAGATGGGAGAGGGAGAGAAGGAGGGGATGACAGTCAGACAGAGAGCCTTCTGCTTGGTCAGTGCTCTGGGATCCTGTTTGAGAACTGTCCTCTTGGTGAAGTCCTCCTCACAGCTTTGGGGGCTCAGGAAAAACCCAAGTCGTCTCGCCTTCAGCACCGTTTTTGTGGCTCCATTTTTAGGCACCATCTGGGAACCTTGGGGGTGCCCTGACAGCCAAAGACCAAACTGGTGTGGGGGCCCAGCTGGCTCCCTCTACTCCCTCCTTCCCATTCAGAAGACTGAGTTCCCGCCATTGTTTCATCTTGCCATGAGGTGGCAGCCACGCACCTGCAATGTGGGTTATGGTTTCTATTCATCCTCTTGTCAAAGACCTGGTGAAAACTGAAGAATAGACCTGGTTGATCAGTGAGAGCTGGGCTGGTTAGTTGAATGCCAGTTGAGGCTGCCCTGAGGCCACCTGGATGCAATCCAGACTGGTTTTCTGGTTTAGCTTATAGGATCCTGAGGACAGAGCTACCTTGGAGGCAGCCTGGTCTATAGATAGAAGAGCGTAGGATGCAGGAGTCAGGAAGAGCCCAGGTAGAATCCTACTCCAGAAACTTTTTAATAGCTCTTTGGACAAGTCATTTAAGTCCCTTTTGGTCTTGGTTTTCTCAGTGACTTCTACAATCCCTTCCAGCTCTAAATCAGATCATTTTACAGACAAGGAAGTCAAGAAAATTGACCCAGATGCATTGCTAGTAACAAAAACAGGATTTGAATCCAGGCCTTCAGAATCTTTGTGCATCACAGATGACAGGAATCCGAGGGGCTGTCTGTTCTCACCTTCATCTGAGCAAGTGTCCACATGAATGGATAGATGAAAGAAGGAATGATGACTTCTGTCTCCCTGGAGGTCTCTATCTCTTGGAGATTGTTTTATTTATCCATTTATCTACTTATTTATTTGTTTGTTCATTTGTGTGAGATAGTCAGGGTGAAGTGACTTGCCCAGGGTCACACATCTATAAAGTGTCTGAGGTTGGATTTGAACTCAGGCCCTCTTGACTCCAAGTATTCTATCTATTGCCCTGCATAGCTGCCCCTTGGTGATTGTTTTAGGGAGGATTCTTGGTCAGATAGGTAGTGATTCACCTAGATGACATCGGAGGTCCTTTGCAGCTTTGAGATTTTATATGTAATTCTGTGATCCTCTGCTAGTCCCCAACAACATCAGTGACCAGTGAGTGGAATGGTTCAGTAGGTAGGTGGTGAAATGAAGAAGACCTGAGTTCAAATCTATTCTCTGACATTTACCAGCTCCATGTAAGCCTAGGCAAGTGATTTTACTCTTGTGACTGTTTCTTCCTCTGTAAAATGGGGGCAGTAATAGGACTTAATTCACATGAAGATAACATAAGATATTTCTAAAGCACTTTGATAGAAATGCTTGCTATTTTGAGGAGACTCTTCGAATACAACTCTTGTGATCTTCAAACTGGACAGGACCTAAGATTCTAGAACTAACTAGAAACTTGGCTTGATCACCTGGCTTTTTAGGTGGTTTAATTTTTATGCATTTATTAAATGAGCATTGATAATGGGTATAATGATTAAGAAGGCTGCCTACCCTTTGAGAAGACAAGAAATACAAGACACATGCCTGTGAAGTCATGCAAAACAATCAAAAAATAAACATTTAATAAGCACCTATTAGATATGAAAGGGAATTAGCTGTGTTTGGGGAGGGAAGGTTTTGTCAAAGAAGGTGTTTTTAATAGTCAGTTTTAGAATAATAGATCTAGAATTCGAAGGGTCTTTAGAGACTGTTGATTCCCACTCCCTTATGTTACAGATGGGGAAACTGAGGCATGGGGTTTTGGGGGGTTTTTTAGTGACTTGTTCCAAATTGCCTAACTAGTAAGTATCTAAATCAGAATTTGAACTCAAGTCTTCTGCTCATATCAAGCAAAGTATTAATTTCAGATAAAAAGTCTTTGATGGACAGGGTTTTAGATAGCTTGCTTAGTTTGAAAATTATCTTAACCAACTAACATTTTTACAAATAAATTTTTATTGCTGTCTTTACTTTTTATGTCATCACAGTCTCCCCCAAAGAACTATTTTTCCAGACTGTTTTGTTTTCATTCAGTCATTCATTAAGCAAGCAGTTATTAAATTCCTACCTAATGTACTCACAATGCTCCAAAACAAGGTCACTTCCCTGATGTCTCTTCTAGGAGCAGATTTCCTCTTTGGTCCTCTGCTACCTGAGCAAAGCATGGCCTGGTAGTGGCCTGACCCCATCTGGCTCCACTGCCCTTCCCTGGCCTCAGTGACAGAGTTTCGAGGATAGGTGACTACCCTGGCCTACATGGTGGGCAGAGTTTTGAGAGAGAGAGAGAGAGAGATGACAACAGCCAAGTTTCCATGGGTTGATTTTTTTTTTTTATATCCACTCCTGGCTAAAGAGTCTTTCATTCAGACAGTGAGAAAAGCCAAATGCTGTTTCCTAAGCAGCTGGTTCAAGCTTCATGTACAAGATAGAGATATAAGAAAAACAGTGGCCCAGGCAGCACTCTGACATGTCCTCTCCTGGTAATGATCATTTGAATAGCCAGTACTCACATAATTATGTAATGAGATATAAATAGATAGATAGATAGATAGATAGATAGATAGATTTATGTGCATGCTCACATCAAAAATGTATGCATTATTTGTGTATATGTAAATTATGTTTATGTATATTATGTATGTGTGTATATTTTATAGAAATAATAGTTGTGTCTATTCTACATGTATGTATTGTGCCCATAGGTGTGTGTGGGCATGTGTGTATCTATGTGTATCTCTAATAATAGCATGTATATATGTATTAATAATGGTTGTCCTTTGTATCTGAAGAGAGCACACCAGCAAAGTTGAGGATGGCCTGACTGACATATTGTGTTTGTGAAAGGCACAACATACATATACACATATAAATGTATAGATATGAAATAACATGTACGAGTTGTCATTATCATCCTCATTTTACAGAGATTGAGCAACATTAAGCAGCTTGCTCAGGCTCCCACAGATTGGAAGTTATCTGAGGTCTGATCTGAACTCGTCTCCCCCGACTGCCCATGTCAGCACCATTCACTGTGTCCCTCCTCAGAGTCTGTTTCTTGGTTACAGTTTTTGAAAGACTCATTAGAAGTCACAGTAGTTTATAAAATGGTTGTACATTGGGTTCTCTAATATGCATCATTAGGGCAAAGTAAGTATTGGGAGAAGTAGTAGCTAAATGGTAAAAGGGAGGAGGGAGAAAGAGAGAGAGACAGAGAGACAGAGACAGACAGAGAGAGAGACAGAACAGAAAGACAGAGAGAAAGAGAAGTGGGAAGGGGGATTGGATATGTAGATTGAGGAATCATCTGCTGGGAGGTGATAAATGAACCCGTGGCTGCTGATAAGGTCCCAAAGCAGAAGGACTATGCTGGAAGAGTTCTGACTGACTTTTGTGTCACAGACCCCCTGCTAAAACCTGTGGAGAATTCCTTTTCTAAATAATATTTTAAAATAATTGAAGGAAATGCAGGATTTTGAAAGTACTAAGTCTAAAGAAAGTAATCAACATAAGTATCCTGTTCAAAGATACACAACTAGAAAATATCTATATTTAGGATTTGGAGTCTGGTCTCTCCTTACCCCAAGTGAGTTAAGGTAACTTTAGGGACCTATTGGAAATTATTGAAAAGGGAACTTAATTGATTATCCCTTTAAAAAAGTGATTTTGTGATCAATAATGTGCTAGTCCCAAAGAGGAAGGAAACCCAAACAGAGAAGACAGTTAAACAAAATTTATTCAAGGATGGTTTTGCAGTCAGTAGAAATTGAGAGACTTCTCAAGCCTGGTTTCCATTAGCTATCTTGGAAGCACAGAACCCATGAGGTCATAAGTGGTGACTATAGCTAGAAGGCTCACAGGGGTGGCAGCTTCAGAGAGGAGATGGCAACACTGATTGGAGAGCCAGCTCCAAGGAGGGTTGGTCTTGGACATTCTAGGACCATGATTAGCTAGGTGGGTAGGCTGGCCCATCTTTCTCATCTCTACCTAGGATGCAGGAATCTGCTACCTGTGGAAACTAGGGTGCCACAAACAGATCCTACTTATTTGTGTTTAGTTTTGAGATTCTACCATTATGGTAATTTAATTTTGCCAGTTTAGAGGCATAAGGCAAGGTAGTGAAGTTGCCTGGATTTATCAGGACAATAAACAATCACAATGTATATACTCTAAACAGAGATTTCTACTGTGTTATCTCTATGTAACCTTGACTCCTGCCAAAGAGATTGGCCTTGAGATATGTTTTCTTGACAATACAATAAGGTCTTTGGTTTATGGAGTTAGAGTTTTTCCCTGGGATTCTGTATCTGAATCTTAGCCTAGATTCCAGGAGAGCCAAAACCTCAGCATCTTAATATGAAAGAGACAAGACCTCAACTTTTGCATACATAGACACTATGTTCTCCAGTAAGTAATATCCATTTATTTATCTTCCCCAAGAATGGATGGCATTGTAGTTACAGATGTACTAAGTAACAAACATATCTGTAAACATATAAGGGTTTGGATTTGGAGGGTTCAGATGCATTCCTGTTGAGGTAGCATAGTCTAAACTCTCACTGGGAATTGTGGGGTTTGGAGGTTTTGGGGTTTTTTTCCCTCTGTTCACAGACTGAGAGGAGGGTGATGGAACCATTTCTCAGTTTGGATTGCAGGGCAAGAATACACTTGTCAGGCTTTGAATGAGTGTCTATGATGGGAGGCAAGAGATGCTTGGGGTGAATGGCAGAGGTGGATTGTACCTGAGAAATGCCTTTGCTTTCTCTTTTCCTTTTCAGCAATTTTCCCTTTCCTTTCCTTTTCCTTCCTTTCCCTTTCCCCTTCCCTTTTTTCCCCTCTTTTCCCCCTTCTCTTTCCTCTCTTCCCATTTCCCCTTTTCCCTCCCTTGTTATCTCTCTCTCTCCTTCCCTCCTCCAAATCCTCCCCTTTAATGATTAGTCAATCAAGAGGTGGACATTTTTCCCCTCGGAGAGCACAGTCCCAATTCTGTTCTCCCCCCCCCTCCCCCAGTCTTGGGAAGGTCGTGGCCAGGTGCAGACCACCAGCCCATTGAATCCATGTTTAATAGATCTACCTCAGGTCCGCATCCCTTGACCTCCCTAAGTAGTTACACTTCCTGGATGCATTCTGTGGCAGAGATGCCAGTCTCAGACATTAATGAGAATAATGACCACAGCAGCAGGTAACTTCCACATGGATCCCTACTGAGCTTTAGAACCACTGGTGAAGGAGGCCTCTCATTATCCCCATTTTATTTAATTTATTTATTTTAGTTTCTACTAATCCTCTTTTTTCAAGGGTTTGAGTTTTACAATTTTTCTCCCTCCCTCCCTTCCCCCCTCCCAACAGAAGGCAATCTGATATAGGTTTTTACATTGGCACACATGATAAGCATCGATGGAAACTGAATGTTTTGTGAGAGAAGAATCAGATCCAAAAGAGTAAAAGAGAACATTAGAAATTATCCTCATTTTATAAAGGAAGAAACTGAGGTTCTCAGAGGTTCCTAGCATCTGAAATCTTTTTATCTGGAATGGCCATGTTAGGTCAACCCCACTGTTGTTGTTTTTTAAACAGAACAGGAATCTGATTCCCTGAGAAGAGATTACATGACCTGTCCAGGCTCATCCAGCTAGTTACTGTCAGAGACAGGATAGAAATCCAGGATCTAAGGTTAATGGGCATGGGCATGGGCATGGAAGCACAAGTTTAAAAGACCAGTGCCCTAATAATGATTTAGCACTGAAATTCTGGGTTTCCTTTCCTCCAGTAGCTGGCTGTCATGCATGCATTATGCAGATGACAGCCACTTCATATGTCAGAGAACAAAAACTAGCATTTACTGCTGAGGAAACTGAGGTACCCACATTTCATCAGTCTGCTCTTGAAATCAGCTGAGGATATGGTAATAACAATAGCAATAGCTAGTGTTCATGTCATACTTTTGGGCTTTGTTGTTATTTATAGTTTCAGTGATATCCAACTCTGTAACCCCATTGGGGTTTTCTTGGCAAAGATACTGAAGTGTTCTTTTCCAGCTCATTTTACAGATGAGGAAACTGAGGCAAACTGGGTCAAGTGACTTCCCATGGGTCACACAGAAAATGTCTTTCTCACTTCAGGCCCATCCATGCTCTGTTCATCACCCCTAAGCCCACTGTTTCATATTCCTTTCTACATATACCCCTCAAGTTGTGTCTTATACATATTGGATATGACTGACTACCCGATTCCATTTATCTGGAGATGTCCCAAGAATTTGGGGAAAACAGAGGTCAGAAATATTCTTAAGTAAAGAATCAAACACCTTGCAACTTATAACCTAGAAGATTCCCTTTACCTTGTGTTTCTTTCATACAAAAAGCATCTTAACTGGAAGTATAAAAAGTCTTCCTACCTTTGAAAGCTCACTTTGGCTGTTCCTATAAGGTAGTCACTATATTGTTCCCAGGGTTTCCTTTGGAGGCCATTTCCTCCGTTGACTGTCTCTATCAACTCTGAAATTGGAGATTCAAACACTTCTTTGTCTTGTAAACAAACACACAAACAAAACTGTCCACATCCCCCTGAAATGTCAATATAGCTTTCCAGAAGGAAGAACTTCCAGATTCCTGTTGAGGTCAGAGATAAGATGTTTTCATAGGTGACTGAGGAAAGCTGGAGGTCTTCTCTTCCTGGAAACACCCTGGCTCATGAAATACAGGAGTTATATTTTTCCACTTCACTTCCAGTTATATCATTTGATCATTTCACCGTTCAGATTTTGGTCCAGATCCAAAACTCTGGTGGTTATATCTAAAATGCAAAAATGTTGTTCAATCTATTTCTTTAAAAAAAACATTTTATTGATGCCATTTGACCTTGTTATTTACAATAATAAAATAAATGATGATAGAAAAAGACTGACTTTTTAACTTCATGTGACTTGGTATACAACAATCTTGCCCCCTCCCCTCAACCTTTCTGTCTGAGATGGCTCTATATTGTTTTAGTATCTCAACTGATTTTTTTTTTTTGCAAGGCAGTGGGGTTAAGTGACTTGCCGAAGGTCACCCTGACTCCAGGGCCAGTGCTATTATTGATCATCATGTCACCCAACTGCCCCTCAACTGATTTTTTGATGACTTAGTGTTGGGCTTCCTTTTCGTGATTTTTTTAAAAATTGACATTGTTGCAGCCAATTATATTGTTCTTTTGGTTCATCTTATTTTACACCAATTTTCCCAATGTTCCTGAGTTGCCCATATTCATCATTTCTTTCTATATAGTAATAGTCAATAAATGGGAATATTGGAGTAGTTTTGTGAAATCTGTAGATGATATGTGAAGGCCAGTAGATGATACAGGAAAAAAGTTTAGAAACTCAGAAAATGCATAAAATATAGGTATTGTATTAAATGAATATTTTAATATAATAAACAATTATTAAATATTAATAATTTAATACCATAATTATTCATGCTTTTCTGGTCTGAAGGGAGGGCCAAAATATTTTTATGTGGATTTTCCAGATTGTTGGTGCATTGTACTCAACCCCCACAGTGTGGAAGGAGTAACTATATTCTTGTTCTCCAGATACAGAGAGTGAGGCTCTGAGAAGAAAAGCTCATAGCACATTCACACAATTATTGATGGTCACAGCTGAGATTCAGAGCTGTGGCTCCTGGCTCCCAGCCCAGTCCTCTTTCTACCATATAAATACTATATTGCATTGATTCTCCAAGTGTGGTCCACACACTCCTGAGGCTCCCCAAAATCCTTCAAAGGTGTCCACAAGGTCAAAACTGTTTGCATAACAATATTAAGCTGTTTTCATTTCTAATACGGTAAATATTAGTGGATGGAATCCTCTCAATAAAAGCTCTTTGTGGGGGATGGGGGTCCTCAACAGTTTTTAAGAGAATCAAGGGGTTCTGAAACCAAAAAATGGAGAGCTGCCGCTATGGGGCAGCTTTGTCATGGATGGTATAGTTTGCTCCAGATGTCTTCATGACCTATGTGACCTACAAGGATTATTATTGCTCGTGTTTACACATGCTGATAGCAACACCTTCAGGACCATCAGCTTTGATTACAGAAGGGAAATGGTCCTTGATTATAATTATACATAGATTTGTTTAGGACCGGTTTGGAAAAACATGAAGCCTGAACACAGATGGAGGCATCTCTTGGGGCCCAGGCAGATGGATACACTCTGGGCTGAGGAAGGTCGTATGAGTGTTTTCCAAGTACATTACAAACATTAATCTAACTATCATTCTTTTCTGGGATAGTTAGCAAAACCAATTTAAGGAGGAAATTGAGACCATCTGGCAAGAATTCCCTAATGTACCCCCATCTTTCCTGAGATATATCACTCTTCCCTAATCTATCCTATTCTCTTTCCTCTTCCTCTCTTATAGGTAGCCTTTATTTGCTCTGGGACCTTACCTCTCCCCTAGGAGTTCTAGTTTCCACTTTGTGGGTTCCTACCTTGCTGCCATGCTGAATTCTCCCCAAACTAAAAAACAAGACCTCCCCAGGACCCTGCCACTTTTTCCAGTTTTTCTAATTCCTTTCATTGACAGAATTAATCAAAGAAGCAGCCTACACTGGAGATGTCAAACTTGGTGTCAACTCCCAATTGAAAAATATTTAAGAAAATAAATAAAATTGCAATACATTATAGGTGTTCCTTTTTGGTTTTCTAGGTCAACATGCAGAGCAAGGATTCATTTCTGTTTGAGTTTGACCCCCTGACCTACACCAGGATTTTTTTACTATCTGTCCCTCTATTTCCCTAATTCCCTTCATTCATGTCTCCAATTCTCTACTGAACTCAAATCCTTGAAGGTCACCCAGAATCATCTCCCAAAAATCCACTGTTTTCTCCTTTATGACTCTCCTTGACTTCCCTGCAACCTCTGACATTAAACCAATTTTTCTTTGAAATTCTGGTCTTTCCTTTCTATGACCCTCCCATTTCCATTTCTTCATTTCATAAAAATAAATAATTTCTATGATTTAGTTATTTGGTTAGACACTGCACATACAAACTTAAGAACAAAACTGCATTGCCTTCAAAAAGCTAACTTTTTAACTTAGTCTAATAGCATCCAGCATTCACATGGGTTTGTATATGCTTTTGATCCATATTACAACCCTGGAAATAGATGGCTCTTGTCATATACCCATTTTCCAGATGATGAAATTGAGTCCAAGAGGGATTAAGTGACTTTTTCAAATCACAAAGCTAATGAATGTTTGATGCAGAATTCAAACTTTCTGAGTATAAGTCTGTTGTGGCCACCATCCCATCCTTGTCCATTGTTATCTGTTCAGTTGAGACTGAACTTCTGGAGACCATCAGTCTTTCATGTTTCAAGTATTGCAGTGTGTATAGCCCTCTAAGAACTCAGGAAACACCCCATTTGCCAGGGCTTAGAGGTGAAGTCTTTGAGTTTTGGGGCTCCCTAGAAGGGCCATCCACTTAGCTTGAATTGCCCATTTCAGAATGAGAATGTCAGAAACCTTTACAGGATCATGAGAAATGGGATGTAGTCAGTGGTCTTTGGGAGCCCTGATGTGGGTGGGTTTTGACCATTATGCCCATTTCAGCTGCATGGACAGTCAACCAGAGGTCCCTCTTGCTCCCTGTTAGGAAGTCTCCCAACTTTGCATAGGGAGGAGCAATTGACTAGAGGTACTAGCTAATGGATTGAGTAGCAAACTTGATGGATTTGTCAAGTCAGGGAAAATAATTTGAGAAGACCTTCCTCTGTCTTACTTTTTTATTTCTTTTGTTGATTTTGAGGTAATTTGTTAATTTTTAAAACTAGTTCATTTTTCTGGAATATAAGTGCCCTGGATATTCTTTTCCTCAATTTTTATTTTTGATAGGAGAGATTGAGCTTTGGACTTAGGAGATCATCAGTGTGGAAAACACCCTCTACCAATACTCATCAGTGACTCATCTGTAATTAATAGTTTTGATTATTTTTATAAGGCATTGATGTGTCCAATGATTATGGTCATATAGGTCCTATTCTTTAGGAAAAAGATTAAGCCTCAGTTTCCCTCATATCAATTGCATCCAACACTGTGACACCATTTTGAGGTTTGCTTGACAGAGGTCCTGGAGTGCTTTACTGCCATCTCCTTTTCTACCTCATTTTGCAGATGAGGAAACTGAGGCAAACAGGGTTGAATGATTCATGTCTTAGGGTCACAGAGCTGTTAAGTGTCTGAGGCTTGATTTGAACTGAAGATGAGTCTTTCTGATTCCAGGCCTGGCACTGTATCCACTGTGTCACTGATAACCACTCTACTTCTCACTTACTTTGGTTCTCTGGGCTTGTCCTTCTATAGGCATGTTCACTTGGGAGATTTTGGAAAGGACCCCGATTTTAGTGTCTGAGACTGCATTTCCATATCTTCCACTTGTTGCTTGTGTGACTGGTGACAGGTCACTTGGTCCTCTAGCCTCAGTTTCCTTATCTGTAAAATGACGGGGTCAGAGTAGATGATCTCTGAGGCTTCTTTGAGCTGTCCACCATGGGACCATTCCTGTGGCAGCAGGTGTATAGGGCTCTCAACCTGGAGTCAGAAAGACCTGAGTTCAGCTCCTGAGGACTAAATTCAGACATTGCTTAGCTGTGTGACCCTGAGAAAGTCACTTGACTTGCATTTTTCTAATTTCTTGCTCTGTTTAACCCCTGCCTCCCACAGTTGGTGTGAATATCAAAGGAGATATTTGTAAAGTGCTTTGGAAAGCTTATATCAATGTCAACTATTATTTTATATTGCTATTATTATTATTATTATTATTATTATTATCGTCCATTTCATCATTATGGGATCTTATTTGGGAATTATGAGTTCTACCTAAACATAGTTTGGTTATTCAGGAGAATTTTAATTATTTATAAACTTAATTTTATTGACTATATTCATTTTTCTTCCATTTACCTTTTTTAGGGGCCATGGATGGTAGGGATGGATCTTCTTAATGGATCCCTTGTAGATGGGATCTACACCCTCAATCTGAGAGCCCCTTAGACCACCAAAGGTTCATGAGTCTTGGCCAGAGTCGCTTGGTCAGGACATATTGGGCGATGGCCTTGAACCCTGTGTCTGTCCTTTCTATCCATGGGTAACAGTGACCCCATCTGAAACACAGCATGGTGACAGAACCCTGGGAAGATAAAATGCTGGGGATTCTCACCTCTCTTTTTCATCCTCATGACCCCTGGGATGCTTTCCTGAATCATCAGGCTTCTGACACAATTCTCATTGTGATTTCCCTCCCAGCAAACTGACTTGGTAATGTGGTTCTTTTCTTATTTCATGTGTCAAGTAATGGATTGTTCTTGTTTCCCAGTGGGCCGACCAGTGTTCTCGCCCACCTGTCCCCCACCTTCTCCCTTCCTCCCACAGCTGCCGTCCTTCTCCAGGAGGTGAATGAACACAGGAGCACAGTTTACACTAAACAGTATTTAACCTCCCCCAGTGCTATTACTGTACTTCCTGTTTTTTATCCACAATAAGGGGGTGCTGAAGACCTGTCTGTGTACAATGCTCACTGCCATCCTTGACAAGTAGCTTCATGTCCCCCCGTCAGCACCGGAGAGCCAGCTCCACACTGGAATGCAGTTGGAGAAGGAAATCTGTTTGCGTCCCAGATACAGGCTGTTTTTCCCTTCTTATGAGTCACTGTGTTCCCCAAGTGAGAGAGAGAGAGAGAAAGAGAGAGAGAGAGAGAGAGAGAGAGAGAGAGAGAGAGAGAGAGAGAGAGAGAGAGAGGACAAGAGCTGGAGTGTTGAAGAGAAGGACAGTGGCATGTAGACACCCAAGGAAACTCTAGGAAAAATGCCATTGGTTCAGGAAATGGTGTGTTGATTGGGAGGACTTGCCTTGCTCCTCACCCTTCTTTCCCCATCTTGTAGGCTGCAAAAATGAAGCAGCATTCCTTTCCCCTAACATTTCTACCCCCCCTCATATTTGTATGCAAGAATACATTGAACTACTCCCTCTAAAATGTGGATAATGGTACATGTTTGACAACAAAGAAAAGAATTCAGTATGCCTTAAAGGGCTATATTGATGTCACTTCTCATTATCTCTTTGTTGTTATTAATGAATGGATGGATTCATGTATTACACAGATAGACATGGAACAAGAGAGCTGGCCGGGTTCAGAGTCCAGCCATGATAATTACCAGTTTCTGGTCCCTGGTCATCCTCCTCTGTGTACTGGAAACTGTAATCTTCTCACTGCTGTCATGGACAAAGTTCTCAGTAAACATTAGAGTCCCAGGAACAAGTCTTTTCCCCCCCATTTGGTCTAGAATTAGTTTCAGTTCTTGAAGTGTAAATATGGGGAAAATCATTCAGATCTCCTTGTGAGTCAGTGTTCTATATAAAATGTGATTTCCTCAGAAGTGACTTAGGATTCCTCTTAATTGGAGGAATTGTTGGTGACTAAAGGGAAGAGAGCTTAAGAAGAGTCAATGGTATTGGTAGGGATACCCAGCTCTCACCTCATTTCGGTTTTTAGACAGAGTATCTCTAATATCAAGTCAAAGAATGTCATTGGCGTGGTGTCTATCTGTCTCTCCTCTCTCTCTCTCTCTCTTTCAGCATGACATGTGAGAAAACTTAATGTTATCCTTGTGGGAAAATTGGAGAAATTCAGGGTGGATGGGAGTGTTATTAGGTGGGTTAGGGAAACAGTTGACTGGTTGGAATTTAAGGAATAGTTGTTAATAGCTTTATGTCAGCTTCTGTGACAATCCCAAGTGGACTTGGCATACTGTTGTTGAGTTGTTTTTCATTTGCGTCTTACTCTTTGTGACCCCATTTGGGATTTTCTTAACAGAGATCCTTGAATGTTTTGTCCTTTTCTTCATTAATTCATTTTATAGATGAGGAAACTGAGGCTAATAGGGATAAATGACTTGCTGAGGGTCACACAGCTAGTAGGTGTCCCAGACCAGATTTGAACTTAGGGAGATGAGTCTTCCTTCCTTCAGTCTTAGTGCTCTATTCACTGTGTCACGTAGCTACCCCTCTAAGTAGACATAGTAACCTCTTAATATGTGAAAGAATCCTAGGGAAAAAAATAATGTCATAGGATTTAAAGCATGTAAGGTACTTCACCCTCAAAATCAACTTTCATCCCCCATTTTATATTGAAAGAAACAGAAGATTGTGCCTTTGTAGCATCTTCTAAACAGAGTTGGGAAATCTGCCTACAGTATCCTTGATGAGTAACAGGGAAGGCAGTTCTCATTATTAGAAAATTTTAACTTTGGCCAAGCTGAAATCTGCTTCTTTGCAATTTCCTTCTGGTTGTGCCCTTGGGAACCAAGGAAAATAAGTGAAATCCCTCTCTTGCATGAAAACCCTTCATATAATTTAAAACAGCCACCGTACCTTCCTTTCCCCCCCAGCTTTCTCATTTTCAGGTCAAATATCTGAAGTTCCACCCTATACCAAGATAAGGTCAAAATGGGGATAGGATTTAGACATAAAGGGTGACACCATAAGCCAATTAGAAGAATGAGAAATAGTTTATCTGCCAAATCTACGGAGAGAAGTTTATAACCAAACAAGAGATTGAGAATATTATAAAATACAAAATGGATAATTTTGATTACATTATATTAAAAAGGTTTTGCACAAATAAAACCAATGCAACCAAGATTAGAAGGAAAGCAAAAAACTGGGAAACAATTTATACAGCTAGTCAAATTTATGAGAAACGATGAACAAGTAGTTTTCATATAAAGAAATTAAATGGTTATAATAAAAATTCTCAAAATCATTATTGATTAGAGGAATGCAAATTAAAACAACTCTGAGGTACCATCTCATACTATCAGATTGGCCAGTATGGCAAAAAAAGTAAAAGGATTAATGTTGAAGGGGATGTAGGAAAACTGGGACACTAATTCATTATTGGTGGAATTGTGAACTGATCCAACCTTTTGGAGAGCAATTTAGAACTATGCCCAAAGGGCAGTAACACTGAATACTCTTTGATCCAACAATACCACCTGTATCCCATATCATAAAAAAGGGGAAAAGACCCACATGTACAAAAATATTCATAGCAGCTCTTTTTTTGTAGTGGCAAAGAATTGGAAATTGAGGAAATGCGCATCAGTTGGGGATGGAATATAATTGTTCTATAAAAAATCATGAGCAAGTAGATTTCAGAAAAATCTGGAAAGACTTGCATGAACTGATGCTGAATGAAGTGGGTAGACCAAGAGAACATTGCACACATTAAAAACAACATTGTGTGATGATTGACTATGATAGACTTAGCTCCTCTCAACAGTTCAATGATCAAAGACAATTCTTAAAGACTTGTCTTGAAAAATGTCACGAGGACAAAGCATATTATTTTCACTTTTTAAATTTGTTTCTTTTCTCTCATTTTTTTCTCTTTTGTTCTGATTCTTCTTTCACAATATGACAAATATAGAAATTAAAAAAAAACCTTGAAGTTCCTCCCACTATTGATGAGCAAAAGTGTTGAGTTTTGTCACCATTTTGGTCACTGGCTTGTGGCTGTGCTACAGTTTGCCAGTTAATACTCCCTGCCCTGTGGTGCCCAAAAGTCAATGCAATAATCCTAGTGTGGTCTGAAGACAGTGGCTCTCTCCTTTGTGGATTGTCTTCTTTTACTACAGCATTGGTTCTCACCCATTTGCTTTCTTTTGTGATTGTACCATTGCAACCATTTGCTTCCTATTATCACCTTCCAGAAATTTCTGGTTTGTCTCTGAAGACCAGAGCTGGGACTTGGTGCTCATTCTGAAGAATTCAGAATAGAACAGAGAGGGCAGAGAGGAACCCTGATCTCCTATCCCTGTTTTAACTCCAGACCTGGCAGTTTTATATTCTTTGGTACCGAGTTATTTCACTACCAGACTATAAGGTTTTGTTTGTATACCATTTTGAAACATGTTCATGGCCTTTTGGGAAACTGTCAAAAAATCTGTCTTTTTCTTCCTTTCCTCTTCTCTCTTCCCCACTCTCTTCTTCTCTTCCTCCTTCTCTCTCTGTCTCTCTCCTCCCCCTTTCTCCTTCTTTGTCTCTTTCCTCTCATTTTCTCTCTTCCTCTCTCCTCTCTTTCCTTCCCCCTTCTCTCTTCCTCCCTCTCTCATTCTCTGCCTTTCTCTTCTCCCTCTTTTTCTTTTTCTGTCTTCCTCTCTCCCTCCCTCTCTCTTTTCCTCTCTTCCCTTCTCTCTGCCTTTCATTTCTTTTTTTTCTTTTTATTTTTTCGGGTTTTTTTTTTTTGCAAGGCAAAAAGGGGTTTAAGTGGCTTGCCCAAGGCCACACAGCTAGGTAATTATCAAGTGTCTGAGACCGGATTTGAACCCAGGTACTCCTGACTCCAGGGCTGGTGCTTTATCCACTGTGCCATCTAGCTGCTCCTTTCTGCCTTTCATTTCTCTCCTTCTCTTTCTTTCTCTCTTCCTCTCTCTTCTCCTCTCTTCCTCTCTTTTTCTCTGTCTCTCCCTTGTCCCTCTCCCCGTTTTCTCTCTTCCTGTCTTCTCTTCCTTCTCTCTTTTCTCCCCCTCCTCTCTCTTTCTGTTTCCCTCCTTCTCTCCCTATATTTCACTCTTTCTCCCCCTTCATTCCCTTTCTCCATCCTCTCCCCCCACTGGAGGATCAATCCATATGTCATTAAGTAGTCATTAAACTAGACCCTCTGTTAATCTGTTTATACAAAGAAACTGATACAAGCAGCATACATCCTAAGGGGAAAACAACATGAAAAAACTTAGAATATGGAAAATGAAGGCAATTTGAAAGGGGAAAAACACTAGTCAGCAGGCATTTATGAATCCTTACACAGTGTCATGTTCTCTACTGGGGCTAAAAAGATAAGAATGCAGCATTGTCCCATCATGGGAGGCAACAGGTACACATGCACAGGTGCGATACAGGGTTAGTCAAGGAGGCCCCTAGCAGTCGGGAAGTTTATGGAAGTGGGATATTCTGTGGGGGGACAGTCTTTCAGACATGAGAGATGGCTAAGGCCTAGGTAAAGGCAGGGAAAGGGAAATAAAAGTCCAGTGTGGCTGAAGTGTAGAGTGGGGGAGGGGAAGAGAGTTCCAGAAAGCTCGTTGGGGCAAGGAGGTAAAGGCTTTCAGAAGCCAGCTTGAGGAGTATTTGTTTTTATCTTTGAGGCAATTAGGAGCCACTGGAGTTTATTGAGTTAGAGAAGAACGTGCTCAGACTCGTGTTGAAGGAAAATCAGTTAAGCAGCTGTGTTGAGGATAGATTGCAATGGGGAGTGACTTGAGGCAGGCAGATTCATTAGGGGGCCATTGTGATGGTTCAGGCAAGAGGTGATGAGAGTCTGAATGAGGCTGAGTAAGGAGATGGAGTCAGGTGTGAAGGAGTGATGAGGAGAGGAAAAGTAGAAGGGTTTTCTGGCTATGGAGGGAGCCCAGGCTGGCCAGTGACCTGGGCTGCTCTTAAGTGGTGGTTTCAGTGTCTCTGCCAACCGTGACATCTTGGGCAGCCTGAGCACTGTGGGGTGGGCCCTTGACCTTGCTGGTCTGCTCTTCCCCCACAGGGGGACCATGGGAATATCATAACTTGAAGGATCTGTGATTCTGGATTAGAGCTGGAAGAAACTGTGGCAGGCCGTGGAGCCCAGCCCCCTCTCTGAGGTTTAGAGGGCAAGGTGAGAGTGGCTGCAGGAAAGGAATGTAGCAGACAGTGTCATACGGGCTCGCTTGCCACTGTGCTTGGAGTTTTGCTGGTTTTCCTTGTTACAGAGTGAAATACGCTGTTTGGGGGGGCGGATAATATTGGGGAAATGATTGTTGTAAAAACAACAATGAGTAGGGTGCAGCTAGGTGGCGCAGTGGATAGAGCCCCGGCCCTGGAGTCAGGAGTACCTGAGTTCAAATCCGGCCTGAGACACTTGATAATTACCTAGCCATGTGGCCTTGGGCAAGCCACTTAACCCCATTGCCTTGCAAAAAAAACTAAAAAAAAAGGGAAAAAACAATGAGTAAGAGGGAGAAAAAAAAGGGGAAGAGGCTGAGGTGAGAAAGAGACAAAGAAAGAAAGATTAAAGAGGGAGAGAGAGAGAGAGGAAAAAGAGAAGAGAGAGAAGATAGAAAGCAGGGTGAAAGATTAAAGAGGGAGCAAGGAAAAGGAAAGGAGAGAAGGATGGAGAGAGATTAATGAGGGAGAGAGAGATGAGCCAAAGAAGAGAAAGGAGTCATGGAAAGAAGGAAGAGATTAAAGAGGGAGAAAAAGTGAGAGAAGGGTAAAAGAGAGATTAAAGGGGGAAAGAGAGGAAAAAGAAAGAGGGAGAGAAAAAAGGGAGAAAGCTTAAAAAGGGAGAAGAGCCAGAGAAAGAGAAAAAAAAGACAGGAAGAAGGAGGAGGGAGATTAAATAGGGAGAGGAAGAAGAGAGGAGTAAGAAAGAGCTAGAAAAAAGGTGAGAGATTAAAGAGGGAGAAAGGAAAGAGGAAGAGAGAGATTAAAGAGGGAGAAAGGAGAGATAGAAGGGGAACAGATTAGAGTGAGGGGAGGAAAAGGGAAAAAAGATTAAAGAGGAAGAGAAGGAGAGAGAAGAGAAAGGAAAAAAGGAAAGAAGAGAGAAGAAAAGATTGAAGGAAGGAGAGAGAAAAGGAAGAAAAGAAGTAATAAATTGTGTGACATGTGTCCCTCCTGGGTCCAGTGTGTATCCCACAAGCAAGCTTTGCCTGTCAGAAGTGGTGTGTCGGTGTGCAGGGGAGTGCAGGACTATTGGGAGGTTAACCTGTTGCTACAGGAGAATGACTCAAGGAGGAAATCGTCCTTTTCAGCCACCTCTGAAACACTTGGTAAACAACTGCACCTTCCTCCCCTGCGGAAGGGAAGAGCTGGGGATCTCAAATTGATTGAACACAGAAGGACGACTCTTGGGTCCAGCTTCTCGGACTTCCAGGCCAAGGGCCTGGTGGAGAGCTGGGCCAGGGGTTTTGGGAATGATTGATAGCAGAAAAATCAGGCCTATTCACTGAGGCAGTGTTCCACACCTGTTCTGTGTCATAACAACTTCCTCCTAGGGAGGAGGATGGAAAGAAAAAGTGAACTCTTCTATTTTTCACCCTGTGCCTGAGGCGCTATAAATCTCCAAACTGGAAGGGGAAAAACCTGAGGCAAACCCTGCTTTTAGTGGAAAGCAGTTCCCAGTTAACTCTGCAAGTCCCAGAAAGTTTTAGCCACGGCCTTCAGGTGATCTTCCTACCTGGGATCCATCCATGGGAAACAGCAATAGGGTTAAAGATGGAGCCTTGGCCTTGGATTTTGGAAGGTCTAAGGTTTGAATCCTTCCTCCATCACCAAGTATGTGGCCCCTGGGCCAAATCTTGAGCATCCAGAGGAAAGCCAAAAGAGGGCCCTTCCCCTCAAAGCATTCCCATTGCAGTAGGGGGACCCAACATGTGAACATCTGGGTACTCACAGGATATGAAGAGGGTGGATCAGGAAATAGGGAGACATTATCTGCTAGGAGAAATGGGAAAGTCTCTTCACATCTCTATCTCAATTTCCTTATGTGATCAAATAAAATAACAGGATCAAACTGGATAATTTTTAAGGGCCCTTCTAGCTTTAAATCTGTAATGCTGTGATCCTGATTTCTTTTTTAAACCAAGAATTATGGCTGTTTATAATGTCAGTGAACTTCATTTCACTTCTGGGGCCCAATTTAACAAGGTTGAATTTCAAAGGAGTCAAATTGAAATATTTAATTTCGATTTTTAATCCTCCCAACATATATGCAGGTATCAAGGTAGTGGGCCTGAGGGGTGGAGAGAGGACAGCTTATGTTACTCTGGTGATTTAGGCTGCTCTCTGGGAATCTGTGTGGGCTAGACTCTTCTCAAGCTGATACTCCATCATTATGCTCTTGTAGGGGACCCTACAGAGAGCCCCCCAGGAAAGAGTGATCTTGGAAATGATCTCATCCAGTGGCTCTCAGATGATGGCTGCACTGTTGGCACCCATGTGACCTCTTTTTACTTTCACAACCCCCTGGGACTTGAGGTTGTTTTCCTAGGGCATCGTCAATGGACTGGGAGCTGTGCTGATCAAGAAACCAAGGGAACTAACACCAGGTACAGTCTCACTTGATGGGACTAGAACCACGTTCTTGGGAAATATAGGGTCTTCCAGAGCAAACCCAAACCAAGAATAGATGGGGATCCAGTCATCACCAGAGCAGAAGGTTGATGTATACCCAGAGGCTGTGACAGCCTCTCTTAACAGCTGAAACAAGCTCCAGGCTTAGAGATTGTGTTAGCATTTGCCTTCAGGTCTCCTGCCTTGAAGCCCAGGGCTCTTTCCTCATATGACCTCTCTTAGATGACATTATTGGAGGCAGAGTTCAGAACACTGAAATTCAGGTGATGAGGGAACCAAGAAATTCTATCCTAAGAGGAGGAGCAGCTGAAGATGAGGCCCAGAGGAAAGAGGACAAATATTTGCCTTCAGATTTTTAAGAAGGAACCAGACTGGCTCAGAGCTGAACTGTAACCGACAGTGAGAAGTGACAAAGACTTGAGTTTGACTTTGTGGAGAAAAGAATGGGCTGGTGAATGGAGCTGTCTGATGATGGCAGGATTGGCTACCCAGGGAGGCCTCCGGACCAGTGAAGGTTGATGGTGATGGGGGCACGGGAGGACGGATCCCTTGGGTAGCCTGGGACCAGATGTTGTTCTTGCTTCTCTTCCAAAAATTCCATAGTTATCCCCTTCTAGGACATCCTGTAGAGGAGAGTGGGAAGTGAGTGACCTTGGAAACACTCTCCTGCAGTGCATCCCAAACAGCTGCTGCCATTGTTTGCTCCCATTTGGAAGTTTTAGGTCCTCCTTTTTAACATCAGAATATTTCATGACCTCCTCAAGTAGATGCCTAAAGCTTTACTAAGGTTTAAGAGGTATTTTTATATTTATTATGTCACTTGTCACAGTATAGACAGATATTTTAATTTCCATTTTACAGATGAGAATATTTAAAGAGGAGAAATGATTCATCTGTGGTCAAGGCAAATTAGTGGGAGAGGTGAGATTTGAACCTAGGTCTTACTTTTCTTAGTCCAGATCTCTATCCACATGTCATAATTATACTCTAAGTGCCCGTTGACTGAGAAAATTCACAGCAGTAGAAAACTATCATCAATTTTGTAACATTTCAGTAAAATTTTTATATTATAATCACAACAGCATCAATATATGTTAGATACAGATAGAGACTGGGCCTGTGAAGAAACTCCTTTCACATCAGTTCAGCATATTCTCTGTGGTCTTAAGAGAACCATCCCCCACTAACCCATAGTCATGTGGCCAGATTTGAGCCAAGGCCTTCCTAGGGCCAGCTCTCTCTCCCCTAGACTGTACCACATCTCTGCATTTGATCATCAGTACAGATGTTTGATATACATCTGGGAAGCTAGGTGTTTCAGCGATTGGAACACAGACCCTGAAGTCAGGAGGACCTGAGTTCAAATCCAACCTAGCTGTGTGACCCTGGGCTAGATACTTCACCCTGTTTACCTCAGTTTCCTCATTTGTCAAAGGAGCTAAAAAAGGAAATGGCAAACCAGACACTACAATATCCTTACCAAGAAAACTCCCCAAAAGAGTCAGACAGGATTGAGATGACTTAACAACAGCAAATGTTTAACCCCTCATTTGTCGAATTCTGAGATGCACTGCATGGCACTATAGAAATCAAGACATAAGCATGTGTATTTGTAGTCCTTGGCAATAAATCTGTGGTCCCCCTTCTCATTTGGAAGCTGAGAGTCCTAAGTCAGTGTTGTGCAAGGTTGCAGAGGCTGCAGATAGTAGAGTGTGACCTAAATCCAGATCTTTGGAATCCGGATATGGAGCTCTTCTCTTCCATTATTGCTTTCCCTTTTACCTGATGACTATAGATTTCTGCCTCTGAATCAGTGTAAGTAGAAGATGAACAGCCGTTGAACACTTCTTTCCTATAAGGTCCTAAATGTGATCTCTCCCCTACCCCCCTTTATACAGGGGGTATAGGGAAGACTAACCCTCAGATGGGAGGGCCGCTCATCTATCTTTGGTGTCCACCTGTATCCCAACTCTTACCTAGAAACTGTAGCATGCATAGGGGTCCTACCCCATATAACCATCTTGACAGATGGGCTAAACCAGTTTGAGGGCAATTGTCAGGCCTCAAACCCATCAGTGAGTTAGAGGGATGTCCACCCCAAGCATGTGAAGACTTCCTGCAGTGGAATGGGCTCTCAAGAACAGTTTGTTCCAATGGCTGAAGCAGGCTTTGGAGTGCTTAGGGCTTAGGTCATCCAGGTTGTCCACTGCATGCTGGGCCATTATTGTTCAGCTTGATTTTTGTCTTACTATTGGACTTCCAGAGAGTGAGACTGATGACTTTGTGCAACTACCTCACTCAAAGTCAGGTTCACAAAGGAGTCAAGACATTTCTCCATGATGTCATTGGTCCTTTTCCAAAACAGAAGATGAACAACAATGGTATCAGTTAGCCCCAGATCTGACAATCCTAAGGATTAAGGTCCTTTAACAAAGCTCTCTCTCTGGCTCCTAGGTCTCTTGTGTCTGCAAATATCAAAGACCCATCACAGTGGTGGGCTCACAGTTTATATAGTAGTTGTTTCCAAGGGTGGCAGTCAACTGTGATTGGTAGCAATTAATGGAAAAATGAATATTCTCATGAGAGGATGGGCTGTATTACAATGAAGGTTCTGGGGTAGGTGAGTTAGGTCACCCGAGTCTTGACCAGAGAGACTTGTCTATGTCCTTGTCACCTGGACTGTTGATTTTTAGCCACCTACTTTTTCATAGTTCTGTCATGGCTAAGGAAGCACCTTTCCATATTCTTTTTCATCTCCAATAACAACTAACCTTTTCTTCCCCCTCATGAGGACCAGCCAAGTGGTGAAGTGGAGAGAGCACCGAACAGACAAAGAAATAGATATTAAATGCCTTGGAGTCAAGAACTGCCTTTTCCCTCTTTTTCTATCCCCAGCAATTAGCACTTAGACATCTAAAAGGGCTTCATAAATGTTTATTGATTCAATCAAGGACAGCCCCTGCTCTCAAGGAACCTTCAGTTTAATGGAGGAGACAACAAGGAGATAATTATATACAAAGAGTCTCTATGAAGGATAAACAGGAACAATTAAGAGGAGGAACTAGCTAAGAGAGATCAGGTAGAAGGTAGAATTTTAAGTGACCTTGGAAGGAAGCCAGTAGGTGATAAGGAGGTAGAGCATTCCATCATTGTGGCATGGAGCAAGGAGATCCCTGGATCCCTGGGATCAGGGGAGGGGGAGAGAGGGAGAGTTGAAAAAAGCCTGGAAATGATGTGAAGGACTTTGGATATCAATCAGGATTTTATCTTTACTCTTGGAAGCAGTAGGAACCCTCTGGACTTTATTAGCAGAGGTGTGTGACATGGTTAGACCTGTGCTTTAGGGAGAATTATTTTACTGCTAAGTCATATGGAATGGGGAGAGACTGGAGGCAGGGAGACTGATCAGCAGTGGTTCAGATGTGGGATGATGAAGACCCATATTGGAGGACGTCAGAGGCAGAGGGGAGAAGAGGGCGTTGGTGAGAAATATGACTATTAAAATTGACAGACCTTGGTAACAGATTGGGTATGGGGATTTGAGAAAGAGGGAGGAGTCAATGACAACAGCCACATTCTTATATCCTAATCACAACAGCATCTGAACATATTAGACTCTCGTCTCCCTTGATATTTCATTTCATGATCTCAGCATGTTCAAACTATCCTCACTGTTATAGAATATACCATTGGAGAAAATACTTTGGTTTACCAGCCTGAGTGACCAAGAGGATGGCAGTGCCTTGACAGGAAATTGGGGGGCAGGGTGAAATGAGATTAGTTTGAATATGCTGAGTTTAAGAAGTCTGTGTGATATACATTGGACAGTTGAAGATGTGAAACCTGAGGTCAGGAAAGGATTGGTACTGGATAAATATATTCAATGTAGCTGAAACCATGGCAGTTTTTGAGATCATGCAATGAAATGGCATCAAGGGAGAAGAGAAGAGGACCTAGAACACAGCTTTATGAAATATTCATGAATGGAGATCCAGCAAAGGAGACTGAGAAATAGAGGGACATATTGAATTTACAAACCAGCACCCATTTTTAATCACTAACTTTGTGACATTGTCAAAAAATCAGTCCCTGGCCCTCATGGAGCTTCCATTCTCTAATAGAAGACCTTTTTTTTTTTGCCTTGATTTCTTTTGGGGGTATTAACCTCTGTAAGTTACAGAGAAGAAAGTGCTCTAGTCATTGGTAGAGGGAGCTTGAATATCAGTGACATCTTGAGTTCAATCTCTATCCCTGTAAAGAATTTGGCAAACTATATCATTTTTCTGTCAAAACTTTTTTAATGTATTTGAACCTTCTGCCTGATGAGTAAGACAATTTGGCCTAATGGATGGACTAAATTAGGTTTCAGAATGACCTGGTTTTAGACTTTGCCTCACTAGCTATGTAACCCTGTGTGACCCTTAGCCTCTGTTTCTTCATCTATAAAATGTGAGTGATATCCTACCTGTGCTCTTTATTTCCCAGGTTTGCTATGAGAATTAAGAGAGAATGTGGGTAAACCACTTTGCAAAGAAAGCATCATATAAATATCTATTCGGATTACTATTCTGATTATAAAAAGAAGGGGTTGCTGAAGTAGAAATGACAAGAGTATTGGGTTCTCATCTCCCTCAGCATAGAGGTCACAATATGGGAAAGTTTGACATTGTCTAACTGGTCGCCATATTCTCAGTCTCTTACCTCCTTGCTCCTTGATTTCTGATTACTTGGAGAATTCTTCTTCACCTCCACATTGCAGCATGCCTGCCATTGTGGATAGAACACCAGGCCTGGAGTCAGGAAAACCTGAGTTCAAATGTGGCCTCAGATACTTAATAGATGTGTAACCCTGAGCAAGTCACTTTACCCTGTTTACCTCAGTTTCCTTATTTGGGGATGGAGCTGGGGAAGGAAATAGCCAATCACTCTAGTATCTTTATCAAGAAAACCCCAGATGGGGTCACAAGGCATTAAATGGGACTGAAAGACTCAATAAAAACAGCTTCCTTTGGACAAAGCCTAGTGCTACTCCAACCTGAGATGCTTCCCAATCCCCTCAGTTATAAGAACTCTCAACTTCCTACAATTAATTATTATGTTGTGTATACTTAACATTAACCACCAGATATATTGTTTCCCTAGTCAAATGCAAATATTTTGAGTTCTGTTTTTTGTTCTTGCCTTGGTAAATGTTTGAATTGAATGAGTGATCTCATTACCATGCAGGCTGCTTCTCATATTAAATCACTGGCATTTTCTTCTCTGTGACTTTCCCTGGACCCCATTATGCTAGGGAAATACTCTGGGGTATGAACCTGACCAGGTCATTTCCCAAGACTTTGCCTCCTCCTCTCTGTAAGTTCCCTGGTATCCTGGTTGACATGGTCCCAGAGGGGGCACCCACAGTTTGACTCCTTTCTCACCAGCAGGGTCAGGCTCATCGCCTAATTAATCGTCAAGACATCCTATGAAGTCGGTAAGTGCCAATTATCTTGGTTTTACAGATGGAAAAACTGAGGGACAGAAGGTGTTAAGCAACCTGCCAGAGGGCACTTGGTGAATCAGTGCAAAGGAGGTGGAGCGGTACCGTGGCCCCCTGTGTTTGAAGTAGGCAACCAGTCGCTCTAGGAAGCCTTGGCACCTACTTGACTTTAATTACAGCGCCTGAGAAACAGAAGAGACCATTTGGGAAGAGCCCTTTTCCTACAACTGCTGAGACTGTAGAGTGGGTAGTTTTCTTTTGAATCTTGCTCCGACCAAATCCCTTTCACCCTCGCCAATAAAGAAAAATTGTTTTAAGCCAGAGGCAAAAAAAGCATTCCAGAGGTAAGGAAGCCCTGGCTTTAGATCTCACATCACCCCCCATGGAGTGGCTTGGTGTAGACTCTTCTCCATTGGCAGGGATGGATGAGGAGGCTGCAGGATGGACCCAGGAAGACAGAGGCATGCCAAGGACAGGGTGGTTATGACCTCCAAGGAGATACAAAGGGCATCCCTCATTCTTTCTCATGTCAGCTATTTTAATTTTATTCTGAATCCGTGAGAAATAGGAGGGGGGGGAAAGGAAGGGGGCTTTATTTTTGCAGTTTGTTTGAAATTGTGGAAAAGTTCTGTTATTAAACTATGATGCTCTTATCTGGGGCATCCCATAAATACTCCCTAGGGGGACCTCAGAGGAACCCTTCACTAGCTCTCTGAGTTGGAAGTGCCCTTGATGGCCCGGAAGTCAACCTAGACCTGAACCAGAGGGATGTACAGAGACAGCGAAAGGCTCAGTGGAGAAGAGCCCAGCCTGGACCTAGAATCACAAAGATCTGGATACAGATCCTGCCTCAGACATTAGTGGCTCTGTGATCCTGGCCAAGTCACTTCACCTCTGTCCACCTCAGTTTCTTCAACTATAACATGAGGGAAATAGTAACAAAGAGTTTGCATTTTCTGTTAGGTGTAGTAGGGAATCATTGAAGATTCTTGAGCAAGAGAGTATGATGGTCATACCTGTACTTTGTGAAAATTGCATTTAGCCATGAACTGGATAGGTTAGAGAAGGCAGAGTCTATATGCAGAGAGACTAATTGAGGACAACTAGGATATTGAGTGCCAGGCCTGGAGTCAGGGAAACTCATCTTCAAGAGTTCAAATTCATCTTCAGACACTAACTAGCAGTGTGAACCTGGGCAAGTCACTTCACCTTAGTTTGTCTCAGTTTCTGCATCTGTCAAATGAGCTGCAAAAGGAAATGACAAACCATTCAAATATCTTTACCAAGAAAACCCAAGATGGGGATACCATTGCTGAAAAAAACACCTAAACCACAATAGCAATTTAGAGAAAATTGTAAAGTATAGGAGAGAATTGATGATAGACCATGAAAGTAGAGGGGAAAAAAAGAGATAATTGGAAGAGATGTCATGAAGGCAAAATAGACTAGAATCCATATTCATTCATTTCCATAAGCCATCATTGTTTTATTTATTTATCATATCATTTATTATTTATTCAATACAAGATGCAGAACTTTCTTACTTTGACTTTCTAGTTGCAAACCAGAAGTTTTAAGGAGGGGAAATGTAGTTGAGTTTCAATAGCTTCAAGTTGCACTAAGAATTTTGGGACACCCTACATTTCTTAGTGTCTGCCTAAAACTTTAAAACTTTTTTTCTGGAAAAAGCTTTTTCCAGAAGATTTGTACTAATAGGTGTACTATTGGGACAGAAAGTCTGGACAATTTAGATTTGGATTCAATTTATGTGTGTCCGGTAGCTTGATAACTACCTACAATTCTAAGAATAATCTAGACTCTCATGATTTCCAATTAACAAAGTTCTTTTCTTTGGCCAAGTCTTTGGGTAGTAAAATGATTACTTCCTCTTATTTACAGTTGATGATATTGACAATCAGAGTGGTTTATTGGCTTGTTCCAGTCACACCACTCATGAATATCAAAGCTAACATTTCAAACCACATCTCCTGATAATAATGGAAGAAGTCATCAATTGCCATTGAATGAAGGAAAAATAATTAAATGCTCAAATGTTTTTTTTAGAGTTAGCCATTTAAAAGAACAAAGCAGTCAAGAGGACCAGAGTTCAAATCCAGCCCCAGACACATAATAATTACCTAGCTGTGTGACCTTGGGCAAGTCACAATCTCATTACTTTGCATAAAACAAACAAACAAGATAAAATACCAAAAAAAAAATATACAAAATAAAAAGAATTCTGATCATCAGCCTGACAATAATTATAACCTATCTAAAAGATAGACACATGGTACATTCCTGTGTGTGACATTTTTCTATCTTTAGAGATCTTCCCCTTCCAGTTCTATTGGGCAAAATAATGTTCTCTAATGTGATGGAGGAAGGAGTAGTAATAACTAACATTTATGGAGTCTTTTAGGTTTTTCCTTTTTCAGATAAAAATTATTTATATATTTTTATATCATCTGTGTTTCCTAATATCCTTCTCCCCTTTCTAGAGAACCATCCTTTATTTAAAGACAAAAAAAAGAGAAAGAAGAAAAAATTTTGTAACAAAACTCGCTATCATACCAGCTAAATCTGTCATTATATGCACTCAAAATCTCCTACTTCTGTAAGAAAGGAAGGGGAGTACATTCTTAAGTCTCTTTTGGAGGCAAGATTTGATCATTATCATTTCATAGCATTCAATCTTCTTGTTCTTTTGATTTATGCTGTTTTTGTCATGTACTTGGCATCAGTTCACATAATTCTTCCTATTCTTCTTTGTTATTTGTCTTACATCACAGTAATTAAAGTATATTCATTGGCATACTTTATTAAGTCATTTCCCCCAATCAGTGGACATCTGTATTGTTTCTACTTCTTTGCAACTACAAAAAGTGCTACTATGAACATATTTTACCATATACTGGGCTTTTTCTTTTATCATTGGCCTCATTACTTAATTCTGAATCACTTTCCATTATGGTTAGTCCAGTTCACAGTTGCACCAGTAATGTATAGTGATGCTGTATTTCCCCACTCTTTTTTTCAATATAGGCTGTTTTCATCTTTTCTCATCCTTGTTGATTTATTGGGTATGAATAGAAACTTCAAAGTTATTTTGATTTTCCTTCAGTGATTTGGAACTGTTTTTAATAATAGATAGTAGATAATGGTTGTTTCAGGTCCTGTGACCAACAATATCCTTTAGAGAATGTATTTGGATTTTATGTATATTTCTGTTGGCTCCCTATGTATCTCAAGCATCACCTGTTTTTGAGATATTTGATGTAAAGATGCTTTTCCTTATTGAGCTTTTTCCTTCTTCTCTTGAATTAATTTTATAATTGCCTCTACCTTGTATAGCTAAAAATCTCCCTAGCATTAGCTAGGAAGGCATCTGATCTGATTCTCTTCTAATTTTTTTGGTGGTTTCATCTTTAATATTCATGTCTTGTTCCCATTTTGAGCAAATTTTAGTATGATGAAAAAGGGGTAGATTCAAAAACAAAAAAGACTATAAAATTGATAAAAACTAGTTCTTTAACAATGCTAACAAAACATTACCTTTTTAGCTAGCCTGCTTAAAAGAAGAAGGAGAAAAATACATGAAAAGCTTATTAGAACCTTCTATACACAATTATGTGGGAGCAAAACTGAGAGTTTAAAAGTAATGAAGGATTATTCTCAAAAAGATATTACTTCCCAAATTAATAGGCCACCAAATGGGAATCTTTCCTTAAAGGAAATTGAACTGTATGTAAAGGATATAATGAAGGGGAATAGGGAAAATATTTGGTTCAGATGGACTGATTCTGTAAAACATTTAAAGAATGATTGCTGCCTAGATGATACAAGTTATTCTCCCATACACTCCTAAATTCCGTTTCTTTGAGGCATATTGTACCTAAATCAGGGAAAGGTGAAGCAAAGAAACACATCTCTAAACCTATTTCCTTGATAAATATTAAACCAAAAATTGTAAATTCCTTTGAATAAATTAGAACAATGCAAGGATGCTTCAATAGCAGTAAAACAAGTAAGATAACTCATATTAGAAACAAGAAAATATCAGATCACCTGATTAAATACTGATTAAGCCTTAAAAAGAAGGAAGAGAAGGACCCACTGTGTACTATGAATTGTCCTAAGCTCATTATAAAGATTATTTCATATGCTGAAAATTCTAAGTAAGATGATTATAGGTCCTTTTAAAAAATAAAATTAAAAGTATATATCTTAAACTAAATGACTAGAATTACATGGATTGGGGAAACACACTAGAAACTTTCCCAATAAATCCTGTAGCAAACCAAGAAAGTCTTCTGCTCTAATGTTTTTAACATAGTTTTAGAAAAGCAGCAATGTCAGGAAGATGAAAGACAATGAAAACATCTTGAGTATTAGATACATAATAAGTTAATGCAAAGATAGTTTTCCCCCATTGAACACTATCCTTTTTATCTTTTTTGCATTCATTTTGCATATCATTTGTTCAAGAAGCAGACAAAATCTGTTTTTGAGCAAAAAGAAGACAACTTTCAAAAATTTCTCATGACCTAGCCATCTTACATAATCACCAAGGAAACTAATTAAGAGATAGGAATTTTTAAGCTTCAAATTATTGTTGTAAATTATAGTATATTTCTTATTATAGAGTCATCAAAAGTTATTTGGTACTGGTTCTAAAAAAAAAGCAACAATGGAACAGACTAGGAATGGAAGAATTAGAAAAAACTGAATAATCCAGACCCAGATAAGACCTCAAGCATTGTTTTACTTGGGGAAGAACTCCCTTTTTATTTGACAAAAATTGTTGTAAAATCTCGAATGAAATCTGATAGAAATGATGTTTATTGCCTTAATCTACACACACACACACACACACTCTCTCTCTCTCTCTCTCTCTCTCTCTCTCTCTCTCTCTTTATGTACCTACACTGGGGGTCCATGTTAATATGAGTGGGTCTGACTACATGAAAGAGAAAGTGCAAAGTATCATGTCCATGACTTAAAGACTCTTCCCATTCCCACTGGAAAATTCTGAAAATAAAGATAAACGGTGTAGTCTTCCCCAGAGAGGGGATGGGTTTTGTTAGCCACACACCACCACCCCCCCACAGCTATGTGGAAACCATCAGATAATTTGTCAAGTAGGCATAGTCCCAGCCTCTGAACTACCACTTGAAAAACCCTTTTCGTTCACTTAATCCTACCCTGATGCATCTGTCCATGGGGTTGATCCAGGCACCTCATTTCATTGTCAACTTTTTAAGCTTGTTGAGCAGCTGGCCTTTTTTTTCCAGATTATTCTATTTAATTATAACTCATCATTGATTTCCCCGCTTCCTTCAAGGCCCAGCTCACATATCATCTTCTGCTGGAAGCCTTTCCCAGGTCCCCTTTCATTCTTTTCTCTGTTGATTATTCCAGTTTATCTTCTGTATGTCACTTGTCCAGGGATGTTGGCATGCTGTGTTCCTCAGAAGACTGATTTCCTTGAAGACAAGGATTGGCTTTTTTCCTTACTTAGCATCGAGCTTGATCATAGTAGGTTCTTAATCAGTGTTTATTTGTTGAAACAGTGTGAATGTTTTTAGTGCTTAGCATGGGACTCAGCTCATGGCAAGTCCTTGTATGCTTGGTGATTGATTGATAGATTAATAGCCAGGAAATAACTAAATTGGAAGGTGTCATTCTTGCTATTCTTTGGATATGGTTTACTTTCTAAAAGTAAATCTTACTTTCCAAAAACAGTTTTGCCCTGAGTTAGCTTTCCAAAAAAGGCAATTGTGTAACCATGGGTCCTAGACTATGTGAACTTGTTAAAAGGAAATGAGGATTGGGAGAAGGTCCTATGGTGGCTGTTTCTTGTTCTTTTTGGCTTCAGGAAGTAGAATAATGAGCAAGCAATAGAAGATGTAAAGAATGAGACTTATTAACCTTGACGTCAGGCAAAACTTCCTGCCGATGCCATCTGCCCAGAAATGCAATGGGCTGACTCAGAAGGGACTTCCGTCCATCTGAAATTCCTGGTCACTGGAAGCCTAGAGTGATGTAAACAGGATTCTTGTTCAGGAATGGGTCAGGGGAGATGGCCCTTCTCTGAAATTCCCACGTTTGGGATGGCGTTTATGTACCTTCCTTGTAAACAGCAGTCCACTGATTTCCTGTACACATTGCTAAAATTAGAGAATCAATCACTAGTTCCCTCCCAGCTGTTCTTGATTCTTTTTCAGAACCCACCCAGATCCCATAAGGGAGCCAGAGCTGGCTCCAAGCAAACTGCCCTTCCCCTCCACTGCCCCCAGCTGCCCAGAGCTCCCATTCCCCTCAATCATCAATTCCCCCCCCCCCCCCTCCTTCCCTCCCATCCTGGCTGGACATTCACCCACCTGTCTGTCACTACCTTCCTGGAGAGAAGCCAGAATCTACACTCTACTTTGGTTCTCAGGCCCATTCTCTTTTTTCTAGGACAGGTGGGTTAGTGCCAACCATCCTAAGACTAACCTTCCACCCTACTGATGAATCCATCCTTAGGCAGCTAAGTGGCTGAGGGGGTAGAGCCTTGGCCCCAGGAATAAGGAAGACCTTAATGAAAATTCAGTCTGAGCTATTGACTTTGCTGTAGGCCCCTGGGAGAGTTCCTTTCTCTCAGTCTCAGTTCTCTCAGATGTAAAATGGGAATAAAAATAGTGCCAATCTCCTGGTGGTGTTGTGTGATCCAAAGATATTTGTAAAGCATCTTGTCCAGAGCTTAATCACTCCTTATTTCCTGCCCGATTTACGATTTTACATCCACCCAACTGCCAAAGTCTTCTTTGTTGTCTCACCCAATTACTGCATGATCTCCTTGAGAGCAAGGCCTATCTTTATTTTCTTCGTGTTTTCTCAGAGTTTAGCATTTCTGCTTGGCAATACTACTAATTAATTAATCCATTTTCTTCATTTCATTTATTTTCAATCACTGGCTTTTACCAAGAGCCTCATAGGTTCCAGGCACCTTGTTAGACAGTGAGGATTCAAATATAAAATACTCTATGATTTGACCCACAGATAAATGTTTGACATATTCAGTATAAATACTGGTGATTTCAGTGGGTACTAACTCTTGGAAGGTAGATATGGGAGATGGATGGAGGTTGCATGTTTAAGGCAGGAGTGAGGCCAGTTTGTCTGTAGAGAAGGTCTGGGGGGTGGGGGTGGGGTGGAATAAATCATGATGAGCCTGGAAAGCTAGTTTCTCTCTCTCCCCACAATATTTAGGTAAGCCTGTTAATACGTCTAAATGGAGGGTTAATGGAATAATCTAAAAAGGAAAACAAATGGGATTCCAGCCTGGGCAGTACAATGAGTGGTCCTCACCAGGGGCTGGGCTGTGCCTGCATAGTGTGTGTTTAAGAAACATTTCATTCTGCAAGGTAGATGTTAAACACCAAGCCCTGCCTCTGGCTTGGAGGATGTTAACTTTTCATAGTGTCAGCCAATAGGTAGAAAGGTGTTTGGGTTTGCAGTCTATGTTTTGAAGACAAAAGATATTGGTGAGTGGGATTGAGTATCTTGGATTTCAGGAGGAAATTTAGGACTGTGTCCTCAAAATAATCAGTAAATATATTTTAAGCTACTTTTGCTTTCAGACCCATTTTTTTCTAGGATGGGTAGGTCAGTGCTTAAGACTAGCCTTCCACCTTACTGATGAATCCACACAAATCCTATGAGAAAAATTTAAATTGAATTGGAAAATTCTCCAGATACCAGGAGGTGATGTTTTATCCTAAGCATTGGGGGTTACAAAAAGAGACAAAAGAGAGTCCTTGCCTTCAAGGACCTTGCCAGTCTATTGAAGGAAATGATAATCAGTAAGTATTAATCACCTACTGTGTGCCAGACACTGCTAATTTTGGGGATACAAAAAAAAAGGTAAAAGAGAGTCTCTGCCTTTGAAAAACTCAAAATAATTACCCATCAAAATACTATACATCCCCTTTCCCTTATTTTTATTTATTTATTCAAGGCAATGGGGTTAAGTGACTTGGCCTAAGGTCACAGTTAAGTAATTATTAAGTGTCTGAGGCTGGATTTGAGCTCAGATCCTTCTGACTCCAGGGCTGGTGCTCTATCCACTGCAACACCTAGCTTCCCCTCTTTTCCCTTATTTTTAAGGTGGATTTTTTTTTTTCTAATTTCTGTAGTTGTGGTTTTCCTTCAGTATTGCATTTTCACAAGCATCTCACCTTTCATTTTCCCCAATTTCCTGTACTTATTTGAAAATATCCCAGCAAAAGAAGTGATCTGAGGCACGATGGTGGAGGTTCTACCTGAACAGAAATCCCCTCAATCACTTACCTGCCAATTGGTTGTTCAGCTTTTCTCAAAATATCCCCAGTGTTAATCCACTGTCTCCCAAGACAGTCCTTCCATCCACCTGAAAGGTTAGGCAATCATTTCCTTATATCCATGTCCATCTAATTCTGCCTGCCTGCATTTTCCACCCTCTGCTTCTCATCCTATCTGCTGGGGCCAAGCAGAACAAGCTAATTTCTTTGCAATATGATGGCCTAAAGGCATCTCTCATCCCTCCCGCCCCCTTTCCTTCTTCAGGCTAAACATCCTTTGTTTATGACACATGAAATCTAGGACCCTTCAGAAGAAATTAAGTATCTCCTTCCAGTATCTGGAGAATTTTCCATTTCAATTTAAATTTTTTTCCCCATAGGATTTTGTTGACCAGTTTAGTAGTCCCATCTCTCACTGAACTTCCCTACACTCTTCCTTCCTCCCCCCAATCCCTTCTTTCCAAATGGGGCATCGTTTAGGTTTATTTACTTAAGTGCCATCTCCATGGGAACCAACATACATCCACTGACTTTGGGTCATTACTTTTATTTTACTTTGAACATTAGGTTGTCCCTTTCATGCTCAGTCCTTTCTTGTTGAAGTAGGTAACTGTTTTCTTTGGGAACCAAGGGAAGCCTCTCCAGACTTCTACTCCATCTTAAGACTATACAGTGGATTAAAAAAATGCCTGGGTAGCAGCAGGCCGGCAGACTCAACTCTTGTAACCATAGAAACTCGACCCATTCCTTTTGGCAGGAAGTTGAAAGCATCGAAGGATGCAGCTAATGACATGTATTAAAACATAATGAGGCAGTTGCTGCAGGCTGGCCAAAGATCAGCCCCATTATCCTCAGCTCTGTCTTCCTCTTACAGCTTTCACCTTTCTCCCTGAAATATTTCCAGAAAGCAGTTAGTAACCGCCCACTCCTCACCACTCCCCGGAAAAATGACATTGTTTAATTTTAAAGGTATTTCCCCCACTTTTCCCCCCTGCCAAAAAAGAATTGGAGGTCTGGTCTGGTCTGGACTGGTCTGACTTAAGTAACAGGCGGGTTTCTCAGCAGGACTCCGAGGCACTGAATGTGCTGTCAAAAAGAAGGTCTGGGCCCTCCTCCCTCCTACCTGGGCAGTTAGCCTTTTGTCTAGAATTAGTCTCCTGTGTCATATAAAGATAGATCAAGGAAGAGCGTTCATTTACATATGCTAATTGCACTGTTCACAAAAGTAGATATATTTCAGTGGTGAGCTTTTTTAGAAAAGATAGGAAAAATGGCAGAGGCCAAAGGATGCCTTCTAGGATGTCAAGAAACAAGGTTCTATTACAAAAACCATATTAAGCTAAAAATGTCAAAGGTGATAGGACATAAGTATGCTTCCTGGGTATAGGTATAGGAGAAGGGAAAGAAAGGAAGACTGGGCCCCCAGTTCTGGAAGGGTCAGGCCAACCTCCCCTTCCAACCCAATCAATGGCATTCATTTTGCTTTTTTAATTCATCCTACAAAAATTACCTCTGACATTTATTAACCATAATATCCTAGACAAATCAACTAGAGCAGTAGTGTGAAACTTAGCTGTAGAGATAGGTTGACTTAGAAAACAACAGATTAACATTAGCTATGTTATATTTATTTTTATTTTATTATACATTTCCCAGTTAATTATCCCTTCTACATCTTGGGTAGGGTGGGGTTAGGTGTGAGATGCCCTGTGATCTGGAAAATCCATTTAAAATATTTTGGTCTTCCCTTTGTTCCAGGGGAAAAGTCTGAATTAGTATGGTATTAAAAGATAAAAATATGTTGTTGTTATCCAATATTATACATATATCGTATGCATCTCTGAGTTTCTCAAATTTTTCTGTATGATCAATTGGCCTTTTGCTTCCATAAAACTGACCATAAAGTCCCAATTTATTTCTTAGAGTAGCCTGTGATATATTGAAACTGTGATGGGAAAGTTGCAATGTAGAAGGGATAACTGTCCATTTTAGTCTTGGTTTGGCCATACTCGGAAGTTTTGCAGCCTTGATGAGTCTGATAGCTCTGATCAGGAGCCATCTAGAGGAATTCTGGACTTGAGTTCAAGGTGTTAGGTTTGAATTGAAATTACTTACTGTGTGACCTCAGCCAATTCTCTCTATGAGCTTCCAACCCTAAATCATGAGTCTAATGACCTCATCCATTTATCTCCCTTTTTCTGCTTTTCCTGCCATGTAATTTATGTTCATCTTCTCTTTTTTTAGTGAATCTAATTATCCACCAACACAGACATTTCAGTGTACAAAGAACAAGAGAGAAGACAATTGTATAAGAAATCATGAACCTTTTCATGTAGCTTGTTTTAAAAAAAAATCCAATATGCATCTCAAATTTAACTCTTTCTTCATGTCTCCTCCTGTACTACCATTTTCTTCTGAGCATTTAATAAGGAATTTTATGTTATCTGTTAGCATATTTCTCATTTGATGTACCCCTATGAGGTTTCTGAATAGAAGCCCTCCCTGGTGACAGATATATACATAGTCAAGCAGAAATATCAGCAAATATGAGCATTTCAGTAACAAAGGACAAAAAGGAGAAGTATATAGGAAACTAGACACTTCCATTTTTAATTAAATAAGTGTATATAGGTGGTTCAGTGGATATAGTGTACTAGATCTGGGAGTCAGGAAGACCTGAGTTCAAATCCAGCCTCAGCACTTGCTAAATGTATGTCCCTGGGCAAGTCACTTAACCTCAGTCTGCCTCAGTTTACTCATCTACAAAATGAGGATAATAATAGCACCTATCTCACAGGGTTATTTCGAGGATCTTTGTAAACCTGAAAGCTCCTATATAAATGTTGTTCTTCAGTCATTTTTTTTTTCACTCATGTACAACTCCTTATGACCCCATTTGGGGTTTTCTTGGCAAAGATGTGATTTTTTTAAAGATTTTATTTATTTTGAGTTTTACAATTTTTTCCCCAATCTTACTTCCTTCCCCCCACCCCCTCCACAGAAAGCAATTTGTGTCTCTACATTGTTTCCATGCTGTACATTGATCCAAATTGAGTGTGATGAGCAAGAAATCATATCCTTAAGGAAGAAACATAAAGTATAAGAGATAACAAAATCAGACAATAAGATATCAGTTTTTTTTCCCCTAAATTAAAGGGAATAGTCCTTGAACTTTGTTCAGACTCCACGATTCTTTGTCGGGATACAGTTGGTATTCTCCATTGCAGACAGCCCCACATTGTCCCTGATTGTTGCACTGATGGAACGAGCGATTCCATCAAGGTTGATCATCGCCCCCATGTTGCTGTTAGGGTGTACAAAGTTTTTCTAGTTCTGCTCATCTCACTCAGCATCAGCTCATGCAAATCCCTCCAGGCTTCCCTGAATTCCCATCCCTCCTGGTTTCTAATAGAACAATAGTGTTCCATGACATACATATACCACAGTTTGCTAAGCCATTCCCCAATTGAAGGATATTTACTGGATTTTCAATTCTTTGCCACCACAAACAAGGCTGCTATGAATATTTTTGTGCAAGTGATGTTTTTTACCCTTTTTCATCATCTCTTCAGGGTATAGACCCAGTGGTGGTATTGCTGGGTCAAAGCGTATGCACATTTTTGTTGCCCTTTGGGCATAGTTCCAAATTTCTCTCCAGAAAGGTTGGATGAGTTCACAGCTCCACCAGCAGTGTAATAGTGTCCCAGATTTCCCACAACCTTTCCAACAATGATCGTTATCCTTTCTGGTCAGATTGGCCAGTCTTCAGCTCATTTTACAGATGAGGAAACTGGGACAAACAGGGTGAAGTGACTTGCTCAGGGTCACACAGCTAGGAAGTGACTGAAGTCAGATTTGGCCTCATGAAGAGGAGGCTTCCTGACTCCAGGGTCATGCCCTTCTATTCCCTGTAGCACCACTTAGCTGCTCTATCTAAATGCTATCTAGCATCATCAGTTTTTACTCCAGTTCCACATGACTTTCTAGAATGATTGCAGCAGTTCATATCTTCCCTCACAATGTATTGGTGTGCCTGACCCTTCACAATTGTCACCTTTCCCCAAGAATGGATATGGAACAAAACTTCCCAGTTGTTCTAAGTTGCTTGTACTTCTCCAGTTAATTTGGGGTGCTGTATACATATATATATATATATATATATATATATATATATATATATGCATATGCATATGTATATTTACATATGTATATTATTGTTGATAGATTACCATTTCTTCATTTAAAAAGAATCTGTGTGGGCCAGTAGGTGGCACAGTGGCTAGAACACCAGCCCTGGAGTCAGGAGGACCTGAGATCAAATTGGGCCTCAGACACTCAATAATTACCTAGCTGTGTGACCTTGGGCAAGTCATTTAACCCCATTGCCTTTCGAAAAAAACTAAAACCACTCAATAATATAGAAAAAAGCTGATGGTTTCTGTGGGTTTATTTAAAGCTATTACATTATAAAAGTTTTTATTTGCTAGGGGATTTTTTTGGTTAAAGTTGAGGTTCACTAAGTAAATCATAATAGCATCTTTAACTAGTGATCATTTTATTTCTTTGCTTTTGCTTATTCTTTCACCTTCTCTATCCTGTTGTATTGCAAAAGCTTAGCATTTCTAGAACTAGATCAAATAATAGTGGTAATAAGGGACATCCTGGTGTTATCCCTCTTCCCACTGAGAAGTCTTCCAGTATTGTCAATTATAAATAAAACTAGCTCTTTAATACCATATTTGGGGCAACTAGTTGGAGCAGTGGAGAGAGCACTGGACTTGGAATCAGGAAGACTCATCATGAGATCAAATCCAGCTTCAGACACTTATGAACTATGTAACCCTGGGCAAGTCACTTAATCCTGTCCTCATTTCTTCATCTGTTAAACAAGTCAGAGAAGGAAATAGCCAACCACTTTAGTATCTTTGCCAAGAATACCCCAAAAATGGGGTCACAGAGAGTTGGACCTGATTGAACAACAAAACACCATATTAAAGAAAGATCTCTTTTTTCTTTGAGCTTTGATGATTTTTTTACATGCATGCTATATTTTATCTAAAACTTTTTTGCATCTACTGGCATAATTTTGTATTTTATTTTTTAAATCTCTATACTTGGGAGGCTGAGATTGGTGGCTCTTTTGGATTAAGAAGTTTTGAAACTGCAATGGGATAAGGCAACTGGGTATCCAAATTAAGTTTGGCTTCTATATAGTGAGCCATGGGAACAATCAGGATTACTAAAGAAAGGCAAACAAGCCCAGATTGGAAATAGAGCAAGTCAAAGTTACTGGATCAATCTCTAGTAGTATGTGAGTCAAGAAGGACCAGCCAAGACATGTTAGGGATACCTAGCCCCTTTCCTCTCCCTAAAGATCAATCTTATTAATATCTTGTATCATTTTTAATATTTATGCATCAATATTCACTAAAGTTTTTTCCCTCTATATTACCTTAGTGAAGGACCATATTTTTCTCAAAGAAGGAGTTTGGTAGAATACTTATTATATTTTTGCAAACAATTTATGTAATCTTAGGGTTAATTTTTTCTTGAAAATTTGATAGAACTCTCTTGCCTAGAGATCTTGACCCAGACTTTATTTCTGGAAGTTCATTCATGAACATAATTAAAAAATTTAATTTTTTCCCCTGAAATTATATCATTTAAATTATTTCTTGTATTGGGAATCTAGGTATTTTCTAATTGTAAATTCCTGCTTTAGAACTATGATCTGTTATTTGCCTTTATTTTCTTCATACATTGTAAATTTTTTTCTGTTTTGATTATTTAAATTTCCTCATTTAATTTATTCTTTTCCCTAGAATTCTAGCTTCTAGTTTTATTTACAACTCAATGTTGCTTTTTAGTTGCTTTTAGCTTATTTTCAGAATTTCTACTTTTTCAGTTTTTTGTTTTTGATTTTGGTATTTTGAACTTGATGAACAAAACAGCAAATATGATAAATATTTCCATATACAAAGGGGAATAAAAAGAAATGATTGTACACAAATCTGTGAATCTATAATATATATGACTTATTTTTCTTGTCTGTTTCCAATTGACCTCTTTTTGTTCTCTTCTGGGGTTTTTAATTGTTATTTTTTTATCTTTCTTTTGATATTGTTATCACTAGGTCCTTTTTTTTCTCTTCCACAATTTTAAAAGAAAGAAATATGTATATGCATCAAATATATGTAACTGAGCAAAACAAGTTGGATGAAAATATATGTCTCCTAATGTACCTTGAATTTATCACCTCTGTCTGCAGATTTCATCATGGGTCCTCAAGAACTAGTACTGATCTTTGAATTGATCAGAATTCTTAAGGATTTAATTGTTTTCTTTTTAGTTTTCTTGTTATTATAAAAATAGTTCTCTGAGTACTGATCATTTTACTCTGTTTCCCTATACACAGATTTTCCTAGGTTTGTCTAAAATCATCCCTTTTTTTACTTAGTAGAGAGCCAATATTATTCCGTAACAGTCATATACCATATATGTTTTCAACTATAACCTAACAGATAGGCACCCATGTCATTTGTAATTCTTTGCTATATAAATAAAAGGCCTACTATAATTTTTTTTATGTAAGGATCATTTTCTTCTTTAATGTCTTTGAAGAATAGGCCTTATAGAGTGATAATGCTGAGTTAGGGGATATATTTGAGGTCTATTTCTCTTTTGGGGGTTTTATGACCAATTCATTCATCTCTTCTTTTTTTATCTTACTTATATAAGTTCTTAGAAATGTAAATTTTCTCTTGACAACTGTTGCAACAAATTCTAAAATGTGTGCTATGTTATCTTGGAATTTGTCATTGATAAAAAAAACTATCCTTCTTAAAAAAACTTCTTTGACTTACATTTTCTTTTGGATTATTATTTGTTCTCCCTGTCAGTTGGGGGATTGCTGAACAAGTTATTGTATATGACTGTGATGGAATGCTATTGTACTATAAGAAATGATGAGCAATATGTTTAAAAGAACTTAAGAGACTTCTATGAACTGATGCAAAGTGAAGGGAGCATTGTATATCATAACAACACTACTGTAACAATAATCGACTGTGACAGACTTAGTTATTCTCATTAAGGGTAACTAATAATCCACAATAACTAAGGATCCATGATGAAAAATACTATCTACTTCCAGAGAGAGAACTGAACTTTTAAATGTACATTAAGCATACTTTTAGATTTCTCTTTATTTTTCTTGGATTTTTTGGTCTGTGTTTTCATCTACAATATTACTAGTATGGAAATATGGTTTATAAGACTGCATGTATGCAACCTGTATCAAATTTCTTGCTTTCTTAATAAAATTTTAGGGAAGAGAGAAATAGGGAGAATTTAGAATTCAAAAACTTAAAAATCAAATGTAAAAAATTGTTTTTACATGTTAACTGGAAAAATAAATATTCAGATCTTCCTCATCCAGAATAGTTTTATATTGTTGTGATCAGTGAAAAATGTTTCTGGGGCAGCTAGGTGGCACGATGGATAGAAGTCCAGATAGGCTCTGGAGTTGGGAGACCCTGAGTTCAAATCCAGCCACAGACACTAGATATTTACTAGTGTGTGATCTTGGGTAAGTCACTTAACCCCATTGCCTCACAAAAAACAACAACAAAAAAAGAAGAAGGTTTCTGCTTTTAGGGGGAAATTAGATAGAGTTCTAGGCCTAGAGTCAGGAAGATCTGAGTTCAAATCCAGCCTTAGACAACTTTCTAGATGTATGGCCTTGGGCAGGTCAAGTCATCCTCTGTCTCATGTGTAAAATGGGGACAGTAATAGAACCTACCTCCTAGAGAGGATTAAATGAGACAACATTTGTAAAGTGCTTAGCAAGGCTTGACCTGTTCATAGAATAAGCTATGTAAATGATAGCTATTATTATTATGAATATTTGTACAAATTTCTTATATCCTAGCACATGACAATTTTTAGAGAGGTGCCATCCAGAATGAAGAAATATACATATATCCTCCTAACAGTTTTCATTAAGTAATACCCAAAGGTCTCTAACATCTCTCAAGTTCTACTCAAATTATTAACTTTTTTTTTTATTAGAATTCTCTAAGTCTGGAAAGGGCATATTGAGGCACCCAATTAATATTATTTTGCTGTCTAGTTCTCCCTAGAGTTTGACTAATTTTACTTTAAGTATTTAGATGCCATGCTATTTGGTACATATAAATATATACTATATATATTTAATATATATTTAACTATATATATTTAATAATGATATATTTAATAATATATTTAATAATGATATAATTTCATTTAGATGTTTCAATGTAGTTTTCCTGTTTATCTCTGTTAATCATGTCTATTACCCTTGCATTGTCTGAAATTGTGATTAACCACCTTGTGGTTTTTAGATTTGCCTGAGACATAATAGAATTTCTAATCCTCTCCATCATTTTAACTTTGGGAATCTTGAAGTTCATTTTTGCTTCCATTCATTGTTTTGTTGTTGCTCCTTTGTTTTCATGGGGGACCAATGACATCATGGATGATGTCTTGACTCTCAAGTGAATTGGATTTAAATAAGGTAGGACTGTGCAGAGTCAGACATCTCACTCTTTCCTCCAAAGTCATCCAAGTCTAGAACCGGGACAAAAGTTGAAATGACTGATAATGGCCTGGTTAAGCCACATTTCGGTGGATTCTGCTTCCCTCTTCTGCGTGTGTTCCATTCCTCTTCTTACTTAAGATTGTTTGACATATTTTTCCTTCCATCATATTCTATGGTCATTGTTAATCTCCTATCCTCCAAGTCACTAAACTACTTAGTGAACCAAGATCTAAAAAGACCTGCATTGAAAAGGGAATTTTGTATAATCACATTCTAGTACCTGTCAGCATCCCCATTGTATCATATTACCATTTCTGTTTCTAGAATTTGTTTCCCAAATTTGATCCAAATCAAAGAAATCTCCAAGCTAGTAGTCCATTATGTTACACTCACCATGTTGGGCAATGGGAATGAGTACAAATACAAATTTATACAGAAGCACTGATAAAAGGACTTGTTATAGTTCCATTATTTTGTTAAAGAAAATTTATGTCTTTAAACTTAACCTGTGGCCCATGAATTTGATTCTGTCCAGAAATGAGGGCTGCTAATATTGTCATGTCTGTAAATGTCTGCTGTGTTTGGAGGTGTCCTTTGTACCTAATTAGAGCATGCAAGAACTGATTACAGGTACCTTTTGGTTGTATTTCTTGGCATGCAGAACCCTAAACAAAGCTGCAGGCCCTACCTAATTCCCTCCTTTTCCCCTACCTAAGTGTTAGTATGCTTTTGAACTTGGCAAGTTCAAACCCTGATTGCCTTTTTCCTCTCCAAGATGCAGGTGACCCAAGAATTGCTTGTTTTTTTTTTCTTTTTTGGCCATGGTTTCATGAATGTCCAAGTGATGGTAGATAGTCACAGAATCACAGAATTTGAGAAATAGGAGGGACCATCTAGATCAATTCATATAGCAAAAGGAATTGCCTCTATAAACATTGATTCTAGCTGCTTTCTTTTTATAATCATAGGTATTATATTTTACTCATTTGAAAGCATCATTCTGAGAAGTGTTTCCCTGACCCAATGACACTGCCACTGGAGTCCATGACATCCCCCCTCCCCACCTTGCTATCTCCAGTATTTGTGCCTGTCCATAGTAGGTGAATACTGGAGGCTTCTTGGAGTGACTGACTAATAGATGGTTGGGAGCCCCGGCAGCTTTCTTGAGCAGGGCTGTGACATGGTCAGATCTGTGCTTTTATGTATTAAAAGTATTCTGTAGGGAAGATTGTAGCAGAAACAGGAAAAAGTCAGCCCCAATACTCCCAAACCTTGATTTTCCAAGGAATCCATCCTGTATTGGTTGGCACTTGAAAAGGAAGATAGGTAAAAGAAAATATATCTGGAGTTGTGGAGTTCACCTCCCACTGTTTCAGGACCCAAATAGGCTGCATTCCTGTCCTGTCCTGGGAGAGGTTTTCTTAGTTCTCCATGGCTTGTGCAAAAGAAAAGGGAAAGTCAGGTTTGTTAGTTCAAAGGGAGATGATTATTTGGATTACACAGAGAATCTTTTTAAAAAACTGGAGGCAGGGGATTCCCCCTTTTGCTGATCAGAGTAAGAGACCCTTTTAGCTTGTAAGGATAGGATTTGTTGATTTTCTTTCAGCTCAGGGAAAGGGGTAAAATCTTAGGAATATTAGCGTTTTATTTTTCTTTTATTTTTTCATAGAGAAATGATTTGGTTTTCTTGCTTTCTTCAGTCAGGTTTGAGAGCATACAACTTTTTCCAGGATATACATCTCTTTAAAAATACCCTTTAATTCATTGTTCTAGTTAGCTAATGGATACTAAAGAGATTGGAGAGAGGTAAGAGATGGATGGATGGAGCATGGCAGGGGAAGGGTTAATGAAGAAAGAGCCAGAAGGAAGAGTGGGCTCAGCAAATAGAGGGAAAAATAGATATTTGATGCAAGGAGGAGAAAGAGAGAGTGGGGTCTCCCAGACAGAGGAATGTCTTAAGAATCTTTTATGGGATCACAGGATTTAGAGCTGAAAAGGACTTCAGAAGTCATTTAGTCCTACCCCTTTTATTTTATGGATGAGAAACTGAGGCCAGAGAAGAGAATGACTCCCAGGGCCACACAGGTAGTGAGTGGTAAATGGGTCTCATTCCCATCAACTGCCTGCCCTGATCTCAGGGAGTGCTCTCACATTCTCTCTCTCTCTCTGTTTCTGTCTGTCTGTCTGTCTGTCTGTCTGTCTGTCTCTGTCTCTGTCTCTGTCTCTCTCTCTCATAGGGAATAAAATAAAAATTAATTTAATAGGTTAGGTTGTATATTATAAGTAGAAATAAACAAATAAACAATAAGGATGTGAATGTTACAAAGAAGATTGTATGTCCTAAGGGCTCCTTCTTCTAGAAGTCTGGTAGTTGTTTTTGGTTTTTTCCTTTTATTTCCATTATTGAATCTCTGTTCATTTGGCTGGGATGAAACAATGAGGCCAATTAATCAAGCTACAAACATTTGTTCCCCACCTACCAGGTGCTAGGTCTTTGGGATACAAATGCAAAACCTGATCCATGAGTGAGCAATTATTAAGCACCTAATCAAAGAAATCTCAAGCAATTACTATGTCACAGTTGGCAGAGTGGGCAATGGGTATCCAAAGACAAAAGAAGAAAACAATTCCTACTCTCTTGAAGCTAACATGCTAAGAGGGGAGGTTATATATATATATATATATATATATATATATATATATATATACACACACATATATATATACACACACATATATATACACAAACACACACAGATAAATAGATATATCGTTATAAATATATACATATACACAAATCTCAGAAAAATACATTGACTTTCCCCCAAAATATTTAGATCAGACCATAATTTTTTTCATCATGTTTGTTTTCTGAAATGAAAAGTTCAAACAAAGGGAACTAAAAATCTTGGGATGGCATCCTCCAGCTGTGGATCTTGGTGATTGGACCCTAATTTAAAAAAAAAAAAGTCGTGAATATTTCTGTCTCTTTACTCCCAGTTACCCTGAGGCATGTTTCTTCCCTTTTCCCAGCTCTGGAATGTTATGACAAGCTCAGCAGTGAGTTCCCTGCCTAGCTCCTGCTGTGACTCTCTTTGCCCTTAAGCAGGTAGCTTATCTTGGTTCCTGTTTCCTGTTTCAAAAAAAAAAAGGTAGTAATTATTCTTTCTTTTCTAGGGGATAAAGCAGCATACATAAGGGGGAGGGGGAGGAGAGAGAGGCCAAGGCTGCAGGGGGGTAGATTAGGGCATGGTACTTGGAGTCAGGAAGACTTGTAAGTTCAAATCCTTGCTCTGGCCCTGATGAATCGTGGGACCTGGACAAGTCACAGCCTCCTCTGGACCTCCATTCCTCATCTGTGAGAAGAAAATAGATATAGATAGAGAGATGATAGATAGATGGATGGATGCATGGATGAATAAATAGTCAGATATGGTTCGATAGATAGGTGGATGTATAGATAGATACAGATAGATGTATAGATAGAGGCAGATAAATAGATGGATAGATGAATAGGTACATCATAGATGGATAGATGATAATAGATGACTGGCTAGGTTGACAAATAGATAAGCAAAGTGCTATGAGTTTGTCATATTTCTGAGGACCTACAGTTTAGACAGTGGTATTATTTATTATTGGATCAACATCGTTGAGGAGAGTAGGTCTAATTAATACTTGGGGACTTGGCTTCAGGGATAAACAACTGGAGGCCCATCCAGTTTTTTTTTCTCATTAGTTCGTAAAAAATATGATTGTAGTATTAGCTCATACCTTTTAAGTAGATTAGATTAGTTTTTGAACAAACTGGAAAGGATCTTGGAGGTCATCTAGACTTCATTTTTGACAAATGAAACTGAGGACCACTGAGATGAAGTGACTGATCCAAAGTGGCACAGAACTGAGATTTGAACCCATGTCCTTTGGCCCAAATGCAGCACTGTGCCATATTGTCTTTATGAAGTCATCCAGTGCTACAGGCCACATGGGAAGCTCACTTTGACAAGCTATTCTATTGCACACAGTTCTTTAGCACAATTTGACCAAGTTGCTTCTCTCCTTAAGTAGTTCTGCTGGCTCCCAGTTATCTCTGAGAAAAGAATTCTAGACCCTGTCTTGAGCCCTTTTAACAGTCTGTGAAAGCCTCTGGCCTCCTCAGAACTGTTTTAAATGTATAAAATAAAGAACATAGGATTACAAAGGTTGTCATTACCCTTATGTGATAGGTGAAGAATGAGGTTTCCTCTTATGCATTGAGCTCCCATGCTAGATTCCCTCCTCCAAATTGTAACTCATCCTTGACTTAATATAATGTGATAAATCCTTGGGAACTACATGAGACCAGCAGAACCCTATGAATTTCAGGGGGGGCATTGAAACCCAGATCTTGCTCACTCCAAGTCTGGCATTCTATCTTAGATTCTAGCATTGTCTTTCTTTGATTAATTTTTTTTTTCATAGAGACTATGTGAACCACCCATCAGTATGTCTTTTATAACTTTTCATACTGGTGCTAATTGGGAGTCTTTTCCATATTACAAATGGATACAGGGATATTACATAAGTGAGCACATTGTTGTTTCAAAGATCTCTCAGTGGAGAGAGAACTTTTACACATTCCCAGAAAGGAGAATTCATGAGAAATGAAGAAAAAAAAGGAAATTGTGTGATAATATACACCAAAAAAAGTAATAGCAAATGAAATGGATAGATGTTTACAAAGATGTAAAATACCTGTAATCATAAAACAAAAAAAATAGAAAACTTAAATAACTCAATCTTAGAAAAAGAAATTAGGCAATTCATGAAAGATTCCCGCCCCCCCCCCCCCCCCGAAAAAAAAGAAAACTTTCAGGATCAGAAGAATTTACACGTGAATTCATTAGTCATTTTATGTCAGGTGAAACTGAAGTGATTAAGGAAGCAACGGTTCCATCTTCCAAGCAAACTGATTTATTAATCTACTCAATTCAAAGAACAATTAATTTCAGTAGTATATAAATTACTTTGAAAAATAGCTAAAGAAGTGATCTACTCCTATTAAAAATTCTTCTCTGAGGGGTAGCTAGATGGTGCAGTGGATAGATCACCAACCTTGGAGTCCAGAAGACCTGAGTTCAAATTTGGCCTCTAGTTGTGTGACCTCAGGCAAGTCACTTTACCCTATTGCCTTGCAAAAAAAAAAATCCTTCTCTGAGACAAAAATACTAATACCCAAACAGGGAGTGAAAAAGCAAAGAAAGAATGATGGAATACAATAACTTTTTTATTTAAAGGTTAGCTTGATGATCTAATGGATAGAGCACTGGCTTTAGAATTAGAAAGACTCATCTTCCCGAATTCAAATCTGGTCTCAGCAACTTACTATGTGATTCTGGGAAAGTCACTTAAACTTTTGTGCCTCAGTTTCCTCATCTATAAAATGAACTAGAGAAGAAAATAGAAAAAAACATTCCATTATCTTTATCAAGAAAATTCCAAATGGAGTCAAAAAAAGTTGGATACTACTAAAAACAACTCAGTGACAAACAATATCTAAAGCATATTGGTGCAAAAAATATAGTAATGAGACTACAGCAAAACATTAAATGTGATCATGTTGGATTTTATACCAAAAATGCAGGGTTGGTTTAATTTTAGGAAAACTACAAATATAATGGCCACATTAACAAGAGAAATAATAGAAATGCAGGATTGTGTCAATAGATGCAAAAACTACTTTATTTTTTAGGGGTTTTTTTGGCAAGGCAAATAGGGTTAAGTGGTTTGCCCAAGGCCACACAGCTAGGCAATTATTAAGTGTCTGAGACCGGATTTAAACCCAGGTACTCCTGATTCCAAGGCCCATGCTTTATCCATTACGCCACCTAGCTGCCCCCAAAAACTGCTTTTGACAAAATGTAATACTCATTTTATGTTTTTTTTTAAATAACAGAGCCTAGGAATAATGAAACTTTTCCTTAATATGGTATATATTATCTGAACTAAAGAAATTATCTAAAACAAAGATCTATTATTTTCTGACATGGAGAAGTGCCAAATCTTTTTTAGTGTGATAGAAAGGTAAAGCAAAGATGTTCACTGTCATATTATTTTAGATAATTTTTGAAAAATCTCAGTAAAGCAAAAGAAGTTGAAGGAATAAACATAGTTAGGGCAGTTAGGTGATGCAGCAGCAGCCCTGGAGTCAGGAGAACCTGAGTTCAAATACAGCCTCAGACACTTGATACTTATTCACTGTATGACCTTGGGCAAGTCACTTAACCCCATTACCTCACACAAACAAAACAAAACAATAAGCAATATGCATAATAAAAGATATAATGAATTTATTACTTTTAAAAAACAGATGATGATTTACTTTGAGTATCTTGAACCCCTAAAAATTAATTGAAACAATATACCTTAGAAAAGTATCAGAATTTAAAATACTTCCTTTGTGCCTCTTCAACTTTGCTGTTTATTAGCAGCAAAACTTAGCAGAAGAGATTAAAAAGCCCATTAGAAATAACTGTTGAATATATAAAATATGTGAATTGAGCCACCAATACTCATACACAATGTGAATATAATTGCAAATTACTTTTTCACAGAAATACAGACTTAAATAATTGAAGGTGTATTCATTGCTTATTGTTAGGTGATGTCAATGTAACAGAAGTGTCAATACTATAGAAATTGATTTGCAGATTCAGTACCATACTGGTAAGACTAGTAAAGGCTTAAGGAATCAGACATAATAATACCAAAGTTCATTTAGAACAACAAAATATCAAAGTTTCTCCAGGGACATAAGGGTGGGGGGGGGAGTAGTTCTAGCCATCCCTATATCTCAGGCTAAAAATAATGAACTAACCAAATAAATAAAGGAATAAATGAACAGACAGATAAGTAAATGAAGTAATAATTATTAAAATTCTCTGGCACTGGTTAAAAAAAAAAGAAAACTTTATCAGGAGACTGAGGAAGAATGGCCAGAGAGATAGGAAGCAAATCGCAGGTGAGAAATCCAGAAGCCCAGCTATCCAGGAGCATGGGGTAGTCAACAGAACCTGATGCAGCAGATATATCAAGGAGGTTGAAGACTGATCAAAAAAGACTACATATCAGAAGTGGCCATTAAGAGATTACTGGAACTTCTGGAGAGAACAGATTTAGCTGAATGATGAGGTTCAAGTGACATGGTAAAGTCACTAAAAAATCAGCAAAAGGAAGGCAGAGAAAGATCTGAGGCATAGCTTAAGGGGATCATAAAGTCTAGAGAAAGGGTTTTTTTTGGTTTTATTTTTTAAATGATATTAGGGAATTGGTCATATATGAAGGTGATGGGGAGGAACCAGTAAATTGGGAGAAGTTGAAAATTTGAGAGAAAGATGACAGGGGATAGGAGACCAAATGTACATATGGAAGGGTTGACTTTGGTAGGGGGGTATCACCTATTTATCAGGCCAATGAGTGGACAATAATGTCAAGGGGTGATGAGATGAAGAGATATAAATACAAAATAAATCCAGAGTACTAGAGATAAGAGTATTAACAACAAAGGGAAAGGTTTCAAATAGAAAATATCCCTTGTGCTGAACCTTTGAAGGAAGCTAAAAGTTTTAAGAGATGGAGATGGGCAAGGAGAACATTCTCCTAGGGGAGAGATGGGCTGTTGGGCAAGGGACCATCACTCTGCCCAGTGGGATCTCTCGACCAGCTCTTAGCAGACCTTTGTCTGAAGGACCAGAATGCATACAGAATGAGTCCAGATAGTTTCTATACGAAGGTGACAGCAGTAGATAGTCAGGGAGGGAGCACAGGCTGAGGTCCTTCATGAGCATATTGTTATGTTGACTAAAGGATTGATTGTCTTCATCAAGAAGCCTTTCCTAAATTCTATCATTCCCCCAGTAGGAATGAGTGGCTGAACCTCCAACATGTTGTTGCTTGTTGAAATTCAACCTGCCCACCAGTGTCAGACAGGAACACACATATTTCATGTGGGAACTTGACTTCAAACTCACACAAACACAACCCCAAACTCATCTTAGCTTCAGGAAAAAAAAAAGGCATTTTCTTATAAATTAAGTAAAAGTTTTATTTATGACTGTGAAGAATGATTGCCTACATTGAAGTGATTGTGTCTGGTATTACATCATCCCTGGTTTCTTCTTAATGCAGTAAAGGGATTTTGTGTAGGGTCTAAGTAAACTTTATTCCTCTTCATCAGGGAATGAGGAAACAAAAAACATTCTTAAAAATCATGCTATTGTTGTTTTTTAATTCCCATTTTAATTCACTTTACCTTAATGAGGAAAGGATGACTCCATGGGGCTGCAAACCTGGGTGACTTGGAGCAGAGATGGGATGTTTGCTCCCCACTCATGGCTAACTTTCCTTCATAGTATATTGTAGCCCATTTTTCTTCTTGTTTTGAGATCTTTTCTGTTGTTTTATCTGCTAATGTGCTGGGTTTTTAAGCTTTTTCCCTATGTATTTGATTAGTGCTTTTTATCTATAGACTTGCTATTTCAGTTTTTCATATTATTAGAAATAATAATAAAATCTACCATATTATGATACTTAAGATTCAAAAAGCACTTTCTTTTCTTATCTCATTTGTTAGGTATTATTATTATTATTTTTCCCTTTTTGGACATAAAGAAACATAGGAGACAGATGGAGGTTGAGTAACTTGCCCAGGCAAGGGTCAAAGGAAAGATCTGAATTCAGATCCAAGCCCGGTATTCTCTATCCTGGCCCTCTTTGTCCTTACCCCATTGTAGATCTTGGCAGCTAGGTGGCATATCAGGCCTGGAATCAGGAAGAGCTGAGGTCAAATGTGGCCTCAGACACTTTCAGTGTGACCCTGGGCAAGTCACTTCACTGTTTTTGCCTCAGTTTCCCCATCTGTCAGATGAGCTGGAGAAGAAAATAACAAATTGCTACAGTATCTTTGCCAAAAAAAACCCTAAATAGGGTCACCAAGAGTTGGACATGATTGAATATCAGTAGCGAGATTGAACTGCAGGGCAGGACAGATGATAGAACCTGGTGGTCCTCCATCTCTCTGGAGGGAATAGAGTGGAGATGGAGAAAGGGCACCCCCAGTTGAGTGGACATGACCTGGAGGAAGATTCAGCCAAGGAGACTGAGAAGGTGTGGTCTGACAGGTAGGATGAGAGCCAGGACAGAACTGTCATTAAAGCCTTGGGGTCAACCTCCTTAAGCACAGGTTTCGGTCCTGGTTTTAACAAATACAGGCAAGGTGACCTTGGGAAAAATACTTCTCCCCAGGCCTCCAGTGCTCAACTCACTAAAACTATTGGAGTACAAAGGCTTCTTCAAGATTCTGTTGATGGGGGTGGCTGGGTTGTGCAGTGGATAGAACACCAGCCCTGGAGTCAGGAGTACCTGAATTCAAATCTGGCCTCACACACTTAATAATGACCTAGCTATGTGGCCTTGGGCAAGCCACAACCCCCATTTGCCTTGTAAAAAAAAAAAAAACAACCTAAAAAAAAAGATTCTGTTGATGGAGGGAGTTTCTTTGAGTGGCATTCTCTACCCTAATGAAATCACTGTTCCAGGACCCCTTTCCCTGTCCCCCTCAAAAAAAAAATCCAACAGAAAATGTTTAGTATCAATAATCCAACTGTTCAAATGAAGGATTAATGTTCTGTGAAGTCTTGGGCTTTAATTATCCCACCAGTTTTGTTCTACAGCCAAAAAGACAATCCCTTCTGTATTCATATGTGTTTTGTTTTATTTTGATTTTTTTTTTGAGACTAGGTCTCCCAGTCTGACCCTAGCCTCCTCTAACCAACCCAGGGGGCTTTGATGGACTAGGAGACAGCTCTTGGAGCTTTGACCGCTATTTCCCATCTGGGCAACTTTGCCGCTCCTTGGACCATCTGGTAGCCTTCCAGTGTTCTACCATATGATGCTGAATTCAGTGTGGACTTGTGATTGGCTGAGCTCACTGGAGCCAGGAACTCCTAGGTGTTGGGGGATATACTCAGCAAGGAGACCCGTGCTGACCCTTAAGGATTTGTGATCCAGTGGGGTCATCATGGCACCCTAGGATGCTGGCTTTGTTCTTTGTTGATATGTGTAAGCCAAAAACAAGTCATCTCCCCTCTCTGAGAGGTGGATAGCTCCAGGGGCACACCATTGAAAGAGTCTGAGGAAAGGATTCAATGCCAGGTCTATATCTTGACCCCAAATCCAGGCCTTTCTTGTCCACTATACCCCTGGCATGTCCTTGGGGAGCCCAGAAGCTCTTCCACACCACCGAGAGGAATCCATGGAGGAAAGATTTCATACCTTAACAGGGTTATGGATTCTAGGTCTATAGATGGAAGAGACACCTCCAGATGAGACAACCCTCTTCTTCCAAGGTCCTCCTTTTATAAAGGGGTTGATATCTAAACATTCAAGAACAATTATCTCATACAGAATAATTCCATTGGCCCTGATATCTTGACATTCAAGAATGGCTATTTCAAATACAGAACAATTCCATTGGTTGACATTTGATACATAGGCTAGAAGCAGCAAAACAATATGGGGACAGAGTCACAGGTTAGGTAAGGTCTAGGAAAGGTCTTTGCTGCCATTGGTCACAGGATGGAGGCTAGGCAAGAGGAGATTTGAGGGGCTATACATGCTGACTAGGTGGTCACAAAGTGATGGGCTCCTCCCAAGGTTGGGCAAGAAGAGATGGTACAGTCTGGAGGTTCAGAAATAGATTGGAACTTTCCATATATTTGAGTCACGCTGAGCTTGGTCATCTTGACAAGGAAAAACTGTGGAGGGCCTCTAGCCAGCTTTCTGTGATTACAAAAGTGATCTTATAATCGTTAGCTCACCTGTTATATATTATCATCATTATCCCTATGGAATCAAGTGCTGATTGATGCTGATTTGAATCGAATAGGGGTCCAAATGAATGATTTCTCTTGGAAGGGATGGAGAGCAGTTAGTTGGTACAGTGGATAGAGCACCAGCCCTGGAGTCAGAAGGACCAGAGTTCAAATATGGCCTGAGACACTTAATACTTGCTTAGCTGTGTGACCTTGGGCAAGTCACTTAATCTCATTGTCTTACAGAAATGAGGGGGAGGGCTAAGCACTAATATAGCACCAACTATTTGCTAAGCACTGTGTTAAACTGAAGAAATTGTGCTAAGCACTTTACAAATATCTCATTTGATTTTCATAAAAATCCGTGAATTAAGTACAGTTATTGCCTCCATTTATTTTATAGTTGAAGAAACTGAGACAAATAAGGTTAATTGATTTGGCCAGGGCCACTTAGCTGGTAAGTGTCTAAGACTGGATTCAAACTCGGGTCTTTTTAACTCCAGATCCAACATCATATCTGCTGCATGACCAACTGTCTTGAGGACAAGGATTGTTCCTGTTTCTGTTGGTGGTAGTGGTAGTTTTCCTTTATTCTCGAAGAAGAGGGGAGGTGGTACCATGACAAGCATATGAATTGGATTTGAGAGAGGGGGGCTGTGTTAAGTCCCCAGCCTCACTGTCTCCTCCAGTGCCAACTGGGTCCAGTGGCCAGAAATGGATCAGGATGACTAGAGATGGCCCTGGATGCGAGGTAGGGTGAAATGACTTGCCCAAGGTCACACAACTAGTAAATGTCTGAGGACAGATTTGGACTTAGGTTCTCCTGACTCCAGGGCTGGTGTCCAGCCACTGTATCATCTAGCCTCTCTCTGTATTAGTAAAGTATAGTAGTAGTAATAATAATAATGACAATAATAACATTTATACAGAATTTTAAGGCTTGCAAAACACTTTACAAATATCATCCCATTTTGTCTACAACAGGTATGGGAGGTAGATGTCTTTTTTATCCCCTTATTGAGGAAACTGAGCCTGAGAAGAGTTAAGTGACTTATCCAAGGTCACTCAGCTTTTGTCTGGAATTAGTCTGAAATTTGTCTGGAATTAGTTAACACTTAATAAATGCTTATGAATTGATTATCTAAGGTCATTAGAGGCAGGATTTGAATTGGTTCTTGGATCTTTAGATCAGTGCCTGTTCTGCTGCACAAGTCTTAAGTTGAAAGTACAGTGATTCCAAAACTGGCTTAATAAGATACCAAGAGTGGAAGATATTCACCTCCCACCCTCTGCTTTGCTTTAAAAAGTAGAGGGGGTGGGGGGTGGGGCTTAAACTCTAAGTCATTTTTCATTTGTATCTGACTTTGACCCCATCTGGGGTTTTCTTGACAAAGATACTGGAATGGTTTGCCACTTCATCCTCCAGCTCATTTTAAAAGATGAAGAAACTGAGGCAAACAGGGTTAAATGGCTTGCCTAGTATTGCCCATAAAATTGCCCATAAGGTTACCCATAAAGTTGCCCATAAAGACATAGATATTAAATACAAGCTAATTTGGCAGTTGGGGAGGTTAGCAAATACTTCCCATTGAAGCTGGGGTTTGAACTTAAACTGGAAAGAAAACAGATGAGGCAGGGTGGGGGGCAGACTGGACACAGGGGGATGGCCAGTGGCAAGAAACAGATGACTGTGTCCGATCAGACGGCCTGTGCCAGGCCTCATCCCCTCAATCCTGGACCTGATTGTGGTGCCCTCATTGGTCTTTCTGCCTCGAGTCCATCTTGTACTCATCTGCCAAGTCTGGGGAAGCTGGATGGGTTGAAAGCGTGGGTAGGCGCTTGGAACTAGGTAGAGGTTGGAGTTTTGGGGTGGGGGGATGATTGAGGATTCAGGCTGCTGGGAGAAGCCAAGGGCACCTGGGGGAAGAATTGGCCAGGGCTGGCAGAAGGATCCGTGGGGCCGTTTCTGAAGAGGGTCCAGCTTGTTGAGAGAGCTGGCCTTGGCCCACTGGCCTGAGTCTAGCCACCAGGGTGAGGACATGTGCCTGCAGAGCTCTGGGGAAGGTGCTTCCTGGCGTGTGAAAGGTGAGAAGGGGAGGCCGAGCCACCCCAAAGAATGGCTTGGCATTCCTGTGGCTGAGAGGAGCTGCTTTTGAGGAAAGAAGAGAGGCCCGGGAGGGAGGGGCTGGAACCCAGGCGGAAGGCTCCGAAAGAGGAAACCACTGCCTTGTTTTTCCAGGTGCTTCTTTTGTAATCACGGCTTTGTAGACCGAGTCAGGCAGCAAATCCCGTCATTCAGAAAAGTAAATGACCGCAAAAGGGATTTTGCCCAAGGAAAAGCAGTGTATCCGAACTGAAAAAAGAAGGAAACAGATTGGTTAGAAAAAAATGTTTGTGGTCAATAGAAAAATCTTAACTTTCTGAATCTAAAGGCAAGTGATAAAAGTCCATATGAAGGGACATTTTTCAAAGGAGGAAACACTTTGCAAATATCATGAGAAAAATTATCCAGGTTCTCTAGTAAATAAACAAATGTTAGGTACTACTTGAGTAGTGACTTATTAAGTTGGCAAAAATATTTCAATCAATCCATCAACAAACCTGAGTATGCCAACCAGTGGACCAAACCTGAGTATGCCAACTGGTAGGCCAGGCCTGAGTATGCCAACCAGTGGATCAAGGTTTAGGAGCCAAATTAAGGACAAAGCAATCTGCCCTAAAGAGTTTGCATTTTAGGAACATATATAAATAATGAGAAACATATATCTCCTGTATATAATATTCCATTTCCATCTCATGCCTGGAATATTCTCCCCCTCACTATCTCTTTATCTTCCAGGTACAGCCTAACTTCCACCTCCTATAAGAGGCCCTTACTATCCCCTTGTCTACTCCATCATTATAACTTTTTTTACACCTTTTTCCTTTGTATAGATTTTTCCCTTTTCCTCCATTAAGGGCTCAGAAACTCCTTCACAGTTGTGGCTGTTTTGTTTTTTTAATTGTAGCCCCAGAACAACTGAAAGGGAAAAAACTCATTAGTAGTTATAGAGAGGAAAGGGTTTTTTTGTTTGTTTGTTTGTTTTTAGTTTTTGCTAGGCTATGGGGTTAAGTGGTTTGCCCAAGGCCACACAGATAGGTGTCTGAGGTCACATTTGAACTCAGGTCCTCCTGACTCCAGGGCTGGTGCTCTATCCACTGCACCACCTAGCCGCCTGGAGAGGAAAGGTTTTTAAACCCCTAAACAAAAAAGAAGAAATTCTCTTTTGAAAAGCCACCTGGTTATATTCCTAAGGGCAATTAAAGAACTGGTCCCTTTGACCTTATGATCCCATTGATGTTCCTGTATCTCCTTAGATCTGATTGGAAGTTGTCTGTACCCTCTCATTCTATATTGGTTCTTCCTTGGATCCACTGAGTTGGGACCATTCTTTGCAGGACCTGGAATAGGGCTTCTTGAATCCTAGGAATTAAGAAATTAATGTTTGATCAATTTCTTCCACCTAGTTTGATTTCTTCATTTTGTGACAAATGATTGAGGACTATTATTGGTAGCCCTGTGCCTGTGTTAGAGAGGGATAAGGAACCTTTCACACAAGACTTATATGTCTGATGAGGGCTTATACTAGGGGGTAGGTTTACAGATAGCCAAAGTCTGGATTGGGATGCTGCAGGCCTCAAAATCTGTATCCAAAGTGGGTCAGTGGTATGGTCACTCCAAAGAGGGCTTCTTATTTGTACAGGAAAAGTTACACCTCTGCTATATGTTTGAGATATTCCCTGGGTTTGGGGGGTGATTGGTGAAGGAGACTGTTTTCTGCTGTCTCCACTCCCAGATTGACTCTTGGGTGCAGAAACTGGTTGAGTTGGATGAGATTATGGAAGTGGAATGTTCTCTGATTTGCTCAAGGCTGGCTACTATGAAACACGGAGGCTCATATCTAGGCTTCCAGCTGCAGCTAGGCCCTCTGAGTCCAGATAGGCACTATATCTCCAAGGTTATTTATTTCTGGGCAGAGAAAACAGGCCTTCTTGGCCAGTTTTATTAAAGGGCAAGGAACAATTGACATTTAATAGGACCGATACCAGTTAACTGACAAGAGCCAAGAGAATGACCTTGAGCTATCCTTTCAAGTGAAGGACCAGGAGATAGTTACAAAACTTTACTTGTGTGTGTGTGTGTGTGTGTGTGTGTGTGTGTGTGTGTGTGTTTTTGAAGTAGAAGGTTGGGCTGCTATCTCATTCATACTTCCTACTTTCCATGCAACATTTATAGCATATAGTCTTCATTGCACATGAATGAATTGCATCTCATCTGGGCCCCTGGATTAGAATGATGTGTTAATCAGAGGTCAACAAACTCACAAGGTTAGCTCACATACTGAAATCTGCCAACCCTTGCATTAACCTCTTGGACTGACTCTCCTGTTCTTTTACAGTCTGGACGGAAATTAGGAAAAGGACCTGACCCCATGGTTTCATTGGTAGAAGAAACTTCCAGATGAGGAACTTCCCCTTTACCAAGACAAGTAGTTACCTTCTTGACAACTTAAAGTCTTTTTTTTTATTTTTGTGAGGCAGTGGAGTTAAGTGACTTGCCCAAGGCCACACAGCCAGGTAATTAAGTGTCTGAAGTTGGATTTGAACTCAGGTGCTCCTGACTCCAGGGCCAGTGCTCTATTTGCTGCCACCTGGCTGCCCTGACAACTTGAAAGTCTAACATTAGGGTATCCTGATCTTTTTTATTCCCTGGATCATATGGTCAAGTCTGACCTTTCTCACATTTATGTTTTTATTTGTATAAGATATATAGTATTAGAAAAGAAATCAGTGTGATTTAAAGATAGTTTTCAAAACATTTTCAGAAATGCTCCAGATTAAAAAGTCCAGGCTTACAGAGTTATCTAGCACACTGAAAAGTTAAGAGACTTGTCCAAAGTCACCCAGACTGTGTATAACACATCTGGAGCCCAGGTTCTCCTGATTTCATATCATCAACCCTGGCAAAGGATGGGTCTCCTGGAGCCTGGACATTTTCAAGAAGTATTTGGTCCTCTCCAGGTTTATCTTCTTAAATGCTCTTTCATTTTTTTCAGAGGACATCTATATCTGAGGAGGTCTTGTGGATGGAGCTCAGGGCCTGGAGTCAGAAAGACCTGAATTCAAATCTTGCCTCAGACACCTATTAGCCTTGAGATCCCGAACAAGTTAACTGTCCAGAAGTAGAAATTGAGTGGTATCCAGCTATGGCCAGCTACTAGAAGTGTGACCCTGGGCAAATCACCTACATTTTCTTAGCCTCAGTTTTCTCATCTGTAAAATATGGAATATTGTGAGGCTCAAATGAGATGTTTTTAAAATGCTTTGCAAACTTTGATACTCTATTATAAATGCAAACTGCCCCCTCCTCTTATTAGGGGTCCTCTTGCTCAGACAAGCCACAGTTCTGGATCACTCTCACCACCTACCGCCTTTGTTCCTACACACATACTGCTGTGTAAAGCCAGAGGAGAGAAGACAACTGCCTCACTGGTCTTAGGGTCTGAGTTTAAGCCTGCTCCTTTATTGGATGTGCTTTGTGGGAAGGAGAGAAATATTTTAGGAGAATGTTGGGTATTAACTGCCTTTACCATGATGTATTGAAGATGCGAGACAATGGGCTTGGGGAAAGGGGGTTTAAGGATCTATGTGGGTTCGTTTTGTGAAGAACTTGCCAATCTCTGACTCAGGGAGGCAAAAAAAGTTTAGAGTTTAATTCACAGGTTACTACAAAAAGTCCACAAATTACTACACAAGTTCACAAGTTAGGACCCTTGAAAAAATAGCTAGGTAGTAGTTTCTCAGAAGGTAATAAAGTTAAGCAAAAAGAGATGTTAAGAGAGAGAAGCAAAGGGTATAGTCAGGTTAAAAGAGCAAAAGAGAAGGAAAATCATCTTAGATCAATGTAGATCCAGCCGCCTGGAGCTGGGCCATATTGGTCCAGCCGCCTGGAGCTGAAGTGTATGGATCAGTTTAGAGAAAGGAAGAGAAAACAATAGCAGCCCAGACCAGCAGTCAAGGAGGAAAAGAGGCCCAGGTGTCCCTTTGTGGTTGGTAGAACAAGGGTGGGGCCTGAGGAGTCGTCTAGCACCTGGTGTCAGGGATTCTCCAGTGCACATGCCACCGGGTGGCCTGAGCATCAGCAGCATTATTAAACATTTCTCAGTCCCAAAGGGTTGGACTAAGTTCAGCCTTGCTGTGAAAGTCCAAAGTGACTTAGGAAATGGAGTTGACACCCAAGAGCAACACCCCTCTCAGTACAGAAAAGTTTCCAATACAGAAAGATAACATTTTTTTCCTCTGCATCTTGAGTTCCCCTGCTTCAATATAAGCAAATACCTTTGGTAAAAAACTAATGTAGGGAGCCAAGATGGCGACAAGAAGGGATCAAGTCTTAGGCGCTCTCTGATAAAACTCATAAGCTAAGGACTCTAAACTTTCGAGAGACAGAACCCACAAAGGGACCCATTAAGGCATTTCTCCTACTCAAGGTAACCTGGAAAAGAGCAGAAAGGCTCTGCTCCCCGGGGTTGGAGGGGTGGCCCGCCAAAGAGAAAGAACTTCAGCTTCCCGGAGGCAGCCCCAGGGCACTGGGAGCCGCGGCTCACGGCAGCAGGGGAATCTCCTGAGCTGTACCCCGGGAGCACCGGGCACAAAGTGGGGGAACAGCGGGGGACCTCTGCCAGAGCGAGCACTTGGAGCCCAGCCCTCAGGGCACACAGGGAGCAGCTTGGTCTTACTGCAGCCCAGAGCGGGAAACAGAAGCAGGCGGAGCCAGTAAGCAGGAGCCCCGAGGGCATGAGCCCATTGAGCTGAGGGCGGGGAATGAAGAGAGACTGTGGAGCTCTGTCCTCTGCCCCTGGAACAGGACTCTGGGGCTCTGACCACATTCAGATCCTGATCACAGTCTAGGCCCCCCCATAGAACAGCAGGGCCCCCCCACCTCGGCCCGTGGCAGAGGGGGGCGCTTATGGTCATTCACAGACCAGGAGGGAGGACAGAGCCTCACACACTGAGACCCTTGTGGGAGTGTCCCAAAAGCTCAGGAAGCACCCCAAAACCAGGCTTAGGCTTCAAAAATGAGCAAGCAGAGAAACAAGAGGAAGACCATTGAGAAATATTTTGCAAATGAGCCCAAGAAGGATCAAAATACTCAGTCTGAAGATGAGGAAGTGCAAGCTCCTGCATCTAAAGACTCCAAGCAAAACAGAAATTGGGCTCAGGCTATGACAGAGCTCAAAAAAAACTTTGAAAATCAAATGAGGGAGTTTGAAGAAAAACTGGGAAAAGAAAGGAGAGAGATGCAGGAAAAACATGAAAATGAAGTCAGCAGCTTAGTCAAGGAAATCCAAAAAAAATGCTGAAGAAAATAGCATGCTGAAAACCAGCTTAGGTCAAATGGACAAAATGGTTCAAAAAGTTATTGAGGAGAAGAATGCCTTAAAAAGCAAAATTGGCCAGATGGAAAAAGAGATAAGAAAACTTTCTGAGGAGAACAAATCCTTCAGACAAAGAATTGAATTCAGGGAGATTGATGAATTTACCAGAAATCAGGAATCAATACTTCAAAACCAAAAAAATGAAAAATTAGAAGAAAATGTGAAAAATATCTCATTGAAAAAACAACTGATATGGAAAACAGACTTAGGAAAGATAATTTGAAAATTATTGGAATACCTGAAAGTCATGAACAGGAAAAGAACCTTGACAGCATTTTCAGAGAATTACTACAGGAAAATTGCCCTGATATTCTAGAAGCAGAGGGCAAAATAGAAATGGAGAGAATCCACGGATCCCCCCGAGAAAGAGATCCCAAAAAACCAACCCCTAGGAATATTATAGCCAAGTTCCAGAACTCCCAAGTCAAAGAGAAAACATTACAAGCAGCCAGAAGGACACAGTTCAAATATCATGGAGCTGCAGTCAGGATCACACAGGACTTAGCAGCAACTACATTGGAAGCTCATAGGGCTTGGAATACAATATACCGGAAGGCAAAAGAGCTTAGAATGCAGCCAAGAATGAACTACCTAGCAAGGCTGAATGTCCTCCTCCAGGGAAAAAGATGGACTTTCAATGAACCAGGGGAATTTCAAAGGTTCCTTTTGGAATGGCCAGAGCTGAACAGAAGGTTTGCTCTTCAGATACAGGACTCAGGGGAAGCATGGAGATTGGAGGAGAGGGGGGAAATATGAGGGACTTAGTGATGATGAACTGCATGTATTCCTGCATAGAAAAATGACACTGATAATACTCATATGAACCTTCTCAGTTAATAGAGCAGGTAGAGGGAGCTTTTATAGTTGAAGCACAGGAGAAAGCTGAATTTGAAGACAAAATATGGTATAAAAATGGAGTCAATAGAAAAAAAGGGAAATGTAATGGGAGAAAGAAAAAGGAGAGGGGGAATAGGCCAAGATATTTCATATAATAAGATTTTTTTTATTACAATGAGCTATTGCAATGATATGGAAGGGGGGAGGCAAGGGGAAAATGAGGGAACCTTTGCTCTCATCAGAGATGGCTAGGAGAGGAAACAGCAAATATACTCAATGGGGTATAGACATCTGGAGTAAGAAGGGGGGGGAGCAGGGGGAAGGGGGAGGGGATGTGAATAAAGGAGGAGAGGATGGACCATGGGGGGAGAGTGGTCAGATATAACACATTTTCTTTTTTACTTCTTGCAAGGGGCTGGGATTGGATGGCCTGCCCAGGACCATAGGGCCAGGTGGATGCTGGGCCTAAGGGGTGGTATGGGGGTTCAGGGCTTCTTGGCCCCAGGACCAGGGATCTGTCTGCTGCACCACTCAGCGACCCTACAGCAGAGTCAGAGTGCAAGGAGAGAGAAAATATAGTACATGGTAGTGGAGAAATAAGAAAGGAGGGAGTTGCAATCAGCAATGGCAAGGTTGGAAAAATATGGAAGTAACTTTTGTGATGGACTTATCATAAAGAATGCGATCCACCCATGACAGAGTTGTTGGTGTTGGAACAAAGACTGAAGCACATCTTTTATTATTATTATTTGGGGAAGGGTACAGGGCAAATGGGGCTGGGGAGCCTGCCTGGGGCCACATAGCAGGGTGATCTTTGGGTATCTGAGGTCGGATTTGGACCCAGGTGCTCCTGACTCAAGGGCCAATGCTCTGTCTGCCATCCAGCCACCCCTACTATTATTACTATTTTATTTTATTTTGGGTCTTTTTTTTTCTTCTTTTGGGTTTTTGCAGGGCAGTGGGGATCTTGTGGCTTGCATGTCACACGGCTGGGTGATTGTTGGGTCTACAGGGCTGGACATGGGCTCCGGTGCTTGTGGCTCCAGGGCTGGTGCTTTGTCCATTGCGCCACCTGGCCATACCTGCAATTATTACTATTATTCTTTTTTTAATTTTAATTTTTTTCTCTCCCCTTTACTTTATTGCCCAAGCAAGTCTATATTCATGGGTAGAGGGGTATTTTGTTTACTCTTAAACAAGAATATTTTATTAATGTAAAAAAAACATTTGTACAAAATGAGAATTAAAAAATAAAATTAAAAAGAGATCAAGAAAAAGGGTAAAAACATCCCTTGTACAAAAATATTTATAGCAACTCTGTAGTGGCAAAGAATTGGAAATCAAGGGGATGTTCATCAATTGGGTAATGGATAAATAAATTGTGGTATATGTACACTATGGAACACTATGGTTATATTAGAAACCAGGAGGGATAGGATTTCAGAGAACTCTGGAAAGACTTGCATGAATTGATGCTGAATGAGAAGAGCAGAACCAGAAGAACCTTGGGCAGCAACATGGGGGTTAATGGACTTGTTCATTCCATCAGTGCAATAATCAGGGACAATTTTAGGGTATCTGTGAAGGATACCATCTGTAGCCAGTGAAAGAACTGTGGAGTTTAAACAAAGATCAAAGACTATTATCTCCAATTCAAAAAACTGTCTTAAGTACTACATAATTTTGCTATCTCTAATATTTTATTTCTTCCTCAAGGATATCTTTTTATCTTTCAACACATTCAATTTTGATCAATGTATACCATGGAAACAATGTAAAGATTATTAGATTGTTCTCTTTGGGGGAGGGGAGGGGGCAGGAAGGGAGGTGGGGGGGGGGGGAGTAAAATTCAAAACCTTACCAAAAAATGATAGGTAGAAACTATTGCATATAATTGGAAAACAAATAAAGTATTTATATAATAAAAAAAAAAACTAATGTAGACTATTGGATGATTATAAGTGGGGGCTATTGGGCAGTGAGGACTCACAGGAAAAGACCTCTCTCTGAAATCCTTCTGAGAGTAGTAGTAGCTACCCTCTATTGGCCAATTCAAACAAAAATTGGGAAATGCTTCTTCATTTTTCTTCTTCTTCTTTTCTTCTTCCTCCATCTCTGTTTTTCTTCTTCATCATCTTCCCTTTCTTCTTCCTCCTCACCCTTCATCCCTCATCACATGTGGTCCCTCTCTGTACTTGAGGTGCCTTACATTTGGGTACTCTATAGGAATATAATTTTTGGTCACATGTTTTATAATATAGTGGGAATTGGGGGCTGCTAGGTGGCGCAGTGGATAAAGCACTGGCCCTGGAGTCAGGAGTATCTGGGTTCAAATCTGGTCTCAGACACTTAATAATTACCTAGCTCTGTGGCCTTGGGCAAGCCACTTAACCCCATTGCCTAGCAAAAACCTAGAAAAAAAAACTTTAAAAAAGTGTATATAGTGGGAATTGGGCTTAGGTTTTTCATTTATTTTAAAAATTTGATATTATTATTTTTTAACAAGCTGGAACAATTTATTTTTGTCCTATTCTGTTTTCATTTATGATTTCTTGAAATATAGCTCTGAAAAGACAGGCTTTTAAAAAGTCTGTTGTCTTTTAAATGAAACTACTTGACCAGGCCTTTAAATCCAATGTATGAGAATGTCTGAGAATAACTCCTAGTTCAAGCCTTTGTGGCTCATTGTGGCCTGATAGCTTAGAATGTGTGAATCATAATTGTGTTCTGTTCTAGTTAGGAACATTAACAGTTTGCTCCTCCCAGATTGATATTTTTGTTTTGGCAAATTAGGTCATCTTTGTCTCAACTCTTATCCAGCCCTTAGTAATTGAATGGGTGTGGCCTCAGACCACTTGAGGCTTGGGAAATGCCTTAATTTAGAAAGGCCCAAGTCACCCACTGGGATGCAGTCTTGACATTGATTGATTGATTGACAATGAGATTAAATGCTGTCTGAGTAAGGCACTTTCTGGGTGGTTCCGGCCACCTTTTTGTAGTGATTGCATCACAATGGTGGAAGAGATCTGAGGAATCTGGTGCCTCAGGTTTAAGGTTGGAATAGCTGGGAAGCGATATTCAGTGAGGAGCCAGTTTTACTCACCCGAGCACAGCCTCCCCACCAGGATGCTGCAACATGCTGCTGCTCTCCTGATCAGAATGATCAGACTCTGTCAGTATCCCTAGCCTCTATCTAGCCCAGGGATCAGTCAGAACTGAAGAATTGTTTGAAATCCCTCTAAGGAAAAGAATCAGCATTGCCCCATTGGCCAAACACCCTGGTTATTTACTCCTTCTCCCACATCAATTTATGCTTTTGCAGGAAACACTAATAAAATCGAAGTCAAGATTTTTCCCTTTTTCCATTCCCCATATTGGGGCATGAATGGTTTCTTTAAATAGGTGAAATTGAAGGTAGCATAATTTATCTGTCAGCCCTTGGAGACCTGGAATTTAAGTCTTGACTTAAATGCTTACTTCTTTTGTGGCCCTAGAGAAATTCTTCACACATTGATGAATCTTTGATTCCCTTCTGTTAAATGGGGAGTAATTTGGCTTGCCCTATCTCCCCACCAGATTTGTTCTGTGAAAAGGGCTTAAAACTTTACAGCATTATAGAACTGTGATAAAAGTATTTTTATTACTGTAACTATTATTATTCGATATCCTTGGGGTCAGGAAGGTCTAGGTTGAAGTCCTATTTCTGACCCATCCTAGCCATGTCAGTCAACTTGACCTGGATGTCAGCATCTCCTTGCTCTAGGCAGCACTCCAAGATAGAGAAAAGGAACCAGCCTCCCCTGTTGGAGCTACTTCCTTGCTTGGGGCTCATTCTACCAGGGAAATCTCAAATCTGTCCCTCCCTATTCCCTATCTATCTTATTATCAGGACTTTTTAACCTGGAGGTCCTTGAACTTTAAAAAAAATGGATAATGTATTTTAATATAATAATTTTCTTCTGCAATCCATTGTATTTTATTTGATGCATTTAAAAAATATGATTCTGAGATGGAGTCTAAACTGCCAAAGGAGTCTATGACACAAATTAGGTGAAGAATCCCTGCTATCTCTCTGTCTCTGTCTCTATCTCTCTGTTTCTCTTTCTGTTTCTTCTCTCTCTCAGCCTCTCATTGCCCTAGGCAAGTGTAAATTGTAGAGAAGGTATTAATATGCATCGACAAGGGGAGATTTCTCACCTGAAAGTCCCCCATATCAGTGAAGGTGCAGGTCTTGTTCCTATCTCCTGTCATACATACACGTAGATGTACATCAGGGTCAGGATGCCATTCTTAGCCATTAATCTTATTAATGACAGGAACAGAGAATTTTGAAAGGAGTTGAAGTCTTTCAGGAAGATGTAACTGCTTAGATGACACAGGGAAAGAGAATGTGCAAATATTGGATTTTTTTTTTTTCTGGATTGCTATAAAATCCAAGTTCTGAGGGACCTTATGGGACTGCGGTCGTCGGATGTAGTCACCAGGTATTGGTCTTTGCTCTGTTGTTTTTCTTTGTCACAAGGAAGGGTTTAGTTGGCAGGAGGAGGGATGATGTTGAAATGTCTATGAGCCAAAGACCAAAGGCATCAATAAAAAGTATTTTTTTTAATCTAAGACTAAACTATTGACAGTTACAATTCTCCTTTGTATACAAAGCCGAAAAAGATGTCTGAACAGATTTAGGTGTTGAAATTTGACTACTGGGTACATGCTTAAACCAGTCTTCATCTCCCAGAAAGAATTAGATGGTTAGCTTCCCCCCCTTAGTTATGAACTGCTTCATGTTTCCTATATTCATAAATTCTCTTTTGTTGTTCAGTCATTTCAGTCATGTCTGGCTTTTTGTGACCCCATTTGGGATTTTCTTGGCAAAGATACTGAAATGATTTGCCATTTTCTTCTCTGGCTCATTTTTTACAAATCAAGAACTAAAGCAAACAGGGTTACGTGACTTACCTAGAGAGGTCGTATTTGAACTCAGGTCTTCTGGACTCTGGACTTGGCATAGTATCCATTGCGCCATCTAGAATATGAATGTGTGTGTGTGTGTGTGTGTGTGTATATATATAACCTGGGCTGTCTTTAATGGACCTGTCATTCTGCAAATTCGCAGTTTAGATATGCCCAAGTATGGGGTGGCTAGGTGGCACAGTGAATAGAGCACTGACCTTGGAGTCAGGAGTACCTGAGTTCAAATACAGCCTCAGACACTTAATAATTACGTAGCCGTGTGGCCTTGGGCAAGCCACTTAACCCCATTGCCTTGAAAAATCTAAAAAATAAAAAAATAGATATGCCAAAGCACTTAAAAGTTTGATGTAAAATTTAAAAAACAAAGAAGTCATCTTTTTAAAATTTTTAAAGACATTACAATCAAATCTAATGAGCCCAATATGTTTACCTTCCTATTTGCAAACAAACATTAATTTTTCCTTTAAATTTACTATTTGAATTATTGGTTTTTTAAAAATCATTCTTAAATGTGGAGTCCAGTTGGCACACACACACATTTGATCAAATCCTCTTTGTCTTGGACATACTGATTTTGTCCTTAAATTTCAGAAGCAAACTTGGGAATTATTATTGACATTTATACAGATTCAGAAGGCATAGACATTTTACAGGTGAGCAAAGACTTCAGGAGTTAGAGGCTGGGTGAGATGAGGTAGAGATGAGATAGGATAGGTTTTGAATCCAGATCCCCCTGATTCCAAGCCAGTACTCTGCCACTGTGTTATGTGTCCTTATTCTCTCTGTAGAGGCAGATAATAACAGATTTTAACAGCTGCAAGTAACATCCCTAGATCTCTAGTCTCACTTCCTCTCTATGGCCCAGAGGTTAAATCTCTTGAAGCCAATTTCATAGCAGGTAAGGGAAAGTGTCTTGACATCCAAAAAATGGGATGCTTCAATGTGCAGAAGAAGAAAGGAAGGAGGAAGACCCAATGGCCTTTCAAGGCAGGATGACCTTTTGTTGCTGAGGTTGAAATATGACTCATCAATTCAGAACCAGGAGGACCTTTCAAGGACATCAATTCCAACTTCATCATTTTGACAGATGGGGAAACTGAGGCCTATATCACCCAGGTTGCAAGATGCAGGGTCCACTGACTCCAGACTACTCTCTCATTCTAGTCTTCCCTCCCTGATAGCAAGATCCTTTCCAGTGCTAAATCCTGTGGTTCTATTCTTTGCAATGGACAGTAGTTATGGAGAGCACAAATATTAACCCTCCTTTTCATAAGATCACACATTTAGAACTGGAAAGTCCCTTGGAGGCCATCGAATCTCATCCCCTCATTATACAAATGAGGAAATGAAAGCCCCAAAAGACTGTAACTTGCCCATGCTTGAACAAGCTAGCAGGCAGGATTTCAACCCAATTCACAATGCTACCTGTGAACTTGCTTATTTTCATCTTAGGGATCCTTCCATCATCTTCCACTTGTTCCAGCTTCATTTTCTGGGATAAATTTTCAAGGATACAGGAAAAACCAGCCTCATTATGTATAATCTGTGTTTCTGTTTTATTATGAGTTGGACTGATGATTTTCCACCACGGAGAGGACTCCCAGTGGGAAAACTTACATCCCCAGTTCAGATCAGCTACTTCTCCGGGATTCATAATCAGTCTGTCTCAGGCTCCATTAAATAGTTTGCCCATGGTCACAGTCTGAGTTTGCCAGAGGGCAAGACTTGGGCCAGTCCTTCCTGACTCCCTGGCCAGTCTATTTCCACCAGGCTAGGTTGGTTGCCTCTATTCCTTACCCTGGGTCCCAGACATTCTTTGTAAGGATGTTGATTACATGGAGCTTAGGACAGCACCGATCAGATAATGAGCTCTTAATAAATCCTTATTCACTTATGTGGGTGGGAGGTTTGGGTGAGGGCAGTTTAGTTTCATGAAAATCAATCCAATTTTTGCAGTTCTTCCATAGCAGTAGCAAATGTTAGGCCTAAAGCATCATAGGAGGTTAGGAAGAAAGCTGATCTGTACCTCCAAGGCAGATGAATTGATTTAATTTGTAAGAGTATATTGAGAGGGACAGCTAGATGGTGCAGTGGGTAGAGCACTGGCCCTACAGTCTAGAAGACCTGAGTTCAAATGTGGCCTCAGACACATGATAGTTTTCTGTGTGACCTTGGACAAGTAACTTAAGTCCATTGCCTTGTTAAAAAAAAACCCTCAGGGGCAGCTAGGTGGTGCAGTGGATAGAGCACCGGCCCTGGAGTCAGGAGTACCTGAGTTCAAATCTAGCCTCAGACACTTAATAATTACCTAGCTGTGTGGCCTTGGGCAAGCCACTTAACCCTATTGCCTTGCAAAAAAAAAAAATCTAAAAAAAATACTTTAAAAAAGGATTATATGATAGGAGGTTGCTAGGCAGCACGCACAGTGGATAGAACCCTGGTCCTGAAGTCAGGAGCACCCAATCTAGTCTCAGACACTTACTAGCTGTGTGACCCTGGGCAAGTCACTTAACCTTTCTTTGCTTCCAAAAAAACCCCACCCCCAAATAAAAACATATATGAAGGGACAGAAATTAACAGTGAGACTGTTATCCCTATGAAAAATGATCCACCAGCTTCTTGGGCTCTAAGATCTTGCTTCTTAAGCAACCTCAGTTACTCAATAGGCTTTATGTTAAAAATCAGATGCACTTTTCTCTCCAGAGTTATAGCAGTATTTAAATCTTTAAATTATTTCTTCAGATTTAGAAATCTAGAAATGCCTCCACTCTATCATTTCAAACATTTGATGAAATAGACCATACACGCTTTCCTAGAGTGGATTTGAAAAGGAAAAAAGGTTTTGTTGGCAGCAGAGTTGAATGTCCCCAGTCCCCAATGGTCCCTCAAACAAAGTGGAAATGTCCAAGTCATCAGGACAGGCTTTCTCCCATCCCTGACCTCCTCTTGTTTTTCACTCTTTCCTGGGGCAAAAATGGCATTTCTTCATCCTTGGAGATTTTCTTGAGTATTGGCTTATCTTGGATTGAATATGTCTTCATTTGTGTAATAGAGCCACCAAGGGCCACTTCTGAACCCACCACCCCACATTCTTAGGTGGCAGCCTCATTTGGAAGCTCCGCCTTCTGTCCTGGTACCAGTATCCTAAGGTCATTATGGAATTTAGGGAAACACTCTCCACTCGTGAGTAATAAATCCTTCTCTTTATCAGCAGGGGAAATAGGAAAATGTATGGTACATGGGAACCTGCAGAAAATAGCATTGAAATATGAGGAATTGGACAAAGTGGATTAGAGCTATGAGGATGCTTTTTACATTGAAATTCAAATTGAGCCTCTAAATTTTTTTTTAAAGATGATAGATTTCTTTTCCATAAAGGAATCAATAAATCAGCAAGTGTTTCTTTTATACTTACCCCACTATTAAACACTGGGAATACAAAATGAAAAAAAAAGCCTCTACTCATAAGCAATTTATAGGGGAGACAAGAACAACACATGTAAATATATAAGGGGGAAAAAAGGGAAGCTGTAGACTAATATAATCATCAGCCCAACAGATTTTATTAAATGCTTATTGTCTACTAAGGTGTGGGGCAGACAAAAACAAGATGAAATAGTTCCCGCCCTCGATGAGTTTTTATTTCAAGGGGAGGTAAATACATAAAAAAATATTTTTGGAAGTGAGATGGGAAAAGAAAAGGAAAAAAATAAATTTGCACGTTAACTTTTCTATATTTAGAAGGAATAGCAAGTTGTACATGATAGACTTGCAGTTTCATATACAATCATCTTTTTATTATTCTATTATAGAAATGCTTGTTTTATTCTATCAATTCTACAAATTAAGAATAAAATAAATAAAATTTTTAAAAATGTTCAGAAGTAGAATGAGTTTTTATGGACAGAAATTCTTTCTATTTGAGGCATGTTGAGTTTGAGGTGCCTGTGGAATATTTTATTCAAAATGCCAAATTAGGAGAATAGTCTTTCTTATGAATCTCCATCCATCCTGTTGTATTTGTTTTTACTTTGTTTATTTGTTTTGAGGCATTCAGGGTTAAGTGACTTGCCCTGGATCACCCAGCTACTATGGGCCAAGCACTTTACAGATATCTCAGGCAGTTGGAGAACTTAGGAGATGACTGGAACTTAGGAGAGCAACAAAAACTGGATGTATAGATCTGGGAATTATCTACAGAGAGAAGATCATTGAGTTTATGGCAGCTAATGAGATCTAGGGAGAAGAGAGCTCAGGAGAGAACCTTGGCCGTACCCCCATCCGCAGAGGGTGTGATGATAATGGGTGTGGTAATAACGATGCAGCCAAGTAAACCAAGAATGAGCAGTCAGACAGGTAGGAGAACCAGGAAAGAGGAATGGCAAGAACAACACGGAGGAGGAGAGAGTATACAGGAAAAGACTGGAGTTGATGTGGCAGAGCAGTGGGGACAGACTAAGAAATTTAAAACAACAATCATATTTGGAAATGAAGAAATTACTGATCCCTTTGAAAAGGAGAAGTTTCCTTTGAGTGATGAGGTTAGCTAGATTTCTCAGAACTGAGAAATCAGAAGTCATGGGTAGAAGTGATAGGCATAGACTCTCTTTCAAGGAGTTTGGTTCAGAAAGACAGGAAGAGATACAACATGATAACTTGAGGGGTCAAGAGAGTCAAGTGAGATTTTTTTTTTTAAAGAATGAGGAGATGTAAAGAATGGTAACAAGGAGGACCACTTCATCGGATACTAGATTAGAAGAGGGAAAAACAGAACATGGTGTCAGAAAGGGAGAAGAGAAACTTAAGGCAAATGGAAATGTAGGCTGGAGGCAACAGGGGGTAACATCTCTAGGATGGTCTCCCCTCTACCTCTGAAGCCAGGGATGCTGTGAAAGCCACAGACTCCTTGTCAGGATCTTCCCATCCTTAAGTATGCATCACTGGTATCAGTGCTGCCAGTTGAGGTGGAAGAAATACCAGAAGTTCTGTAATCTTGGAGGCCTTTGCTTCAGGACCTCCAAGGAAGGAGATGGGGCATCAAAATAGTTCTATTTTTTTACATTGTTCCTTTCAACCCTTTATTCTATAGCCACAGTCTGAGTTACAGTGATGTGAAATGCTCTTGGTCCTGGGCTTCCCATCAACATTTCCGGTGAATATTATACTGTGGGCTTAATTCAGCTTAATTTTTTTTTTTTGAAACCTTGTGACATGGATTTTGTCTCCTGCCAAACAGATCTTAGTAGAAAGTCCCTGAGAACAGCTGATACAATGGATGCTTTCTGGTCATAATTACCCTCCTCATCCAAATACTCCTAGGGAAGACAACTTTCCCTTGTCCCAAAGCAAGAGGGAGAGGAAGTGAGGAATGCCTCAGTGGGAGAGGTTTCACAATCCTCATGTGTACTAGGAGGGATTATCGATTTATGTAGGGCAGATAGCTAGATAGGTTTTTGAGGCAAGATCACATACTTGATATCCAATTGGAGTTTAACAAAATGGCTTATTAAGATAAGAATCTAAATCCTCTTTGAAAGGCATAACAGCCTTGCAAAGCCTGGGTAACAGGTTTCTTTCAGCACTGAACTCCAAGGTCTTCAGACCAGGTTCCCCTGGTTGATCCTGTCTCTGTGGCCCTCTGTCACATTGAGGAGGAGAGCACTGTTTGGTCTTCCCTATGCGTGGCGACAGCCAGTCTGATCCCTTCCAAAGCCAAAGGGCCCTTCCCTTTGCCAGCCGGAAACACCACTCATTGATTTCACTGCTATGGCCAGCTTTCTTTCCTCCTTTCACCTGACTGACCTGCCTCCTGCCTAGGGAGCCCAGTCTTAGGGCCTGCCTGAGGACTCATGGCTCACAGGCTTCATAAATTTATACCAGAATCAACCAATTAAAAAAAATGATATATGTTGAGCCTTGGGACTAAGGAGCTTGTGGCATGAGTGAGTGAAGGCAGAGAGGAGGAAAACATAATTAAGCAGACGCTTTGCCAGGCAATGTATGCTCATCATGGTGCTAGTAAGATCTGGGTTTGAGTACTGTTTCTGACACACACATGAGCTAGAAGCTTTGGTAGGTTGAATGTCCTTGTTCAGGAGGTCCCCGTAGACTAGTTTAGCTCTGTCCCCTTTCCTGTACTTTATGCTCAATGCTGGAGTTTAAATCCAAGCAAACAAAACCCTGCTTGCAGGTGCTTATGTTTGATTAATATGATGATGATGTGATGATGTGATGATGATGATGATGATGTTTGTCTTTCATTTTCGGAGAAGACCATGATATCAGGGAGTGATGCCATGACAAGCATTGGGTTTGAGTGAGGGGTGCTGTGCTAAGTCACTAGCCTTACTTTCTCCTCCAGAGCCATCTGGGTCCAGGGGCCAGATGTGAACCAGGATGACTGGAGCATCAAGGGTCTGAGGCTGAATTTGAACTCTGGTCCTCCTGACTCCAAGGTGCTCTATCCATTGCATCACCTAGCTGCCCATGTTTGATTAGGAGGAGACAGCAGACATAGATAGATTAGGAGGGCTTGAAGGAAGCAGGCAGGTCCAGAGGGATGCCAGAAGAATGGTGGCTGGACTCAGTTCACAGGCTTGGGAGTGTGAGCTCCTGGCAGGCAGAGGCAGAGGAACTGGAGCTACTTCTGTCCAATAGAGGCAGGCAAGGGCGAAAATGCTTCCTCTGGAGCTAGACGACTGGCCTCTTGCTTTTGCTCCAAGATTGATCCCAAGGTTGAGCTAGAATGATCTCTAAGGGACCTTTTTGACAGCCTATGTGTCTTCATTGGTTCTGCAGGTCAGGCTTAACTCTTGCTATTTTATAGAGGAAGAATAATATAAAGGATAGAGGGGACTCATGTGTTGTCCAGAGGACCTGATTTCAAAATCTGCCTCTGTTCTTATACTGCAACCTCAACTCATCAGTCCTGTAACCTCCCTATATGACCCCATGGCCTAGGAGATGGAGTACTACTGGTGGGAACAGGAAAATAAAGGTTCAGATCCTAATTTGGATCATTGTCAACTGTGGGACCATAGGCAGGTCATTTAATTTCTCCACGTGACTAAAGCATTTTCCAGAATTTAAAACACTATGTAAATGAACCTTCCTCATGACTCTAGTGGAGGACAGGACAATAGAGATAGTGTGTACAGTGGAAGGATTTTATTATAGATTATACAGGCCTAGATATAGACTTAGAGTCAGGAAGATCTGAGTTCATATCTGACCTCAGATGCTAATTGTGTGACCCTGGGCAAGTCACTTAACCTATGTTTGTCTCAGTTTCATTTTCTATATGAGATAGGAATAATAATAGCCTCCTAGAGATGTTGTAAGGATTGAATGAGATAATAATTGATTGTTAATAATTAATGATAAATATGCTTAGCACAATGCCTGGGACATAAATTGCAGGATATGGTGACATGATTCATGTGATCTTCAAACATACTTCAAGTCAGAGGGACCCCAACCACACATGGATAGCTTCTTATGGAAGCTACATTTGAGAAACAGGAACCAATCAAGACCCTATACTATTTTGTCCCCTTTTAGGGAAAATTAAGCCCTTTTAATAGAAGGAGGGAAAATTAGGAATATGTTAGGTATTAGTCCTATCACACATGTACACATGATTACTATTTTTTGGATTGTTTCCTTCTTGGACTTGAAAGTTATTCTCAGCTACATTGAGGATCCATAATAAATTAGGACTTAGGACTAGGTAAAGCTATAGTGAACTTAAACTGAAGGTGAAGTAGTATATATCAACTGGTCTTGACATTATTTGTTAATGACATAGTTTAAATGCAGAATAGTGTTCCATATGGTTATTAACTAATTTACTGTGCTTTTTAAAAATAAATTTATCTTACATGAATAGGCCATGAGTGAGGAACTGAGTCAAATTAAGTCAAATAATAAAAGTCATATAAATATTTCAGTCTTTTCAAGAGTTTTGTTCAACTATTATTGAGTTGATAATAAGTTATTCTTTACAACTGTCATGCCTTGGGGAACACTCTTTTTTTCTTCCTTAACAAATATATTCTTTTCCTCTAAATAGAAATAGAGACATTTTCTTGAGTGATGCAGCCATAAATGTTTCTTCTAAGGTACATAAATACATAATCTCCTATATTTTTTGAGGGCCCTTGATGTTTTTATATTTTTGATAATAAAGAGGGAAGGCCTTTTGTTGATAAAGATGGGATTTGCATCAGAGAGAAAGCTGACAAAGTGGTTGGCCGGTAATTCCTGGGCCACTGTGAGATGATTGAACTGATAATTATAGAGCTTCTCTGGCTTTGCCAACTTTCCAGTTTTGTAGAGAAGCCGATGTCAATCACCTCCCTTGATGTAATCATTCTGACTCTCTTTGGATTCATGGTAAACAAGCCTTCTTGTTCCCATTTGATCCAACTTGTCTTCCATTTTTGTTGGAAAAGACTAGAAATGTCTTCTTTCTTTGGGGATTTTTCCCCCCTCCTTTATTTCTTTCTTTTCAAAAGTCTACAATATAATTTTTAATAGATGTGGAATTGTTTGTGTTGTTCTGTGTCCTGCTTTGATTCCTTGTATGATCATAACCTTTTGGTTTTCATTTGCAATATTTTTGGATTTTTTTATTTTTTCAAGCTAAGGTCACACAGCTAAGGTAATTATTAAATGTCTGAAGCTAGATTTGAACTCAGGTCCTCCTGACTCCAGGACTGGTGCTTTATCACTGACCACCTAGCTGCCTTCATTTTTTTTCCTAGCTGCCTTCATTTGCAATTTTTGATTAAGATGACCAAAAATGTCTGCTCTCATCTTTCCTTCCTCTCCCAACCCTTCCCCTGATTCCATTTTAGATGTTTCTTCTTTTGCTGCCTTAACTCAGACTTTTTAGTGTTTGTGCTTTCTTTTGTTTGGAGCAGACAGATATTGATTGAAAGACTTGCACTGGGGGCTTGCATAGGTGGCACAGTGGATAGAGCACCAGCCCTGGAGTCAGGAGGACCTGAGTTCAAATGTGACCTCAGACACTTAATAATTACCTAGCTATGTGGCCTTGGGCAAATCACTTAACCCCATTTGCCTTGCAGCAACCTAAAAAATAAAATACTTGCACAAATTTTGTTCAGGTCTTTAATTGTCCTCCCAGGTCTCTGCTCAGCATCCTGAAATATTTAGCTCAGCCTTTGATCTTATGGTTCTTTCTGTAAAAACAGCCATGAAATATACTGTCGATATATTCAAGTCTTGGAATGTTTTTTGCATGTTATCCAATATGGTGGGAGAGAACATTAATTCATGGCAGTGATGGCAGTTCCTTTTTTTTAAGTACCCAGTCTGCTTGAGTTGCCAATTGAATTTATGCAATTAGACTTAAAAAGACATTTCATAATTTTATTTTTATCATGCCCATCTCCTTTTTTAAAAACATATTTTTGTTTTATTAAAAATTTCCTAGCTACATGCATAAAAAGGTTTAACATTCATTTGTTATAATTTTGAGTTCCAAATTCTCTCCTTCCTGCCTCTCTCCCATCCCTTGAGAGGGCAAGCAATATGATTTCAATTATACATGTGAAGTCATGTAAAACATGTTTCCATATTAGACATGTTGCAAAAGAAAACACACACACACACACACACACAAAACAGAAGAAAAAGTAAAACAAGTTTTACACAGTATGTTTTAATCTGTACTCAGAGTTAGTTCATCAGTTCTCTCGAGATAAATAACATTTTCTATCATGGGTTTTTTTTGGATTGTCTTCAAATTGTCTTAGATCATTAACTTGATCAGAGTAGCTAAGCCTTTCACAATTGATATCCCTATAATATTATTGTACTATATACAATATTCTGGTTCTGCTCACTTTTTATATTGGTTCATATAATTTTTCCAGGTTTTTCTGAAACCATTGAACTCATCATTTCTTAAGTAGCACTGTAGTATTGCATGAAAACCATACACCAAAATTTTTCCAGCCATTCCCCAATTGATGGGAATCCTTGCCACCACAAAGTTATATCTTGAAGTTCCTCTTTTTTTGCCCCATTCCTGTTTCCTCATCTACTTCCCTCCTTCCATGCCCCCCATATTCTCCTACCTTCCAAGAATTCCTGCATCCCCTCTACCACCCACTAATCTCAGTCCACATCCCTCTAAAAGTCCCCCCTCCTGTCCCCAGTTTTCTCAACTCTTTGTATGTTCAGAATGCTTCTACACCCATCCAGATATACATGTGTTTCCTCTTCCACCCACATAAGAATGAGGTTCCATCATCACCAGCCCTTCATCCCCACCTGCATCCTCTGTATTAATTCTTCCATTCATGTCCCATTTTTATCACCCCTCATTTTACAGATAAAGAAACTGAGGTCTTGCTTTTCCAAATATTATTTAGTGGAGAGACAATTGACAGAGCCTTTCACCCACCTCACCTGAGTGGTCACATTCTTCCCTTTGGTCTTTCCCCCCTATGATGAAAGGATCTTTATAAGGCCCTCAACAGGATGCCTGTTGTGTAGTAGACACTTAATGTTTGTTCCTTTCACTTCCCCCCGTTTCTTGAGGAGAGCATCATTAAATCTATGCTTGGTATATGGTTAGGGCTCTTTGAATTGAATCTCTTTACCTCCATGGACCTCAGTTTCCTCATCTGTCAAATCAGGATATTAAACTGTATGGCCTTTGATATCTCTTTTAGATTGAGACTCTCACATCACTTTACCTCCATTGAGTTTCAGTTTCTTTATCTATAAAATGGGGCAGTCAGACTAGATGACCTTAGAGGTCTTTCCAGCTATAATATGTGGCCTTTCTACTGTATTCCATGAACTCTACTCTATTCCATGAATGACTAAAATTATACCTTCCATTTATATTCCATTTCCTGAAGTGTTTGCCTGGCAGGAAACCCTGTTTCCGAGTGGTGCCCCAGTGGGCAGCCCCATGATCCTGATTAGGATGTTGGAAGGAGCCTTGAGTTATCCAACTGATGGTGGTGCTGCTGGGAGCTCCTTGGATGGGGGAGGAAGGAAGAAAACATCTGATAGACTGGAGGGTAATGCAAGGTGCAGGTAACCCCAGAGAAAAAGACTCCTAATTCTGTGGGGGTTGGAAAGGAGGTACTCACTTCTTCAGTTCTTCTCAGTCCATTCTTTATTCTCTGACTTGCAGGGGATGTAGTACGGTATATTCTGGGATAAAATATATGTCTGTCATAGCCTCACAATTTAGCATAAAAATCAACAAAACTATTAGTCCTAAGAAAGGGAAGTCTTTCCTCTAGCCTCAAAACATAACTCCAGAGTCAAAATTTAACAAAACAATGCAACTAGCATCTAAGTTCCAACTCCCTCTTTCTAAACTCTGTGCTTCCATTATGGAAGCCTAGAATACCTTTACTTCCTATTTGTACCAGTTATTCTTTCAACATCAGTGGAACTTAAGGTCTGCCATAGTTCCCGGGTCTTTTTCAGCCAGAAAAGTCTATCTAATAAACTAAGAACTTAGACAACCCAAAAGTGAAAGAAGAGAGTTATTTTTTTTATTAAAGATTTTATTTATTTTGAGTTTTACAATTTTTCCCCTAATCTTACTTCCCTCCCCCCACGCCCCACAGAAGGCAATTTGTCAGTCTTTACTTTGTTTCCATGATATACATTGATACAAATTGAGTGTGATGAGAGAGAAATCACATCCTTAAGGAAGAAACAAAGTATAAGAGATAGCAAAATCAGACAATAAGATAGCAGGTTTTTTTTTTCCTAAATTAAAGGAAATAGTCCTTGGTCTTTGTTAAAACTCCACAGTTCTTTCTCTGCATACAGATGGTATTCTCCATCGCAGACAGCCCCAAATTGTCCTGATTGTTGCACTGATGTAATGAACAAGTCCTTCAAGGTTGATCATCGCCCCTATGTTGCTGTTAGGGTGTACAGTGTTTTTCTGGTTGTGCTCATCTCCCTCAGCATCAGTTCATGCAAAGCCCTCCAGGCTTCCCTGAATTCCCGTCCCTCCTGGTTTCTAATAGAACAATAGTGTTCCATGACATACATATACCACGGTTTGCTAAGTCATTCCCCAATTGAAGGACATTTACTTGATTTCCAATTCTTTGCTGCCACAAACAGGGCTGCTATGAATGTTTTTGTACAAGTGATGTTTTTACCCTTTATTCATTATCTTTTCAGGGTATAGACCCACTAGTGGTATTGCTGGATCAAAGGGTATGCACATTTTTGTTGTCCTTTGGGCATAGTTCCAAGTTTCTCTCCAGAAAGTTTGGATGAGTTCACAGCTCCACCAACAATGTATCAGTGTCCCAGATTTCCCATATCCCTTCCAACAATGATTATTATCCTTTCTGCTCATATTGGTCAGTCTGAGAGGTGTGAGGTGGTATCATGGAGCAGCTTTAAGTTTCATTTCTCTAATAAGTAATGATTTAGAGCAATTTTTCATATAACTATGGATTGTTTTGATCTCCAAAAGAAGAGAGCTATTGATGGTAAATTAGAAAATAAAGATTCATGTATCAGGAAAGTTTGTAGATCTTTATGCTTGAAGAAAAAAAACCAAAAGCATTCTCTTGGTTAGAACTTGGACATCATTGTATTCCAGTAAAAAAGAGAGCTAGCTGGCCATCAGAAGGCCTGTGTTTTGAGGTCTAGCTCTGCTTCTTGAATGCTGGGTGACTCTGAGGCAGACTTCCTAGACCTTAAAGTTCTCCAACAAGGTCATGGTTCTTATTCCAGAATATTGACATCATCTTAACTTCTTGTCTCTCTTTCATCTCCCTTGTTCCATCCTCTAAGGAACTAACTCAAAACTGCCTAGACCATTGGAATAATCACTTTACAGGTTTTATTTCCCTTCCCTCTGTCCTTTTTCTGGTCTGTCCAGAAGAGAGACATGCTACAATGTGGGCATGATGATCATTCTCATACATGGTTTTGACTCATGTTATTATTGTCCTAAAAGGAAAAAAAAAATTTCCTTTTGATATTTTAGTCTCTGTTGCTTGTGGGGTAATTTTTGGAATACTCTGCCTAGCAATTTGCTCTTCTTGCAATTTGGCACCACCTTCCCTTTCTTTCTTCCTTGGCTTCTCCCCCATGCCTTCTATATTCCAGTCAAGTTAAATAGTTCTCTCTTCTTTGTGACTTCCTCTGTGCTTTGCTCACATCATCTTCCTTTGTCTGTAATGCCCTCCCTCACCTTGATTCCTTCCCATCCCATTCAGATAGTGCTCCCTCCTTGAAACTCTTGTGATTTGTACTTTATCATGCTGTTTTGTACTATAATTTGTTAAGTATTAAATCCTCCTTTTCCACTAGATTGTTTCATTTGATACTCTCAATAGTTCCCATAGTTTTAATTCTATAATTATTTGGATGACTCAGATCTATTTGTTCAATTCTAAACCCTCTCTCAACCTCAATTTGCCTTTTGGACTTATTGAAGTGGATGATCTGGAGATATCTTAAACCCAACATGCCCAAAATGGAGCTCTTGGGCCCTCCAAGCATCCAATCCCCCAGGCTTACTCCCTAGGTATCATCCTCAACTCCTTACTCTCACCCTGACTGCATTCAATCAGACACTGAGTCCTGTTGATTTGACCTCTGGATCTTCCCTTCCCTGTCCCAACACTTTTCTTCAACACTGCCACCATCTTGATGCAAGCCCTCATCACCTCCCACCTGCTGGTCAGTCTCCCTCCCTCTGCTCTCTGCCCACTCCAGGCCTTCCTCCATTCAGCTGTCAGACTGATCTTCCTAAAATCACGTCAGCTCCTTCTTCAGAAAGCCCAGTGACTCTGTGTCACCTTTAGGGTCAGATATAAAATCATCTGTGATATTCACAATCCTTCTTTCCTCTTTCCTTCACCAGACCCAGTCTTCTTACACCTTACCCTCACTTCCATATCCTGTGTACTTCGGGGATACTGATCTCTTGGCTGTTCCTTGCACCCAGTTCTCTCTCTCTGCAGACCTCAAACTTTTTTCATGACTGGTCCCCAGGACTGAGACCCTCTCCCTCATCATCTCTGCCTCTTAGGCTTCCTTGATCACCTTCAAGACTAAGATCCTATTTTCTTCACAAAGTTCTCCTTAAGATTAGTACCTTCCCCATGAGGTTACCCCAATCTGTCCTGTATTTTTCTTATTTGTACATAGTTGTTTGCTTCTTGTCTCCCTTATTAGTGAGTTGTTGGGTAGTAGAGATTATTGTTATCTCTTTTTGTATCTTTAAATCTTAGCATAGTTCCTCATACTTAGTGAGCACTTAATAATTGTTTATTAATTGATTGATTGACTGACTGTAGGATCTCTGAATGCAAGAACCATAGTATATCTAAACTCCCTCAACTCTCCCCCCCCCCATTGCAGGCCGGTTGTTGGCACTTAATTGGAGTTTAATAAATCTTTGTTGAATTTAAAGATGAAGATTTATTTCTTTTCATTTCTTAGGATCATATATTTAGAACTGGAAGGAACACCTAGATTTTAGCAAATCTTTTGATAAATAACACATGCTGTCCTTGTGGAGAAGGTGGAGTGATTATTAGACAATAAAGTATTTATACAGGTTCAGAACTGGTGTGATGGCTTTGGGCCAAGAATACTTGTGAATGGTTCAGGGTGAGAATGGCAGGAGGTCTCCAGTGGAGTACCATAGGGATCTTAATATTCCTTCACTTAACATTTTTATCAGTGATTTGGTTGAAGGCATCCATGGTATGTTTGGACATCAAGTTTGAGAGATGGGATGAAAGGCCAAAGAAGATGGCATTCAGTACAAACTTGGCTTCAAAAATATCATCTCTGCAAGTATAGTTGTAGTTATGTATGGATAACAGTTGTTCTGAAAAATATGAGGGTCTTATTGGCCCACAGACCCCATCTCAGAAAGCTGATGGCACCTTTAGAATGGACTAGCATCTAGGAATAAGGAGATGACAGTCTCTTTTGGAGTGTGAGGTTCAGTCCTGGACACCCCAGTTTAAGGAGGGGCAGCCAGAGAAAGGTAGCCGGGATGTGAAGGGCCTTAAGTTCATGTTACCTTAGAAGGATCAGTTGAAGGAAATTGGCATATTTAGCCTGAAGTGGAAAGAATCAGGAGGGACATGACAGCAGTTTTCCAATTATATTTAAAGACTGTCAAATGGCCAGCAGACTAGACATGTTCCAGATCGCTCCTTCAAGAGCAAAAACCAGGAGCAATGGGTAGATACTGAGAAGAGACTTAGAAAAATGTCCTGACTGTTACAATCCCAGAGTAGAATGGACTGTTTGGAGATTTGACCCCACATGACCATTCATTGGGCATGCTGTAATGGGGATTCTTTTGGCCACAAGGGCCCTCCCAACCCTCAAATGCTTTGATCAGGTACAAATTCCTTCAGTTTACAAATTAGGAAACTGAGCCTAGCAGCAGCAGTTCAGTGACTTGCAACTAATATTCAACTGGAAAAGATTTGAAGCCAGGTCTTCCTTATTCCCTCCTTCCTTGTCATCTGCATCAGACTAACTCACCAGTTAATCTTTCATTAAAAACTATTCTGATCTATGGATAAAAAAAAAAATGATGGAAAGGAGAGGTAGTCTGAGGACCAGGTCGAAATCTTGAGCTTCTTCCTGCTTTTTTCATCCACTATCTCTGGATTTAATTTCTCTAAAAGTCAGTCTCCCTATTTGTCAAATTTCTGTTCAGTTTTTTACTTTTATGACCCCATTTGGAGTTTTCTTACAGAAGTACTGGAGTGGTTTGCCATTTCCTTCTCTTGCTCCTTTACAAATGAGGAAACTGAAGCAAATAGGATGAAGTGACTTGCCCAGGGTCACACACTAAGAAGTACCAGAAGCCAGATATGAACCTTCAGATTCCAGACCCATCTAGATCCATCTGTCAAATGGAGACCCTGATATTTGTACTTTGAGAGGTTATTTTGGGGTGATCACTCTGAAAACTGACCAGACCTATACATTAATGTCAAACATTACTTGACTTCCTTTGTGGATTTTCCTGATGCCCTGGGCCATGTATCTCTACCTATTCCTCTGCAAAGGAAGTGGATTTTACCCAAAACCTTAAGTCGTCTGTGCAGTCCCAATTATGTGAGTCAGCTTTTGAGATTATTAGGACTTAACACTGTAAATTTGGGGGGGGGGGGCATAGATGGTAAAAGGAAAAAGGAAACTGGGTTTTTGTTCATTCCTTACTTCCACTCAGTAATGCCACTCATATTGTTAGGTTTTCAGACATGTCACACATCAGATATAGTAATGGAACTTATGAAAACATTGAAAGGAATATAGTGGAGAGAAAGGTAGACTCGCTGTCATGAATACCTGAATTTAGATCTAGCTCTGTGACCCTGGGCAAGTATCTTTACCTCTGCCTGCCTCGGTTTCTTCTTCTGTAAAATGAGATAATAAATGTAAAATGCTTTGTAGACTTTTATTTTTCCCCACAGAAATAGCTCTGCTTAGTTTCTCCTCCATGAGGCTTCCTTCCCGGTTTAGGGATAAGGTCTTGATTCCCTGAAATTGCATCATCACAAAGCTCGACTTTTGATTATTAGCCTCTCCTCTGCTGCCTCAGTTTCCTGGAGGACTGCGGTGCAGACCATGAACTCCCCCAAAGTCTTCCTTTAGGGAGGGCTCAGAGCAGAACTTTGTTGCTGTGCTGGGAATCCTCAGTTGCCCCTCACCCCTTTCCGTTTCCTTCTTTGATTAGACTATAAGCTTCCTGAGGACAGGGCCTGTCATATTCTTTCTTAGAGTGTCTGGCACATAGTAGGTGTTTAATGAATGTTTACAAAATTCAATCCCAACCTTTAAAGCTCTTTATCCATGCTAGCTATTGTGAAGAGAGGGCTGCTGACATTTTCTTGGACTTAATATAGATGCAGAGGGGCTGGGGTACCAGCCTTTTCTTTTCTTGTTTTAGTTCATTAGTTTAAGCAACAAAAACCAAACCAAGAAATTAGAGCTATTTTAGCCATGCAGAGAAGAGCTAATTCTACATGGACAAACCTTTATTTAATTTTTACATTTTAAAGAGGAAGATTGGGGAAGTAACCTGAGACCTCCCTTGGATGGGTTTCGTGGTGGGGTTTGGCTGACCTCCAGGGCTCTGTACCTAGGAGCTGTGTCATGCTCTCCAGAGATAACCATCACTGCGTTCTTTGTGCAGCGGGATCCGGGCTTCACAAGAACATGTTCTGACAGCAGGGACATGAGCGAGAGAGGCCAGGCTGGTTTCCTGGAAGGGAGCATGCCGTTCTTATCAAGCTCGGCTAAGACCTTGCTGCTGTTTGACAGCTCTCCTTCCAGATGGATTTCCCTTTTCCATTTGTTTCCAGCAGGTTCTGCCCGTCAGTCAGTGGAAGGCGCATTGTCCTAGGGGTGACCATGACATTGCCTCCCTGGGACTGTGGCTTTTAGTTGAGATAGTTCAGTTCAAAACCTTGGTGAATAAGAAGAATAGTATTTATAGTTCTTTTGAAAGTCTGTTGGATCTTCCTGAACCTGTAAGATGATCATTATTGGTATTATCTCCCATTTTACACATGAGGAAACTGAGTCCAGGTAGCAGAGCTAGGTTTGGAATTCAGTTCATCTGACTCCAAATTAAGATCTCTTCTCAGTTTATCAAATATTAAAGTTTTATTCACTTATTCAGCAAGCATTTTAAGTTCCTACTGTATATTGTTGACCTCAACATTATGACCCCATTTTGGTCCTCCCTGAGGATCACACAATTTTAGCAAGACAAAAATTAAATAGTCCCTTCCTTCAAGGACTTAATATTCTATTGTGCAATTATATAAAATATATATACATGTCTCTATACATATGTACATCATATATGTGTATATATACACATATATGTGTGTATATATATATATATATATGTATATATACTGACTTTGACAGGGAATAGGAAAGGAAATAGGCATACTAACAATTGGGGATATTAAGTCAGACCTCCTAACCAGCAACTTCAAATCCACAAGACCCTCACCCCAAGAACAGCACAATTCAACTTTCCTGCCCTATGGAATTGTATGCTTTTTTACTCTTCCAAAATATATTTTTTATCAAATTTCTTTCAAGAGCGTGGTAGAATAAAATGTGCAGGAATTTGAAGTACAATTCAATCATCCACAGTCCACAATTAGCAGCTGAAGATCATCAGCTTGGAATTTACTCTTACCTAAAATTATCCTCATCTGGTTACACAGTCAGAAGTAAGAACCTCTGTGTGTTTTTAAGGTTCCTCTCCTTAGCCTCTTGTCTCTCAATAGTGGTTATTAATATCACATTTGACAACTGAAGGTCACAAATTAAGCAGCTGAAGAAAACTGCAAAATAATGAACATAAATATTCATTTTACATTTTCTAACTTACTCATTGTTTAAAAAAATACTTATTGGGGTGGCTAGGTGGTACAGTGGATAGAGCCTTGGAGTCAGGAGTTAACTGAGTTCAAATCTGGTCTCAGACACTTAATAATTACCTAGCTGTGTGGCCTTGGGCAAGCCACTTAACCCCATTTGCCTTGCAAAAAACAAAAAAAAATACTTAAGTAAAAAAGCTGATTCAGATAGGTTTCATGCTTGGAATCCATCACTGTTCATTCAGCAATGAGATTGTCACGATTCACATTAAAAGCATTTGTTTGAGCTGGCCAGACAGGAGCAATGCTTTACAAATGTGATGCCAGTGTTTAAATTTTTCCATATAATAGAAATGTCTGCCTAAAATTATTGTAATTGGTGTCAGTGTCATTTCTGATGTTTATTACTGATTTACATATTTCAGGGTTCTGGTTTTATTGAGTCATTTTCAGTCTCTATGACCCCATCTAGGATTTTCTTGGCAAAGATAGTGGAGTGTTTGCCATTTCCTTCTCTGTCTCATTTTCCAGATGAGGAAACTGAGGCAAACAGGGTTAAGTGACTTGGCCACAGTCATTTCCATTGCATGGTTAATTGAATTTCTTATTATTCTTCTCCTGCCTTTTACTCTTTCTGGTATTTACCCTGATTCACTGGTGTTCTGACTCTACATAGAAAGAAGATTTGGGAGTAGCTCCAACGTTGTTTTTCTGTTGGCAAATATATAATGTTTCACCTGTGTTGTGCCCCCCAATTCCATTTTTCAAGAACATGTTTGTGGCCTGAAGCCATGAAACTTCTGTGTAGTCTATATTTCTTTTTTCTTTCTCTTTCCTTTTTTTCCTGATCCCTGCTTCCCCATCTATTTCTCTCTATCCTTACCTTTGCATCAGAGCATCTAGAGTTCTGCCTGAAGTTTCTTCCCCAAATTCATCTCAAACAACCAATATTCATGTCTTTTGCAAATACTTATCACTGTGGGTACTTGTAGCAAGGGATGACAGATAACCCACGAAATAATAGTTTTTGTTTCCATTACAACATTTGACAAAACTATCTCTGCCAACTCTTTTCTCTCCAAGGAGTAACTGCGAGCCAGCTTCTTATCTCACTGAAGCTTATTCCTTCTGTAGAGTGGCAAGAAAGGCAGCAGAAGGTGCTATGAAATGTAGTTTTAGACCATTTATAAGCTTTAATCTGGAAGAAAGAGGGAGAGAAAGATGATAGTGAGGGTGTAAAGGAGTAAAGGAGAGAGGGAAGGAGAGAAGAGGGACAGAGAGAAAGGAAGGACTGGAGAGAGAATTAGAGAGGGAAGAAGAGGAAGGGAAGGAGAGAGAATGGAGAAAGACTGGAGAAAAGGAGGGAGGGAAAGATCGGGAGAGAGAGAGAAAAGGATAAGGAGGCAGAAAGAGAGAGGACAGAGGGACAAAGGATGATAATGTTTGTCCTTCATTCTTAAAGAATACCATGACATCAGGGAGGTGATGCCATGACAAGCACATGAATTGGATTTGAGTGAAGGGTGGCAGTGTTAAGTCATCAACTTCACTTCGTCCTCTGGAGCCATCTGGGTCTAGTGGCTAGAGATGAATCAGGGTGACTGGATGCAAGGCAGTTAGGGTGAAGTGACTTACCTAGGTCACACAGCTAGTATGAGTCAAGTGTCTGAGGCTGGATTTGAACTCCTGTCCTCCTGACACCAAGGCCAGTGCTCTATCCACTGTGCCACCTAGCTGCCCCTGGGACAAAGGATAGGGAGACAGGGAAGGAGAGAGAAAGAGTGAGTAAATGATAAAGAGAGAGAGAGAGAGACAGAGAGAGCCTCTAAAATCTGCCAGACACTGGCTAAACACATGAAAGCCAGGCAACTCCTTACCTTCAAGAAACTTGCATTCTAGTATGAGAAGATAGCCTGTACTAAAAGCTAGAAGGTGGATCTCACTCTTAATGTGAGGTCCTTGCTCATGACAAACAAACCGACCTACTACTGGCATAGCTGTATTATATCAAGCTTGACATTCCTTCTATTTAAAAAAAGAAAATTGCACTGTTAAAAAAAAATAGAAAGATCCAATGCCTTTCACAATTATGTGGGATGAGAAGGGATTTCTTAAACAAGTGATAAAGGAGATGATAAAAGACAATTTCAAGGACATAAAATTAAAAGGCTTTTTCATAAATAAGATCATGACAGAATTACAAGAGACATTAGAATGGGTGGGAGGAAGGCTGAATTGCATCAGATCTGTCCAGTGAAAGGCAGATGCACAAGATGTACAGGGAAATGGACACATTTGTAAGACCATGAGCCATTTCCTGGTACATAATTAGTCAAAGGATATGAACAAATAGTTTTCTTTAATGGTGTGCAAACTCTAAGTGACCACATGAGAACACACTCCAAATAATGGAAATTAAAACAACCCTGAGGTTTCACATCACCCCACACAAATTGACTCCTCCCCCCCAAAAAAAGAAAAGGAAAAAAATATATGAAAGCTTTGTCTATGTTGGAGGGACAGGCTAGAGAAAGATGAGCACTCTGAGTTCCATGATACAGCCAGTGATCCCGTTCTTTTGGATTTCAGTTTGGAAGGAAAATGGCTTGGCTTTCCAGCAGCCTAATTGTGGACATGTACCCCAAAGTGTTCAGCATTGAGGAAAGAGCTGGAGAGTGGGGTGCCCCTCACTGGGGAACTGTATCCAACTGTAAGGAATTGTGCTCTAAGAAATGATGCCCAAGAGGAGATCAGAGAAGCATGGGAAGACTTGTTTAAACTGATGCAGAGCAAAGGAAACAGAACCAGTCCAAAAATGATTTAGATGAGCATTTATATAGTGCTTCTTCTCTACAGGGCTTTATGTTAAGTTTGCTTTACAATTCTTATCTCATTTGATCCTCTCAACAACCCTGGGAGGCAGGTTCCATTACAGGTGAAGAAACTGAGATAAATAGAGATTAAATAACTTGCCCAGGCTCACCCAACTAGAAAGTCTTTGAAGTCTTACTGACTCCAAGCCCAGGACTCTTCTACTGCACACAAAGCTGCCTTATCCACCAATACATATTTAATGTCTTTTAAAAAAAAAAAGGAACAAAAAGACCAATGTAGGGGTTTTTTGGGGGGACTCTTTTGGGAACTGCCAAATTACTTTTCTTAAAACAAGATCTGACTGTGTCCTCCCAAAACTCAAACATCTTTAGTGGTTACCTGTTGCTTCCACAATAAAATACAAAGATCTCAGTTTGTCATTGAAGGCAACTCCACTATCTAGCTCCCATTCATCTTGCTTGTCACTTGAATGTCTTTCCCTTCCCCATTCCATACAGACCAGCTAGCTGGGCCCTGTTTCTTTCTGAGACTTCTCAGGAGCCATCTTATTTCCAAAGCAATTCCCAGTCCATCTATCAATGAGTTCTTGACATTGTATGCGATTGATTTTTATCTGTTTGCTTATTCTGCCCCACTACTCTTTACCTCATTCAGTAGATTATAAGCTCCTTGAGGGAAGGGACTGTCCAGTTTCTGTCTTTGCTTTTCTAATACCTAGAACAAGCTTCATGAAAGCTTGTTAAATTTGCTAGGTAATTATGCAGTGGATAGAGTGCCTGGCCTGGATTCAGGAAGACTCACTCATCTTGGTGAATTCAAATTTGACCTCAGAAACTTTCTAGCTATGTGACCCTGGGGAAGTCACTTCACCCTGTTTGCACAGTTTTCTCATATGTAAACTGAACTGGAGAAGGAAAGGACAAACCACTCCCATGGCTTTACCAAGAAAACCCCAAGTACGGTCATGAAGTATCATATACAACCAAAACAACTGAACAACAAAAATTTGCTTTTGAGAGGAAAACCACTGCCCTTGGAGGAAGAAGATCTCCATTGCATTCTTGGCTCTTCCACTTACTTTGGCTTTGGACAAGTTCCCAGACCTCAAGGAGCCAGAATTTCCCCATATATAAAGTGGCCATCATAATCCTTCAACTGCCTTCTTCAGGACAATAAAAATAACCAGCCTTTATATAACACTTTCAAGCCTTCAAGGTACTCCTTTGTTAACACTCATATTAGCCCATTTGATTCTTACAACAAGACTAGAAGGTGGGTGCTTATATTATCCCTCATTTTACAAACAAAGAAACCAGAGAAGTGACCTGTACAGGGTCACATAGATATCTAGCTGGATGGGAGTGGTACTCAAACTCAGGTCTTTCTGGCTCTAAGTCTATCCACTGCACCATCTTTAGAAAAATGTAAGAATGAGGCCAAGTTCTTGCCTAGGATCACCTAAGTGTCCTTTCTGTTATACTGATTTGCCTCCAGGATTCCTTTCCTGTATATGCCAGTAACTTCTCTGCATGGCACTGGTCATTTTCAGAAAAGGAAGAATGAGTGTGGCAAGTCATTGAAATTTCGTGGATTGATGAAAGAATCCCTGCTGAGACTGGTCTTTCAGATTAGGGGGTTCTTAACCTTTTTTGTGTTGTAATACCCTTTGGAAGGCTAATGAACTCTATGGATGCCTTAGAATAATGCTCTTATGTGCATAAAATAAAATATATAGATTTACCAAGGGATTTGATTCTATTGAAATACAGTTATCAAAATAGTTAAAAAAAAAAAAAACACTGACCTCCAGTTAAGAGGCCTTAAACAAAAATGGGGAGGAAGTCTTTCTTGAGCAGGAAGGAGTTGGGGGTGAGAGAAACCCAGTAAGTGATGATGTATGGCACTTTGGGTCCACCTGTGAATCTTGGCCATGGGGTGCACCTCTCTAGAACTGCCTTCCACAGCCTCCTTTCGTAAGCGTTAACCCATTCACACTCAGGCCATTTTCAGTATGTCAACTATAATCTTTTGAAGAGCAGTCTGTGGCTCTGCAATATTTCCACGTTCCCCCATGAGTGAATACAGGCAATCATCCCAATTTCCAAATTCCTCCCCAAGATAGAGCCTGTAACTATTTGCAGCTGTGTCCCAAGGGGCCCTCCCTGCTTCCTGTGGCCTTGGGATCCACTCAAAATTGATAGCATCAGACTTCCTCCCATGATATAAAATATGAACTTTGATGTGACAGGAGGTCTACAGTGTACAAGTCCTTGGGGGAGTTGGTGAAACATGACTTTTTCCAGAGAAAGAAATGAGAGAGGCAGCAGGGGGATGAGGTTTCCATTTTTAACTACTTTTCTTTTTCTCTCTTTGTTTCTTTGTTTCTCTTTTCTTTTTTCTTTCTTAATTTTCTTTCTTTCTTTCACATTGTTTTTGTTTTTAAATAGAATGGTTTTAAGAGAATTCATTTTTACATCTTTCACATTTTATATCACGCTCAGTTCTGGTTATATTCATCCCTCCCCAAATTCCTCAGTGAGCTACCCCTTATATTTGTTTTTTAGATTTTTTTTTCCAAGGCAACGGGGTTAAGTGGCTTGCCCAAGACCACATGGTTAGGTAATTATTAAGTGTCTGAGGTCAGATTTGAACCCAGGTTCTCCTGACTCCAAGGCCCGGTGCTCTATCCACTGCGCCACCTAGCTGCCCCCCTTATATTTTTTTAAAAACAGAACATTGAAAAATATTAGGGGTTTTTCCCCCAAAAGGAGCAGTGATTTCACCATAAAAAAGAACTCATAGTGAGGAAATCCCTCTTCCAATGTAGATGAGCTCATATTTTTACCTGGGTGTCTTAGGGAATTGATTGGGAATACAGAAAAGAAGGAAATGGAGGGTATATACCAAGTAATATGTTAATACAATCGAATAAAATAAGCTTAGTAACTACCTACATTTAAGTTAATTAGACAGCTAGTTCAGTGGATAGTGCAGAACTTAGTGTTAGGAAGACCTGAGTTCAAATTTGACCTCAGATACCTATTAACTGTGTGACCCTGGGCATGTCATTTAACGTCTGTTTTAATTTTCTAATCTATAAAATGGAAATAATAATATTGCCAGGGTTGTTGTGAGGATTGATGAGATAATATTTGTATAGAACTGATAAATGTTTGCTATTATCTATTATTAAAAGATTTTATGAAGTAAATAAGTACAGGGGGAAAGGTTCACTGATAACCTAGTGAGGACAATTGATGCTCAACTCTTGATGCCCTCTGACCATTTGGAATTTCCGCAGTGCCATGATAATCTATAATGGGTCCAGTTCCCCCCATCCAGACCTCAATGGAAGTGCCTTTGGATTAGAGAAAGGCCCAATCATAAAGACCTCTTCCTTTGACCCTTTTGCTTTCTCTTAACCCCCAGTCTTCCCAGTTGCTTCTGGGAAACACATTTGTCTTGGAATGGGAAGATGGCAGTGCTCTTCATGAAGTTCTTTGCTCATTTCTGGAGTCCCCCTAAAATTGACTTGCAGCCCTTATATTGAGCTGTCCTAGTGACACCTTTGGGAGAGGGCCTCCTCCAGTATTTTGGGGTTTGTTCTTTGGTTTTTCCAAATTCTTCCAAAAGTCCTTGTACTGGTAAATAAGTGGTTGTGCCGGTTCATGAAGGCTTAAACTTCTCACATGGCTTTTCTCCCACCAGTCCTGCCGTGGAGGCCTGCAGCCTCTGGGGATTCCGCAGTGGAGTTTGCAGTTGTTCTCTGGGCTCTCCCCACACATGGCTTCAATCTTTGGTGCTGTGGCCTTTTCACTCTGTCAGGGGACTTCCTCCAGGACTCCAGCTGGCTGTTTCTGAAGGCTGCTTCCATGAATGCAATGAGCCCCCTCCCCGACCCCCATCACACCCACCCCTCCCTGCTCCCTAATTCTTTGCATGCTTCCTATTCCCAGGGAACTAACTGACAGTGAGTGAGCAGCCGGCTCAGGCAGGGTCACACCAGAGTTTTCACCTGTGGCTTCCTGCTGGCTATTAGAAGCAATATTAGAAGCAGTTGTTCACTTCACCTCACCATGGGTCTCGGTTTTCTCATCTGTAAAATGAGTACTTGGACTGGATGGCCTGAATTCACATAAATTCAGCCAGCATTTTTAAACACATAGTATGTGCAAAGGATTTAGGAAGTCATTTTGCCTTAGAATTCCATGGTTTTCTTCTTATGGGTCCTCCAAGTTTTGCAAATGTCTAGGACAAAGTGACCTCAGAGGTCCATAGATATGACTCACAGGACTGGGGTTTATTAGAGAATCCTGGATTTCAAGAGCCAAATGATTCAGCCATTTCTGATTTCCATCACAATTCTTTTCTTCCCCCAGTGGGCCCTTTACATGTATTTGAAATCCCAATCTAAGCAGAATTTGAATTACAGAACAATGTCCTAGTCTTCAGTTGAACAGTTCTTGGGGATTGTGGTATTTGGTCTCCAATTAATTTAAACCTTTTCTTCAGTGATCCTTTATACAAATTTTTGTTGCTTTGGGTTGGATAGTCAAATAACATCGCTCTTCCTCTTCTCTCCTTCATTTCAAATTTTTTTTTTAATTCCACTTTCTGCACCCTTTTCTAAAAATGATTTCTTTCCTTTGCTTCATTTTCTATCTGTTCTAGATTTCTGTTCTTTCACTCATAGTCCTTATGTTTGTGATTCTTTAGTCCCTCAATTTCTCCTGGAATTTCTAAGACACCTAAACAGTTTGTGTTGTTGACTTGTAGACCTTGCTCTGAGACTTCCTTCTTTCACTTGTGCCACATTCTTAGCTCCTGCATATGATGGAGAGGCTTTTGACCCATGGTAAGAATTTCTGCAGTTTGTCTCTGTGTTGTCTCCCCTCCCCCCCGAAATCTACCCCCTGGGTCCATGCCCTTCCATTCTTCTTGGCATAGATTACACCCAACATTTGATTTCCTTCTCCTAAAGGCAGTATGAATGGTCTCTCTCTGCACTGAATCCTCACAAGCCATACATTGTGTCTCTCTTTGTTGTCTTTCATCTCCCATAGGAGAATTCATCAGGAGTACCCTTTCCAATTACTGAAACAAGATTTCCCCATTTCCTTCCTCCTTCATTCCCTCCCTTTGCCTCTTGGATTATTCTCTTGTAAAACTTTCTTCTTCTAGAAACATCATGGGAATTTTCCTTTATTAGTAACCTTTGTTTTGATTGGGGTACATCTCATATTCTCCTATTTTTTTTCCTTATTTTTTTCCTCTTGCTGATTTTCTGATTCCTCCCTCTAGTGGCAATTTCTCTGGGGTGGCTAAATCTCAAAGCCATTTCTGCCTCCTGACATACTGACCAATTTATGATTCATCAGCTGCCTCAAATGACTTTTGAGGAAAGACTAGGGGGTCCTTAAGGACTCTGAATGTTGGGTGCCTTTCCTCAGTCTTAGTGGACTCCCAGTGAGCAGCACACACAGATCCTGCATCAAGCCCCTCTTATCTTTGGTTCTTTGACTGCTCTCTGAGCACCACCACTCCAAACTAAGCAAGCTCCTGCTATTTGGATTTGCTGTTTGAACCTTGAAGGAGTTGGAAGCTAAGTGTGGAGTTGAGCTCTTTTGGAAATCTAGGGATGGACTTGGCGGCCTGCTCCAGAATGTGATCAATGGGAGTGAGTACATTAGAGGCTAGAAATGATTAACCTTCTCTGTGGTGAGGTCATTGGGTTTTTACTTTTTTGTGTTCTTGATGTGACAGTTGAAATTGTTCCATCTTCAATACAGAATTCTAGTTTGGGAGAAGTTGGAGAGGTTGTGAGGAAGTCCCCAACTTCTTGGTCACATAACCCAGAAATCTTAGTAGCACATCTTGGTCAAATACATTTCCTGTTTCTCTCCACACTCACATCTTGAGTGGAATGGGCACTTATCAAGGACAGTTGCTGTTTAGAGGAGTTACTAATATAGAGGAGAAGGAAAGATCTGTGTTGATGCTGTCATAAGAAAGGAGCCAACTCGTGTTAAGTGTCCAGAATAAATTTGTTTCTGTATATCAGAGTATCCCCTTTTACTGTATAGAAAAATCTGTCTGTCCATCAGGACTTTGCTCCCATCTTTAGATGATTCTCTGAGACCTAGTGGCAAATACCCATGTCTACATGTCAGTATCTGTGTCTGTATTTGTATCCATATATATGTGTGTGTGTGTGTGTGTGTGTGTGTGTGTGTGTGTGTGTATACATATATATGTCTATGAGTATATCAGTGCCTATATTTATTTATGTGTCTACAGCTATATCTACAATCATATCTATATGTCTGTCTATATCTCTACAGTCATGTCTACATCTATGTCAGTCTACATTCATATCAATCTGTGTCTTTGTGTATGACTGTATCAATGTCTGTATATCTACTGTGACATTCATGTCTAATCTATGTCTGTCTGCATTCATATCTATTTCTAGTCTATGTCTATACCTGTGGCTGTCTATAGCTATGTCTAAATCTATATCTATGTCTTTCTATTATCTATATTTATATCTATATCCATGTCTAAATTCGTATCTATATCTATGTCCATGACTATTTCTATCCCTATATCTATGTCTACACTCATATCTTTATCTATGTCTCTGTCTCTATCTGTATCTAAATGTATGTTTTTCTATATCTACATTCATATCTATGCCTAGGATTATATAAGCTATGTTTATATTGAGATCTATGTCAACATTCATATCTATTTCTAGGTATATATTATATATATTATATATATCTTTCTATATCTACAATAATATCTATGTCTCTGTGACTGACTATATCTAGTTATATTCGTGTCTATAATCTGTGTCTATATCTACATATGCATTCATGTTTCTAGCTTTATCTACATGTACATTCATGTCTAAATTGATATCTATGACTACATATGTATCTTTCTAGATCTGTGTTCATATCTAGATGTCTGTGTGTCTATATTCATGTCTAGATGTCTTTGGCTAGATCTCCATGTATATCTTCATCTACATTCATACCTATGTTTATATTTATATCTATGCCTTTATCTATGTGTCTACATTAATATCTATATCTATGGGTTTTCTGATATCTGCATTTGTATCTATGTCTTTATGTGCAGCTATCTCTATGTCTACATTCACATCAATATCTGTGTCTCCATCTGCATTCATATTGATAAATACATATACGTGTGCTAGATGATATATACATCTCTACATCTCTTGTTTCAAAAATCCAGAAGAGGAAAAAATCAGTTTTTCAAAAACTGAAAAACCAACCAACCAATGGAACCAATATGCCATCATCTAGAGCCCATCACCTTTCTCTCTATATATGGTGTGTGTATGTGTGTGGATTATGGATATATATATATATATATATATATATATATATATACATATATACATATATATATCCATAGTAGATACATATATAACGTTTTAAAGGAAATAAGGCATCTGCCTATCTCTACCATTGCTTTGTCTGAGGCACACTAAGATTTCTTCACTATGAACATGAGCCCAGTCTTACAAATGTGTGTCTCCATAGCCCACTTAATTATATAAAGGATATTATTTGTTGAACTTCCAGGAGTGAGGGGTGTGGGCCTAATAAAAAGTTGTCCTTAATTTGTCAAAGGTTCTCCTCAATAAACCAGCGGTATCAAATTTGAATAGAAACATTTTCCAACTGCACATTGACTTTAAAAACCATCAATTAGGGGCGGCTAGGTGGCCCAGTGAATAGAGCACCGGCCTTGGAATCAGGAGTACCTGGGTTCAAATCCGACCTCAGACACTTAATAATTACCTATCCATGTGGCCTTGGGCAAGCCACTTAACCCCATTGCCTTGGAAAAAAACCCATCAATTAACATTAATTCTGTTGAGTTAAATTGTTGTTTATTTTGTTAAACGTTTTTCAATTATATTCCAATCCAGTTCCCTACAGAGTTTGACTTCTCTGCCATAGATCATTTAAACCTGAACATTTTTAACAAGTCCTGAAAGAACAGACACGAATAGAGTGCCCGGTCTGGAGTCAAGAAGGCTCATCATGCTAAGTTCAAATCTGGCCTCAGACACTATTCTGTATGTGGCCCTGAGCAAGTCACTTAACCCTATTTGCCTCATTTCCTTATCTGTTAAGTGAACTTGTGTCTTTGCCAAGGAAATCCCAAAAGGGGGTCACAAAGAGTTGGATCTAACTGAAAAATGACTGAATAGCCCTGAAAGATTTTAAAACTCTTTATATACATTAACTTGAGTTGTTCCTTATAACATAACTATATGATACTCAATAAAGGGAATATTTTCCAAGTCATGAACCTTCAATTGAGTACACAGTATTCTGGGCACTGTGTTAATTATAAAGCTCTAGGAATAGGAAGAAAGGCAAAAAAAGTTTCTGCCCTCAAGGAGCTGAAAGTCTAATGAGGGAAGACCACATGTAAGTAATTATATGTATAAGCAAAATATCTTCAGGATAAATTGGAGATAATCTTGGAGGAAGGCTTTGGTACTAAAGAGAATTCCTTGGAGAAGGTGTAATTTTATTTGAATCTTAAAGAAACCTGTTTAGTTCTAATTATTATCATCATCATTATTATTATCATCTAACAAAGATCACTTCAAGGTTGATAGTGCATCTTGCATATATATTATCTCACAACTATTGTAATTGTCCCTATTTTGCAGGGGAGGAAACTGAGACTCCAAGTAAGTCACACACATGTTGCCTAACTCATTTTACATTGTTACTGGCATATTGTGATTTTATATATAACTTTCTTTTCTAATAATATGCCCTTATACAAAATCCAGAAGAGGAAAAAAATCAGATCATGAAAACCAACCAAATCTAATAGCACTCAGATCCCACTCCTGGAAAGAAGGAAGAGAGGTGCATTCTCATATCTTCTTATAATCACTACATACGTTGTTCTCCTGGTTCTGCTCATTTCACTTTGCATTAGTTGGTATAAATCTTCCCATCCACCATCTTATGTTTTTCTTATTACATAGTAGTATTCCATGCATTCATGAACAACAACTTGTGGAGCCATCGATGGACAATAACTTTAATTACCCCCCCTCACCCCATGTAGTTCTTTCCCACTACAAAAAGCTGTCTTGGAAATGTTTTCAGACCAATTTTTGGCCTTTATTTCTATCTCTGGTGCTTAGCATAGTACCTAGGATACAGTAAGTGCCTGACTAAGAGGTTAGTGCCTGGCTTAGAGTACTTGACTGAGAGCTGAGTCTCCCACCCTGGTCACACCCTGACTTTAATTCTGGACCTCTTTCCCTGTTTCCACTTCCTTTCCACTTTCAAAATCTTATGCTTCATCGATTTGGTGAACAGTCAAGCATCAGTTGCCAAGCATAAAAATCGATTATCTACTCTTTGTCACATGCTAAAAATCTTGATAACCCAGAAAGCCCCTTGTCATCCCATTTACCAAACACAACTGTCCTAAATCAAAAGAACACACACAAAAATTGGAAGACAGTGACCTGTGTAGAGTATGACACTGAGCAAACTGAATTCAAGACCATTGTCTTAAGTCACTGAAAGCTAGTGTAAACCATTTTGTAAACCACTCTATTCCACCCAGCTAATTTAATTATTAATAGGGTTCTGTTTTTCTAACCTTTCACTTGAAGGTTCACCAAATCTTAAAAGGTTAGAAATAAAATTTGCAATGTACTTCCTTTATAGTAACCCTATGGAAGCAAATGATTTTATCATGATTTACTGAAGAGGAAACTGAGCCACAGGGCAAATGTCTTATTAGATGTTGTGTGTCTTTTGATACTATTGGGTGTCTTGAAAAACCAAGACCTGGGTAAATTCCCCTCTCTTTTAGTGCTTAGCTAATGGCCAGTGGCCCAAATTAGTTACAAAAAGGGCTGGGTTACCTATTGTGGCTGACTTTTTCTGCTACAGCTTTCTATATTTTTGGTAAAGACATGTACTGTTTGGGTGGAGCTCAGTTTTGTTTTCACATGAGGCCCTTTTTTCCCCTCTTACTCATGTCATTCTGGGGTTATTCAACAACATCTGTCAGAGCTCCAGTAACCTTTGTCATCCAGCTGTTGCAGTCATGGTATTTTGCTTCCTTGATGGAGATGAAGGTGGGGTGGGGGGGAACCAATCCCCTCTCCTTTTACACCAAGCCTTCAGGTGGGATAGGGAAATGGTTCTAAAGGCATCTCTCAGCACAGTGGTCTCTTGCCAAGCTCAGTATTTGAGTTGGACGTCAGGCCTTCTCGGCTGCTTGAAAACAGGAAGTTCCCCCATTACGTGATGGATAGCCCTGTTAGGCTGGAAAGAAAGGAAGAAAAATTATCCCTCTCTAGGCCAGCAAATGAATTATGCAGTGGTTTAAGATACATGGAAGACAATGTCTCTTCCGCAGTCTGTACCTGAATATATGGAACTCTACCTTACCTCCTACTCCCATTCCAGAGACTTCAATATATGTTCTGTCAGATACTCTGACTTTCCAGTGCCTCAATTTCCTCCACTCCTATTGTATTTTCTTCTCATTCACTTCAGCTTCTCGTAGGGATACTTCTACCCTCAGTTTCTTCTTTGTACTCAACTCATATACACAGGAGCTCCCTTTTCTGAGCATTATCTTATTTTTCCTTCTCCTTTTGCCTTACTCAATCTGAGACCCAAGGCCAGAAAAGACTTCACTTTCTTGGCATCTCTATCTTTGGAAGGATGAAATTGTGATGAAGGCTAGTCAAGAAACCATTAGCTTCTCTGCTTTGATAGATGCCCTGATCATTGGAGTCCCCCAACACTTCTATATCATTCTCCTAGACCAGGCTTGTGATCTGTTTTCCAGCGTTCTTCTTTTGCCTCTCTCTGTCCAGATAATATGTAGTGCAGTCTGATGACAATATCATTTCTCCTAGAGCTTCCATTAGACTTCATCTGCCATATTTACCCCTCCTGGTTCCTAGATTTCTTCATAAACATCTGTCTTCTTCAGTGTACTGCACACTACTTCCACTCGCCAATTTTTGCCTATGATTTTTCTATTCATTGTGTAAATACTTTCAGAGCTACCCTATGGCCATTTTACCCTGTCCCCATGATTCCTCTCATATTTATTGCCTTGATTTAGTATGTCTTGTTCATAGTGGTTCTTATTCAAACTTTGTGGTTGTGGCAGTAGTAGCAGCAGCAGAAGTAGTAGTATTGGTAGTAATAGTAGTAATAATAGTAAAAATAGTAGTAGCAATTGTGAAAGGCCATGCTTGTATTAATATTATTTTTATTAAATAGAAGTTACATTAAAGTAATAAAGTTCTTTAAAGTTTGCAAAATGCTTTACAAATTTTATCCTCACAGTTAACCTGGGAAGTAGGTGCTATTATGTACCCAGTTTTACAGTTGAGGAAACTAAGGCAGAAAGAGGTTAAGAATCTTGCCCACAGGAATAACTGAACAAATTGTGATATATGAATGTGATGGAAATCATGAGGGACGGGATTTCACAAAAGCCTGGAAAGACTTGCACAAACTAATATTGAGTAAAGTGAGCAGAACCAGAAGAACATTATTTATACTAATAGGAACATTGTGTGATGATCAGCTATGATTGACTTGCTCATTACAGAAGTACAATAATAAAAGACAATTCTAAAAGACTTGTGATGGAAAATACCCTCCATATCCAAAAGTAGAACTATGGAGTTTAAATGCAGTCCAAAGCTTACTACCTTCAATTTTTAAAAGTTGTCTTTTAAAAGATATTTTTCTCTCTCTATTGTTCTTTTCTTCCATCTGAGTTTAATTCTTCTTTCACAATACAATTATTATGGATCTAGGTTTACATGTAGATCCTATATTAGAATGCTTTCTGTCATGGGGTAGGGGGAGAGAAGAAAGTGAGGAAGAAAAATGTAAAACTCAAAACCTTGCAAAAAATGTTAAAAACTACTATTGCGATGTAGTTGGGAAAATAAATAAATAAAATATTTTTTAAGAGAATCTTACCCACACTCATATAGCTAGTAAGTATCTGACGTTAGATTTGAACTCATTTCTTTCTGACTCCAGACCCAGTGAGTGTTCTATTTACTGCATGACCTAGATGTTTATCTGTCTATATATTTATATAGACATGTCTAAAGGCATGGGTGATTTGACTGACACTTCTATTGAGTCTCATCTCCTATCTTTGTTCCTTACATGCTGTCATACTCTTCATATGCTTCAAGACTTCAGAAATAAGTGATTTCATCGGTATGAATGCTTCCTTCCCCAAAACAGATTCCAGACTCTATGTTCATCAATTTACAGTCTTTGGGAGTTGCATAACACCTCTTCATCAAATTCATCAACCTTCTGGCAGTGTGCCTCTTCAAACTTAGAAACTGGTCCTCGGATGACAGAAATAGTCCTTCATTGAACACTCAACTCAAAGTCTTCCTGAATTAGTCAGACCCCTTAGAATCTGTGCACCATCAGCTTGGCCTTCAAGATCAACAACTTCATACCATAAAGAAGATTTAATGGCATATGAGCATTATATCCAATAACATTATTGTTAGCCTGGATACTTACAAAGCCTGATTTCACAAAGACAGAGTTGCCCATTGCCATCCATTGATTTTATTCCACATTCTCTCTTCCATTACATCTTACTATGATGGTCATGCCCTGTCAATAATGATCATCTGAGGATGACCAGTAGGCCCTTCCAAAACCCCACCCACTACCATTTTCTCCCATCCCTAATTGTTATAAGCTCTTGTAAGGAAGGAGACAACTCCATGGCTGAAGAAGGAAGTTGCCCTGTCTTCTATGATGTCAAAAGCCCAAAAAATCTTCCTTCTCCCCCTGCTATAGATCTGGCAAACTCCTTGTGAAGGCTGAGCCATTATGCTGGCCATTTGATGTGGTAGAATGATGAACTATGAGAAAGAGGTCAGTCACTTAGTTGTTTCAAAGCATGGTATTTGAACTTCACCACAGGAAATGCTACTATGCCAGTGTCTTGGAACCCCATAAACTTGCTCACTGGGAGCCCCAATTCCCTTGCTCCTGTCTATTGGCTGTGAATTAGACTCTTGACAGATTAAATTTTGCTTATGAATACTGTTGGCTCCATTAAAGGAAGGAGATTATTTGACTGACCTGATTGGTGGCCTACTCTGCTTTGGTACCTTGGACCATAAAGAGATGCAGATGACTTTTGCTTCTGAATGGCCTCATTGAAGGCATTTTCCTATCTGCATCATGTTTTCAAAGATGACATTGTCTTTTCTCGAGAGTCATCTCTAATTTCTTTGAATGGAAGCTCCTTAGAGACAACTTAGTGAAAAACTTGTCCATGAAACCAAGGCATACATATTCCTTTAACCCCCTCTGTATCTCAGTATCCTCATCTGTAAACTGAGAAGATTGGAAATGGGTATTCAGGGTCCCTTCCAGCTCAGATCTTTAATCCTATTGCCTAGGTCAGTTTAATCCTATTTGAGCTGAGAATCACCTAGGGTAAATCACACACCTCCTTGGACCTCAGTTTCCTTCTCTGTACAATGAGAAAGAAGATCTCAGATCTGATTGTAACCTTAGACAAGGCTAGGTTTCAAGTTCCTCTTTAGTAAAATGAACATGTTAGATTAGATGGCCCTGTCTGAGATCTTAATAAATTAAGCAATGTGAAAATACGTCACAGCTAGGGAAACTGAGACCCTGAATAGATAGTAGAACTGTAGTGCCATGCACAATCCATTTGATAGGTTGGGGATAAGGAAAGGAATTAGAGCTCTGTACTTCATTGGTATTCCCTCTACCTTTGCAGGTAGACATCTTCTCTACAACTTCTAGTTTTAGAAGATAGATAGAGCACTAAGAGTTTAAAGGTTTTGAACTCAGTTCCTACTGGTAGTGAGGCCAACTTTCCATCCATTATGCCACCCTGCCTCTATAAATAGAGTAGATTTACTAAAAAAAAAAAACCCCATGAAACTCTGATCTTCAACCCTCCATTTGTATGGGGCTACATGTAAGAGATATTCCCAAAGGTCACTTAGCAGCTTGCCCTGCCTTCAGCAAGGATTGTGTCCATAGCTCATTTCCTTAAGAGAGTGTTATTATCCTTCTTTAACATCTGCAACCTTCGTTGTCCCATTGCTTCTTAAATTTGTCTCTATTTAAACATTAAAGATGGCAGACAGTTACTAAGAGTTAGATCCTGGAAATCATCAGTTAAACTTGGGTGAATTGATCATCATTCCCCCACTGTATACAGATTGTAGCTCCTCATGCTTTCTCATCCTCAGTAGGGCTCATCCAGATCTTTCATTTAAGTCCCCAGAGTTATTATGTAGAGTGGAAGTCTTGTTCTTTCCAATGGTTCATGGCCCATAATAGGTGCCTAGGTGCTGAGATTCCATGGGGGAACCATGGTGAGGATTCCCTTGAGACTGAGTGGTATGCCTGGATAATATTTCTCCCATTTGGGATAACCAAAGTTCTCTGCATCTCAATGAGGACTCCAGAAAAGACTTGCTCTTTTCATTAGAGTTGGGAACTAAAGCTGCCATAACTGATTCCTCCCAGCCAGCAGATAGAGGAGCTTGAGAAGGCTGGGGCACATCTCCCCTTGGGGTTTGCATGTGCTGGCCCCTCCACCAGTGGAAGAGGTCTCCTCCCATAGACTTTCTCTGTTTGGATGGACCAGAACAGTCTTTTTAAAGAACCTTTAGGAAGGGTGTTAGCACCATCAGGGCTCCTCAGGAAGGAAGCTGCTTTTCCTACTATTTTTTCAGCCGAACTTTCACTGACAAGATCAGGCAGGAAAAGCCTCAATGGCCATGAGCCCAGCACACCAGGCAATATTTGTAGCAGACTGTCATTGCCCATGGTCAGCTGTGACTTTAAAAACAACCTGGACGTCATGCTGAGCAGTATTCCCTGAAACAAACAATGGAGGTGGTGTCCAGGTTCCACCCTCATAGACAGTCACACTACCGGCAAAGGATGCTTAAAAATAGCTTAGAATTTCTGGACTTTTCCAGATGTGTTAAAAGGAGATAAGGATAGAAGCTGAACCTGGGATTGCTTTTTCTTAGCTTCCTACTAAGTAAATGTCATCTTATAGTATTAGGGAATTGCCCAGGACTGGTGAGAGGACAATGCTTGTCCAGGGTCACTCTGAAACACCTCTTTTAATTGCAACCATTCTGCCTTCCTCTGTTCTTTTTGGAATATTATTTTCTCATTTGGTTTTCCTAAAAAGCCTGAGACAAGTATGACAGGTATTATCTTTGACCTATGTGACATGCAAGGTCACACAGTTAGTATTGGACCCAATTTTTTCCCAAATTGTTCATCTAATATAAAAGAGGATTCCAGTGGCCAAGTAAGGAAGTTATAATCTAGGTCATGAATTCTTTACCTCTTTTGGATCATAGACCTCTTTGGCATTCTGGCAAAGCCTATGGTTCTGTCCTTGGAGTGATGTTTGTGAATGTATAAAATTCATAGGATTACATGAGAAACCAATTATATTGATATATATTAAAATATTTTTAAATGAATTCAGAGACTCCAGATTAAAAACCCCTGATTTAGACAGTTACATGGATGGTGGAAAAAAGAGGTAGATTGTGATGCCTTTTCAAGTAGCAGTGGTAGATTTTAGGCCATAGAGTTGTTATTTTTTCCTAATCATTAAAAAAAAACCTTTTATGGTGACAAGGAGGCTTAAGAAAGAAACTCAGAAGAAAATAATGACTTAAAAATCTCTTCAAACAAAACCTCAAAGGAAAATGCAAATTAGACATAAGCCCAACAAGAGTTCCTAGAATACCTAAAGAAAGATTTTTAAAATTAAAAAGCAAATAAGAGTGAAAGAATTAAAAATGGACAAAAGAAATCAAAGTAATGCAAGAAAACTATGAAAAGAGAAATAATAGTTTGGAAGAAAATGTATAAAATCTCACTGAAAAAACTTCAAAATTAGAATTGGTCAAGTGGAAGCTAATGACTGAAATATCAAGAAGCATAAAAAAGTCTAAGTCTAAAAAATAGAAGGAAATGTGAAATAACTTCAGAAAAATGATGGAACTGAAAAATAGGTCAGAGAGATATTTTAAGAATTGTTGGATTACTCAAAAACCATGATTTAAAAAAAAGCTTAGGACATCAGATTTCAAGAAATTATAAAAGAAAACTGAGCAGATATAAAAGAAACAGGAGCAAAGTAATAGGGCAATGGAGATGTGGGAAAGAGAAAGAGGCAACCACATGTCTCCAGCAAAGCAGATGGCACATTCCCATAATCCCTCTCCAGTCTACCCCCCCTTGTCCAAAATGGTCAGCCCTGGTTTAGGGCACATGTATGGAGTACTGGCCTTGGAGTCAGGAGGACAAGAGTTCAAATCCAGCCTCAGACACTTGATACTCACTAGCTGTGTGATTTTGGGCAAGTCACTTAAATCTGATTGCCTCCCATCCAGTCATCCTGATTCATGTCTGGCCACTGGACCCAGATGGCTCTGGAGGAGAAAGTAAGGCTGATGATTTAGCACAACCCCTCTCCCCCCAACCCCACTCAAATCTACTTCATCTGCTTGTCATGGCATCACCTCCCTGATGTTATGGTCTTCTTTGAGGAAGGACAAACATCATCAGCCTTATGAAATATGGAACTTAAGAGTAGATGAACTTACAGCTTGCCCTGGCTCACCTCCAGTGTGCAAGGAATTAACTCTCTGGGTTGGGTCTCTGAAGGTCCTAGTCCGGAAGATTATTGTTTCCTGGTAGGGAAAAAGGGGTCAAAACTCGGATGTTTGGCAAAATGCCTTTGCCAGGTAGATAGGCCTTAATGGATTCCTCCTGGATGGGAAGTGTTGCCCCTTCAGCTTGGAAGGCTGGAATACACTGCCCCAGAAATGCAAAATTCACTCATCCCACTGCTCAAAAGAACAATGCCCTTGGTCAAGAAGGTGTGCCTCTGCACCTCCAGGGCCTGCCTACTGCCCACCATTGACATGACAGGGTGATATGACCACCACCCTACACCCACTCCTATTCTTCCACCATGATAGGGTATAGTAGAGGGATTTCAGTAAAACAATAGTAACAACAGCAAACCTTCTATTAGGAACAGAACATGATAACTTAAATCCTCCTCTTTTTTTTATTAAAGATTTTATTTATTTTGAGTTTTGCAATTTTCCCCTCACTTCCCTCCCCCCCAAAGCAATTTGTCAGTCTCTACATTGTCTCCATGCTGTACATTTATCCAAATAGAGTGTGATAAGAGAGAAATCATATCCTTAAGGAAGAAATATAAAGTATAAGAGACAACAGCAAGATCAGACAATAAGATATCAGTTTTTTTCCCCCAAAATTAGAGGGAATAATCCTTGAACTTTGTTCAAAGTCCACAGTTCTTTATCTGGATACAGATGGTATTCTCCATTGCAGACAACCCAAAATTGTCCCTGTAAATCTTGCTCTTTTAAACATTCTTCCAGTGCCTTGATTTTTGAGATGAGTGGGTAGGTGTGGGGTATCATTAACCAATTTTTTGTAAATAAGGTACAGATTAATACATTATTTATGATTCTCTGATGAACTCAAAAAGTCACCCAATCAGCATTTGCTAGGTATCTACAATAAACTAAGCACTGTGGTCTATACAGGAATGAAACAACTACTGCCCTCAGCAGCTTCCATTCTATCAGGGAAGACAACAGATCCACAAATAAGCACAAACAGGATGAAAGTAGGGCAGGGGTGCCGCTGGAGAGTAGGCAGATTCAGGAAAGGCTTCTTGTAGAAGGTTTGGCATGAGCAGAGTCTTCTTGGGAGCAAGGAATTCTAATACTCATTCCAGGTACCTTGAACAACAAGTTTACAGGGTTAGGTTGGGGCCAGATTGACATGTACTCGAAAAGTTAAACAGAAAAGCCTGAATTTGATTCTAATTGTAGCAAGGGTACCACCACCACTACCACTACCACAACCACAACCACTACAGTTTTCATTGAGAGTCCTTCAGAATAATTCATATAAGTCTTCCCAGTTTTTTCTGACATCATCCTGCTCACCATTTTTAATAGTACAATAGTACTCTATCACAATCATGTATCACAACTTGTTCAGCCATTCCCTAGTTCATGCACACCACTTCAATTTCAAATTCTTTGCCTCTACAAAGTGAGCTTCTATAAATATTTTGGTACTTAGAGGTCCTTTTTCTTTGTACTCTTTGGAATATAGGCCCAGTAGTGGTATTTTTGAGTCAAAGGGTATATAGTTTTATGACCTCTGAGTATGGTTCCAAATTGTTCTCAGAATAGTTGGACTAGTTCACAGCTCCAACAAAGGGTAGTTTATTCTTCATTGTAATCTTAGCTCTTTTGCCTAATGGAATATTCATAGTCTAAGCCTCTACTCCTCTACTGCTTTACTGTGGCAGCTGCTAAATCTCCTGTTTATCTTGACTTTGGCTCAACAATATTTGAATTATTTCTTTCTAGTTGATTGAAGTATTTCCTTTTTGATCTAGGAGCTTTGGATTTGGATATAATATTCCTGAGAGATTTTGAAATTTCTTTCAAGAGGCAATTGGTAGGTTCTTTCAATTTCAATTTTGCCCTCTGGGCAATGGTATTTGGGCAGTTCCCTTTTATAATTTCTTGAAATATAATGTCTGGGCTGTTTTTGGTTTTTAGAAATTTCAGGTAGTCCATTAATTCTTTAATTATCTTTCCTCATTTATTTTCCAGGTCATTTTGTTTTCCTTAGAAGATATTTTAAGTTTTCTTCTATTTCATCAGTCTTGAGCTTTGTTTCATTGTTTCTTGATGTCTCATGGAGTCATTAGCTTTCACTTGGCCAATTCTGATTTTTAAAGAGTTTTCCTTCTTCCATACTTTTTTTGGTACATCTTTTACTATCTGGCCAGTCCTGATATTAAGTTTTTGTTTTATATTTTTGTGCTTCTTTTACCAAGTTATTATTTATCTTTTCGTAATTTATTGTATTGCTCTCCTTTCTTTTCCCATTTTTTCCTCTTCTGCTCTTATTTGACATTTAGTCTTTTTGTTTTTCCTCTATTAAAATTTTTTTTATTAGATCTTCTAGGAATTCTTGTTGGGCTTATGTTCAATCTGCCTTTTTATTTTGTGGCTTGTAATGTTTTTAAGTCATATTCTTCTGGATTTGTGTCTTGATCTTTACTGTCACTATAGAAACTTTTTATGATCAGGTTCTTTTTTTTTTAATATTTGCTTTTTTTTCTCAGGCTATTTCTTGACCTAAACTTTATCTCTTAGAATTAGGTTCTGATCACCTCTGGTGGGAATGGCTAGCCTTAGCTTCTGAAGTTCAGTCTGGGGGTCTGAGGGTTTTTGGTACTTCCAAAAGAAGTCTGTTCTCTGCCCTCCTAGTCCTTAACCCAGGTAAATTTCTTAGGTAGGACTCCTGCTCCCTTGAAACTAGAGTAACTCTTTCTACCCAGATACTTCAACTCAGAACTGTGTAATAAGGCTGCCAGATGGCACCCATTTCTGTGATCAATGCTAACCAAGACATCTCTTGGAATCTCTGACTTTGGAGTCACTCCCCTTGCCATCCTAAGGCACTCTTTGGGCTTCCACTATTGTTGCTGCCACCTCTAGCCCACTTCTCATGCTCCCAGCCAGGCCCTATCCCAATAACTGCAGATCCCTCTGTCTTCTTATGCTTCCCTGGACTAGAATAATGATTTATTACTTCCTTTTTCTTGACATTGCTACTTAGAATTTCATTTGGTGTTTTCTTTGATTGTTTTGTAGGAGAGATTTTGGGTAATGTTTAGCAGTTTGTTCCTTTATTCTACTATCTTAATTCAGTCCTTCCTATTAGGTTGAATTTAATTCCTTTTTACTTATGTTGCTATTTTCAAAGATCTTCATACCTTCATTTTTTTTTAAAGAAAGATTTTATTTATTTTGAGTTTTACAATTTTCCCCCTATTCTTGCTTCCCTCCCCCTACTCCCCACGGAAGGCAGTCTGTTAGTCTTTACATTGTTTCCATGGTATACATTGATCTAAGGTTGAATATGATGAGAGAGAAATCATATCCTTAAGGAAGAAAAATAAAGTGTAAGAGATAGCAAAATTACATAATAAGATAATGGGTTTTTTTAATCTAAGATAATAGTCTTTGATCTTTGTTCGAACTCCACAGTTCTTTCTCTGGATACAGATGGTATTCTCCATTGCAAATACCCTAAAATTGTGCTTGATTGTTGCACTGATGGAATGAGCAAGTCCATCAAGATTGATCTTCACCCCCATGTTGGTGTTAGGGTGTTTTTCTGGTTTTTCTGGTTTTTCTGGTTCTGCCCATCTCACTCAGCATCAGTTCATGCAAATCCCTCCAGGCTTCCCTGAATTCCCATTCCTCCTGGTTTCTAATAGAACAGTAGTGACATACAATACCACAGTGTGTTCAGCCATTCCCCAATTGAAGGACATTTACTTAATTTCCAGTTCTTTGCCACCACAAACAAGGCTGCTATGAATATTTTTGTACAAGTGATGTTTTTACCCCTTTTCATGATCTCTTCAGGGTATAGACCCAGTAGTGGTATTGCGGGATCAAAGGGTATGCACTTTTTCATTGACCTTTGGGCATAATTCCAAATTGCTCTCCAGAAAGTTTGGATGAGTTCACAGCTCCACCAACAATGTATTAGTGTCTCAGAGTTCCAACATCCCTTCCAACATGGATCATTGTCCTTTCTGGTCATATTGATCAGTCTGAGAGGTGTGAGATCATACCTTCATTATTTGAAACTTGAAAATAGCCTGTGACTTTTTTTATATATGTGAATCATTCACATCGAAGAACATCTTTAATGTACACACACACACACACACACACACACACACACACACACACACATATCAGTACAAGAGATACAAAGAAAGGCAAAATATCCCTGCCTTCACATACCTCATTGTCTAATGGGGGAAGGCCACATGGATAGAACCAGATCCATCTAGGATGTTTACAGTGGGGTGGGAGGGAATCTCAAGAAGGAAGACACTGGCACTAGGGGGAAGATGGTACACTTGGAACTGCATGGTGAAAGAGGAGAGCTTTCCATGATGGGATGGGCAGGGAAACCACAGGATCAGGAGATGGAGTTGCTGGATTGTGGAATACATGGAGGGTAGTTATAGATGGAAGACCATGATGGTAGGAAAGGGTCGGGCTGTAAAGGGCTCTAGAGCTTATAAAGCAGGGGAGTGGCATCACCTTACCTCCCCATTGAGAAATAGTTTTGACAGCTGAGTGGAGGATGATTGGGAGAAGGAAGAGCCCAGAGAGAAGGCCATTGCTGAGGTGCAGAAAATCTGAACACATCTCCTTTTTTTTGAAGTTCAGCTCTGAACAACAGCACAACAAGCTTGGAAGATGAAACATTTGCAGACGTGCAACCATTGTACCTCTAAAATGTTGGTGAATTTCCATTGGATCTAAGCCCATCTGAAGGCCATTTCCTCCAACAAAAAACCCCGTGCCTCTCAGGGCAGCTGGCTGCCTTCTGCCTGCTCAGTCTGCGAAGTGTTCCATTAAAGGGTCGGGCTAGCGAAATACTTTCCTACCCAAGGCAGATTATATGAGTCCAGCACAAACCCATGTCTAGAGTTTCATTGCTGTAGCCTGTAGTTCTTCACTGTAACTGAATGCTCACCATGCGAATGTTTGCATCTGAGAAAGAACAGAGACTTGTCTACATTGCTGATAATTACTCAAGCCCATGGAACTTCTCATTTGAAGTTTGATTTTTTTAAGTATAAAAATGGAACACAAATGTGTGATGTTTTTTCCCCTTTGATTTATTATTTTCACAAAATGACGTAGCAGTCTGAAAGGAAGCCTACTATGGGGGATTGCTGATGTTTGTCCTTGAAGAAGACATCAGAAAGGTGATGCCTTGACAAGCAAATGAACTGGATTTAAGTGAAGGAAGCCTGTGTAAAGTCACCATGCTCACTCTTCTCTGGGCCATCTGGGTACAGTGGCTAGATATGGATCAGAACAGCTGGAGAGAAAGGATAGAGGAGGAGGAAGACCCAAGTTTAAGTCTCACCTCCATCACAGGCTGACTCTACCTTCAGACAGGTCACTGAGCCTCTTGGTGTCTTGGAGTTTCCACATTGGAATTTCCATTGGACAATCCACTTAACCTCTCTCAGAACTCTTCAATTTTCCGCTCTCTTCAATCTAAGTTAAGCACAAAATCAAGCATAGTCTGCCTTCAATAATCCCCTCAAATAATAATAATGGTATTGATGATAGGTGAAGTGTTTACCATTCATTCTATATCCTTTCATTCTCCTCACAAAAACCCTGAGAGGTAGGTGTTAAATTATCATCTTTCAAGAGGTGGAGAAAGGGAGACTCAGAGAGTAAGTGACTTGGCCAGGATCACACAGCTAGGAAATGCTTCAGGAGGATGCTGACTCTGAATCCAGTGCTCTGGACCATGCCTTCTGACATCTTAGAGCAAATCTGCTCCTTTATCCATCTTTTCCTATATTCCTATGGTTCTAGACTGTCCCCTTCCCGTTTAACTCATTCAGCCTGTCTTCTGTCTCTCTAGGCTCTGATGCGACCTGGGAGATTTGACCGGATCATCTATGTCCCCTTACCAGATGCAGCCACGAGGAGGGAAATATTCAAGCTGCAGTTTTCCTCCAAGCCAGTTGGTCCAGATGTCGACCTGGAAGAACTCGTTTGTCAGACAGATACCTACTCAGGGGCTGAGGTAAGCTGAGCCCTCTCTTCCCAGGGAAATGAACATGGGGAAATAACTGGGGGCTTTCTGGTTGACTGCCAAGATATTTGAAATTACTCTACTGAGCCTGAGGTTTCACCTCATACCAGGCAAATTGGCAAAGATGATAAAAAAAAAAATGGGAACAGTCATTGCTGGAGGGCCTGTGGGAAGACAGGTATGCTAATATGCTATGGGTGGAGTTGTGAAATGATCCAACTGGGTATCAATTTAGAATTATACATGAAAAACTGAATGATCTTACTTCAGGGCAGATACCCCAAAGAAGGCCTAAGACTAGAGGGTCATAGATACAGGGCAAGGGATTCCACTTCTTCCAACCTTCATTGTACACAGAGTGACTGTCAGAAAAGTGACTTGGATCTGAGACCTCTGCCTCTTTCCATTGTACTATTCCATCCATTCTACAAAGGTCCAAAATGTGTGTGGGGGAGCAGCTAGGTGGCATAGTGGATAAAGCACTGGCCCTGGAGTCAGGAATACCTGGGTTCAAATCCAGTCTCAGACACTTAATAATTACCTAGCTGTGTGGCCTTGGGCAAGCCACTTAACCATGTTTGCCTTGCAAAAAAAAAAAACTAAAAAAAAGGTGTGTGTGTGTGTGTGTGTGTGTGTGTACACATATATACATAAATGTGTGTACATAGTAATAGTTTGTGGTAACCACCATCTGGGAGCAAAGTGGGAATGATTAAATCAATAATACAGAATATTATTGTGCAATAAGAAAAGATGAATATGAGGAATTCAGAGAAACATGGGAAGATTTATATGAGCTGATGCAGAATGAAAGAAACAAAACCACAATAACAATATACACTATGAGCACAACCTGAGAAGAAGGAACAAAGATCCCTAAATGGAAGTCAAACATAAATAATAAAGTAATGAGATATCAGGGGTGGGGCAGGCTGAGAAATGCCCATTATGTAGAAGCAAAAGTATTCTGGGAAACACTTTACTTAATTACTCCATTGAGAAACCATCCCTTCATCTGTAGCCTCCTCCAATATATTCTTGTTAAATGGAGGTCACCCTAGATTCCTGAAGATTGCTCTCACTATTCTTGCTCTATCTGGCTGAAGATGGTAGATCTGTCTTATCAGAGGACCAACCTAGCTGCTACATTTTGGATGCAGTACCTTAAAAAATGTTGTGTTTTTTTTTTTAAAAAGATTGAATCTCCCCAGCCTCAAAGTGGAAGGGTGATGATCCCACTACTGATCAACTTTGATCTGCTCCATCTGGTTCCCTTAGACACCTTGTCCCCTCTATCCCCCTCACTTTTGGGGTCTCTCCATATTGAAGCCAGATTCAGAGGGATGCCCAATCCCATAGCCTATTGCATCTCTGAATTACTGAGCTCAAGGAGATCTGCCACCATCACGCTGTACACCACCGAAGTTTTGCTGCATGTTGCTTCCCAGAGCAATCTTTCAGGTCATAGAAATGTTGCAGTCTGCTGCATCCAGGGAATCCTCAGCAGAGGAATTATGTGCTGTAGAAGAGTGGAAGAGGAAGGAGCAACCCTGAAGCCAGAGGTAGAATCCAATGGACTCCATACTTTACAGGTCTTTAGTAGAGTTCCAAACCAGAGGGATGCTGAGGCAGACATACTGAAAATGAAATCAAAGGTTCAGGTCTTGATGCTTGCTAAAGACCTTTGGCAAGTCACAGAACCTCTAAGTTACTCAGTTTTCTCATCTGTAAAAGGAAAGTAGTGAACTTGGTTCGTCCTGATATCCCTTCCAACTCTAAATCTGTAATGCTAATGTCTATTCTCACCTAAGGTTTGTATTTCTTAAATGCAAGGTCAGCAGAGAAGCAATACTGTCACTGAAATGAACAGAAGACCAAGCTTCTAGTCTTGGTGCCACTATTTACTGTGACTTTGACTTGTCTTTAATGATGCATGATCTGTTTGTTTATTCATTCAGAAAGCATTTTACTTACATTAACAATGTAACACATTGTTCTCAGTACTGGAAATTCAAATTGAACCATTACCTGTCTTCAATGCTTACATTCTCTTGGGAGGAAACTGATAAAGTTGAGGAATTTATGTTCTGAATATATTCAGTGATTTTCAGAGGGAAGGCCTTCTCTAAACCTTTTCAGCATTGAGAAATGTAAGTGATGATGATGATTGATGATGGTGATGATATCTGAAACCCACCAGCTTCCAAATCCATACATTGCTTTTCCCAACTTGGCTCAGTCTCTTACTATCCCTAGTACTTCAAGGTTCATTCAGATCAGTTATCATGTCCTACTGATGTCTTCCTCTTTCTCCTAGTTGTTGTTGCTCCATTTCTTAGGGGGTGGAAAAAGCTTGTATTCTTTTATATGATGTGAATTTGCTTATCTTGGTCCATACACTAGAAGCCCTTGGGAACAGGGACTGCTTCATTTTTAATTTTTGTATCTTCATTGTCTAGTCCACTTAATCAGCACCTGTCAGTTGTTTTGCCCAGGGTCATGGCCATGTGACTATTTCTGCTCTCTGTTCCATATCCATGGAGAGATGAGACAAGACTCAGCCTGATATCCTTGGCCATTCTCACTCTGACATAATGTACTATCAGCATATAGAAAAGCTAGCCATTGGCCAGTCTTGATTTGGGGGTGTTATGCACTGCCTGGTACATGGTAGACACTAAATAAATGCTTATTGGCTTATTAATTCAGGAGCAAAATGTCTTTTAATGCTAAGAGTTCTTCTGCCAACTTTATAGTTTTTCTTTGGTACATAGCTTATTTAGTCCAAAATATAGCTGGTGAGTTAGAGAGCACTTTGGACTTGGAGAGTGGAAGACCTGAATTCAAATCCAGCATCAGACACTTCCTAACAGTATCCTCATGCAAAACCTCAGTCTCGGTTTTCTTATCAAGAAAATGGGAGAGTCATACTCCATGATTTCTGAGGTCCTTTATAGCTTCCCCTAAACTTTTCCCCTTTAAGAATTAGAGCTTTGTAAAAAGAGCCTTTTGAAAAGTGATGCATTGGGGGAAGCTAGATGGTGCAGTGGATTGACTACTACCCCTGGAGTCCAAAGGACCTGAGTTCATATGTGACCTCAGGTACTTATTAGCTGTGTGACCCTAGGCAAGTCACTTAACTCCTATCACCTAACACCTACTAGAAGGAAGGAAGGGAGGGAGGGAGGGAAGGAGATATATGGATGATGAAGACATGTCATGATGAACTGAAAAGTCAGCATCCTATGACCATTTCACAGAAACTTTGTTCCAGAAGTTTCTAAAACTTTGGTGGTTCCACAGTATTTCATTTCCTTGTCATGATGTTTGGCCCAGGATTTTGTTATCTGTGTCTGCCAATGGTTCAAACAGATGCTTGTAGTACATCCCTGTTCGGAGTAATTTTGACATCTTTTGGTATAAAGAAGCAGGAAAACTCTTAGTTTATTATTATAAATTATTATATTATTTGTATATTATTATAATAAACTCCTCTGAGAGTTGGTGTGGTGTACTAGGCAAAGAACTGATTTTGAGGCCAGAGAGGCCTGGCTTCAAGTCTTGCCTCTGATAGCATCAGTTCTGCGCCCCCGCAGAATGTTTCAGTGTTCTGATTTCAGGGATTGATTTTCTTGTACCAGTGAACCCAGGGACCCAGCCCCATTTGCTATAGCCCCATAGCAGATATACTAACAGATAATCAGCCTGGATATAGACTAAGTGTTGTTGCTGTTCAGTTCCATTTTCAGTCACATCTGAATCTCTATGACCCCTTTTGGTATTTTCTTGGCAGAGACACTAGAAGGGTTCGCCATTTCCTCCTCTAATTCATTTTATAGATGAGGAAACCGAGGCAAGCAGGGTTACACAGATATTGTCTGATGAATCTTCCTGATTCCAGGCCTGGTGCTTCATCCACTGTGATGCCACCTATCTGCCCCCGAATATGGAGTGAATCATTCCATAAATACTCAGCTTTATTTCTCTAAAGGTTGATTCATAAAATCATGAGAAGACCTAAATTATATCAACAGCACAGCATTTCAGTTGGGTCTTCTTCCAGTTCAATCTGTGTACTTAGAAAGTTGGTCCATATGGTAGAAGGCAGTGGCATCGAATTCAAATAGAAAGAGGGAGCCATAAAGGGCTCTATATTGTCTTAGAAAAATCACATGTTAGTATTACTCATGTTTTATTGTATTTCGATACATTTATCAAGTATTTTCCAACTATATTTGAGTGTAGACCTGCTTCCAGGTTGGAGGTTAGATAAGGTTCCATGAAGAACTGGTAAGATTGAAGTTCAAATATCTTTCCCCTGACACAAGAGCAATGTGACCTTAAGCAATCCACTACATTTTCTTTCATGATGGAAGAAATCTCGCATTGTTGACATAGAGCTATCTTCTGTCACGTATCTCTGATTTTATTGGAAATAAAACTTCAGGGCTCTGCTGACTTTCCAAGGTCCAATGCCTTTGGTGAGGTTGTTTTGTCTCATACCCATAGCACACGCTTCTTAGGCCACTGAGCTCACTGTGGGTCACCTTGACTTTTTGGGTTCCCTTGTATTCATCATATTTTTCAGTCTTGATTGAGTATTCTTCCAACCAGTTTGGAAGTGGGCCCTCTAGTGAGGTTTCAAAACCATAATAATGTGAGATTTCAAAGTAAAAAAAAAAACAACAGGAAAATAAAGCAGAATCTGGTTCTTTTTATTTCTGGGATGAGCACTTCAAAACAAGCCTTCTTTCCCCTTGTCATGGACCCATGAACAATAATTGTTCACCTTCTGCCACCAGAATGAAATGATCAGTCAGCTGAAAAACCAGCCTGCCCCACAGTCTTTATACCTTAGAAATAGTATGAAAATCAGATTAATTAAATTTTTTTGTCTGCTATATGGATATGTATTTGGCAAGATCAGTGAGTCTTAAGCTGTTGACTTCCTATCTGTTTTTAGAAATGTTAGTGTGGAAAAACTATGGTGGTGTGGTGCTATAATTTACAAAAATCTCTTCTATCCTTGGGGATTTACAGAAGGGGTATACCTTTCTGTAAGGCCTGGAGGAGGGTAAGACTTGAGCCTTACAAGTTTGTGGGGAGAGGGTGTTGTTTTGAATATCTATAGGCTGTCATTTGACTTTCATCCCAGCTGCTTTGTATCATAGTCTAACCCTAAATTTAGAGCCAACCTCTTTGTTCTTCTCTATTCCTCCTCTTCCCCAAAGAATATCACAGAAAGTTCTCCCTCTCCCTTCATGGGAGTGGGTAGAGATGCTGACACTAAGGTCCAGGAAGGACCCACACAATATGTCATCCAACACTCTGCTCCCTTCCCTTGCTCCCTCTGCCTTCCATTGGATTGTGGTTTCTTGCTCATGGAAAAACATGTGACCATTGACATGTAGTTAGAGCTTTCTTCATTCCAAGCGAAGGCAAGAACTCTGGGGGAGCAAACTTGTGTTCTTTCATTTAGACTTTTTTTCTTTCAGAATTATTCATAGCAAATGTCATTTTGTTTTATGACTTATTTATTTATTCCTTCATTGATTCGTTCCTCTTTCATGGAGTTGCCCTGGTCTGTTTTGGAAACTCTCTCAGGAGCTTTTAAGGAAACAGCAATGAGAGATACATATGTGCATACAAGTCACAGCTGGGACCAATTCCAATGGGCCATGTGTGAAGAAGAGTAGGAGAAATGGAAAATGAAATACATCAGTTGGGCTTCCCTGTTGAAAGTATTATACTGCCATCAGTTGAAGGTTCCCATGAGACAATGTTCATTGTTTTTAGTGAACATAGCCAAACGAGAAGAATAGACATTGATATCAAAGACCAGATATCAACTGTGAATCCTGTTAATACAGACCATCTAGTTTGACTTCCTTTTTTTTTTGAAGGTGAAGAGGGAAAAAAAAACAAGTCAAAAATAATACAATAAATAAAATGAAATAAAGGTGAGGAGGTTGAGATTCAGGAAAAATGAAATATCTTGTCCTAGGTCACATAAGTATTTGGGGAGCAGAGGTAGGATTTGAACCCAGTTTTTCTTGACTCCAGAGCCAGGCCTATACCTTAAGTACCTGTTGTTCCTATGTGCCACCTTCAAGGTATGTGATGTTGAACCTCCAGGTTGCGACAGGGTATTTACATTTTTTTAAATATGATTGTTGGTGATCTCTTTTGACCTAAGGGCATCTTGCAAAAATCACTAAGATGTCAAGAATGCCATGGAACCAATTTGTTACTGAATAAGAAATAGACTGAATAATTGAACGGCTTAGGCAGAAATTAATCCAATAGCCTAGCTTTGATCGGCTCAAAGATCCTAGTGATTTAGGCAAGAACTCCCAGTTTCACAAAAACTTTTGGAATGTAGGTAGAAAATATTGTTTATTATTTTATTAATTATTAAATTTATTTAATACTTATTAAATTATTAATATTTACCAATAGAAATTCAACAGAGGGGCATGAAATAATTACCTGTCAGATCTATGAATAAAAGAAGAGATCATGACCCAACAAGAGGTAGAATGTTTCATGGGAGGTAAAATAAAGAGTTTTGATTGGGGAGAGGGAATGGAATAAGCATTTATTAAGTGCCTACTGCATATTAGGCATTGTGCTTCATGAATATTTCCTCATTTATCTTTGCAAGAGTTCTGGAGATGGTTGATATTATCACCCCCATTTTGCCATTGAAGAATCTGAGGCAAATAGAGATGATGCCAGGGTCACACAGCTAGATTGGGTTTGAGGCTGGATTTGAACTCGGGTCTTCCTGAATCTGGACTCAGCACTCTGATCTAGGTGGCACCTCACTATCTGATGGAATCAAACCAGTATACTTAAAAATTGAAGAGAAGCAGTAGCTGGGGTTTGTAAAAGATCTCATTTCTATGCAGGGATCTGATTAAAATTTATAAAAATAAGAGCCATTTCCCAGTTGATAAATGATCAAAGATGCTGAACAGGGAGTTTTCAGAGGAAGAAATTCAAACTACTCATGGCTATTTTTAAAAAATGCTCTAAATCATGAATACCTAGAGAAATGCAAATTAAAATAATTCTGAAATACTGCCTGACACCTATCTTAGTGGCTAACATGATAGAAGATGACAGAAGCTAGAGGGAATGTGGAAAATTAGGTACATAATCTGTTATTAGTGGATTTGTGAACCAGTTCAACCATTCTGGAGAATAATTTGGAACCACATCCAACGGACTATAAAACTGTATGTACCCTTTGACTAGCAGTATTGCTTAAAAAAAAATACTGCAACTAGGTCCATATCTCAAAGAGAACAAAGAAAAAGAAAAAGGAACTATATATTAAAAATCTTTATTTCAGTTCTTTATGTAATGTTAAAGAATTGAAAATAGAAGGAATGTCCATCATTTGGGGAGTGGCTGAACAAATTGAGGTATAGGTAGTGATGGAGTGCTATTGTACTATAAGGAATAATGAGGGGTGGCTAGGTGGCACAGTGGATAAAGCACCAGCCTGGTGCCAGGAGTACCTGGGTTCAAATCTGGTCTCAGGCACTTAATAATGACCTAGCTGTGCGGCCTTGGGCAAGCAACTTAACCCCATTTGCCTTGCAACATCCTAAAAAAAAAAGAATGAGCAGGATGCCTTCAGAAAAACTTGAGAAAATATATATGAACTGATGCAGAGTGAAGTGAACAGAAATAGGAAAATTATAAAATAACAACATTGTAAAGATAATCAACTTTGAAAGACTTAGTAAGTCTGATCAATCAAGAGGATTCTTGAAAAATGCTATTCACCTCTGGTTAGAGACTGATACTCAGAGTGCAATATGAAACTTACTTTCACCCTCCCTCCCTTCCTTCCTTCCTTCCTCCCTCCCTCCTCCCTTCCTCCCTCCCTCCTCCCTTCCTTCCTCCCTTCTCCCTTCCTCCTTTCTTCTCCCTCCCTCCTTTTTTCCTTCCTTCCTTCCTTCCTTCCTTCCTTCCTTCCTTCCTTCCTCCTCTCCCTTTCTTCCTTCCTTCTTTCTCTTTTGTTCTCATATGTTCTCTGTCTCTCTTCTCTCCTTTCCCTTCTCATGTCTATGGTCATTGTGGAAATGTGTTATACATAATTCCACATATTTGTAATGGGTTTTGTTTTTCTTGCCTTATCAGTGATGGGGAAAGGAGAAAATTCAAAACTGAAAATAAAATTGAATTTGAGAAAAAAATTCTTTATGCTGCCAAAATATTTTTTATATTTATTTTTAGTTCCAAATTTTCTCCCTCTCTCTACCTCCTCCCCCATTCATTTTGAACACAAGAAACCTGATACCCATTTTACATGTGCAAAAAATTTTTCAAGAAAGTTTAGGAACTCTTCCCTGCCATAGGCAATCTCCCATCCAAGTACTGATGATGCCTAGCACTGCTTAGGTCTGAGATCAGGGTGATACAGCCTTGATGTTTCCAGAGACTTCTGTAAGTAAACTAAGGCTGTAGCCATTCCACCTCTGAGTGTTGATGTCTACAACCTGTAAAGCATGGGACTGTCAACATGTACGTGCCCCCTCCCCATCCCTTTAATGCAATGGATCATATTGAATGAGCAGATGCTGCTGAGCTGATGCGGGCAACATGGAGATCATAATTCTGATTATCTGAAATCTCTTGTCAACGAAATGTTTATACCAAAGAGAAGCATCCTCAAGAACATCTTGTACTGCCCTACTTGCCTGCTGGGGCTGGTTTGATGCCAGTGGTTGGCTCCTGGGGCTTGTCACCCAGAACAGAGAATGATGGGCAGCCCACCAGTGATGGAGACTCCCCCAGAGCTCTGGAGAGGAAGGTCAGGCCTTCTGTGCTCTTCTGACCTTTTCCTCCACCTCACTGCTAATCCAAACAGCATTTAGACAGCCCCTGCACAGGTGGTCCCTGGCTGTGGTATCTGAGCCTTAGACATCTGAGGTCCAGGGCCTCCAGAGCCTTAGAATCTGAGGTTCTGAGATAGAAAGCAGAAAAGGGCCTCTCCTCCAATTCCCTCCCCTTATAAGAGTCCAGTGAGATTGACATTTAACCCCCATGGTCTCACAGGGAGTAAGTAAGTGGTCATGCCAAGAATTGAATCCAGGTCCTCTCACATGGACTGATGTGGTACAGTAGAGAGAGATGGATTTGGTGTTGGTCACCTGGCTGCAAATGGATTATTGGATCATCTTGGTGACATATGGACCAGTGAGATGAAAACCCAAAGTCTAGCACCCAAAGAAAATGTCATAGTCTCAGTCCTCAGTGTTGGACTGTGAATATGTCCAAGCAATCTGGGAAAAAGTTTGAGATGGTGCAAAGAACATGACCAAAATGTCATTTTTTAATCCAGAAATCCCCCTTCTAGGATCTACACCTAGGGATATCAGAGCTGGTGGAAAAAGGGTCAGTAACTGACCAGAAATTGGATAGAGCGCTGGGCCCCTCTTTCATTCTGTCTCTCTATCTCTGCTTCTGTCTCTCCCTCCCTCCTGGAGAACCCCAAAAGATAGTAAAGCTAAGTCCAAGATGATCTCTTCTTGCCAAAACCTAGCTGTGAAATGTTTTCCAAAGCTGCCATGTCACATTCATTAGACTTTTCTTAAACTCATTCAAATAGAGGTAGAATGGATGATTAGAGGACTGGCCAGAGAAACAGAAAGATCTTGTGTTTCAATCCCACTAACTCCATTGAGTCTCCAAAAAGATAAGTCCCAGATGAGATGCAATCTGCATCGGTGAGGGGGTTTGTCCTGACATGCTTCTGCTCAACAGGAGAAACTCAGATAACTAATTGGCATGCATCGGTGTGGGGGGGTTACCAAAATTAAACTGAACAAACATTTAGCCATAATATGATATGTGGACACACAGAGACCAGCCTCTTCTTCCAAAAACATGAATGCTTCAATCTTCATTCTATAATAGTAGTTAGGAAAGACTCCCTTAAATAAATTAATTCTGTCATCATAATTATGTTATTGTAAATGCAAGAAGCAGGATGGTGTCATACACAGAAAACTGACCAGGAGTGAGTTCTGCCTGATGACATGGACCACCCCACTAACCATAGACATGTCTCTTAGTGTCTTGGGGTCCAATGCAACTCTCAGAGATGCTAAGCTACAGATGAAGTGGCAGTCTTATGTGATGGAGGGAATGGTTTCACTGGAATTCCGAATTATTAGAATTATTAATTGACACATTAGATGTCATCTAGTTTGGTCTTACCTGAGGCCCCTGTGTGTCCAGATCACACAAGACCAGCTCAGATTGGAACCCAAGTCCTCTCACTCCAGATATAGGGATATAAATCTCTTAGTACCTGGGGCTAGTATGAAGTAGGTGCTAGTGATGATGATGATGATGATGATGATGATGATGATGATGATGATGATGATGATACCGCTCCACCTACCACATCAATGAAATTCCAAGTCCAGGGTGCCTCTACCAAATAATACTAATTCTAGTTTAATACTAATACTAGTATATACTAGTATATAATAATCCTCATACTAATGCTAGTATATAATAACACTAGTACTAGTAATATTAATACTAGTTTAATATTAATTCTAGTATATACTAGTATATAATACTAATTCTAGTATATAATAATACTAGTACTAATAATAATACTAACACTAGTATATAGTAATGCTGATATGAGTACTAATACTAGTATAATATTATTACTAATAAAGATATTTTGAAGGAGAGAATTTCATTCTCTTTTACAATTTCACAAAAGTCATCAACCATCCCAACACATGAAACAGTGGGTCCTTCTTGACTTCCAGCCCATCTCACTTATCAGGAAGCCAGAATATTTGCAGATTGTCCTTCCCTTGCTTCTGGGCTGCAAATTCCTTTGTAAAATACAGTTTCAAAAAACTTAAATGTTCAAGCAGCTTCTTGGCACCCATACAAAACATTCTTTTGGCAGATGCAAATGGGAGCAGAAGTAGCCCCTTGACATATCTTTATTCACCTAAAAAGAATGCTTGAGGAGTGGTTTGGATTTAAAGGCAAGAATTATGTTCAATTAGGCAAGCCTCTGCTTTCCTCTTCCTAGAATTCAGACATGAAGAAACCTTCTTAAAAGTTATTTTAAGCAGAAAATTACCAGTTCACAGTAGTTATAACTATTAGAGCCTGGAATCAATGAAAACCTAGAGTGCCCACTGTGTGATCCCCAGTATATTTCATTCATTCATTGATGCATCCGTCCATCCATCCATTCATTCTTTCATCCATTCACATAATGCCCAAATCTCAGAGTTTGAAAGGGAGGGATTCCAAAGACCTGGTATAACTCCTACCTGGTAAAAGAATCTGAAGCTTACTGATATATTTTTTGAGAGAGTTCACTTTTTTATCTGAAGGTCACCATGGAGAAAATACATACAGACTACTTCTTCTCTCCAGAGACAGGATAACCTTAAAAGGAACTAAACAGAGCCTTCAGTAAGTAGAAGGCAGGAGCAGCCCAGTAGTGCCCAGCCTGTGGTGATGATGATGGTGGTGGTGGTGGTGGTGGTGGCGGTGGTGGTGGTGAAGAGCTGATGGCTAGTATTCACAGAAACAATTAATCTCAAAGCTAGAAGGCAACCCCCTCCCCTCCAACTTACCAAACAAGATATCAGCCTTTGTTGAAATACTTCATGAGGAGAAACTTACCATTATAGCTTGGTGGCCTAGTGGAAAGAGTGCTAGGCCTAGAGTAAGTACTTTGTTCTTGTTCTGTCATTTCAGTTGTATCTGACTCCCTGGGACCCAAATGGGGTTTTCTTGGCAGAGGTCTTTGAATAATTTGCCATTTCCTTCTCTAGTTCATTTTACAAGTGGGGAAACTGAGGCAAACAGGGTGAATGACTTACCCAAGATCACAAAACTGATTAAGTGTCTGAGGCTGGATTTGAACTCAGGCCAATGAGTTTTCATCTGACTCCAGGCCCTGTTTCTCTATCCACTGTGTTGAATAGCTGCCCTCAAATTCTTACTTGCTGAGCTACCCTGGACAAATCATTTTTCTCACCTGTGAAATGGGGATAATTCATAACCAACCCTCCAGAATCAAATAAAATGATGTAAAATATAAAAGGTAAACTTTTTGCAAACCTGAAAACACTTTATAAAGGCCAGTAATTATAGGACACTGGAGCTAGATTTTACTCTTCACCATAACTGGGTGACGTTGATAGGCCATTTCTCTTCCCTAGGTCTCAGTTTCTTGCTCTGTATGGAGGCAGGGTTCAATTAAATTATTTTTAAGACAACCACCCAGCTCTAAATCAGTATGGTCCACTTCTTATATACCTGTTCTGCTGTTTAACTTGAGGTATTTTTTGAGTTCCCTGTACTGGATAGAGGGAAATCTGCCCACAAAAAGCTAATGAATCCCTTAAATAAACTGAACTGATACAGGAAAAGCTCCAAATTCTGCTGTGCTTTTCCCCAAGGGATAATCTTTCCTATCTCTTGGTATGTGTCTTGTTTGATGCCCAGCCCAATGAAAGATCGAGAATATTCTAACATAGTGATTTCCTCTCCAAGAACCTGTTTTGTTCTGTCATCTCCTGACACAATCCCTTTTACACATTAGGCAGTAAATAAAGTTTTGTTGACCTCATTCCTCAGAAAAATAGTAATAATTGGCATATTATTATTTGTTCTGGGAGGAGGCAGCCCAACATTACTATATTAAAGCTTAAATCTTTGCTTGAAGACTCACAAACCATGTCCATCTTCACATAAAACTTCATCTTCTTCCTCCAAGTATTTGCATTAACTACCGGCCCCCTAGTCTCTTGGAATCTCTTGTTTCCTTCAAAAAGCTCACCTCTAATGATACCCTCTTTGTTAAGCTTTTTCCTTGGCTTTTCATCATGCTTGGACTCCTCTCCTTCCTCATCTTCATCTCTTGGCTCCCTGATTTCCTTCAAGTCCCAGCTAAAATCCGGCCTTGTACAGCAAGCATTAAAAAACACAATCCATGGACTTTATTGATTTGTTTTTATTTTCATTTTTAAATGTAGAAACCATTCTTAGTTCAAAGGTCCTCCAACAATAGACAGTGGCAGGATTTGTCTACAAACTATAGTTTGCTGACTTCTGACCTCCTCAGTTCCAATGCTTGATTTCTATTGATTATTTCCAATTTATCATGAATATGACTTATTTGTGTTTAATTGTTTCCCCTGTAATCTCCCCTATTGAACTGTGATCTCCTTGGAAATAGGGACTTTCTGTCCTCAGCCATTCTCCCCTTACCCCCCCCCCCCAGAATATTTTAAAATTTTATTTTGTGTATATATGACATGTACTTTATTATGTATGCATAGTCTTCCCTAGTAGAGGGTAATCTTGAGATCAGGGAATATTTCATTGGAGTCTTTTATCCCCAGAGCCTGGTGCATAGAGGGCTCGTGGTAAATGCTTAATAATTGGGTATAGGGACTTCAGCTAGATCTCAAGTCATTTCTACCCACTGTGCTCCTAGTTCCCCCCCTTCCCAGTTGATGTGCAAATTAACTCTACCCCTCTGCTTATTCCCTTCTCTTCTCAGCCCTTCCCCTTCTTCCTCATGTCAGTCTTTCAAATATTGGAGCAATTCCTACCATACCCTCTAGACGAAACACTCCCTGTTCTTTCAGCCAAGTCTTAAATGGCATGATCTCAGGCCCCTTCACTCTCCTAATAGGTCTAGTCTGGATAACCTCAAGCTTCTCAGGGATTTTCCTAAAATGCAGCCCTAGAATTGAACACTATTCCAGATGTATTCTGACCAGGGCTGAGAATTACGGGAATGTTTCCTTCATCATCTTCAGTGTTATAATTCTCTTACTCTCCTTTTACATGTTAATCTGGAAATTCACCTAAAGTTCCCAGATTTGGTTTTAAACAAATTACTATCTATATACTCCTACCCTGTATTTATGAAGTTGACTTTTTGAACCTCTAGAGGATTTTACATTTATCCCTGTTAGATTCAGTCTCATTACATTTGATTCAATATCCTCACTTACCAACATCTTTTTGACTTCTATCACATCTCTCTCTCTCTCTCCCAACCTTATGTCATTTTCCCATGTGATGACTGGACTATTATGCCTTTACCTAAATTGTTGATTAAAATGTCAAGTAGCCCAGAGCCAAGTGCTAATTCCTGAAGCACGAAGGTATAAAAACATTAATGACTAATCTGAATCTAGCATCCCACCAGTTTTAAATCCACCTAACTGCCCTATACCCATATTAGAGTTAAAGCTGGGGAGTGTGATTCTTAATGAGTGTAATAGGTCATGAGCCACGTCAGACTGTTTCTCTTGAGATAGACCTTTCCCTCTAACCCTTGTCTCCTTATTTGTCCTTGAGATATTTTCAAATGGATTAGACAACAGGGTCATCTATAAGTCTATATGTGTCTATCTACCTATGGTCAGTCTAAGGAAAATGGATGCCAACAAATACATTATTAAATATAAGGTAGTTTGGGGAAGAGAGGACTAATAGTTGTCAGGGTCAGCAAAGCCTTCATGAAGAAGGTCTTAAAGGGAAGAGATGGATTCCTTGGGTCAGAGGTAGAAAGGGAGGTCATTTCAGGTTTGAAAGGAGACCTGTTCAAAGCTATGGAAAAAGAGGTGTGTGTGAAGAACAGAAATGGCATGTTTGTCTAAACAGCAGAGCCCCCAAGAGGAATAAATATTCAGAAAGGCTAGAATAGTAGAGAAATCATTTCTGTACTTGAAGGAGGTAGTATGGGAATACCAAACACAAACTACAGCCCTTCTAAGACTTTGAACATGGACTTATAGAGTTGCTATGACCAAAAAGTCCATCATCTTGTAGCCAGATTGGTAACTCCCTCTCCAAAGTTGGTTAAATTAGTTCTCAGAGACTCATCCATGGTGAAAGTCTACAGAGCTTTGTTTGGTTGACAAGGCCTTCAAGAACGCAAGGTCCTTGAGCAGAGGTCAGTTATCTATCTACTAAGTATGTTCCAGTGGGCATTCTTCAGGGATGTGTTGTTCTAGGAGGCCTTTGAGACCTCTTCCCACTTGAATTCTTTGATCTTGAAATCATTGCCACATAGTGGCACTGAGGTACTGAAGGATCATAGGTCATGGAATAGAGCTGGATCTCAGAACATTTGACCCAACCCTCTCTGAGCCCAAGAAAGACTACAGGATTTGCCCAAAGTCAGAGGTAGAACCAGTACTTAGCTCCATCTCCAGCTTCTCCTCACCTTCAGAGCATCTCTCATTGTGCCTCTTTCTCCCTGCTCTTGTAGCCTCATCCTTTCATGCCTGGTTATTGTAGTAGCCAGCTGGTGGCTCTTCCTGTCTCTCCCTTCCTCAACCATCAAAGGGATTTTCCTAACTTATAGATTCAATCATGTCACTAAACTCCTATGGCTTCTTTTTACTTCCATGATCAAATATAAAACATTCTCTTTGGCATTCAAAGCCCTTCACAACTTGCCTTTCCCACCTTCTTATACCTCATCACCCTGCCAAGGTCTCCTTGCTGATGTTAGCTATCTTCCAGCCTTTCCCCTGACTGTCCCCACCATGAATGGAGCACTGTACCTTCTCAGCCACCTCTACCTCCTGTTTCTATGATTCCTTCAAGAGATCTTCAATCTGTCCTGCCAGATTGCCTGGACTCCATCTCGCCCCACCACCTGTGCCTTCCCTCCAAGACTGCCTTTCATCTCCTCTGAAAGCACCTAGTACTTGCAGAGTTCTTCACAGACGGTCTTCTCCATTAGAAAGTAAGCACCTTGAGGGCAGGCACCTAGCCTCCAGCATCTAGCACATTGAGTTTTTGTTGTGGTTGGGGATGGTATCACCAATGGTATCACCATTGGCCCAGGTACTAGTTTCAGTCTTGTCCAACTCCTTGTGACCCCCCTCTGTGTTTTCTTAGCAAAGACACTGTAGAAATTGGCTGTTTCCTTCTCCAGCTCATTTTACAAATGAGGAAACAGAGGCATCCAGGGTCACCCTGCTCAGTAGTGTCTGAGTTCGGACTTGAACTCATTAATGTTCTACTCCATCCACTGTAACACCTAGCTGCCTATTGACTGCCTGACCGATTGGTCTTGGAGTCAGCAAGAAACTGGATTCAGAGACTTCTCAGGAAGTCCCTTCATGTCTCTGTCCTTGGGACTCTGCGACCACTGAATCCTCTTGGCTAGCTCTCAAACTGAGACTGGGAGATCCTTGGACCCTGACTGACAGCTTGCGTGTTAGCTTTCCCTCCCAACTGAAAGGCTGGTGCACAGATGGGAATTTCACTGCAAATGGTTTGTTTTTCTCTCTTGAAAACCATGAAATGTGATTTCCAGTCGAACAATGCCAGTAACCTTGGGATTTCCGCCAACCATAATCCCAACCCCTTACCTCTTGGGCCCACAAGGAATCAGGGATGCAGAATGTCTGGATGCTGCCCCTTACCCTGTCCAGGGGAGGATGCTCCTCATACATGTTGCTTCTAGACTGACCGCTGGGTTATAGCAAGCCTCAGACATGGAGCCAAACCAAAGATATGGTGCTGACAATGAAATTTAAAAAAAGATAGGATTTTAGGATTGAGAGATGGAAGGCAGCTAGTTGGTACAGTGGAAAGAGGGCTGGGTCTGAAAGCAGGGAAACCTGAGTTCAAATCCAACCTCAGACAGTTACTAGCTATGTGAACTTGGGCAAGTCACTCAACCTCTGGCTGCTTCAGTTTTCTCACCTGTAAAAGGGGATAATAACCACACCTACCTCCCAGGGTTATCATGAGATTATATTATATTTATAAGGTACCTGACACATAATAAAGAGATGCTTATTTTCTCCCTTCCTTATATTTGGTCATAGGTCTTCTGACTTTGTCATCTTTAGCATCCGTTTTGCCCCACAAATTTCTGGAGCTCTTTGGGGCCTCAGTGTGATTTCATTCCTTCTAATGGTTGCTGGATGATAGAAATGGACCAAAGTCCTTAATTCTTCACATCATAGGTAGCCAAATGTCTCTTTATGGCCAGAGGACCATTACCTCTGTATTTTGAAGCAAATCAACAGACTTACCAAAATGTCCATTAAATGAAGATATTTGTTGACCTTGGGTTCTCCTACTTTTTCCTCAGTTGTTTTTGCTATCCTTAGGGATGAAACTATTATTGTATAACTAGAAGTCAAGAAGGCTATCAACAAAAAGCAGCACAAATCTTTTGCGCTTAACTGGCAAGGTTGTTTCTAATTGTATTATAATGTAAATAAGGTGCATCATCCAAGTCCCCATGTCTTCATTCTGTTTCTTTCACACTTGTGTTTTCCCCACCTTAGTGGTCAGCACCACTTACACAGAGACATTCCTGGTACACAGAGTTTTAATATCTCTGATTTGTGCCCATGTTTATTGACTTTTAATGGTACCAGAACATGGAGAAGGACCGCTCTCTCTGGGAGCTGTCCTCTGGGCTAAACTGATTCTCACTACTGTTTTGAGAAGAACCAGCCTGCAGACCTCTGCTGCCCTATCTCGGTCTTTGATTCAAAGAAACAGTTGTGATCCATTGACCAGACTCAATAATTGGTATCACCATTGGCCAGGTACCAGCATTTCAAGAATTCCTTTGGACCTCCATTAGTACTTATAATAATCCCAGGGCACACAAAGCCCCCCACTACATATCCCTTGCCCTCCCTTTCCTCTCATGAAATATTTTCTTTTAGGTTTTTTTTTGGTAAGGCAAACGGGGTTAAGTGGCTTGCCCAAGGCCACACAGCTAGGTAATTATTAAGTTTTTGAGGCTGAATTTGAACTCAGGTACTCCTGACTCCAGGGCCTGTGCTCTATCCACTGCACCACCTAGCCACCCATATCAGTGGAATATTTTCGAGGAGTTACTTTTGTTATTGTTATTATAGAAGTCATTTTCATCTTAAGAAAGAAACAGTCCTGGGACAAATCTATTATACAGTTGTTGGGTTTTTTTTTTAATTAAATGTTCTACAGACTATTTGGATAAATAGATAAAAGAACTACTCTTTGTAGTTGAATAAAAGCTTTAGGATATAAGTTTATTTTATGTAGGCCCACGAAAGGCATCCTTGGTTGATCCAACTCTAGTAGTAGATGGGACAGATAAGGAATACCATATCCTTCACCCTGATCCCTCATAATTTTGTTCCCAGCTAATTCTCTTCATTTCTAAAACTTGAAGAATGTGGGGAAGAGACATGGCAACATCTATTTAAAATGTTAATAAGTTTTTATAGATAAATTATGTCCAGGTGATTGTGACAAAGAATTAGGTCATCATCACAGACAGTTTTAGTATAGTAATAGCTTATACACATATATATATATATTATATGAATATATAATATATATAATATACACACACACTCACACATCCATTCATATACATATATGAATACATGCATAATAGAAGCTATCTCCCAGACTTGTTTAGAGAGTCAAGTGAGTTAATATTTGGAAAATGTTAATAAATATAGCATCTGATACATAGTAAATACTATTTAAATAAATGCTATCATCCTCATCATCATTGTTTGAGTTCTCTGGGATATTTTGAAGTCTTTACTGAAGTGTGAGATTTTATTATCTCTTAACTCATGAAAGATGGTAGATGTCTAATGTATAATTCTTGCCATCAGATCATGTCTTGACAGGTATTCAGTAGGTGCTATATTTTTAAAGCATACAGTGATATGTTCCACAGTTTCCATTGCATCATTGCAAGGGTCACTAAATGCAGAATCTTTAAGGATAGCTCTTTAATAATTTGTGTTGGTGATGAACTGGTCATGAATTGCTGTTGTGCCCAACCTACTCCAACCCTTTTTTTTCCATAAACAAATCTGCATGACTTGGTGACTTGTTTCCTACATCTTGGTCAATGTTTTATTGATTGAACTATAGGTATTGCCTATTGAGTGTTTTTAGATTCTCCTCTTGGATCTTAGCTATTTCCCAGACCCCGTTTGTATGTAAACAGCCCATGTTCAATTATATCAAAACAAACCCAATTGTGTGTTTGCAGATTGTGCTGATAAATGTTGACCTACCAGCTCTCAGAAAAAAATATACATTTTTAAAGTTAATATATATTATTAACATTTTCTCTATAAATCAACTTGTAGCATTTTTAATTAGCATGGTGAAAATATTTATAATGAAAACTTAGCAACCAGTTCTTCAACCCCTTGGAGATGCCTCTGGGAATCTTTATCAGCCTTTACCATTTTTCATCTTATAAAGATTTTCTCTAGATTTTTAACTAGGATCTAAAGATGTCTACTAATACTTTTCTCCTTTTTGCCAAGGAAGTTTTCATCTTTCAGTAGCTGCCTGAGGGCAATGGTTCCTGTTTCCTTAATATCATATGAGGTTTTATTAATAAAGTTTCCAGAATCATGATGGTTCATTTTATTGCTCCCCAAAGTGTACATTAAGATCTGTATTATGAAGTTGTTAATTGCTTTAAGAGTTCTTCCTATTCAACTTTGAGTTCAGGATGTCTTAAAATATTTAGCCTTATTGTCATGATTACCATTATCTTGTTCTCATCTTTTTTTGATGGGGTTCCATTAGAAATGGTCCTAGAACATGATGCGAACCTGTTATTATCATTTTATATTTATTTCTTATTTATTTATTTATTTATTGCTTTATATTAGTTATTTATATTCATTGCTCTGCAGTCAACTGCTTTTTTATAATGGAATAAAAGTATGGGAGTATTAGTTCATACTCCATATATATCCCCAGAAAATATCCTGGGTATGACCTCAGTAGCAGACAGGTTATCGGGGTTGATGTTCCATGTAGCTTAAATGTTTAGTATGGCTTTACTTATTAAAAAATACTGTTCTGAAATGATTATTATTGCTGCAATGCAATATTCTCATATAGGGGTGGTGATTTTCCCAGCCTTTTAAAGCATAAAGAAATTGACTATTCCAAATGGCTCTACTCTTCAGTTCAAATTCTTGTTAATGCATTTTTATAATTTTCCTGCCTCTTTTATAGTCAGACTGTCTATACTGTTAACTCTCTTAGTTGCTAGTCTCTTTTGTTTCTGGTTTTCAACTTCCAGGATTCCTGGGTTAAGTTGACTTAACTAAACCAATTAACTCAACTTGTTAGAATTGTGCATAAATTAAGAATTACCTCTGCTTCTCAGACCTTTTTCATCTGGCTTCTGACCTCCTCCTCCTCCAAAATGATCAGTGACCTTTTTCTTGCAAAACTGACTTTTTTTCTTTATCCTCATCCAATTCTTGACTTTTCTGTACTATCTTATACCATCGATTTCTCTTTTTCTTCCTCAATATTCTCTCCTGTCCATGTGATCATGGTGCTGTTCTGATGCTGTCCCATTTTTACTTCACTGTTCTTTTTCTGGCACATCAACAATATCACAAGAAGCTCCCAACTGTGGGTCTACCCTCATGTTTTTGTCTTGCTCCTCTTATTTTTTTGTCTTTTCTTCTCCTCTTCTTCCTTCTCTTTTTCTTCCTCTTGCCCCCTTTTCTCTCTCTGTCTCTCTATGTCTTAGTCTGTCTCTCTGTCTCTCTCTGTCTCTCTCTGTCTCTCTCTGTCTCTCTCTCTCTCTCTCTCTCTCGTTGTCTGTCTCTCTCTTTCTCTCTCCCATCCTTCTCCCACCACCTTCCCTCCTAAGTCAGCAAATGCCTACTAGATCCAGTTCTGTAAGGATGAAAGGAACCAATCATTTATTAAGAACCTCCTGGGCGGCTAGGTGGCACAGTGGATAAAGCACCGGCCCTGGAGTCAGGAGTACCTGGGTTCAAATTCGGTCTCAGACACTTAATAATTACCTAGCTTTGTGGCCTTGGGCAAGCCACTTAACCCTGTTTGTCTTACAAAAAACTAAAAAAAGAACCTCCTGAATCCCAGGCAATGTGTTAGGTATTTTACAAATTTTGTCTCATTTGATCCTGCAGTAACCTTGGGAGGTCCTATTTTTATTCCCATTTTACGATTGAGGAAACTGAGACAGGCAGAGGTAAAATAACTTTCTTAAGGTCATACAGCTAGCAAGTGTATGAGGCTGGATTTGAACACAGGTCTTCCTGACATAAGCTCAGTGCTCTATCCAGGGCACCACTAAGCTGCCTCTAACTTCTTTTAAAAATTTTTTATTTATTTTACTTTTAATTTATGGAATAAAACAAGCATTTCCATAACACAATATAATAAAAAAGATTGCACGTGAAACTGTCAATCTATTATTTACAACTTGCTTTTCCTTTTAAATCTATAATAAAGTCATGTAAATTTCTTTTTTCTTCCCTTTCCTCCCTCCTCCCCTGAAATAGCTACCATTAGACACAAATATGTGTATGCTGCATGTATATGTAAAATCATTCTCCCACTTGTAACCACAACCTCAGTGTTCTCAAGTTTTCATTCCCCTTGTCCATATGGCCCATCAGTATCAAGTCAATACTTGTATTCATTTTCTCCAGACTCTTTCCCCCATGCTCACATGGATGCCATCTTAGTGCTGGCCACCATCATCAGTCAGTCTCTTCCATTGTCCCCTTTTCATCTCTAGTCTAATGAAGTAACCCCTGGCAATACAGGCCTGACTGGCATACCATGTCCCAGACCTTTTCTGGGGAGTGGGTGGGGCAGGCAATGAGCTCTTCTGTGGTCTGGCCAGACCCAGATCCCAACAAGCTCTTGCCTTTGTTTGCATTCCACGGCCTTCATGGTATGCAAAGGGGACAGGATGTGCTTGCTTTCAGATGACAAAATACAAACATCTCAGCTTGCAAAATGGATACATTTGGAGGTGATTAGGCACGTTATAGAAGGATTCTTCAATCTGCAACATGATTTGCCTGAGTTTCTTCAGAGAGTGAGCTTCTATCCTACATTCTGGCCCTCTGAGCCTGACCAGTCCTCTAAGGTGGGTCCTTATTTGTGGGCAGGTATTCTTCCCCTCCCTCCCATTTTAAACCCCTTGAGAACAGGAGCTATGGTCTCACTTCATCTTGATGTCCTTAGTCCCTGGCATAGTTAGGGCACTACTTAAGCTCCACATTACTTTCTCTGAGTGCCATCTTGATCAGGGTCTGGCTGTTTTAATTTCTGCCCTACTCATCTCCATACGTTACCCTTGCTTGGTCATCTTCCTGAGAGCAGGTGCTATTTCATTCTCATGTCCAGGTTACAAAACATGAGAATGAGCACATGGTAATCTGCTTCCTTGGTGAACTAAAGTCAGTTGAATTTAAACTCCATTGACCTCATTTTACCTTTCCACTTTTGTTCTGAGTCCAAGTCAGTCAGACCAAAGTCATGTTAGGATCAATAACACCAAAATGTCAGCAAACAAATTCACATGATCCTCTTGAATCTTGTCACCTAGTTCTTTGAATCATCAGCTCTGATTTCATCCAGGGCGGATAACTGAATTCCCCACTAATAATCATGGTAGCTTATTTCACTTGATCTTGGGAAATAGGTCTTTCTGTTTTATAGTTGAGGGAACTAGGGCAAATGATTTGCCCAAGGTGACATAGCTAGTAATTGTGGAAAGTAGGATTTGAATCCAATGCCACATCCATTCTTTTCTCTGTTGTGTGATATATGACCTGTGTGTTTTGAAAGACTGTTATAGGAGAGACTTCTTTGTATCTCAGAGAGTGGAAAACAAGGAAGTGGCCTTCATCTGCTTTACCCAGATGCCCAAAGCCTGGTGATTGGTCAAAGTCAAGTTGACACATATTTCTTGTTGGCTCCCCCATTAGATGGTGAGCTCCTTGAGGGCAGCATCTTTTGTCTCCTTTGTGTCTTCCCCAAGTGCTTGGCACATAAATAGTAGGTATTTAATGAATGCTTATTGTCTCCAAGTCATTTTTATGTGATTAAAAACTTCCCAGAGTTGCTCCATATGTTTAGAGGGTGTGGAAGGGAAGAGGATTAATGATTCCCCCTCTGTAAAATGGAGCTAGCTCCAGGTTAAACGTCCACCTTGGACTGGCCCTAGAATGCTTGTGGTCAGGTCAAATGGCTCTATCTTTGGTTTTCTATTGCAGGTTTTTCTGAGCAGGAGTTACTTAGCAGATTTTTGGGCCTTCTGGTTTCCTCCTACTACTGCCCCCACCCAATGTGGACTGTATTAGAATGTAAACACCCACAGACAGCTTCTCTCTGGGAAATGTCCCCTTTCTCCACTCAAGTATCACCAGGCCCTGTTTCTTTTTAATGATATTTGGAGGCCTGCATACATGAAGCCCAGAGGTCATGCAGATGAGTTCACAGGTAGTGTTTGTACAAAGTCCTGGTGGCCTTATTTCCATATTTGGTTTGTTCTCTTAGACATTGGTTTAAATGTTTTTTTTCATTAATTGAGATTCTTTGGGGCCAAGGTCCCTCTGATAATCCATCCAGTTATTAACTCACAATTTTCATGCTTCCATTTTGGGCTGAAAATTCTAGACTAGACTGATCAATATAATGTCAGGGACCATTGATGTAGAATGGAGCTCTCCATCCCCCTCCAAAAAAGAGAGAATGGACTCAGAGTGCCCACTGAGATGGACATTTTTAGATATGGTCTATATAGATTTTATTTTTGGAGATTTGACTATGTTTATTTGCTATATGTTTTGCTTTTCCTTTTTTATTTTCAGTTGAGGGTAGAAAAAGAGAAAAATGATAGTTTAAAAGATTAATTTTATTTTAATTTTTTGCTAAGACATGCATGTGATAAATTCATGATGTTTGGTGGGGGCTTTCATGGTAAATATATACCAAAATTTAATTTATTTTCCATATTAGGATGACTTTCTTGTTGTGACTTTAAAGAGCTAAAATTAAACTTATATCTACATATTGAAAAGTTAATTGGGACTACTTTCTATCATTAAAAACTCGCCCAACTCCAAGGACTTCATAAACTGGGCAAAGAAAACCTACACTTGGTCAAATTTGCCCTTTTTATTCATTGGGATTGGAAGGGATGAAATGGACTGAAAGTGGAGAGAAGGGTTCCACAGGAGCCAGAGGCCAAGGGGAGTTTTTCTGTTGACCTTTCCTGTTTTATATCTTAGACCCCATCTCCAGACTCCTGGTATTTGACCATCTGTCTCCAATACCTGGAATGCTATCCTTTTTCATCTCTATCTAAAGATTCACCCATTGGTGGATATATATGCTGCCTCTGCCCTTAGATTCTGAGACCAGAGACTAGGTTGGTCTGGTTTTATTTGTATTATTGACTTTCTTTGTATCCCTAAGGTTTAACATATAGTAGGGGCTTAATAAACATTAGTCGTTGGTTGACCGACTGACCTTGGACAAGTCATTTGCCCTCTAAAGTCCTCACTGTCTTACTTTTCTGTAAAATAAGGAAGTTGAATGAGCCCTGGACCCCTCCAACTCTGCTTTCATTGCTGATGAATCTGGAGAAAACCACAAGAAATGTCTGTGCTTAGATGTTCATAGTTGTTGAACTCGTCTTTTGGCTTTGACTTACTCTTTAAAGGGAGCACAATAATAAAATGTTTAGAAAGGAATATGAATTATAATTGATGCTTACATTTATAATAAATCTTTTCACCTATCATCATCAAATAATATCGAGAAGAAGTATGCTAGGTGTTAAGGAAATAGATAAAAATGAAATAGTCACAGCTCTCAAGGAGCTGACTTTTTATCAGAGAAAGCAACATGGCTATAAGTCAATAAGTGGAGGTGGGGAGTTTCCAAATTTTCATTCTGTCTATTCTGTCTATTCTTCATATAAAAGGTGGCTCTGAAGGAGACTGGAAATACTAAGAAGCAGAGAGATAATTCAACTGATGCCCTTAAAAATACATAGTAATAGAGGGTGGAAGGTCTCGTGTGAAGGACAACAAGTTCAGTTTGGTTGAGCTACAAACTGCATGGATAGGGTATAGTGAATCTGGTAGAGCTGTTGGAGTTAATATTTGATCATAGTTTTGATTTCAATCTGCTGGAATTTCTTAAGCAAGAGAATGACATACGTAATCCACCCAGTACTTTGAGAATATTACCTTATCAGCATTATGGAAGATGGATTAGCAAAAGGAGAAATATAAGGCAGGGAGATTGCATACACAATAAGAGGTATTGCAAAAGTCCCACAGAGAAAATGAGAAACATCCATACTTTGTCAAATGAAAGCCAATGATGAGGGCCTAGATCTGGCAGCCCTATGATTAGAGAGGGGTTGGATGGGTGAGATATTGTGAAACTTGAAATGTCAAAATTTGGTAAATAGTTGTACACATCGGAGGAGGAGGATTGAAGAGTTGAGAGTGACTCTAAGGTTACAAATCTGGTAGGGAGAAGGAGATGGTCCTTTTGACAGAAATGATGAAATCAGAAAGAGAGGATGGGTTTGTGAGGATTGATGAGTTCCATTTTGGCCATGGTGGGTTTGAAATGCTTATGGAACACGAAATATTTTGTTATAGACTTTGAGCTCAAGAAAAAGACCAAGGCTGTGTGTGTGTGTGTGTGTGTGTGTGTGTGTGTTTTATATAAAGAAGATGATTAAATCCAATTAAGCTATTCAGAGCACTGAGTGTAGATAGAGAAAAGGAGAGAATCCAGAACTGAGCCTTGGGATACACCCCCACAAGTTAATAAATGGCACATTTGGTGATGAATCAGCAAAGGAAATTAAGGAGTAATCAGACAGGTGGGAGGAGAATCAGTAGAAAGCAATGTCATAAAAGCCTAAAGAGAAGAGAGTATCCCAAGAGATGATCAGCTGGATTGAATAGCCATGAGATTTAAAAACAAAAAAGAAAAATGAGACTTGAGAAGCAGTCAGTAAATTTGGCATTTAAGAGATCAGCAGCAATTTTGGAGGGTAAATTGAGGAAACAAGGAAATTGAGTCCATTTGACATGAACTTCCCTCCCTCTGACAGAGAGTTGATCCTTCTTCTTGCTAAGGGCCACCCCTCCATGAATACTTAGTCCCATCTCCTACTCTCATCCCCTGCCCATTCTTTCAACTTCAGTCTCTCCCTATCTACTGATTCCTTCCCAGCTACCGTAAAACATGTCCAATCTCCTGACCCTTTAAAAAAAACAGCAAGTTTTCAATCTACTATCTTCTCAAAGTATCATCCTATACTTGTCTCTTTCAATGTGCTCATTGCCTCAGGCTCTCTACCTTTCACTCATTTCTCAACCCTTTTCAATCCAGCTTCCAGATCTATCACTTGACTTAGATTTCTCTCTCTCTCTCTCCAAAGATACCTTTGTTGCCAAATTTTTTTCTCAGTACTCTTCTTTCTTGACTTGTCTGCTGTAGTAGACACTGTTGACCAGCATTTTCTTTTGGTTAACATTCAATTCTCTTGCATTGATCTATATTGATTATCTCCTTGTCATGGAAAATGGCACCCAGATATCCAGTTCTGCCTTAGAGAATCAGACTCTCAATGGACTAGAAGAAAATGAACTGAATTTTATAAGATTAAGTTCAATATGGATGATGCAAAGTCCAGTATCTGGGTTTTAAAAAGCTCAACAAGTTGACAAATGAAAGATGGAAGACATGGCTGGATAATGGTTCTTGTGAGAATATTACTGGGTTAGGTGACTTATGAACTCAATAAATACTTTAAAAAAGAGTGATAACAAAAAATACTAATTGTAGGGGCATTATGTCTAGAAGGAAGAATATAACAATCTCACTGCATGCTTTACATTTATCCTGCCACATTTGAGGTGTTCTTTTTATTTTAGTCACTATCTTTTAGAAGAAACATGGATCCATGTCCATCCATGGAGATCCTCCTTATTGTTTTGCCAGGATGACTCTTAAGATTTTGAGCCTGAGGGATTGAAAGTTTGGCATAGCCCCCTATAGTATTAGGGAAGGTAGAAGGGGAATGGATAATGAGTTCCATTTTGGTCATGTTGAATGTAAGATATCAATTGGACATGCAATTAGAGATATCTGAAAGAGAGTTGGAGATATGAGATTGGAGGTTAGCAGAGAGGTTGGGGAAGAAAAAGTAGATCTGTGAATCATCATTATAGAGATGGTCATTAAATCCAGGGGTGCTGATGAGATTACCAAGTGAAGTTGTATAGAGGAGGAGAGGAGGTCCAGAAGGGAACCCTGAGGGATACCTATGCTTAGAGGCATGATCTGAAGGAGCTTCCAACAACAAAAAAAAAGAAATGGTCAGAAAAGAGGAGAATCAAGAGAAAGTGACCTCCCTCTATTAAGCACTGTGGATACAGAGATCAAAGTAACCCAAGTGGCCTCCTCCAGAAGCTTCCATTCTAACAGGAAAGCTACAGAACATAGATTGGGGCGGCTAGGTGGCCTAGCACCAACCCTGGAGTCAGGAGTACCTGGGTTCAAATCTGGCCTCAGACACTTAATAATTACCTAGCTGTGTGGCCTTGGGCAAGCCACTTAACCCCATTTGCCTTGCAAAAACCTGAAAAAAAAAGAACATAGTCGGATCCCTGAAGATCAACTTGTCCTTGATATATAAGGAAAACTTCCTAACCATTGAAACTCACCAACCCTGGATGACATCACCTCTTGACCTAGTTAACCAGAGGTCTTCAGTCGGAAGCTGGATGTATAGACATCTTTTGGAGGTGCCATTGTGCAGATATAAACTTGAGTTAGCAGTTAGACAGACTTTTAGGGTCCTTTCTTGTCTCCAGAATATTTTATGTTCTCCAGTCTTCTCCGGGGAGACAGGAAAGGAGAGTGTTTTTGATATTCATAAGAAACCCTACTGTTTAAAAAATGAATTTTCTTGAAACAGTAATATCCTGTTCCTGCATAACATGTGTGTAAGAATTGCATTTATTTATGTCTTCCTTGTTTCAGGGAAGGGCAGCAATGGGGGAGGTGGGGAGGAGGGGGCAGAGGAAATATGCCACAAAGCTTTTGTCTCCAGGTGAGTGTGTTCCCATCAAGACTTCTAATCCCCATCTCTGCATTCCCCAGAGAAAAGGTCCTTGTCATTGATACCATATTAACACAAAAACTGCCAAAGAAGCTTATTAGACAGTATTAAGGAATAGTGGAAAGAAGGCCAAACATTAGAGAGCATCTTCATTCCTGAAGACTATTTCTGTGAATGTTTTACCTTTGAAAATCCTGGCTCAGGATAACATAATGAAGGTCATTTTCTTTTGTCTTCAGGATAATGTGAATAAGGCAGTCTGTTCTAGTGAAGAGAATGTTGAATTCAATTTCAGAAAGACTGGATTTGAATCCTGTCTCACTTAGGGCCTGTTTACTCTAAGTAAAATATATGTAAAACAGGTTGGACTAGATGACTTCTAAGTTCCCTAACACTTCCAAAGTTTTTGGATTTGAGGATCTGCAGGAAATTAACTTTGCCATCTTTCATTATTTCTAAAATTGGAAAGACTTGCAGTTTCTTGAAATTTCCAATGGGAGGGTGGTTAGGTGGCATAGTGGGTGGCTAGATGGCGTAGTGGATAAAGCACCGGCCCTGGAGTCAGGAGTACCTGGGTTCATATCCTTTCTCAGACACTTAATAATTACCTAGCTGTGTGGCCTTGGGCAAGTCACTTAACCCCATTTGCCTTGAAAAAAACCTAAAAAAAGAAAAAAGAAATTTCCAATGGGAAAATTCCCTTGGCCAATGAAGATCAGATCAGTCTGATCTTCAGGAAACTGCATGGGTCACAAGGAATTAATGACTGGCCCAATATCATTTAGCCAGCAGATATCAGTCAGCCTACCTTGACCCAAGTCTTCCTCACTATGAGGCTGAGTCTCCATCCATTATTGCCTGCTGCCTCTTTTGTGATCTCTGTCACTAATTAATTCAGCTAGTGGAAAACAACAAGAAGAGGGATTTTTTTTCTAAATTTATAGCAAGGTTTGACTTAGAGTCGAAGTCCAAGTTACTTTAACTTAAGCTTCATGAAAAGAAATAAATATAAATAAAAATTTTGAACAAAAACATAAACTTCTTGGAAGTAGAGATTGTTATATCCCTTGAGTCTGACAGTGTCTGATACCTGGTGGGTACTTAGGAAATAGATGTGAGTTGGTTGACTGAATAAAGGTCCCATCATCTAGTCCAAAGGTCCTTAACTTTTTTTGTGCCAATAGACCACTCTTGGCAGACTAGTGAAGCCCATGGCCCTCCTCAGAATCTTGTTTTTAGATGCATAAAAATGCTGTGTCTTCATTCTCGAAGAGGACTAAAATGATATCGTTATGTTAAAGAAAAGTTGTAGTGTATCCACCTGAGGCTGATCAGACAGACCATAAGAGCTTAGAAGGCTCTACTACAGGTCCTGCACAAATGTACTGTGTGGGTCTTCTAAATTTGTGCACCTTGCATTTCCTTTGAGCTGCTTCAATCCTGATGAGGGCATATATCATGCTGGGTGATGCTGGGCCAGGGTCTCCCATGTCATGCAAAAATATAATACAAAAGAACATAAAACTGATTATATTGAAATATGAATATCATATATATTTTTAATTTACAAAGTTCAAGTGGAGAACCCCTAATCTAATCAAATTTCTCATTTCACAGATGAGCCCCATGAGAGGGATTGGAGAATGTTCTTAACAGCTCAGATTCTGTATTTCCTTCTATAATATACTATTCTAATATTAGCTATTTTGATGGGAGATGTTTCCTTCTCTTGACTTTCCCACTTAAATTTGAATCAGACATACAAGGAAGAAAAAGGCCAAATCCTCATTGGAAATTGGCCAATTTCATATCACTCTTTCTTCATTTTATTCTCTTCAATATCCTTCATAATGGGCCTCTGCCTTCTTGTACCTTACTTCCCAGTCCTTCAGTGTACCCTTGTGTCCAGTGACACTGGCCTTCTGGCTATTCCATGGACAAAACACTTCCTTCTTTGACTCAGGGCATTTTTTTCTGACTGTCCATCTTGTCTGGAATGCTCTCTCTCTCCTTTGCTCTGACTACTGAACTCTGACTTCTTTTAAGTCCCAACTAAAATCCTGTCTTCCATTCTTCCATAGGGAGTTTTCTCTAATCTTTATTCCAGTGCTTTCCTGCTTTTGCTTACTTTCTATTTATTCTGTACATAGCTTACTTTGTCTATTTTTATTTGCATGTTATCTCCCCCCCAGATAGTAAGTTCCATGAACTGTCTTTTGTTTCTTTTTCTGTTTCCACAATTAGTCTAGCCCATAATAGACACTTAATATATGTTTATTGATTCAACTCTTGTCACCTCTAGTAACTTGCATGTAAAAAGTGCCTTGAAAATGCATATTGTCTGACTGTTTTACCTCATTCCTCTACTATTTCTTCTCTACTTCTGTGTATTTTAGAGTCTATGTCCCTTCCCCAAGAGCTTAATTTCCAAGGTAAAGGGCCACCAATCATTCCATTTGTGGTCTTCCATAGAAACTTCCTTGTTATTATGTGGTCCCATGCCTAACCTGCTTGCAGTCTCCCTTCATTATTGAGAATCACTTTCACGTGGAGTTGAGGTTCCATTTTGTTTCTCTTGGCATTTCTCCCCCATGGCAGACATTTCCTTTTTGCCTCGAAAGGACAAAGCGATGTTCAACTGTCTGGGCCCCAGCCCAGCATTTGATTTATACAATATTTAATTTCCTTCAGAAAATTGGAAGCAGGACTTTAAGAAATGGAAATCTGTATTTTCATTTGTTCAGAAACTCTTTTAGGACTAATAAAATCATTGAGAGGGAGTATTGGTGTGATTTGGATGACTTGAGGTAAAGCTAAAAAGATGGCGGCCAATAATAAACAAGTGGACAAAGAAAGTGTGGTAATTTCAGCCAAGAATAGTATTTTGGAAACTCGAAATTGCACAATTTGACTTCATGGATAAAGTAGTACATTTGTAAAGGTAAAAGACCTGGGTTCAGATGTTGCCTCTGTTGCTTGCTTGGGCAAGTTGATTTATCTCTGAGATTTAGAGAATTTTGAGGATAGAAGGAATTCTCTCAGTGATGGCATCAAAGTATGAATTATTAATTTTCATGGGATTGTAAAGCTGGAAGGGACTGTAGAGATACTACCATTTTGCAGGTGATGATGATAATGTTTGCCCTTTATGATGTCTCTTTTAAAAAATTTTATTTATTTAAGGCAATAGGGTCAAATGACTTGCCCAAGATCACACAGCTAGGCAATTATTAGGTGTCTGAGACTGAAGTTGAATTCAGGTCCTCCTGACTCCAGGGCCAGTGCTCTATCCACTGCACTACCTAGCTGTCTCCCCACTTATTGATGTCTTGACAAGCAAGTGAATTGGATTTAAGTGAGGGGCTGCTGTGCTGAATCACCAGCCTCACTTTCTCCTCCAGGGCCCTTGGGGATCCAGTGGCCAGATAGGAATCCAGATGACTGGAGATGGCTCTGGAGGCAAGACAATCACAGTTAAGTGACTTGCTCAAGTTCACACAGGTTTATTAGGAATTATTTTTTTATGTAAATATAAAGCCAGTAGACATCTCTGGGCCATTTTTATATTATCTGCCTTTCTTCCTCTATAGCAGAAAAATAGGTTATGTCAGGATTGTTTGGGGATTGCCAGGTTTCCTTGAACTTCATTCCAATATTGCCTTTTCAGAGAATTTTGGTAGTGGTAGCATTGGGGTGAAGGTTTCTGCCAGATCTGAGGTCTCCATTCATCCATTCCCTCCATGTGGGGGCCTAGCCATGAGTATCTGCACTGTTGAAAATCTCCCAAGTTAGGTAAAGTCAGGAAATTGCAAATTCATTCTGGAATGGAGATCAAGCAAGGCTTGGCAGCAACCTGTGAACAATTTGTCCTTTTGAGGTGAAAGGTGGCCTCCTCCCCAAGAGGAAATGTGATCACCGGAGTGTGGGTTCCCAGAATTCTCAGAGGCCTGAGAACTGATCACATGTCCTTCTGGTTGCTCAAAAGGGTGGGCCAGGCTGGGTCCAGTCGGACTGAGTTGGGCCAGGCTGGGCTGGGCCTGGCCAGGCTGGGGGAGACGGTTGTTTCTCTTGGGACAGATGTTAGCCTAGCCAAGTTATTGTAAGTTTCAGCTCAGAAATACATAAAAGCACTCGAGGATTTCCTGCCATTTTCTCATCATCCCTTTGGAGCCTTCTTTGACCCTCTTTCTCCTTTCTCCTCAGATGCAGTCCATTTCTCCTCCCCACCATCTTTATCTGTCTCCTCCTCTCCATTCTCCTGGCTGCCATGCTGGGCCAATGGCATTACTTCCTAACCAGTCTTCCTACTTCTAATCTTTTCTTCTCACAAACTGCCTGCAGACCAATAGTTCCCAAAAATTGTGTATAAGAGAAAGATTTACAAAGACAGGCAGAGCCATGGCCTAATGAAGGGGTCCTTCCCACTTCTGAACCACTAGACCCACAATAACTGGGTTCAGTCCCAAAGAGATAGAATCATGGTGCATTTCCCCCCTTGTTGTAGGGAAAATCTCCTAATCAGAGTTTAAGTATAACTTATGTCCAGGGTCTCCCCTAAAAGGGATTGACAAAGTATTCAATGCACTAAGTAGATATCAGATATAGGACAGCTATTTATTTCTTCCATCACAAAAGAAATACTTAAAACACAAAAAAGTGTCTTGTCCAATAGAATGTGCATTCTTTTAGGGCAGATACTTTCTTTTGCCTTTCTTTTTAGCCCCAGAACTTTTCACAGTGCCTGATACATTGCAAATAATGAATAGATAAATATTGTTGATTGAATTTCTTGTTGATTGAATCATCTGTTCTACTCTCCCAGAAGGTAAAGACAAAATTGAAAAGCCCCTCAGATGTTTCATATTCACCCTGTATCTGTACTGTCCAAGCAACTCACAATTCTGCCTCAGACTATATGACTTAGTAGCTGTGTGACCTTGAGCAAGTCATTTGAGATGTTCTCAGCTTTAGATTCCTGATCTGGGTAAATCATAGCACCTGCCACTGAGAACTGTGTGGTTCAAATGAGAAAATATTTATAAAGTGCTTCACAAACCTTAAAGTGTTATATAAATGGTGGCTATTATTATATGAACTCTTCTCAGAAATCTTCAATGATTCCTCTTGCCTCTAGGAACAGAGTCCTCAATCTGACTTTCAGGATTTTTGACAATCTAACATTAGCCCTCCGTTAGCTCATGTGATTCTTCCAGTTAAATGAATGGATGGTGATAATTTGCTGTTACCTGAATGTACCATCCTGCATTGTCCCCCGTGCATGAAATTCACTCACTTCACACCAGCTTCTTACCATTGATACCCTTTCAGACACCTCCACCTTCACTCATCCTCTCAACCAGTTGGGATTCACCCTTCCTTTAACCAAGATCTGAGGGCATTCTGTCCACACCACTTTTAGCACATTGTCAGAATCCACTTTGAGCTAGGAGGGACCTTAGCAACTGTAACTGAAGAACAATCCCCTCTACAAGTGGACATCTCACTTTTGTGCTGGGAGCCTTCCAGTTGGAGAGAACCCATTGCCTCCTGAAGCAATTCTTTCCATTCCAGATAGTCATAGTTATTATTACCAGGTTTTTGACTTAGGATACCTGAATTTGCCTCTTTTGCAATTTCCACATGTTATTCCTTGTTCTAACCTCTGGGCTTTCCCTCTTCTATATACCACTCTTTCAGATGCTTTGAAGATATCCTTTGGAGACCTCCTCAATGATCATCACCCCCATTTTCTTCTACCAGCATGAACTTGAGGTCCTTCCAAGTGTTTGCCTTCCTTCAGACATTCTTTGGTTTTTCCAATGCTCTTTCTCAAAATGATTATATCCATGGTCTGTCCAGAGTTGAGGATACTTTCATTTTAGAAGCTGTGCTTCCCTCCACCACCACCACCAATTTGTACCCTGTGGCTTTTTATAACTAGAAAAACCAAAAACTGATAGTTCTGCTCTAAATCTTTTTAAAAATTATTGAGTTTTTGGGTGGCTAGGTGTTGCAGTGGATAGAGCACCAGCCCTGGAGTCAGGAGGACCTGAGTTCAAATATGGCCTCAGACAATAAATTACTTAGCTGTGAGGCCTTGGGCAAGCCACTTAACCCCATTGCTTTGCAAAAACCTAAAAAAAAAAATATTATTGATCTTTTGTTGTTATATCATTTTTATTTCCAACATCTTCCTTCCCCATCTCTATTTTAAAAGAGGAAAAAAAGAGTTCTGCAAAGCTGAACATGACATGTTCCACACTCATAGACCCCAAACTCTGCAAAGAGTGAAGGTACATTTTCTTGTTTTTTCTTCACAAGATTTTTCTTGATACATCCTTTTCATTGGGGGGGGGGGGTGCTACTACCTCACACTGTTGACTCACACTGACTCATAGTTCCATAAACTCCCCAGATCTTTTTCAACTAAACTGCTATTCCTAAATCCCCTGTATTTATATTGAAGAAATAGATTTTTTTGAACCAAAGCATAAGCCCATTCTTTTAGAATTTTATCTGATTAGTTGGACCAATGCTCTAATCTGGTGATTGATCAAATCTAACCCCTCCCTGCTTTTGTAGGGCTCTTGAGCTAAGGATGGTTTTTACATTCATAGATTAAGTTGCTGACACCTGTTTCTAACCTTTCAAAATCTTTTGTGGATCCAGACTCCAAAAATCAGGTTATTAGTAATATCAACTACTTCTCAGGTTTGCTATGAAGATTAAATGATATATATATTAAACACTTTATAAATCTTAAAACACTATAAATACAAATCTTTATTATCACTCTGCAGATGAACAAAGAAAAAATTTTAATTTGTATGATAGTTATTTGTTTTCATATCTTCTCTTTTTTACAAGCTCCATGAAAGCAGACATCAAATCATCTTGGTCATTGTATTTCTCTTGGGTCCTTGCGTGTGGCGACCATTTGTAGGCTTGAAGCTTAATGGTATTTGCCTTCAGTTCTAGGATACTTAAAGGGAGTCTTATTTTGAAATACTATCATGGATATAATTCATTAATCTTGTTAGTGTTCAAATATTTCAAGAAAAAAGAAGCATTGACCATTCAGATCATAAAAATGTCACCAATAATGTGGATTTGAAGTCAAACAACACTTTTCCCAGTTTTTCCTTAGTCCCAATTAATTATATTATAGTTTGTTAAAATTCATATTGTTGTTATTGGAACAGTGTTTTTTAAGTTGGAAAATAAGGATGATCCATGAACTATACTTTTCGCCTCTTGACATAGCTCAAAATTTTGAGACAAAATTGTAGTGCCAGAAAGGACTCAGACTTTTGCAAGTTAACTATCTCATCTGATTAGGTTAGATTGGTTATCCGTGTTTCAACTTAGTCCTGAATATTTTCTTTTGAAAGTAGGAGAGGACAATTATGCTGTGGTATTAAAGTTTAGGAATTGTGGGATCATCAGTAGGGTTTTTTCATCCCTCCTACTTGCTCTTCACTTGCCCCTCTGCTATTATTTATATGGATTTCCCAGTATGGTTCTTCTTTGCTCCTCTGGAAAGTTCTCTAAGTGTATCTGTCTGTCTCACTGAGCCCCCATCCAGTGTCAATACTAATGGCAAAACACTGCAGCATTGGGTCTATCTCTCTGTCCCAGTTACCTCCTCTGAGCAGTGATTCTTGTACATGGACCCAGACTAACAAATACTAGACAAAGTACACATTTTAAACAAATGTAAAAATGCTTTTCTCCATGCTCAAAGGAAAGAGCTTCAATTATCCAGGAAGGAGCCCAAAGGAAAATGGGAGATCCTCAGTTAAGGGCATCCTGGAAGGGGGAATATCATGGTCTGTGTCTGCTGTCCTACCAGAATCCTGGTCCCACTCCCTATGGGAGCTGTCTCTCATTGTGCTTCCCCTTCTATGTATCTCCTCTGAGGAGCTTAGGTTCCTTTTCTTGTCTAACTTCAGCTTGAATTGACTTGTTAAAAGTCACTCTATCATTGGTTTTGTTCCCTTTCTAATTCACTCAGAAAGTGATGATTGACATCTTTAAATCATCTTTTTCTGCAATCAGGTTCTTGCCTTTTAAGGACCAACTACTTCACAAAAGGATAATCCTAAATCAGTGAAGAAGATCTTCAAATCCAATTCTCTTTGATTACAGAGGTTAAAATGATGTTCCCCTTCTAATTGGTGAAAAATCACATGTAGTGAGTGGCAGAAATTGGGAAAGCTGACCTGACCTTCTGAAATAAGAGAATACACAGGTTTGATTTGCTCAGTAGTTATTCCTCTCAATGAAGTTTCCCAGGAACATAAAGGAAATATTTGCAAACACTAGTAGGACATTCCTATTTATCTTGATCAGCTTGTACTTGAATAGAGAACATGCTTCAGATAAGTGATTTCTAGCCTCTACTCAAAGACCTCCAGAGACAAACCATCTCACCCTGGGGCAAAGTGCCATACTTCTGGAAAACTTTCTTCTTTGAACAAAGCTGCAACCACCCTCTCTTCATTCATTTAGCTATTCTCTTCCCCTCTGTGAGGCAGAACAAGACCTTCTTCCTTCTATTTGAAGATGTGACTACTGTGATCCCAAGCCTTCACTTTTCAGGACTAAGCAGTCTAACTATGACAATAGCAAACTGAAAAACAAGTTAATGAGAAACTTAGACCATCCTAACTCAAGGGTCACTGAAGGAAATGGGGATTTTAGCTTGAGGAAAAGATGTTTATAATTAGTAATTTCAAGTATTCCATGGACTGTCTTAATTGTGATCTACTGGGCCCCACAGGTATAACTAGGACTAGTGAATGGAAATTCCAGAAAGGGAGATTTAAGCTTGAAATGTAATACTTTTATGGGTTCCACCTGACTCCTTTCCCAGAATATAAGCTTCTTGAGGGCGGAGGTTGTTTCATTCTTTGTATTTATATGCACAGTATAGATCTGAACTGTTAGATCCACAGATCTCATTGAAGAGACATGATGGTCTGCCTCTCTAAGGGGGAGTAAGTGACATCAGCATGGACTCTTCTACTAGGAATAGTATCTGTAGAGCTTTCTGAAGTGGGTAGTGAAACCTTTATTCATCCTAAACAATAGTAGCAAACCTCTTTGGTAATCATTGTTTTTCCTTCTTTTACGATTTTTATATTCTGGATTTACTGTTGCTACTTTGGCTAAGCAGTTAATTTCAGGGTCACATCTCATGGAATCCTGTGTACTCTTAATATATTAATAATAATAATAATAATACAATATCTTTTATATAGCATTTTAAAGTTTGTGAAATACTTTACAGGTATCTCATTTTGTCCTTCAGCAACCTTGGTAGATAGGTCTTCTTACCATTATTTTATAGATGAGGAAACAGGGATAAGTGATTTGCCCAAGGTCACACATCTAATAAATGTCTGAGGCAGGCTTGGTCTTCCTGACTCCAGATCTGACATTGTTTGAGTAGGGCCTTGAAGGATGCATCTCTCCCTCCAAAAAAAAAATTGTTTTAATTCAGCAAGTCATCATTATAATGGCATCTCATATCCTCTATCCTTCCCATCAGTCACATAGATGGAAAGTATGAGTCTGCTGCAGAAAACTGACTGCAAAAACTTTCAGTTCTTCCCTCATTCTATTATTAAGCACCCTGGTACACCCTTCCCATAAAGATGTGATAGGTTTGGGAAAATGTATTTAGAGGTCAGTTCCTGCAGATGTCTTCTCACTGACCTTTTTCTGCTAAGAAAACCTTCAATGATGGATTCTCTACTTCTGTCAGTTTTTCATTTTTTAGACAGGATACATCCAAGCATAAAAAGCTATTCTTCCAAATAGGGCACCAGCCAAGGAGTTTTTGCAAACTGCAGACTGTGCCTTTTTGATCCATTTTTCTGATCTGACTTTGAAGTCTTGGCCTTGACTTCAACAAGGTAATCATCACACTATACACTAATTAAGTTTCAAGAAATGACCTTCCTCATCTACCATTAGTACTCATTTGGGGAGTGGTTTTCATTGCTCCCATGTCCAAAACTTCTATCTCTACTTGAGGAAAGAGTTCATGATCTATATATGTGAGGCTGTGTAAGTCTTGGGACCTCAGGCCTCTTTCATTTTGATCCTGAACTATGCTGCTATCTAGCCCTGACTGTAACCATCCTATTTGATCTGTTCTGAAAATCAGTGACCTTTTCCTGGATTACTTCAAATTGTCTTTTTTAGCTCTTTCGGCTTTTTTCCTAACATTTGATTCATTTCTAGTGTGATCTCCCTGCTGTCTTTATTAAAGAGTTGGATTTGACTCAGATAACCAGACTTTGAACTCTTGGTCTACTTCTTACTGTCTTTAGGACCTCAGACAAGTCCTTTCCCTCTGAGTTTCTATTTTTCTCATTTGTAAGATGAGGGGAGTTGGTTAAGATGATCTCTGAAGTCCCGGCTTTTCCATTGTTCTATATCATTGACAAAACTACATCATAATGCCTTTTCCCCCATTACAGTAGAAGAGTCTTGAAGACAGGGACTGTTTTCTCTATTCTCTTTAACTCCAGTGTTGACTTCATTTAATCCCTTGTTTTTCTTTAATGGCTAATTTTAAAATCTGTGACTAAGTTTCCATCAGTTAGGTCATTTTTTTCAGAGTAGTTTTATCTTTCTTCCTATCCTGGAGGTTTCATTTCTTGTGTTTCTGTGATTTTTTTTTGTTAGGGTTCAAGACTCAAATAGAAATGGGCACCACTAAACCACCTAGAATGATCCCTCTAGACTGAATATTGGCTTAGGAAACCATATATCAACATTATCCATGTTCTGTTGTAATTAGTTCATTTTGGTAAATATTTTCCAATTATGTTTCAATCTGGTTCAGACCACATATAGGAGGATCACTGTGCCTGTGACCCCTCAATTGGCCCCTGGGGAAGAAGAATCATTTCTACAGTGACCATTTAGTAAGCCAGGCTGTCTGCTAAGCACTAGACCCCAAGGGCAGCTGCTCTGCCCTCAAGTAGCTTACAGTGTTTGAAGAACACTTGAGCATGAAAATTTAAATACAAAATAGGTTTAAAATAATTCCAACAAACTGACTCCCTATGGGTCAGTTGTATTTATCAAGCCCTACTGGGTCCCAGGTACTCTGTTAAGCACTGTGGATTACAAAAGGAGGCAAAAGATGATTCTTGTCCTCAGGGAGCTCGCATCTGCTCCTCGCTTTGTTTCTGCTTGCCGTATTCTTTCATACTCCCGCCAGTGGTGGATTCCATGAGTTTCCTGGCTCAACTCAAGTAGACCTTTGACTGTACCCAGAAATTTACAAATATATAGTCTTCCTAAAACAGCCATGACACTATCCTCCAATATGCCTTCTTTACCCATACAGTCTGAGGACTGGAATGAAGGTATCTTGATGGTTCTGTTGAATGGGGATCTCAACAACACTACCTAGGCAACCACCTCAGCATCTGTGGAGCCCTGGACTTTCCATCCAGGGCAGCTAAGAGGCTCAGTGAATAGAGTGCTGGCACAGGAGTCAAGAGGACCCGAGTTCAAATTCGGGTACTTGACACTTATTGTGTGACCCTAAGTCACTTAACCCTCCCTGATTACCTTGCTTCCAGGGCCATCTCCAGTCATCCTGATTCATATATGGCCACTGGATCTAAATGACTCTGGAGGAAAAAGTGAGGCTGGTGACCTAGCACAGCCCCCCTCACTCAAAATCCAATCATGTATTTGTCATGGCTTTACTTCTCTGATGTCATGTCTTCTGTGAGAATGAAGAATCAAAACAAAAACAACTTGCATATATGAGCCATGGTCCTGAGGTCTCATCTGGGAGGCAGCCATAGGACTGGCTCCTAAGACAATGGGAAACAGCAAGCCCATCTGCTCCCAGCAGTCTCAGCTCAGGGTGCACCATCTCCCAGTGTTAGAACCTAAGTGTCAATGTAGTGCTTGAAGGAACCCTAAAAGACATTGAGCTCAACCTCTCCAAGATCCAGAGCTGAACCTGGGTATAGTGTGCTTGCTACAGTATCACATTTTACAGGCCATACCACTATAAATGTTACCACAATCTCTCCACTTCCAGCCATCATCTCAAACCTCTTTCCTAGCAGCACAACACAAGTTTTCTTCCTCCACCTTCCCATAGACCTTTTTATTCTTTGCCCAATTACTGCTCTCCTACCAAATCCTATCCAAATTTTCCCTTCCTTTCCTTCCCTCAATTTCTTTCTCGTCATCCCTCCCTCTTTCTTTCTTCCTTACTATCCCTTGTATCCCAAACCCTCACCCTAACCTTTCCCTGCCCTCCTTTTCTTCCTCCTCATCCCTCTTCTTCCAAACCTTGACCCTAACCTTTCCTGCCCTCCTCCTTCTTTTCTTCCTCATCCCTCTTCTTTTTACAAATCCTGACACTAACCTTTCCCTGCCCTCCTTCCTCCTTTCTTCCTCATCATTTCTCTTATCCCACATTCTGACCTTAACCTTTCCTTTTCCTCCTTCCTCCTTTCTTCCTCCCCATCCCTCTTCTTCCAAACTTTGACTCTGCTAGGTATTCTATAAAAGATAGCACAAAGGATCAAAAGTAATCCACCCTCTATTTTGTTTTTAGAGTGGGAACATGCTTTCTTAAAACAAACCTAAATTTCTTATTAAAATATTGATATAAAATTTAATCATGGCCATGTTAGCTAGACAGACCATGGCAGATTGTAGAGAAGCATTTTTTGTGTGCGTGAGTGAGGGCCTTTTTTTTCCAAGTCCCACAAATCTCACTGAAATCAGCCGTTGGCACAGAGAGATCTTCAGATATTTTGTTCCAGCATGTAAATTCTCGTTTTGCTGCAGAATCCTTTTGTTAATGTGGTGACTGCGCCAGGTTCTCACCAGAATGAAGGGCATACTGATTTCGTACATTTTCAAAAATTCACTAAACTCCAGGCTTGTACCTACTAACTGATGCTAAGCTGAAATGAGTATGTTGGAGATAGATACTATGTGTGTTCATGTAGACACACCAATGTATTTTTGACTAATATATATGTGCATGTATATTTATATATATAATAAAAACCATATTTAAAATATATACATGTATAAATATAATGAATAGGTGCATGTTGTATGTATCTTATAATGTGTAAGTTTATGAATACATTTGTAAACATATGTATATTTATGCATATTTTACATATATATGTATATATATAATATGGGTCTTTAAACCCATGCAAATATATGCAGTGAGGGTTAGAAGGGAGCTCTTTCCTGGGCTCTTAAGCTATGTTGGCATTCATCAAAAAAATGAGAATACTTCTCTCCTGCACTGTCCTGAAGGTGGTCTGGGTCGTCTCCCAGCTTGCTATCGGTTTGCAAGATCAGAAGCTTCAGCTGCCAGGGTGGGACCTACCTGCAGTCCCTGCTGTTAAGTCTCCTGATCAAGAATTCCAACCCTAAGAGGAAATTCTTGGCCCTTCACTCATCCTCCCCTCTCCGCCATTGTTGGCTGATCTTCGGCACACACTGTCTCATTCATAATAGAGGATGCCTTGGTTGAGATTGCAAAACCATTTCCATTGTGTAGTAATCCCCCCCCCACCCCCGTTCCCACAGTTGGCTCACAGCTTTGTGAAAACTCTCTTCCCTTCAGCTAGAAATTTCTCCATTTGGTGGGGTTCCAAAGACAATTTTTTTCCCTTAAATTCAAATTCTGAGGAAAGTTCAGGGACTGTAAGGCAGTGGTATAAAGTTTCTGGATAGACTCCCAGGGTTAAGGGCGCACCACAGACCCATTATTCAATTCAATGAAAGTTTATTGAACACTTACTAAGTGGTTCAAGGTGCTCAGAAGGATGCTGGAGGGGCCATCTCAGGAAAACAAGACTCCTGATCTGGGGGGCTATTGCTGCCCATGTCTCAGCTCTCTTAAGGACACCAATCTCCCTCCTACTCTTAGACACCTATAAAAACTAAAGGGAGCCCAGGCTTCCAGGCTGCTGCTGATATTTATGCCTTCACAACTTTTTGACTGCTTACTCCTCTGTATGGAGATGAAAGGCAGTAGGGTGTAGGGGTTAGAGAACTAGACTTTCAAGTCATGTTTCCAATACATTTTCTTACATGGTCAAGGGCAAGTGATTAACCTCTCAAAATTCTGAAGAAGACCATGATTTGCAGAGAAGTTGTTAACCTCTATTAGTAGAGGGTTAATTCCTCCTCTGGAGTACCCTCTAAAGAAGAAATCATTAGTCCAGTCCTTAACCCTAGTAAGAAACTAAATTGACTAAGTGGCACCAATTGTTGAAGTCCTTCTCTGCAAGGCCAATGGGGCAGGAGCCATATTTCTCCGGGACACATAATAGATAAATTTAAAATTGATATTTTTTTCCCCTCCATGAGAAAGTTAGACATTGTTGCCATCCTTGAGACTGACCTTCAGAGAAGACTCCCAAGGAGCAGACCCTGTGAGGAGGTGCTTCCCCACACTTGGCAGGATGAGAATTATCTCCATAATCCCCAGGTGCTGTCTTTGCCATCACCCCAGACAAGCTCTTTCTTCAAATGTCCACAAGAGGAGGAACTTCCCCATTTAGCAAAGGCTTTCCCAACCCAGTTCCATTTCTTATACCCATTAGGAGTAAAGAACTTATTTCAGTTTAATTTTTAAAAATACTTCTTGCTTTGAACTTCCTGAGAGTATAGGAAAGATTAGTTAGATATAAGCGCTAATCACATAATTCTTAAATGTGTATAAAACCTTAGAGGCAGTTGGTATTCCAATTTTACATATGGGGAAACTGAAGCAGGCAAGACTAAGCTACTTGCTTCAGGTCACACAGCCAATAGGTAAGACAGGATTTGAACTCAGGTTCAAATCTATATCTACTTTACCAGCTAGCTGTCTCAGCTCTGTCTGTTTCCATTTTAGACCAACCCTGCTTATTACTTAGAAACCTTCATGCTCCAGCGAAGGGAAGATATTGCTGCTGCTGCTTTATATATAGTGTGGGCTTATTATGGCCTTTAAATAGATGAAACAGCAATTTATCATCCAGAGGCTATAATAATTGCTGACAGTCATAGAGCGATTTAACCTAGTAAAGCGCTAGACATCACCTGTCCTTGCTTGGTCAGGTATGCTTTTTTTTTTCTATATTGAGCAATAACAAACTTTAATAAAATGTCTTCTGATTGGCAGGCACCATACTACATAATTATATAATTAAATTACCCTGCCCTCAGGGAGTTAACATTCTACTTAGAGAATTTGTCTTCTTTTGTTTGGGTTCATTGAAGTTCCTCACAACCACTCTGGGTGATGAGTTGTTATTCCCATTTTACATATGATACCAAATGTTTGTTCTAGGCTTCTTCTTCTTTCTTCTTTCTTCTTCTTCTAATTATTCTTTTTCTTCTTTTTTTCTTCCTTCTTTCTTCTGATTTTCATTTCTTCTTTTTCCTTTTCTTCTTTCTTCCTTCTTCCATCTTCCTTCTTTCTTCTTCTTGTTCTTTTTCTTCTTCTCTTTCCCAATGTCCCTGTCTCTATCTTTCTCTATCTCTCCTCTCTTTCTCTGTGTCTCCATGTCTCTCTCTGTTTCTCTGTCTCTGTGTCTCTCTCCCCTCATCAACTTCCATGGGTTTCATTGTTCTCTCTGTGCCAGTGATGCCCAGATATAGACATCCTGCTCCTGAGTTTGAGTCCCACATCCCTAGTTGTCCATTAGAACACTTCAGATTGAATGTCTATAGACATCTTAGATACATTACAAAATAAAATTCATTATCTTAACCTCTCAAGCCCCTATCTCTTCTCAACTTTGCTGTTCCTGTTGAAAACATGAAAACATTTGCATTCTTCCAGGCCCCCAAATTGGTAACACTGTTTGGCATCTAATAGGTGCTTAATAAATGTTTATTGATTAAATAGTGTAAGCCTCTACTCCTCAATCTTTCTCTTTCTTTTTTTTTAAAGAAAGATCTTATTTATTTTGAGTTCTACAATCCCCCCCATTCTTGCTTCCCTCCCCCTGCCCCCCACAGAAGGCATTCTGTTAGTGTTTACATTGGTTCCATTGATCTCAGTTGAATGTGTCAGTCTTTCTCTTTCAACATTGTTGTTATTCAGTCATTTTCTTCATGATGCCATTTGGGGTTTTCTTGACAAGGATACTGCAGTTGCTCCCATTTCCTTCTCCAGATCATTTTACTTAAGGAAATTGAGGCAAACAGGGTAAAGTGACTTGTCCAGGGTCACACAACTAGTAAATGTCTTAAGGTCATATTTGAACTCAGGACCTCCTGACTCCAGGGTTAGCACTCATATCCACTGCACTATCTAGCTGCTCATACATTGAATTACTTTGTATTTATATGTGCATGTATTTTTATTTATTCCCTAAGTGCTTATTTATATATTTGTCTCTTCTTTTTGATTGTAGGTAATCTCTGCCTTGTGAATAAGAATTATTTCATTCATTCATTTCAGCACCTAGGACAGTGGGAATACATAGTAGACCCTTTATGGATGCTTAGCTTTTGATTGTTTGAGATAAATTTGTCCCAAGGCCAAGGCCACTTTCAGGTTGACTCTTCACTAGCCAGGACACCCCTGGGTGTATTTCTGCTTGCCTGTATGCATGTTTCCCAACAAGATGCTTTCTTGACCAGTTGGGTATGCCCCAGGAACAGCCACTGCTTGACATGGATCATTCAAGCAATAAGAGACTCAGCTCCTTGAATGCAGGGACTCTCCATTTTTCCTAACCTGGGTAACTCATAGGTGCTCAATAAATCCTCATTGATTAGATGATTGCAATACCATGCATCCATGAACAAAGTTGAATAGTCATTCAAACACAGGACATGAGCCATTTGTCTTCATGAACCACTCAGAAAATGCTTCTAAAATCTAATGATGAATGTTCTTGCTGTAGGTTATTGACCCACTAAAAATCAACTTGCCTTCTTTTGAGAAAACAGGACAAAATGGTTGAGGAATTAAAGAAAAGCTTCCAAAATCTCTTCCTATCAGAGACATTAAGGAGCTCATATAATCCAGGGTCTGCCTTCTAAATAAGTTAGTTTAAAATTCCAGACCCAAACTGTAATTCAAAGTCATCCATTCATTCAACCAAGCTCCAACATTCAGCTGAATTTCCCTTATAACTTCCTCCTGACACTGTCTGGTTTTAAATGTGGTGACAAGGAGATGATAAGACTGTTTGGTCCCCTGGTCATATGACACAATGCCATAAGGCCGATCATTAATCAGTAACAGTGAAGGAAGAGGGGAAGAGCCTGTGTTCATTGGGAAGTTTTCATTACGAACAATTGGGGTTGCCGCTGACAAACTTTCCTGGAAAAGATTTCATTTTTCTAATTCACAGGACAAAACACATGCATTCTCTAATCCCTTTCCCTAAACCAAGCCTCAGTTTTCTCATTTGTATAATGGGGGCATAATGAGGAGAGGTCCTGATGGCCTCTGAGGTCCCTACCATCTCTAGAACTATAACTGCTTGGCTGGTTCTAGCTCCAGAGCTAGGTTCTGATATGATCTTATATCTCTGGTAATCAAAGAAACAGCCTTCAAAAATCATGCCCATATGGTAGTCTTTAGAAAGGTTCTTTAGTTTACTACAGGGATGCCAAAGAATTGGGTTCAAGTCTTATGACTAATTGTATAACCCCAGTCCTGTTTCTTCATCAGTGAAAGAGTTAGATCAACCAGCCCTCCCCTAACTTATTGTAGCTCTGATATTTGTTCCAAGGCGGCTGTGTTTAAGCATGAAAATGAGTCATGGCCCCATTTAAGACTTACTCCACTGACTGCCCCAATTCAGTTCAGAGTATCTGACTTGAGATCTCTCTGACCTTTTCTTACCATGTATATGTTTAGAATTTTATATCTGAAAGTGCTGTCCTTCCTCACTCTGAGGAATGTCAGTGAATCAATTTTGCTTGCTGTTGAATATAAATCTAACCTTTGTTTCAGAAAGCCTTTCCCTACAGGGGTTACAAAAACTCTTACTGCCTCTTTTAAGAGCAAAGACAATATTGATAAAAGAAGTGTGCCCTGTCATTTGGGGGTCAAATGAATAAATGTCCAACTGTGAAGAAAGGGGAGAAGGAGGTGTGTTTATCCTGGAGTAGGTGGGAGAACAGAACTTCTTCCTCATTAGAGCTATAGGAAAGTTATAAAGAGACTTTGGAGAATTTTATGAAGAGATTGGGAGGAACTAGCAAAGATTGTGTCTTCTGGAAAGACTTTTTTCTTATATTTATTGAAAAAAGACAAAGAAAAAGTTGTGATATTGAGAAGAAATATAATATAAATCCCTTAGAGACTTTAGACACTATCTGGAATGTGTTTTCAGACAAGTAGTAAGACTTGTACTATTTTGTCAAGGGTTTGAGATGACTCTAGCAGTGGCCTTGGTCATAGACAAAATGTTGAATGGTTATATAGATGTTGTCAATTATATTTGTTGATAAATTGGTAATAAGTAGCAATTACTTAATAAACTAAAAAAACTTCCTTCCCTAAGAGTAATGACTCTTACTTTTCTATATTTAAATGAAAATTAAAATTGTTAGAGATTTACAATTTATTACCAAGAAAAGTAGATATTTTCACTATTTGGCACATGATAAATGTAATTGTCAGATTCTTTTTAGTCATGGCCAACTCTTTGTGACTCCATTTGGGGTTTTCTTGGCAGAGATGCTGGTTTACCATTTCCTTTTCCAGTTCATCTTGCATAGATGAGAAACTGAGTCAGAGAGGGTTAGGTGACTTGTCCAAAGACACATAGCTAGTAAGTGTCTGCAGCTGGATTTGAACTCAAGTCTTCCTGACTCCCAGCCAGGCACTCCATCCACTGCACAACATAACTGTCCCTATTTATGCTGTATATAATTATATTAATAACTAAGACCTTTATTGTCCTTTTAGGTTCATTATACATTAGAAGTTTTTTTTCTCTTCCCTCTTATATCTGGACAATGTTCACATGTCAAGAACAGGAGGGAGGTAACACCATAAATACCTAAGACCTTTGAACATCCACTTGAGAGTGTTACCTGAGACATTCTTGTGCCATTTCTCAGGTAATTGAAAAGACAGAACACCCTGAGAAGATTCAGGTTTGTATTAACCTCAGAGATAAAATCTCCTTGTACATTCCCTGGCTTCTGGGAAAACTTTTGACACCACGCCACCCTTAACGACCAGCCTCGAGTCCATCTATCAGGAAGGATTCTGCTCCCATACTCTTGTCTCCCTCAACTGATTTCAGTGGGTAGTGATCACAAGTAGGGAGAAGCACAGGACACTCTCAGTCCTAGGACCCCTGAAAAGGAGTTTCCCTAATGCACGTTTCCTATACAGAAAGGGAATGCTTAGGAGCAGCCTGACTCCCCCCAAATTCAGACATGGATTTGAAGGACTGTCATCTGCTCTCATCTCCTAATTTCCTGGGAAAGCCATGGGCTGTCTCAAAATGATGATGATGATGATGATGATGATGAATAGTATTTTTTTCAAGATTTTTTTCTCAATTACATGTGAAAAACATTTTTAACATTTTTATAATTTTTCATGATTTTATAAGTTAAAATTTATTTTGTATTTATAAATTAAATTTTATATTATATTGATAAATTAGATTTTTAAATTTTCCTAATTTATAAAATAATTTTTATAGTTCATACATTAATTTTATTTACCATTATGATTTTTCTAACTTTGAAGTTCCAAAATCCCTCCCTGACTCTTTCACCTCCCTCTCCTCAAAAGAAGGCAAGCAATTTTACATAGATGATCATGCACAGTCATGCAAAATATAGTTCCATACTATCCATGTTGCAAAAGAGAACACAGACCAAACAAAAAGCAAGAAAAAAGTTGTTTTATTTTAAGTATGCTCAGATTTACAAAGAATAACATGTATATTGTGCTTTACAAATACTGTCTCTTGACCGGCACTCCAACCCTGGGAAGTAGGTTCTATTATTATTCTCAATTTATAGATGAGAAAATTGAGGCAGACAGATCCAGTGCTCCTTCCTCTTGGTGCGTAGAATATTCCTAGAACATTTTTTTTGATAATTTTAAAATAATCTTTTGTTGGACTCTCAAGTCTTGCACATAGACCTTTTCCTCCTGCAGTTGCCATATTATCATTTATTTGGAGAAATCTCTGCCACCAAATATAGGACCTCAGTAGTGGTGAATGTCTCTAAGTCAATCTAAAGGTTTAGCCCTGGACCTTCTTCCCTTTTCTAACAGCTCCTTTGGTGACCTGTTATCTCCCTGGGGTTCAGTTATCTCCATTAGATGGTGACTCTCTGTATAAAGCCAGCTCTGGATTCTCATCTCAACTTAAGTCATATACCCCTATCTGTTAACTGTTTCCTCCGGATATTCAGTAATCAGCTAAAACTCATCTTTTTTTGTCTTCCACTCCTCCCTTTCATTCTCAAGAGGGCTTTCCTTCAACAGGCTCCCCTGCCCCGCCATGTCCAGTGATACCTCTCACATCCATTCCCTTCTCTCTACCCACACCTCCCTTAGTTCCTCATCCTCTCTCTCTCTCTCTCTCTCTCTCTCTCTCTCTCTCTCTCTCTCTCTCTCTCTCTCCTGGACTCACTTAATAAGCTCCTTATTGGTCTCCTTGCCTCTGGTGTCTCTTCTCTCCAGTCGTTGCTCAGCTCAGCTGTCAGAAGGACATCCCTGCAATGTCATCTGCTGTAGTTCCCCATCATCCTTTTGCCTTTAGGGTCAAATACAGATTTCTCTTTTAGGCATTTAGAGCTTTTCATGATGTGGTTCCAACCTCATTACATAGTGCTTCCTTTCTCACACTCTAAAACTCAACCACATTGGTCTTCTTCCTTTTTTCCCCTTTAGCATCTTTCCCATTCATCTTTTCCCTCCCTCATCATCCTCCCCATGGCTGCATGTAATGTTTGTTTCATGATGATGATATCTGTTCTCTGTTTTCTAAGAAGACTATGACATCAGGGATGTCAGATGATGCCAGAACAAGCATGTGGATTTGAGTGAGGGGCTGGTGTGCTAAGTCACCAGCCTCACTTTCTCTTCCAAGCCATCTAGATCCATATAATTTCATATAATGGGACAAAATGCTCCTTATAAGTTATGGCCAGCACCAGTTATAGCAGCAGCCCTCCCTGAGACATGCTGGGGACTCACTGTCAGGGAATCTCTGAGTTGGTCAGAGACCTTACAGAAAGATAAATAAAAGATTCTTCATAACATTCCTAATAGGTGGTGGGTCATGGAGCCCCTGTTTGAAGACCTCCAGGGAAGGGAAGTCATTTCATCCTCAAGCCTGACTCTTCTTCCCTGGTTTAACTCTTGGCCAAACAGAGACTAATCCTTCTCTGCAACCTCAGTTCTCATCTCCCTACCCAGAGTTTGTCACATTGGCACCGGCACTAACCAGCTTCCTTCCCCATACCCCCGAAACTCCCCATCCTTCCTGTTCCCTACAAGGGCTCCCCCTAACAGAGACACAGAAAGAACTCAGCCATGAATGACTAGGCAGGCATCAGGTGATGCATTCTCTCAGCTTTTCCCTCTGCCTGCAATCTAACCTAAAAAAAGATGTACTTTGGGGTGCCTAGTGTTTGAAGGCTTATATCGTGCTTGTTAGATACGTTATAATTTATAGCATTAGCTCCCACTTCTATGGCATTCTTTGACCCACAACAATCCTTTGAGGCAGAGGGCATGGGTGATATTATCTGAGTAATTTCCCCAGGACCACTCAGCCAGTAAGTGGGAGGGATTGGATTTGAACCCAGGGCTCTGCTCAGATGCCAGGAGAATATAGATATGGCTTTTTTTTTTGTCAAGCAGGCCCCCTCTGTTCTTTTGGGCTGTTGAATTCGAAGAGATCCTTTGTTCCATTTCATAAAGGAGGAGATTATGGCCCAGAATGGAAGTCCCTGCCAACTCTAGGGCCCCTGCTCCTTCAGGACTGTGAGGTGGGGGCTGCTGGGATGGTCATTCTGAGGCTCAGGGCTTTGGTTGACTTGAGGCCTTGAACTCCATGGAAAGTCAGCTCATCACCATTCCTGAGCAGGGCTGGGTTTCCAGGGCAGCGATAACCTTCTCTGTTGGTTAGAGGGGCCCCGGCCTCCCTCCCGGCTGTATTGTGGTGACTTAACAAAGCCTTCCAAATCCCTGCATGTTTTTGTGTGAAAGCCCCCTGAACGCATGGCTAAAGCCCCTGAAATCGGAGGCGCATCCTGGACAGCCGCCGGCCCCGCCTGGGCTGGGCAGCTCTTTCAGCAAGTGAACAAACAGAGGAAATCTGCTGAATAGCTGGACAAGTGGCTTTCATTTACAAACCCCAGGCCCCATCACTCCCCAGCCCTGCTTAGCCTGCTACCCTCAAAATCACAATCCCTTTTCATCCCACCAGCCCCTTTCACCAGCCGGCTTCCGCCCTCTGAAGGCCAATGAGCTGAAAAAATGCATTTCAGGATTGGGAAACCTTCCCCTTCTTCCCTTTCTGTTGTCTCCATTCTCTGGGCTCCCTCTATCTCCCACCCCCACCCCCTTTCTCCTTCTCTCTGAATTGTTTGTCCAGCTTTGCCTTCCTTCTTGATGAGCTTGATGGAGAAACTGGTCTGTGGGAGCTAAGATTCTCAAGGTCATAACTGGGTTGGTGTGGTCCTCATAAGAAAATCCTTTTAGATTTATGGAATAGATCAGGAGCTGAGGGATGAATGGGAAATCTAGAACCCAAGAAACTGTGGGGATTGATGCCAAGTTCCTACAGAGATGATGCATGTCTCTAATGAACCTGGAATGAGAAGCAAAATAGCAAAGTAGATAGATCTTTGGATTCAGGGCATTGGACATCTCTGAGGCCCCACACAGAGACTCAAGTAGAACCCAGGTCAGGAGGTCCTTTTACTCTCCTGACAAAGAATCATTGATTTTTGAATGCTGAAAGACTTTGGAAGTCATAAAGTATAGCCATTTTCCCATTGACAGCCCTCCCAGCAATTTCTAGTTCTTTGTCACCATAGAAAGCTGCAATAAATATTTTAAAACATATAGGTTCTTTTCTTTTTTCCCCTTATCATCTTGGGTAGTGGTATTAATGGGTCAAAGGGTTAGAGTAATAACTCTTTGAGCATAATTCCAGATTACTCTCCAAAATGGTTTGATCAGTTCACAATTCCACCAACAGTGAATATGTCCTAATTTTTTCACATCCTCTCCAACATTTGCCACTTTCCCCGCAATTATTTTAACCAATCCGATAGGTATAAAATGATATTTCTAGGTTGTTTTATTTTAAATTTCTCTAATCAGTAATGATTCAGAGCATTTTTTAAATGTACTCTAAATTGTTTTGATTTCATTGGAAAACTGTCTGTTCATATTCTTGGACCATTTATCAGTTGGGGTATGACTCATATACTTACAGATTTAACAAGATTCTTTATATATTTGAGATCTGGGAATCTGACTATAAAAAATTTTTCTCTAATTTTAAGCTTTCCTTCTGATCTTGGCTACATTTGTTTTAGTGTACAAATTTATTTTTAATTTAATGTATTTGAGACTATTCATTTTCTACTTCATACTGCTTTCTATCTCTTGCTTAATCACAAATTGTTCACATATCCATAAGTCTGATAAGGTAATATATTCTGTGTTCTTCAAATTTTCTTGTAAAATTTCTCTTTATTGTTGTTTGCCCTTATTTTGGTAAATGGTATAAGTAAGATATTGAACTATGCCCAATTTCTGCCATAATGTTTTCTATTTTGTTTGTTTTTACCAAGTAGGGAATTCTTATCCTAAAAACTTCAGTCTTGCATAAGGTATATATAGGAATATGAGTGTATAAGTATAAGCTTTCACTTATAGAGAAAGAAGAAGAGGCCAAGAATGGAGAAGCCCCTTAGCTGGGATTTCACAAACAGTTGCTTGGCATGACTAGGGGCCCTCTGACTCCAAATGTAACATATCCCCAGACAATTACAACCATCATTTATGCAGTGCTTTAAAGTTTGCAAAGCACTTTGCAAATGTGACCTCATTTTACCCTCACAACAAGCCTGGAAAGGATTTTTCATTTCAACCCATTTTACAGATAAGGAAACTGAGTCAGAAAGAGGTTAAAGTGATTTGCTCAGGGTCATATAGATAGTGTCTAAGAAGAATTTGAATTCAAATCTTCCTGGTTCCAGGTTGCAAATAACTGCTTTTTTTCCTCTCTTCTGTTCATTTACAGATCATGGCAGTCTGTTCAGAAGCAGGCCTCCTTGCTCTAGAAGAAGATATACAAGCCAAATATATCATGAGAAGGCACTTCGCAGAGGCCTTGAACATTGTAACCCCAAGAATTCCCGAATCCATGAGGCATTTTTATGCAGATTATCATAAGAATGGACTACAGACACGCTGAGAGCATAATAGACCCCAATGTGGACTATTCAGATGCTTTTTTGAACAGAAAGTGAGTTTCCTATGTGCAGCATGGCTTGAGATAGCCAAAATGTTCCTCATTGCAAAAGGAATGTCTGAAATCAGCTTGGGTGGAATTGAGAGGCTGCCGATCCTCCAATAAAGACTAAGAGAAATTGTTTGGGTCGTGTGAGTTCAATGGAAAGAACGGGGAACTGGATTTTACAATGAATTGCTGTGATCTGTGTTTTGTTCAAGACTTCTGGTTTAAATCAGATTTTAATCTAGAAATGCTTGCCAGTATTTTCACAGATGTATTGGCAACTGGGCTGTTTGTGAACCTTGTCTTCTCCTTCCCCGATCCCTCATGCTAGAAATTCTTCTTGTTCTCTTTTACTTCAATGGAAAAACTTAAGTTCCAAGCTCCCCTTTCCCACCTATTTGCTGTGTGACCCTGAACAAGTCAATTTCCTATCAGCAAAATGGTTTGAACAAATGGTCTGTGAGGAGCTTGAAATTCACTTCTCAGAAATCAATAGACTGAAAATCTCTTGGGGACAACAGCTCTTGGTTTTTGTTTTTCTATCTAACTCAGTGCCCAGGATATTATAAATGTTTCTATATACATGCATATCTGTGTATATCTGTATACTATAAACATACTGTATAATATGATAGCTATATAGTATAAAGGAAATTTATAAATGCATATGTATAAAGACATAGAAGTATGCATTTATTTGCATTAAGGTATATTTATATATACCTCTGCATGTTTACAGATATGTACATGCATGTGTATGTGTATATAAATTTGTATATATAAATTTATATAATAGCTAGGTGGCTCAGTGGATAGAGCCCTAGAGTCAGGAAGATTCATCTTCCTAACTTCAAATCTTACTTCAGATATTTCTTCATTTCATCCTATTTGCCTCAGTTTTCTTATCTGTAAAATGAGTTGGAGAAGGAAATGGTAAACCACTCCTTTGTGTTTGCCAAGAAAACCCCAAATGGGGTCCCCAAAGAGTCAGACATGACTGAACAACAATAACAGTTGGTTGAACGGAATTTAATTGAATGGTGTTTACAACAATGGCCAGCCCCAATATCATGGGAGTTTTATGAATGATATGCTAAAAAATGCTTGTAGATTTGTAATTTATGATGTCCAGTGAAGATGCCAGACAGACTTGCCAAGCTTGCAGTTAGTCCTCTGGCCAAAGATGGATTTGTCCAGATTATAGCTAACATTTCTAATCAGCCTTCACCCTCTTGATTTGGGCCTAGAGCAAAGAAAGAAACATGAGGCTCAGTTTCACTGGTAAATATATTCCCTATGTATGTTTGAAAAGTAGGATTATTGGGCTTTAACACTGCCCCTTTCTGGGGCAGACTTACTGGATAAATCCCTCAATGAGAACTAGTTATGATTTCTGTGCCTGGTAAACCAGTTTAATGCTATAAAATGTAATCATACTCCATCTCCTTAATATGAATCCTTAGCTCCTTGCCTACTCTTGCGTCTTCTTGATGTGTTCATGGTCAGGAATTTCACTGAAGATAGGTGTGGAAACCAAAGCTCTTTGTTTCCTTCCAAGTTCAAAGCCAGCAACCCAGAGTCGGTCCCAGTGACTCTTCTTCACAAATTCCCAGAATGATCTTTTCAGAGAGAAGGGGGGAGGGGAGAAGACAGGCATATTAGGGGGAAAAAATTCCTGGAAAAAAAGTTGACCAAGAAATACTTAATTACAAACTGCAATTGTTAAGATCTGGTTTGGCAGATAAGATAATATAGTTGTATTTCTTAAATGTTTCCACCTTTGCGTCTCAAAAAAGTTCGAAATTATGGTTCTGGACCCACCCTTAGTACTGCCTGTACTTTTGACATTTGTGTAAATGAAGCTTTCGTAACCCTCATTTTAAAATTTGAGTAGATTTTCTTTTATCACTTCCTTTTTGGAGAATTGACGAAGAAAATTGTGGAAAGGGAGCCTCCTGAAGGCTGACTTCAATGGGGACACTGAGAAATGACATATATTTATTCTGCATCTCAGTGGAAACCATCAACCTCGTCATCTCTGTATGCCAAAGAGCCAGGATGACTTACGTTTCCTAGACTCGTCCCCAAGGCATAAGGAGCCAAGAAGAATGCTACACTTGAAGATGGTAAGGGGAAGGGAAGAGTTTATATTGGAAGATTTTTAATTTGAGGGAGGAGGCTTTTAAATTGGGGAGATGCCTCTTCATAGGTAGATGGATTTAAGAATCTGCAGGTCAAAATTTCTCAATCCTCAGAAGTTTAGACCAAAAGGTTGTTTTCTAAGAGAGACTAAAAAGACTTTGGGAGTATTTTGACCTGTTTTCTATCTGCAAAAAGCACAGATTTACATCTGGACGGGACTGTTAAGGTAAGTTAGTCCAAACCCATGGGTGGAAACTGAGGCTCACGGAAGTTAAAATGGCTTTGCAAAGTCACACAAATAGTAACAGAACCAGGATTTGAACCCAGGGCCACTAGTTCAGAGAAATGGAGAATGGATTTAGGGCCAAAATAATTGTGTTTGAATTTCAATTCTGCCCCCCTAAACTACCTTTGAGCAAACTCCTTATATCCTTCCTGGGCCTCATTTTTTCTCATTTCTAAAACAAGGCCAGTGGTCTAGTTGACTCTGTGATCCTTCCCAGCACAAACTTTGCATTTGTTATCCTTTGACCCCACAGCCACTCTTCCCATCCCACTATGCTGTAGCATGCCTCTCTACAAAGGTTCCTTGGTTTGATCTGTAGCTATCCAATTGTTATCACTTCAGGGGGTGCAGCACTTCCTCCCCTAAATGTCTATTAAAATAGTACAACATGTTCTGTGGGTGTTTTGAGGTTGCTTGGCTGGGGAATTAATTCTTCAGGTCATGCTGTAGGGGCCACCCAAGGAAGCAGATGACCCCCAAGGACAGAATTTGTTCCAGTGATGGCTAGGGCTATTCCATTCTCAGTTCTGAACTCCTCTGGGTAGGGATGGTACTTCTAGATAACATATAGAGAAACCCAGTTCTCCCTAGTATACCCCTAGCTAATGTCCAAATAGGAAACATGAGTCAGCAATGATCAATGAGTAAGCTCTTCTTTCCACTCCAGGACTGCCCAAGAAGACAGCCTGTGGGCACTTGTCCACAGGACACACCAGGACTGTGGGCACACTCATGGATGACACGTCAGTGGGGTTCAATGACAGTACCAGCTCTGGCAATTGGGTTTGAAATCAGTAGACTCTTGTCCTTGGCTTGTCAGGACAGAAGTAGGGGACAGAGCCAGGCCACACATGGAGGTCACTGCAGGGAGACAGAACCTGGCTGGGTACTTCTGAATCCTGGGAACCAAAGCAAGAAATAATAAATTTAGCATCAGATCATCTGCGTCAGGACCATGACAGGAACCTAAGATCAATACCAAATGGAGTTTAGCAGGGCCACCCCAGCAGAATTAGAGATTATAAGAGGAGAAAGAAACAGTGATGGACAGAAGCCAGCACCAGCATCAGCACCCCAAATTAAACTAGAGTCAGAACCTCAGGATTCAGAAAGAAGGGCCAGCAGCTTCCATGCCACATAGAGAGGCAGAATCCAACAGAGCCTCCAAGAATGATGGAGTGGATGACAGCTGGAGCCAGTGCCTGAGGCAGGAAATGAGAAGAGCAGAAGTGAACTCCTAATGGGGTCATGAAATACTGTGGGTGATGAGGAGGTGAAGAAATAAAAAAGTCTGAAGAAGAGAGAACTCCAAAAGGACAAGTGGGGCTTGGCCTAGCCAAAGAAATGGAACAAAGGAAGCCAGAGATAAAAAACGAACTTAGAATTCTGGAGGAAAAAAATAGAAAAAACACTTTGTTCACTTGCTCTCTGCAGGTTCCTAATTATTCTACACACACACACACACACACACACACACACACACACACACACACACACACAGAGAACTGTTGCCTTCTCAGTAGCAGCAGGAAAGCGCTGTGGATCCTTTTGCTTTCCCTCAGGGCCAGGCCAGAGCTCAAGTCAGGGCCCAGCTCAGAATTGATGGTGGATAATATTAATCATGCAGTGGACTCCCTGAAAAATAGACTGGAACAAACAGATCTCAGTGATCTCATGGGGTGTGGCAAGAGCATGTTCTGACCCCTAAACCTTTGTGCCTGTTAGGTTGGTTTGTCCTTGAAAGGTCCTGAGACCATCTCTGAAGTTCAGAGGACTAAAGGCTCAGGCCAGTGATGTCCCTTCCTTATTGCCCAAGCCCCAGAGCCAGGAGAAGCTTCAGGGACTCTGCTTCTTGGTTGTGAGTGGGTGATAGATGACCCTGAATCAATTTGAGGGATCTTCACTGCCTATTCTGGTTATAGATTCTGCTACGGTTAAGTACATTTCTATTTCTCAAATACTAAATAACAAATGAGGATTTTATTTTGTTCTAATATCAAAGCTAAATGATGAAGGGACTGACTTAAGTCAGACCCTAGCCAGGAACTCATGAGGCAACAAGAAAGTGGAACAAAGTCAAAAGATTGAAAAATTAGAAAGAGCTGGGTAGCTAGGTGGCACAGTGGATAGAGTACCAGTCCTGGAGTCAGGAGTACCTGAGTTCAAATCTGGCTTCAGACACTTAATAATTACCTAGCTGTGTGGCCTTGGGCAACCCACTTAAACCCATTTACCTTGCAAAAAACCTAAAAAAAATAGAAAGAATAAAATATAACTTATCAACTATCAAAGGCCACTAATCTGAAAAACAAGTCAAGGAGAAAGAATTTTTGGAATTATCAGATTCCTGGAAAATGTGACCAAATAAAATATCAAAACTGCATTCCATATTTTAAGAAATCATCAAAGAACACTACTATTTGAGTACTACTATCAAAACTCTATATTTCATATTTTAAGAAATCATAAAAGATCGTAAATATTTTGAAAGTGAAAAAAAGAATTCAACAATCACTATCTAAAAGAAACCCTAAACTGAAATCACCTATGATTATATTGCTAAAATACAAAGCTTTCACATAAAAGCAAATATATTTATTTCTACCTAACTAAATAATGCATAATTTATATGTGCATGTGTGTATATATGCATAAGTGTGAGTGTGTAAGGATCCCATAAGACTATGTCACAACTGCAATAAAGAAGAGAAAATCTTGGAATGCAATATTTCAAAAAGCAAGACTTGCAAACAAGAATAACCAGTCCTGCAGAACTGAATGTTATTTGGGGAGGGGGAAGGGTTGGGGAATGACCTTTTAGTAAAAGAAGACAACTTTCACACATTCCTAATGAAAAGATCAGAGTTGAGTAGCAAGTTCAAATAAAAGTGAAGAGTAAAGAAACCTAGAAGGTTAAAAACTATTTGAGTAAGTGAATGGAAGGGTCTATACAGTAATGAGATATTCTAGCTGGAAAAAAGAGACATGGCTCTAAAGGTTACTGAGAGAGTTAATTACTATACAAATAGAGCAACTGAGGGTAGTTTTCTTGGTAGTGCTAGTAAAGGGAAGAAATAAACACTAGGGAAGAAGAGATGAGGAAGATGAGGGGAAAGCATTTTTTCTCATAATTAGGTATATAAAAGGAATATATACAGGCATGGAGGAAAAGAGCAGACAAAAGAAAATCCTATGAATTTCACTTTTATCCGAATAGAACAAATTGTCCAGTCCAAAAATACATGCAAAAAGTCTGGTTTAGAAATACATCGAACCCAACAAGGGAAAAACAGAGCTGGGCTTGGAAAAAAAGAAGTCAGAGCTGGGGGGTGGGGGGATAGTCACAAAAAAGAGGGTGAATCAAAGGAAGGACTAAAAAGTGAAAAAGAGTAAGAACTAGAAGTTTGGACCACTAGAAGTTTGGAAGAGAGGAAAGGTAGAAGAGCAGGAATATAGACCACTTCTGTTGTAGATTTTTCTAACTCCATCAAGTGTGGGATGGGAATAAGAAGAAAAAGTGTGATAGAATATAATAAAGGGAGATATGCAATTGAAAATCATAACTGCAAATTCAGACAGGATAAAAGAAGAGAATTGATGTTTGTAAAAAAAATATGAAACATGAAGGTTCGTAAAGTTAAAATGAGAGGAGGCTTAATTTGTTATATCTCAGAAGAGTTAAAAAAGACTAGCAGTTTTGATTTCCTGACAAGATAACAGTTAAAACAGATGAAAAGGATTGGTAGGGAACCTATGCTATACTTGAAAGTACTACAGATAATAAAACTATCAATACTTATATAAAATAATATTATAATAATCAACCAAAGATATAATAATAATAGCTACCAATTGCCAAGGGGGTCATTTGAAATCCTGAGAAAGTCCTGAGGTCCATGTTAGGAAAGGAGTGAAGGCAGGGCACAAATTGAATTTACCCATGAGACAAGGGAAGGGGGTGGGGTGGGGTGAACTAAGAGGGATTTGCAGAATGAGGAAGCTTTGGGTTAGTGAGCAATTCCAAGGAGAGGAGCACCCCCAATCCTAGTCTCTAGAAGCACATTTTTGTAGCAAAATGGGTGCATTTAGGAATAATTAATGATAATGATCAGAACAAAAGGTTAATTATTTTACTTTAAGGTATACAAAGTATTTTACAATTTCTTTTTGATCTTTGCAACCACTTGCCCAGTGATTATCTGAAGCTGGATTTGAACTCATATCTTTCTAACTCCAGACCCAGCACTGCATCTATTAACTGCCTCTAAAAAGTGGACAAATTATGATATATTAAGGCAATGGAATACTACTGAGCCATATTGTTGCTATTGATATATTTCAATCATATCTGATTTTTCTTGACTCCATTTGGGGTTTTCTTGGCAAAGACTGGAGTGCTTTGTCATTTCCACCTCCAGCTCATTTTGCATAAGAAGAAACTGAGGCAAGCAGGATGAAGTGACTCAAAGCTAATAAACCTCTGAAGCCAGATCTGTCAACAATTACTGAGACATAGTAGAGACAAAAGGGATAAGATTCAAGGGAACCCGAAAGGATTTGCATGAACTGATTCAAAGTGAAGTAGAACCAGGGCTACCTTGTAAAAAATTATAATTTTTACATTGTAATGAAAAATAATTGTGAAAGAACTGTGATTAAGACAATGGCCAATCACTACTCCAGAGGCTGTGATTCTTGCTCCCATCTCTTAACCAAAGGTGCATGACATGGCTAATGCTTGAATTTGTTTTGTTTGACTGTTTATTGTAAGGGAGGACCACTTGGGGAATGGGAAGTGGAGGTTTGGGAGGAATTATGAGCATATAATGATTGTGATACTCCTTTTAAAAATAGCCTGAAAAAATAGACCATCACTAAAAAAAAATTAAGTTACACAGAATGAAATTCACTAGAGGATACAGAATGTGGAATTAGCATGTTAAATTTAATATATTCTTTTTCTTTTAAAAAAAGCTACATGTAATCAAGTTTCATAGCATCCCATACAGGCCTCTTTTTCTGGTTGTCTTTGTAAAGGGGAATGTTTGTGTCTGTGGATGCTTGTCAAGTTTATAATTATGAAAAAGAAAAATTGCATAAAAAAGCCTAAAAGAATGCAAAACCAAAATAAGAGAGTTATAGTACTGAAAACAAAACAAAACAAACAGCAAAAACTCCAAAGAGAACTGGGGGGAAAAGTGCCAGACAGATGTAATTGGAAAATCCTAAAGGAAAAGAAATCAACAGTAAGCCATTTCTGTAGATCAGATCAACACATACAGAGAGGACCCCAATGAGATTATGTTACATAAATTTATAATGAATTCAATTAGGATGAATTTCATGATTTTCTCCAGCTTACCCAAGCATCACATGTGAGGGAGTGAAGGCATCAGATGGTGGTAGTCCAAAGCTGAGACTTGACAGGTCAAGATTGTTGATAAAATAAAAGTGACAAAGGACTTAAAAGGACAGTATTGTGTTGAACTGGCCTGCCAAGGGTTCTAGATGGGAAAAAGAGAAGAGTGTATGGGACAAAAACCTAGCAGAGGTATTGGAAGTTGGCAGTATAGAAAAAGAACAAGGTGGGGTTGCAAGTTCAAAGGAGATGTAGCATGTTTGTGATTAGATAAGGAACTTTCAGAGTTCAGGAACAAAGAAGTGGTTTCATTTGTCAGAGATGGCAAGATTGAGTGTATGACCAACTTTGTGTGTAGCTGACATGGGAAGGAGGAATGAAGATGTTTGTCCTTCATTCTCGAAGAAGACCATGACATCAAGAGGTGATGCCATTACCTCCATGTGAACTGGATTTGAGTGAGAGGGTGCTGGGTTAAGTCACTAATCTCACATTCTTTTTCAGGGCTGTCTGGGTCCATTGGCCAGATATGGCTCAGGATGACTGGAGATGTCCCTGGATGTGACAGTCAGGGTTAAGTGACTTGCCCAAGGTCACAGAAAGTATACTGGAGTTCACTAGTATGAGAGTCTATGAGTCAGACATTGACCTTAATGAAGAAAGAAGGGGAGTGAGTGTACTAGAGATCAGTGGAAAATGGCCCCCAGGATTGGGGTTACAGATATGAATTGAGTGACCTGCAAGGAGTATTCCAACTCCCCCCTCCCTCCTCAACCAGTGAATGGAGGGAATAAGTGAAAATGATAGAAAGCATGGCTGGGAAAATAACAACAGTTTTGTAAGAACTTGAAGATGGAAGCAATGGAAAAGGAAAGATTTAAGATGAAAGCAAGTTTGTTACCTATCCATGGGCCATTCAAGGGGACACAGTGGAAGGGGTGGGAAGCTTTAGTATGTGGCATTAGGGTGGAGGGAGGATTAAGAATAAGGTATGTGGCTGTAGGAGATAAAGCATGTTTGAAGAATGCTTGGGGATTCAGGGGAGAGTTTGCTAATCACTGAAAAATGAGTTCAAGTAGGTTTTTTACCCTTGAAGTTTGATCTCTGGGTAGAGGGTCTTAGTTAATGCAGACCAGAGGATTAGTTGAGAGTTGAAGGCAAAGGTTACTCTCTGTCCCTCCAGGTTGGAACCATGATAGAATGGTCTTTTTCCTCTTCACTTGAAGGCATCTGGTGCTCAATGTAACTCCTTTGAGGAGGACTTCCTGAAGGAGACAGAAGACAATTCCTAAGTAAAATCAGCTGTAAACAAGAATATGCAAAAATATAGTCCTTTTTGTAGTGGCAAAAAGTTGGAAACTGAGGGAAATGGCTTGCCAAGTTAGAGTATTTACATACATGTGATATAAAACTTGGGCGGTAAGAAGTGATGAAGGGGATGATGTCACAGAAACCTGGAAAGACTTGTATGAACTGTTGCAGAACTGGGAGAACAATTTATGCAAGGAAAACAATATTGTAAAGACACAACTCTAGGAGCAGTGGATAAAAGCACCGGCCCTGGAATCAGGAGTACCTGGGTTCAAATCTGGCCTCAGACACTTAATAATTACCTAGCTGTGTGGCCTTGGACAAGCCACTTAACCCCATTTGCCTTGCAAAAAAATAAATAAATAAAGACACTACTCTGAAAGACTTAGGAATGCTGATCAGTATAAAGACCAGAGAACTAATGATAAAACATTAAAAACATTAAAAAGTAAAAGTCCTCAGAATGCAAAATGAGGCACTTTTTTTTTAATATGGTCAATGTGGAAATTTGTTTTGCTTTACTATTCATGTCGGCAATAGGGATTTTGTTTTTATTTTTTTTAATTGGGGGTGGTGATGGGAGCAAGGGAGAGAAGACATTTTTCCTGATTTAAATTTTTTTTTAATTTTAATTTAGTTTAATTTAATACAAATATCCTCTCTGACGGGTAGTCCTTTGTGACCTTGGGCAAATCATGTAACTTTTCTGTGCCTTGAGCAGCTCCATTCAGTGAAGAGTGCCAGGTTGAACTTCAGAGCATAGGATTTAATTAGAGGTTTTGCCACTTAACTACCATAACAACTTGGGTCTCAGTTTCCTTCTCTGCAAAACAAGAGATTTGAATTAAGTGATCTCTAATGTCTTATCCAGCTCAGGGTCTAAAGATCTGCATTTGTGGAGACAATTCCTCTCTGGAGAGTTTTTCCCACATTGCTGGGCCCCTAAGTATAGTATATCATAAATGTCTCTGCTTTCCATCTTTACCATAGCTTTCCTTCCAAGAAGCAGGCATCTTTTCATTTCATGGCTGAACTTAGGCCAGGAAGGCAATGATCAATACTCTACCCTGGATAGGACCAGTTTGAAAGCTCTGAAAGCTTGCAGGGTCCCAGTCTGAGCTGTATCTGAGGTTCTGGACTCATACAACATTCAATACCTTAAGACAGCCACAAAACTACCCCAGAGTTTCCTTCTAGAAGAGCACTGAGCATAGTCATAAAATCAAATCAAAGTCAGGAAGTAGACTTGAAGAATGAGCAAATAAACAAACAAACAAAAAGAATCCCATCATAAAAAAGATATTATGTTGAGTCGAAAACCCAGAAGAAGAGAATGACTCTAAAACATTTATAAGCAAAACCTAAAAGCAAATCACAGCAGGGGGAAAATTCATTTACTAGAAGAAATGAAGCAAGAGTTTAAAAGAGAGAACTAGAGGGGGGAAATGGAAAAGAAATTATCTCTATGAAAGAATTGAAAAGGGAATTAATAGTTTGATGCCAGATGTACAATGCCGTACCCAAGCAACTCCTTAAAAAGTAAAATGAACTAAATTGAAAGCAATGACCCCATGCGATAAAAAGTATTAAGGATCTTGGACTAATTTGAACCCAGTAGCTCTGATAAGGTCCTGATATCCCAGATATAGTAAGGAACTAAATATACAAAACCAGGAAGCCAGTGGTTCAGTGGTCAAAGGATAAGGACAAACAGTTCTCAAAAGAATTTCAGACTATTTTCAACCACATAGATTGCGCCAAATCATTAATAATAAAAGAAATTCATATTTAAACAACTGAGGTTTCATCTCACATCCAGAAGACTGGCAAAAATAGAAGTAGTCAATGTTGAAGGGCTTATAGGACAAAAGACATCTAATGTGCCATTGGTGGGGCTGTGAATTTGTTCAACCATTCAGGAAAGCAATTTAGGTTTATGGGAATTTTTAAAAACTTACTAAAATGACCATACCTTTTGACTCAGAGATCCCATCAATAGGGATATATTCCCAAGGTGATCAAAGACAAAAAAGATTGGTGCTATACATATAAAATATCTATAACATCAATTTGGGGTTATAATAATGAAAAAAGTTGGTACCCATCACTTAAGGAGTGACTGAACAAATTGTAGTACAGGAATGTATTCAACTGAATGGAACAATAAATATGAAAAGCAGAAACATCATGAAACTCTTAAGAACTGATACCAAGTGAAGCAAATAGAAGCCAAAAAAACCAAACTATGCAATGAATACAGCAATAGAAATGGAAAGAATATTAGAACAAAACTGAATGCTGAGTAATTATATTAATAAAATGGTAGCCCTGAAGAAGAGCTGGGAAAATATATTTCACTGCCTTTGTTTCAAAGGTGAGAAATTGTGGTTTAGGAACATTTCTTGTACTTTCATGCATAAGGGATTTGTTGGGTTTTCTGAATTGGATTTTAAAATTCCTTTTAATAGTCTGTCTATAATGGAAAGTTTTTTGAGTAGAAGAAGAGAGGCAAAAATTCTTTTTATAGGCTGTCCATAATTCTTGAGAAAAAGGAGAGAGGAAAGAAGTAATATGAAAAGATCAATAATTTTTCAATTAATAAAAAATTCTGTTTCAAGAAACAAACCTTCCCTTCAATGATATACAAAGGTTAAATTTCTATAGCAAAAGGTCACTGGCTGAGGCAAAGGATCTGGGTTCAAATTCTGCCTCTTACACTTCTTGAGTTTCGGTTCGGTTAACTTTAAAATTAGAACATTAAACTGATCCCCCCTTCATACTCTAGATCTATAATCCTTTAGTCTAAACTTGAGTGTTATTCATCAGATGGATTAAAAAAAATTTCAATGTTTGTTAGTTAAAATATTACTTTAGTTTACTTGACCTGAACATCAAAATAACTGTAACCAAAGCTTCCTTCTGGGGTGTTTCTCTAGGAGGGTGGAAATGACTCCTGTGTTGTCTTTACAATTAATACATCCTTAGGATGTGTTCATGTAGAAAAGTGCCCTTAGGACCAAGAAACATTGAGTTTTGTTTCATTTCTAACCTTTGGTACAAATAACAATCTTAAGACCAGATTTTAGCCAAGGTATCCAATAATAGAATGAAAAGTCTTTGGCTTGAATCCCAGATTGACTGCTCATTCACTGTGTGACCTTGAGTGAATGACTTCTCTTCCCTGGACCTCAGTTTACTCCTCCCTAAAATGCAATGGTTGGTAAGCCACTCCAGCAGTTTTGCCAAGATAATTCCAGATCAGGGTACAAAGAGTTGGACATAACCAAAACAAATTCACACCTTCCTCTGAATAGGCAACTGAAGATGCATAGGAGTGTCCTTCTGCAGAACCACCCCAGGCTTGGGTGGAAGCTGGGTTACTAGGGGGTGATCTTAATAAGACCTTCTTCAGAGGGTTGCTGAAAGGATCAAATGGGATAATCTATGTAAAAACTTTTGCAAACTTTAATTAGCTATATAAATGCTAATTATTAGGGAGCTGGGAGTCTCCAAGGGTAGAGTGCTGCATACACTATCAGAGACTGTTACTGGGTGAACTGAATGAGTTTAACTCTTTCTTTGTCAAAGGGAGGGGCCATGCATTTGGGGTGGAGCATATATCTGGAAAGGACCCATAAAATTTACATTTTAAAGGTAGAATTCCAACTTCTGTAAATCTACTTGGGGGGGGGACACCCACACAATTAACTGTAATATACAATATGATATAAAAATGCAAAACATTTTGCAAAGTTCTTAAAGACTTGATCCACATTAGAGCAGAGTTCTCCAGAATACTTGTCTTTTATGTATTTATTGGGTCACTTGTTCATTCAGTCCAATCCAACATTTGTTAAGTGATTACTAGGGATGGGGATAGAACAAAATAATTCTTGAATACACATATACTTGGGATTTATAGAACTAATAATGTAAAGGATGTCAGAAAACTCTATGATCAATCCAAAAGATGGAGTTGTTATGTAGGAAGAATGGAATGTGGCCAGTGTGCTTCATTGTATTCTTCCAATGTTGAAGGGAAGTCAGGAACATCTTCAACATATTGGGTGGACTCTTGATAGTGGATTTATGGTAGGACATAGAACAACTTCATAAGATTGTGATCTCCATTTTTGGAAAAGAAATCAACAAAGTAATTACAATGACTGTATAAAGAAAGTCAGAGGGGTGGCTAGGAGGCACAGGTCATGGATTCAGGAGGACCTGAGTTCACATTTGACCTCAGACATTTAATAATGACCTAGCTGTGTGGCTTTGGGCAAGCCACTTAACCCCATTGTCTTGCAAAAAACCTGAAAAAAAAAGAAAAAAGAAAGATGAAAATGTAAATTATTATGCAAATATCAATAATTATTATTATAAGGAAGGTAGTGAATAAAGCACCCTATCTGGAATCAGTCAGAAATTCTTCCTGAATTCAAATCCAGCTTCAGATACTTCCTAGCTGTGTGACCTGGACAAGTCACTTCACCCTGTTTGCCTCAGTTTCCTAATCTGCAAAATGAATTGTAGAAGGAAATGGAAAACCACTCAAAAATCCTTGCCAAGAAAACCCTAAGTGGGGTCACAAAGAGTGGGACATGTCTAAAAAGCAGCAATCATAAGTACTAAAACTCTTTTTTTCTTCTTCTCCAATCCTTTTCCCATTCCCTTTTTTACCATGCCAGTTTCTGAGCAATAGTAGAATTAGGAATTTAATTCTTTCCTCAACCTGATCTCCAAAGCTGAGATTTGTATTCACCTCTAGGATTGATGTGGCATATAAAGGACATATAAGACATGTGGCACATAAACTATTGGTACAGATGCTATTACCTGGAGAGGCTATTCTTCATATGTGATACTAGAACCTTCATAGAAAATATAACTGACGCTAAAGAAATTTTTAAAAATTGTTACAGCAACCAGAACTTGAGTAAGGAACCACCAAGAGAAGTCATTTATGACAGAAGTGACCCAATTTTGACGGCAGCTAAACAGCTAAATGACTCAGTGAAAAAAAAGAGCTAATCTTGGGATCAAGAAGCCCTGAGTGTGAATTCTGCCTTAGTCATTTTCTAGCTGCATGTTGTCTCTCAGCCTCAATTCTTCATCTGTAAATTGGGGATGATGAGAGGACTTAGCTCACTGGGTTCTTGTGAGGGATAAATAAAACAGCATAAAGCAAGTGCTTGGTAAATCTTCAAGTGGTATAAAATACTAGCCATTATTATTATTATTGAGAATATAAAGATTGACTTTTTAAGATTAATAGGTTGATAATCAAAAGAGAAGATACCAAATCAATAATTTTTAAGTTTACATAAAAAGTAATTAGAAAATACCATTCATTCCTGAGTCATATGCCCACTTTCCTATTTACAGAATTTTTATGAGAATATTTTTAAAGGGGGGTGGCTGGGTTGCGCAGTGGATAGAGCACTGGCCCTAGAGTCAGGAGTACCTGAGTTCAAATCTGGCCTCAGACACTTAATAATTACCTAGCTGTGTGGCCTTAGGCAAGCCACTTAACCCCATTGCCTTGCAAAACCTAAAAAAATTAAAAAATAAAAAATAAAAAATTTTTTAAAAAGAATATTTTTTAAGAAAGAGATAATGTTGATATAGCCCTTTGAGATTTGCAAAGTGTTTTATATATATATATATATATATATATATATATATATATATATAAAATCTCATTTCACATACATACACAACTCTGTATAATATATTATTATTCTCATTTTACAGAGAAGGAAACTGAGGCAGACAGAAGCAAAGTGACTTGTCTAGGGTTACAGAAATAGCTAAGTGTCTGAGGCAAGATTCAAACTCAGGTCTTCCTGATTCCAGATGCAAAGTTCTACCTATTACACTACCTACCTCTTTATGAGGATCTCTGATACATGTATTGAGTTTATTTGTAGTGAATATACGAACAATATTCTATAGCAGAAAACATCTTTACAATTGCCTAATTAACCAAAAGGTGCAAGATTCCACTTTTTTTTGGGGGGGGAGGCATATTATTGTTATTGTTTGTTGAAAAAGTTTTTTTTTGTTTGTTTTCATTCAGGAAAGTAAAATATTGCCTTACTGATCTCTCATATGACCAAGTTTCTCCCATGGATATATCACGATCATAGAAGATTTCTTCATAGATATCCCTGCTGTGATGACAGACCTTGTCTGTTGTCTGGGGACCAGTCCACCTAAATTCAGTTGCTTCCCAGGTTAATCTACAGATAAATTGTTCAGCCATAGGTTCTTGGGGAGATCAGATCCCAGAAAAGCTGATATGTTCTGTCCTTCCTAAGTCACAATTCTCTGGAGTAACCCTCATAATTGAGAAATCTCTGGAATTTTCATCATCACCTCAAAGGAGAGTAAAAAAAGGCTTTTAATCAATTGCCAAACTTAGATTTCACATAGCATATGGCAAATATACTTCATGGGCAAAGACATGTCAACAAGACATTTGTCTGCTTCTTCATCTTACTAGAATTAGAGGAACTCGCCTTTGGTTTTTGCTCCAGACTAGTTTTGTTCCATTTGGAAAGCTCTGTTTCACAATGTCTAAGCCTGAAACTATTCTCTTGGAATATCTGGGAAAGGTATTGAGCAAAAGTTTTCAAAGTAACTTAATCCATTGGGTTTCATTCTCAGAATTTAGAAATCCATTCATTAATGAAGTACTTTTAAAAAGTGTTTTATTGATATCTTTTCTTTTTATGTCAATTCATTTCCCAATATAATCTTCCTTCTTCCTCCACAGTCATCCCTTATAATTTAAAAAAGAGGGGAAAAAAATCAGTTGAGCAAAATTAACCAAGCCATCAATCTAACTCTCCAGTTTATGTGGCAACCCACATCCATAATCTGTCTCATCTTAAAAGAGGGTCTTATATTTCATCATCATCCTATTCATAATTTTACAGCTCTTTCAGGTTTACAAAGAGATTTCCTTGCAATTTCTTTGATACTTCAAAACCTGGGGAGATGGTTATTATTATACTCACTTTACAAATGAAGAAATGGAGACAAGAAGCATTATAAATGACTTGTCCAGGGTCACACAGCTATTAGGAGTCTAAGGCAGAATTTGTACTCAGATTTTCTATCTTTAAGTTTAGCATTCTGGGGGCAGCTAGGTGGCGCAGTGGATAAAGCACCAGCCCTGGAGTCAGGAGTACCTGGGTTCAAATCTGGTCTCAGACACTTAATAATTACCTAGCTGTGTGGCCTTGGGCAAGCCACTTAACCCCATTTCCTTGAAAAAATCTAAAAAAAAAGTTTAGCATTCTATATGCAGCTTTGAAACTAAGCTTGGTCACTAGAATGACACAACATTTGTTTTTTATTTTCTTATGGTTCTTTCCACTTACATTGTTGGAGATCATAGTTTTCCTGGCTTTATTTAGTAACTGTTTATAAAAGTCTTTCCAAGTCTCCCTGTATTCATTGTAGTTATTGTTTCTTATATCTCAGTAATTTTCTTTTATACTTATATGCCACCATTTTTTTTTCATTCAAATCTGGGAATCTTAGGGTATGCAACTCTCTCTATCAATATATATGGTTACTTGCTCTGCAGTTTTAATCTCAGAGAATTTCCTGCACTTAGGGTTTTGATGACTTGTCCAAGGGCACACAACTGGTATGTGTCAAAGTTAAGACTTGAGTCCTGGTCTACCAAAGTCCGACTGACTCTTTACCCTCTCCATCTCTGCTTATCTCAATAATGATTTGCCAGAAAAGGAGTGGCTTTGTTTAAATATAAAAAAATCAGAAATATTTGGTTGGTTTCTTTTTTGTCTATGGATAGTCTCCAACATCACATCACATCATGGAATTCCAGAATTTGGTGGCTCTTCAGAGACCATCTAGTCTAACCCATAGGGGCAGCTAAGTGGCACAGTGGATAGAGCATAGGATTTGGGAGGACAGGTGTTTGAATCTGTCCTCAGACACTTGCCATTTACCTTGGGCATGTGACCTTGGGCAAGTCACTTAACCCTGATTGTCCCACATTCAGGGCCATCTCCAGTCATTCTGATTCATATCTGGCCACTAGATGGTTCTGGAGGAGAAAATGAGGCTGGTAACATAGCACAGCACCCCCCCCCCTCAAATCCAATTAGTGTACTTGGCATGACATCGCCTCCCTGATGTTGTGGTCTTCTTCAAAACTGAAGAACAAGCTTTGTCATTAGTCTAACCCATACCAGAAAAAGAATAACCTCTACAAGACAAGTGTCAAATAAATGTTCAGGCTCCCAAGTGTGCTGGAACCAGGTTAAAATATAATTGCAAAATATTTAATAAATAAATAAAAATATTAAAGTTTAATTCAATTCAATAAACATTTTTAAGTGTCTACAATATCTACAGAATTTGAGTGAACACAGGTAATATACAGAAGAAAGATTAAAAACTCTTCAGTTCTTACCCTCAAGAAGCTTGCTCTCTTAAGAGGGGAGACAATACACCAAAAAAAAAAAGCCAGAAAGATTTGGGGGATGGGTTGAAACCAAGAGGAACTTGGCACAGGACTTGATGTTCCATGGAATTGAAATCAAGCAGAGCTACTGATGGAAAATGGAGGGGTATCTAGAGAGTTCTGAGATGTCTATAATAAAGGAAGATTTTGAGGTTTCCTGCTCTACCCTCTGACCTCCAGTCAGGAGAGAGAAGGTGCTGACTCTCAAAAGTTGGGTTAATCTATGACATTTCAGGTGATCAGCTTATCCTGGAGTGGGGTATAATGCTTCATGGAGTCAAAACCAAGAATAACACATTATGTTAATATGTGATTTTCTAACTCAATGTGTGGCCTATAGGTATCCTTATGTATGACTTAGTGGCCCTGTTTCTATTTGAGATCATCAACATTGATCTACAGCATCACCAACAGTTTTTCATTAAAGACTTGGACCATTGCCTGCCCTCTTGACTTTTGTCTGGCCACTGGACTTCAATGATTATGGAAGAGAGAGTGAGGCTGATGACTGTGCAATTCTTCCTCACTTAAATCACACACACTAGTCATGGTCCTCTTCAAAAACAAAGGACAAACATCAACAATCAACTTATGAAGAACTCTAAACCCTAACATTAATTTATTTGTTTGTAGCTTCTGCTGTTGCTCCTAGTCCTGCCCTTGGCCAAATAAAAATAGATCTCATCTGGCCTACATAAGACAACCCTTCAAACATATGAAAACATCATCATCATTCCTGCTGACCCTCTCAAATCTTCTCTTTTCTAGATTTCGTATCTATACTGCCTTCAATTAGTCCATATAAGGCCTCTCATCATTCTGAATGTGTTCTAACTTACCAATGAGTTTACTAAAATGTGATATCCAGTATTTACCATAAAACTCCAGAAATGTTCCAACTAGGGTGGAATCCATTGAGTCTATCTGCCTCATTATTCCTAGAAGGCATGGTAATCAAGGCAACCCTTGACAGGGTTAGCTTTTGTGTGTAAGTGTATAGTGTGTTTATACTACAGGTGTCTGAACCTATAACCTTTCTAGCATAGTTGAGTAGAAGGGGATATAGTGACTTTGTCCCAGGAGCACACCTGTATCATCAGCACAGAGTTGGGGAAGACAAAAGGTCACTATTAAAAACCTCCTCAAGCTTAAGGAGATGCATCAAGTCAGATAGAAATAACCCAATATGAATGAAGAGACTGGAAAAAAAATCTATTAAGTAATCATAGAATCCCAAGCACCATGCTAAGAATTAAGAATAGATAGACATATTAAAATAAAAAGAAAGACAGTCCCTGACATCAAAAAACTTATGTTCTTACAGGAGAAGGCAATATATAGAGGAGTAGAGGTTGTGAAAGAGGATTTTGATCAGAAAAATCACAGAGTTGATGAGTAACATCATAGGACAATTAATTTCTATGTTATTTCTAAGATTAGTGTCGATTTGATTATTGTATTCAATTACTCATAATCTCACTTGGGGTTTTCTTATATTCTGGAATGGTTTGTCATTTCCTTCTTCAGCTCATTTTACAGATGAGGAAATTGAAGCAAATAGACTAAAGTACTTGTCCAAAGTCATACAACTAGTAAGTGTCTGAGAGTAGATTTGAACTCATGAAGATGAATTTTCTTGATTCCAGTCCCCATGCTCTATCCACTATACCACCTAGCTGCTCTCTCTCCAGTGAAAGAGGAGGAAAGGGGGTGGGGGGTAAAGAAGAGAGGGTACTCTTATGGTGGCATGAAATGATGACTCTAGCCAGGGAGCAGAGTGATGGGTTGAGGATGTTCATTCCTCAGACACCCATGGCTTTAAAGTAGAAGCAGGAATGCTAGGCAGGAAGTGGAACCTGGAGCAAGAGAACAGTAAGGTGGTCTATGCTATGCTAGACAAGGAGAAGTTTGTCTTCCAAACCTCTGTGGGCCCGCTGCCTGGCCCTATTATATAACTACAGTCAATTTTCTTGAACATCTCAATCCCTTGGATTTTGGCAGTCCAAAGAAACTCTGTTAACAACCTGGCCTGGCCTTTTATATTATTTATATACAGATACCACAGTTGTTTAGAAGCTATAGGGCAAATATAAAAGGACCCCTTTGGGCTAAGTCAACTGGGGTAATGGACTAAAGCTAGACACACTATACAACTCCTAATCTCATTGTCAAAAAGTTCTGGGGTTGGTGGACCACTATCATCCAAGCCTGCTGTCCAAAGGTGAGTTGTCCTAAGCACAAAAGTTTCCCTGCTCATATGCTTCACTGCTAGGGTTCTGTACCTGGAAGAACTGAAACAAAAGATTAAAAAATGAAATGATCAATGAAATAAATGCTCTGGAAAAAAGAATTGGAAAATTCATGGAATGATGGAAAGATAGAACAGAAAATCGGAAACTCACCCAAATAAAAGACTCCTTCGATCATTATAATGAAATAAACAGAAGTCAATGATTATAGTGACAATTTGAAATTTTTGAACAGAATAAAAAGATTGAAGAAAATGTAAATTATTTGCTTTCAAAAATAGATGACTAGAAAATCAAGTTAAGGAAAGATCTTTTAAGAGTCATCACATTTCCTGTAAATAATAACAAAAAAATTTTGTTGGCACATTTCAAGAAAGCATAAAATAAAACTGATGAGATTTATTAGAACCAGAAGTTAAGATGAAAATACAGAGTCTACTGATCACATTCTGCAAGGAACTGAAGACTGAAAGCACTCAGAAATGTTGTAGCCAAAATCCAGAACTCCAAGGTTAAAGAAAATATATTTCCAGCAACTAGGAGAGAAGAATTTAAATACCAAACAACCTCAGGTATGATGGCAGAAGACTTATTAACAACTTTAATAGAGGAGATAAATATCTTAGAATATACTGGTCCAAAAGGCGAAAGCTAAAGACTTACAACCAAGAACTGTCCACTATGTGATACTGAGTGATTCTACAGGGGGGGAATGGATACTAAAGGGAATGAAAAAGTCTCAAAAATTCTGATGGAAAGGTCAAAACTGAATAGAAACTTTGATATGCAAACATAGGAATAAAGAGAAACCAAGACTAAGCAATTACAAAAGAATAAATATTATTTAAGTGATTTCTTTCTAAAAGGAGTGGAAGGTGTTTTTGAAGAATCTTAATACTTTTAATACTTAATACTTTCAAAGATCACAGAAGGATTAATTAAGGAAAATAAAGAATCTCAATGGTAATAATAATAATAATAATGATACATAATAATAATAAGTAATAATAAGAAAAAAGTTGGAAGGAAGGGAACTTTAAAGTACCAGCTTTCAAACTATACCACAAAGCAGTAATCACCAAAACAATTGTGTAACAATTATAAAAATAGAAAAGTTGATCAGTAGAAGAGATTAGACTCACAAGATTCAGAAGGAACTGAACATACTAGAATAAAACTGATAAACTCTAAACCACTACTCTCAAATAAGACCTTATTATTTGGTAAAAGCCACTGGGAAAGAGGAAGAAATGTGGCAGATATTAGATTTAGACTAATACCTCAACACATCATATACTACAAGTTCCAACTTGATTAGATTTGGTTTAAAAAGTCATAGAGATAAGTGACAATTTAATGTATGGGTGGGTTTTTTTTAGTATCTTCATTAGCAACTAATAAAAGTTTGAACTGAATTTAGGATTTTCTTTGGGTAGTCATCAGGATGGTTTTTTTCCCTAGAAAGATCTCCGTTTTAATCTGAGTAAAATAATGGAAAGGTGATAAAATGTCATTGTAAGCCTAATACTTTGTAGGTTCTCACTTTGTACTTATTTTATGAGTTCTAATACTATAGAACTATGAGCCAGCCTGAAGGAAGACAAAAGTATAAAACTTATTTTAGCATTCATAACTTTGAAAATCTTACAAGGCAATGTGAATTATGGATAGAGAACTGGACTTATAGTGAGAAAAACCTGGGTTTGGGTGATCCTAGGTCTCTTAGTACCTGGACAATGCTCAGAAACTACAGAATTATTGATCAGTATGCATGGCGGGATTCTCCTTCCAAGTTCTCTGCACTAATGAAACACAAGTCTGACAAAAAAATAAAAACAAATCATTTTAAAGGGATCTTAGAGGTTAGCTAGCCCTCTCTTTAAGCTGTATAGATGAAGAAAATAGACTAAGAGATAATGGTTTTCCCAGTGCCACACCACCAGGGGCAGAAGGTTGGATTCAAGTGAACTCAGGTCTCTGAATTCCCTCCCATTCCAGTTCTCCCCAACCATTTCATACTTTTTATTCTCATTTTTTTCAATAATAGTATGAACTCCAAAAGAAATTTCTCTTTTCATGCTTTATTGACATATTTTATTCCCAATTTACAAGATTTGTTCATGGAAACCTTTTGTTCCTGAAAAATAATTTCTAAATAGGGAATATATCTCATCAAAAATATAAAAACCTGCAGATCACAGTAACTATATTTTGGTCACTAATTTTTAGTGGGACTGCTTCAAAATCTCTTGGCCATATTTCTAATATGGGTTAAAGATATGGATTGGACCTGTCACTTTATTGTTTTAGGATTCTTAACTTTTGTATGTCTCAACAGATCTCTTTAGCAACTTGATGATACCCTTGGATCCCTTTGGCAGTATGGCAATGCCCAGGGACCCCTTCTCAGAATATTAAATTCATAAGACAAAGGAAAGTAATTACATTGAAATAAAGATGCAATGCTGTTCTCATCCCAAATTAGGAATTCTTGTCTTAGAGATGTGTATAGAGTACTGAGAGGCTAAGCAATTTACTAAGGGCCACATAAGCCTTTACAGTTTTAATTTTCCTATTTCCTTAAAAAATGGTGATGAAACTTTGTGATTATTTTCCCCTTTTACATGACTTTTCAAGTAGGAGTCCTTGAGAAAACTTGGAAAGAGCCATCAAAGACATAGTTTGGCAATAATGTAAACAAAGGGACTTAATTGTTTCCCCCAAGCCTTCAGAGGTTTGATTTAAGGAGTTATTTTACTTATTTCTGGTTAAGGCTGTCTTGGGAAGTAACCAGCTTTTCTCCTTACCCATTTCTTATTACCTCCAAGCACCCACTTGATTATACACTTTCTTCTAGAAGGAAATGGAAGAGTCTTCTGAGGTTAGTGTAGTCATTTCAGTAGGCTATTGTACCCAGACCCCAGAACATGGATGCATCCACTTCCAGAACTGTTTGGTCATCTGAAGGGATGACATGGGTCCAGCCTATTTGAAGTGGGGAGGAATGCACTGTCATGGTGAACCCTTTTATGACTCTGGTCCTTTGTAAATGTTCATGCTGTTGCAAAGCGCTGAGGTTTTTTGTGGGTTTTCTCAAAAAAGAGAAAAAACATGCTGCGAAACACTATAATCAGATTTATGAGTTCTAAGCAGAGTCAGAGGCCCCCTAGGGAGTCAAATAGGCATTTATCCAATGGCCTGTGGACTAACCTGTACTTTTTGTATGGTTCCAGGGAGTGGGAGGTCACAGCTGTGGCTTGTCATGACTGAAGACCGCTAACTGTCTCAGTACCCATCTTTCTTTGAGGAAGTTGTCCCACGGGGCCACGAGCAGCTGTGGCTCTTCCCTTGAATCTCCGTGACTTTCATGAGACCATGGGAATGTCCTTCCTCACCAATGTTGGAAATGATTTAGAGACTGTGGCTATGTATTAAAGGATTTATTTTTCAGGTTAATTTTGTTTTTTGGCTGAATGAGGATGAGTGTTATTGAGAAGGACAGATTGATTTTGATAAAAAATGATTGTTGGGGCAGCAAGGTGGTATAGTGGATAGAGCACCAGCCCTGAGTTCAGATCCAGCCTCAGACATATATAAGCTGTGTGAACTTAGGCAAGTTACTTTACCCTGTTTGTCTTGGTTTCCTCATCTGTCAAATGAACTAAAGAAGGAAATGGCCAACCATTCCAGTATCTTTACAGAAAGTTGTACACTACTCAATACTTCTACTACAACAACAACTACTACTACTACCATTACTACTACTACTACTGCTACTACTTCTACTACTATAACTACTACTACTGCTGCTGCTGCTGCTGCACTGCTGTTGCTGCTGCTACTACTACTACTACTACTACTACTACTACTACTACTACCACCACCACTACTACTATTACTACCTTTTATATAGCATTTATGATGTACCAGCTGGGTGCTGAGCACTTTACAAATACTATTTCCTTTGGTATTCACAACTCTGGGAGGTGGGTTCTCTTACTAACCCCATTTTACAGATGAGGAAGCTGAGGCAAACAGAGGTTAAGACTTGTCCAGGGTGAATGTCTGGGACAAGATTTGAACTTAGGTCTTCCCGACTTCAGATCCAGCCCTCAATCTACTGGCAACTTAGCTGTTTCTACTGTCATATGATCATAGATTTAGAATCTGAAGGCACCTGAAATCATGCTGGGCCCAGCCCCCTTGTTTTACAGATTTAAAAGCTGAGTATTTAAGTGATTTATTCAGGGTCATACAGAGAGTAAATATCCAAGGCAAGATTTAACTCTCCAAATCCAGTATTCTATGATGCCTCAAAGAAGGAGATGCCTCTGTGATTTGCGCCTTCCTGGCTAGTGAATCACCCTGTCCACAACTATTCATTCATTCATTCATTCACTCACTCACTCACTCACTCATTCATTCATTCACAAACATTTATTAAGTGCTTACAATGTGCCAGTCATTATGTTAAAGGCCTAGGAATCAGAAACCAACAATGAAACCAGACCCTGCCTTGAAGGGGCTCACATTTTACTGGGAAAAACCACATGAACCCAAAGAATTAAGTATAATATATGTCTCAAGTAAATTTAAAAAAAAAATCATTTCGTAAGGCACTAGCATCTGAGAGTCTTAAGAAAGGACTTGGGTCTTGAAGAGGTTAGGAGAAAGGCAAAAATTCTGGGAGGTTGATTTGAGGCAGGAGGCCATGCCTGGCACCGGCTGCCAAGGGAAGAGATGGGAGAAGGCTCTTTACAGCTTTCTCCTCTGTGACCTAGTGACCTAACTGGTCAAGTCCAGTGGGCTAAAGGTGAGTCTCCTGGGGAGGCCTGACAGGAGGGGGCACCCTATTACTAGATGGGGCCCCCAAATTCCAATGGACTTGCTCATCCCCCTCCCTGATTCGAGAAGAGCATTCATGAATGCTTGCTGAGATCTTTGGAGGTACCACGGGAGCCTGGAGCTGCATTGTGGAGGGATTATGTTCACAAATACAATGCCAGGAGCCAGGATATTGCTAAAAATAAAGGAGAACTTTCTGTGAGGAGAGGAAGGTAAGGAAGGAAATGCCTTACCAGAAAAAAAAAAGCTTAACTATCTTTTAATACAAATACTTGGGGTGGGAGGTAGGAGGGAAGGGGAGAGGACTAGAACAGCAAACCTGTGATTCTATTATAAGAAAGGATTATGTTTCCTGGGCATTGTCAAAGTCCTGGGGAACATAACAAATGGAATGATTTATCCCCAAGGAAGGCGGGAGCCTAGGCTTAAGAAGTGGGGGGAGGATGCATCATTGAGGCTCTCTGGAGCAAAGGGGGTGATATGGGATGGTGGGAGGGAAGCCCAGGTGGATGAAGGCAGGAGGAAAGAAGAAGGGGCAGAGGTGGGAGGGGAAGGGGGGGGAGGGTCAGCCCAGACCGCAAGGCCAAAGGAAATGAGATTGTCCTGAATTCATCAGACCTAGAAAAGACATTTCTGGCCAAGACTCGGAGGGAGGCCGAACTCGTGTCAAAAGCTGAAGGAATTTTTTCCATTTCTCTCCCTCAATTCAGTATGCTTTAGGACGCAAGTATCATGAGAATATTCTGGCTTTAAAAAGGCAGATGCACATATGGTCTGAATTCTGAACTCTGAAAAGATGTTCAAATGCATTTTTTTTCTCCTTTGTATATATTTTAAGATAGGTGACGTATACTGAATTCAGATTAGTTTGGCTGGTTTGCTTTTATTTCCAACTTAACAAACCTAAAGAAAATGAGCATTATTATATACATAATAGAATAGGAGAAGAGACATGGCCAGTTATCCTTTCTACATCTGGGGAGGGGGTTGAGGGGCACAGCACCCCAAGTGATCCGAAAAATCTGTGTATAATTTTTTGACCTTCTTTTTGAACCACAGAACAAGTCTGAATTATTAGAGTATTAAGAAATAAAGTATGTTGATATTATACAGTATTATACACATATGTATTTCTGAGTTTCTAAACCTTTTCTGTGGTCTGCTGGCCCTCCCAAATTTCCACTTAATTTTTTCTGTTATACTCTATCAAAACTGTGATAGGGAAAGTGGCTATGAACATGAAACATTTCTAATAGGCATAGCTTGTTATTCAAATGTATCATGAATTCAACCTGGGCCTTTCCAAGTTGTCCTTGAGAGATTACCACTTAGAGGGTTCTAAATACTTTTGTTGAAAGAGTTGGAAGGACCTCAAGACCAGAAGTTAGGAGTTCTGGAGTCTATTTCCCCAGAAGCAGAAAAACAAGTTGGGGCAACCAAGGCTTTGTTCTAGAGCATCAACTCTAGAGCCTGGTGGCTGCATTCTCAGGCCTTAGACCTTAGTGACTATGCATAATTTAGTAAAAGAAGAAACTCCCAGATGACCAGTGGGAGAAGGTTCCTCCTCCTCCTCTCCACCCAACCTTCTCCATACCATTGTCCCAAGTCACTGTCCTTCTATTCCCCCACCCCTTTTACACATATTCAATTAAGGGTGTGTTTACGATAGAACCTCTCAGTTTTAAAGTCCATTAGGAAGAAACAGGGCATATTTGGGGCTGCTTGTCCTGTGAATGGTTCTGGGATACCTGGCTTGAGTTCTTTTTTATTTTTATGGTTTTTTTTTAGTTTTTTGGTTTTTTTTTGCAAGGCAATGGGGTTAAGTGGCTTGCCCAAGACCACACAGCTAGGTAATTATTAAGTGTCTGAGGTCGGATTTGAACTCAGGTCCTCCTGACTCCAGGGCTGGTGCTCTATCCACTGCGCCACCTAGCTGCCCCCAACTGGCTTGAGTTCTTAATCAAACATGCAAACAATATTTACGGAAGCCTAGCTGCCCATGGGGGAGAAAACACGTAAGAAAATAAGAACGTGTAAGATACATACAGAGCAGAATTGAGTCTGAAAGGCTACCTGGGATCCTATGAAGTAGTGATGAGAAGGGAGGGAGAGAAACAGCAAGCAAGGTCTTTCTCAATCAAGAGGGGCAACCAGAGGTGGACATAGGGTCTAGAACACTGGGTATGACATCAGGAAGACATCTTCATGAGTTCAAATTCAGCCTCAGACACTTACAAGCTGTAACCCCAGTCAAGTTACTTAAACTCTATTTGCCTCCGTTTCTTCATCTGTAAAATGAGCTGCAGAAAGAAATGGAGAACTACTTCTATATTTCTGTCAAGAAAACCCCAAGTGGGGTCATGAAGAGTCAGACATGGTTGAAAAACTACTGAACAATATGGAGAAGATTAAAGTGTGAAAAGACTGGAAACCTGGGAAGGAATTGGATTGGGAACATTAGTTGCCAAACTGAGGACTTTATATTCGATCCTGGAGATAGACTGTGTTGGATGATGATGATGATGATGATGATGATGATGATGATTCTTCATAACTGAAACATAAATGATGACATGACATGCATGTTATGTTTATTATAGTGAAGGGAGTATTGTGCAGAGACATTCTTCTCATTACCTATTCCAGAACCTTTCACTCCAAGGTCTGAGAAGTTCTGTACTAGATACTTCCCTTCTCTGGTGCACATCTGGAAAATGAAAGGACCCAACCCAACCCCACTAAAACACTCATTCCATCTAGGTCAATGGAACTGTGGCAGACATGTATGAAAGCCATTTTTCCCTTTCTTCCTTCCATAAGCTTATTCCTTCTTCTCTCTCTCCACCCCAACCCCCTCCTGGCATTATTTTGTAATAAGGCCTCTGATTTCTGAGGTAGATTAGCAAACAAACAAATCCTTTAATGTCATGGAATGCTTTCCACAGCATCAATGGGATTAATGTGCCAGCCCAGCAAATTCTCCATTTCAAATACCTCGGCAGTAGAATAAGCAATTTCTTCCAAACCCCTTATTTATGCTCCAAAGGTCATCTTATTTTTAATGTGTTTGCCCTAGTTGGAATTTCTTTCTTAAGTTGCTTTGTTTCTGTCTTCTTTCTCTTCCTCTCCTCTTTTGTTGCCCTCTTTTTTCCGGTGAGAGAGAGAAAAAAGTCCCATGGGTATGCTCTTTACTTTAGAGAAATGACAATAGCTTAGAAACACTGTTGGTTAGCCTCAGTAAAGCCTATGATTTGACATGGGATTTCCTTTATAGCCCCATGAAGAAAGGTATATCCTGAAGGCAACATGGGAAGAGAGAGGGTTGGTTACCTACTGGTGGCTAAACACAATCACTTGGAAATACTGGACTCAGAACTAGCTAATTCAGTTCTGGGAGGTAGTCTCTGTTTGATCAACAAAATAGACATGGATAAAATCAGAATAAACCAGGAAGGGTTCAAAGATGTTTGCTAGCAAGCTCACAGTCTGAGCCCTCTCTACCTCAAGAAGCTAATGTGGCTCCCTACTGCCTAGCCTCAGAGAAGAAGCTGGAAACCCTTTTCTTTGTCAGAGCTTTTCACCATCGGTCTCCATCCTATCTTCTCATGCTGTTTTTTTGTCAAACATTCTGTTTTAGCTGAACTTGAAGTTCCCTCTGCGTAGCCTTCCATTTCTTATTTCCCATGACTGTGTTTCAATTCTAGAATGCTCTCCCACTGTCACTCTGCCTTTTGGAATTCCTAACTCCGTTGAAAGCCTAACTCAGGTGTCCCCACAGAAGCCCTTTTGGCTTGATCTATTCTTCCTTCCCTTGATTATTTGGATTAATTTCCAGTTATATGTTTGTGTCCATATTGAGACTATAAACTTCTGGACAAGGATAATAATTATTCATATGTGTAATACATATATAATGTGCATAAATGCATGTGTATTTTATATGAATCTATGTGTGTATTTGTGCATGTATGTATATGCAGATCTATGCAATATATGTGTTGGTGTGTCTAGCTATATGTTATATGGACATTTATGTATGGACATGCAAGTATGTGTAAAGTACATGCATGTGTATATTGGCATGCCTTGCATAGATCCCACTTTACAGAAACACACATGTATCACTCATAGGTACCTTTGTAAATATGTGTGTTTTGTAGCCATATGTGTATGGGTGTGTGTGTATCCATATTTATATAGCACTTCCAACTTTTCTTTTTCTTTTTTTGGTAAGGCAGTGGGATTAAGTGACTTGCCCAAGGTCACACAACTAGGTAATTATTAAGTGTCTGAGGTCAGATTTGGCCTCAGGTACTCCTGACTCCAGGTCCTATGCTCCATCCACTGCACCACCTAGCTGCCCCTCACTTCCAACTTTTCAAAGATCTCTTCATTTCTGATCTCATGGGATCCATCCAAACAATCTTCTAAGATGGATGCTGTTATGATTATCTTTGTTTTATAGATGAAGAAACTGAGGCAAACAAGTTAAGTTACTTGCACACAGTCATAGAACTCACAAGGGTCTGAGGCAGAATTCAAACTCAGGGCTTCCGTGGGACCAGAGTTCTAACCCTTGCACCACCTATCTGCCATACATCTGGCACCTAGTAGTTGCTTAATAAATATTTCTTTTTTTTAATAATAAATGTTGCTTGAATTCAGGTGAATGGAACTAGAGAAAGTTTTTGCTTTTGTATCAGTCCAGAGCTATAAGGAAACAGGTAAGATGATAAATCCCTATTTTTCATATTGAGAATTTAATGCTGAGAATTAATAAAACCAACAGGTTCAAAAATCAACAAACATTTATTGTCTACTGTTTTCCAATCACTGTGCTAAAACTAATAGATTCCAAAAGTTATTCAATAAACATTCCTTTTTATTTATTATTGTAATAACATTATCTTTATTATTTTATTTTACCTGTTATGTGACAGGCACTGTTAAGTTTAGGGGGTACAAAGAAAAGTAAAATACAGTCCCTGCTTATAGTCTAATGATGGAGACAATAGGCAAACAGTTATATACAAATCGACCCTATAGGGGATAAACTGGAAATAATCTTGGAAGGAAGACTGGTATTAAGAAGATTTGGGAATGACTTCTCATAGAAGGTGGTACTTTAGTGGGGAAATGAAGGAAGCAGGGAAGCCAAGAGATAGAGATGTGGAGACAGAACATTCATTACTTTGTGAGGTTTTCCACTATAAATAGCATCCCTTTCCCAATTTTACAGTTGGGAACACTGAGGCTCAAAGGGAGCAAGTTGTAACAGGGTAGACTAAAATCATCATTTCCTTTCTCTGAATAAAATGTTTCTTCCACTAAGGAGAGAGCTATATCTTCAAAGTTCAAAAGTACTGAACCATATTCTTATCTTAAAAACCAAAGGGAGCTTGTTTCTTCAAATCCTTCAATAAATAATGAATGGCAATACATAAATTTTCCTTTTCTTTCATTTTTTTTGCAAGGTAGTGGGGTTAGGTGACTTGCCCAAAGTCATACAACTAGGGAATTATTAAGTGTCTGATTTCAGATTTGAACTCAGGTCCTCCTGACTCCAGGGCTGGTGCTCTATCTACTATGCCACCTAGGTTCCCTCCTTTCATTTTTTTTAAGCAAAGATATTTAATTTAAAATTGCAGTAAACTAAATAACAAGGAAAATCCTCTCTTTCTCTCTCCAGTCTTCATTTCAGGTGCTAGAGATACAAATCCAAAAACTTACATTTAAATGTAAGGGTGTACAGATATATATTGGGGCAACTAAGTGATATTGTGGATACAATTCTGGACCTGAAGTCAGGAAGACCTGAGTTCAAAGCTAGCCTCAGATATTCACTAGCTGTGTGACCCTGGGAAAATCTCTTAACCCTGTTTGCCTCAGTTTCCTCATCTATAAAATGAACTGGAAAAGAAAATGTTCCAGGATCTTCATCAAGAAAACCACTAATGGGGCTCACGGAGTGTCAGACACAATGAAATACTACCACCACAATAAAATACAGACACACAAAATACTACTACCATCACCACCAATATTAGGACTGGTGCCCAAGGAAAGTGAATTTTCCTTAACTTTAGACTTATATTGCTTTTCACTCTTATGTAGGAAGAATGAGAGGCAGGCTAAAACACAGGTTGGAGCTGAATTTTTTTTTTTTTTTTTTTTTTAGGATTTTTGCAAGGCAAATGGGGTTAAGTGGCTTGCCCAAGGCCACACAGCTAGGTAATTATTAAGTGTCTGAGGCTGGATTTGAAATCAGGTACTCCTGACTCCAGGGCCGGTGCTTTATCCACTGTGCCGCCTAGTCACCCCCAGTTGGAGCTGAATTTAAAAACATCAAATAGGTAAAAATGTGAAGTCTTATGTTAAAAGTTAAAAAAAAACTCAATGTCACAAGGAAATGACAACTAGATAGCAATCTGAAAAAGATGAAGGGTTTTTTAAAAAATATGTTCATATTTGTACTTCAGTGTAATTTATTTCCTTTGCAATTCTATATATTGTATTTTATACATTTAAAAACATTCTTCTGAGAAGAAGTGGACTCCCCAAGGGGTCCAGGACACATAAACAGGTTTACTGCCTCTCCTCTAAGGGTCACCATGAGTCATTACTGTGACATGGTAGCCAACAAAATGAATGACATCTCAGGCTACAGTAAAAGATGTCTGGTGTCAGGGATTTGCTGGTAAAATGTTTAACAACCAGTTCATCAGAAATATACAACGTGCCCTTTTTTCAGTTTAATCTGTATTTTTGACATAATTTTTCATCCATCACTTTCTCATGTATAGACAATCAAAAAACAAACAAACAAAAGTCAAACTCTGGTTTTTTCTGCTTGCCAAATTCTGAGGTATATTTCCTCATAACTGAAATGTTAATGATCAGCTTTCTCTGGATGATTCAAACTGGCTCCAGCATTCCCAGTGGGTATTCATGAGGTAGGCAACAGCCCACCATTGTTCTATGTTGAGTTCAGCTCTGACAATTCATTAGGAGTTTGTTGGGCTAGTGTCCAGAGAAGGTCACCTGGCATAGTCAACAAAAGGAAGGTGAAAAAAAAGCTCCATTTCTCAAGGAGCTCGTAGATAGAAGGATTATTTGGAAGAATTGAAGACTTCTAGCCTGGAGAAGAGGAGTTTCAGGGCAATCGTGGTAATTTTTTTATTGTCTGATAATATGCTCTCAGTTTCTTATGTTGAACTCTTTGATAGTGTCAAGGACTTTGGTAACAAGACGTTTCCTTTTTGGGATCTCCAGTGGCTTTGATCACAGTCCCTTGTAGGAGTGATTTCCAGGCTATATCTTCCCAGGGGCTACTTCCTAGGACAATAATAGAGGACACTGGTCTTGATATTTCCAAGGCTCTGGGTTTCAGGGTTCTTTAGGTCATCTCCATCAAAGTCTGAAGGGATATGATAATCAAGGTGGTGAAGATGGTTTGATTTGCCTGGTACATGTTTCCTCCTGCCTCAGGGTGCCATGCTGCTTTGGCTCAACTGCCTGCCCTCCCAATGAATAGGAGTCAGTGGGGATGGTTTGTCCTTCTTTACAAGAATCATCTTTCCAAATGAAGAGTGTGAAGCTTGGGCTGGACGTGGACTACTACCAGTGGTCTGGAGGGAGCTACTACCACCAGGGTTTTTGTGCTTTACTGGGGACAATTAGAGAGCAGGAGAGTTGCTGTTAATCTGCTGTTAGTCCTTCATTTTCAAAGAGGACCCATGGCTTCATGAGATGATGTCTTGACTCATTCATGAACTAGATTTAAGTAAGGCAGAGCTACCCAAAGTCCACAACCTTATTTTTCTTTTTGAGCCATCAAAGTCTAGCAGCAGTAAGACAAAAGCCAGAATGACCGATGTTGGCCTGGGATGCAATGGATGATCTTGGCATCTCCAATGTCTGACCAAACTCTAAGCACTCCCAGCATCTGCTTCAAGACTGTAGAAACAAATTGCTCTTGTTAAGTCATTCCAGGGAAAGTCTTCACATATTTGAGGTAGACATCCCCCTAATTCACTGATGGATTTGTGGTCTGTTTACTCTCAATCTAGTTTTGTCCATTTGCTAGATGATGTTATCCGGGCATGGCTGTTGTCCATGTTACAGCTTCCTGAAGACACAGGTGAGAATTGGTGGACCCCAAAGGTGAATGAACAGCCCTCACACTAGAGGTGCTGGTTCTCCTTGAACCTCATTTCATCAGACATCTACCCCCTAAGGAAATCACTTTATCAGTAAGTGTGGATGATGGACTGCAGTAGGGAGAGCCTTAAGACAGAGGGGGACCCACCAAGAAGCCACTACAATAATCTAGGAGACAGGATCTGAATAAACTGTTCTTGAGGAAGAGAGAAGGGTCAGGGGTGAGAATTGTAGTCTGTGGGTGAGGGAGAAGGAGGAGACAAGGGATGACAAGGTGACAAGGCTGTGGTGATTTCAACCTGAATGATGGAGTCTGTATTTAAATATAGAAGTAATGAAAATGGCAGAATCAGTGAAAGCTAAGCTATTGGCAGGGAACATTTATAATGCTTTCAAACTTCCTTCTCTTTTGGTCTGTAGGGCAGAGGAGTCGACTACAGCCAGGCACTTTGGCCCAGAACACTCCCAAGTGCAGCCAGAACCAGATTAAAAGGTAATTGGGAAATAGTTAACAAAATAAGTAAAAGGACAATAGAATATAGATAATATTCCATTTTAAAACTAAGTCAATATGTGACCTCCTGGGATCAGGTTAGTGGCTCCCCTTTCTGTTGACATTACTGTGGGAAGGGATAAATCTTGAGGTAAGGCCTTAAAGATCTGGCAGGAAAGTCTTCTGCCTCCTGGATCTAGTGTCCTCCAACCTTAACAAAGGGGCCACACCTTAAATTTTGCCCATACATTCAACCTTACCTGGAAGGAAGGAAAGAAGAAAGGAAGAAAGGGAGCGAGAGAGGAAGGAAGGGGGGAAGGGAGAGAGGGAGGGAGGGAGATAGAAGGAGGAAGGAAAGAAAGAATTCTGCACTTGATATCATAGTTATCCAAACAGACATAGGACCAAAGGTTTAGAGCTGACAGGGTCATTTGAATTATCAAAAAAGAGGTGAAAACTAAAGTCCAACTAGGCGAGAAGCACCCACTGAGAGGTAGTAGAGATGACAAAGTCTTCTAATCCTAAACCCGCCAAGGCTGGTCTAATCCACTTAACCCAGGACTGGTGAATTCCTACTGCTAGGATCCTTGTGTCTGATGCTAGATCTCGCTGACTCCAGTCCTCTAATCTTATGGCCTTGGGACATTGC